>NC_090942.1:139254746-139879746 GCF_040807025.1 Struthio camelus | reverse complement strand
ACTCTGCTCACTGGGTTTCAAGGACAGAGGACTTTTTTTAATATTAATATTTTCATGCAACATTGAAGCACCTAAACAGTATGCTACAGCTTCAGAAAACCAGGCTGCCTGTAGTGAATAAATCCTTCAAAAACAGTGATATTATTAGCTCTTCTGTGTCACTGAACAGATGAGCTAAATGCTAAAACCAGAAATTTCATTAAAGATTAAAGGAATATCATTTCACGTTTCACCTGCTCCATTAATATCAAATAAGAATTCTATCTTTTATGACACAACTGAAGTGCAGTGTAAGATTTCAGATATACTATTATTTAATCTCTCTTTCAGAGAAAGAAAAAAAATGCTCAAAATCCTTGAAAGGATGTGTCTCAGCATGACAATATGTTTTGTCTGACCATTTTAAGTCACTAGGAACATCTTGGCCTTGTGATTTTCAATAGCTCCCTTTCTTCATGCACCACTTGAAATATGTCAAAGGAGACATAATTTTCAGGAAATGCCAAGCACTTATTCTCTGAAAATGAGGCCTCAAAGATTTCTCTGGTGGAATACCCAAGAAGTGAGGCACTTAAAATCATTAAGTGCTTTTGGAAATCTCTGCCTTTAATATTACAGTCAAACTATCTTTTTTCCCTGGAGTTCTGCACTATCATTCATTTATAACTCCGTCCTTCATTTTTTCTCCCAAATAGTAGTTTCTGAGCAGACCTCTGACCTTTTCCCAGGAGCACGAAATACCTGGGAACATGATGGATCGCATCTGGTATCTCTGTGGTGGGAAACTTTAAGAGGACTACAACAGTTGCCTTAACAAGAAAAAAAAATGGCAAAGATACCTGTCAGACATTTTTTTAAGAGTGTCCTAGTGTAAAGGAAAGTCTGACAAGTAGTTCCATCATTTTAACATTACCTATGTATCTCAGAGCGAAAAGATTAAAAAAGGACCCCCAAGCCTTCCCCAGACAACACATCTCTTGCCTATTGTTTCCATGTTATTTTCAGTGGGGACTTCAGAAGACTGTTAGTATCAAAGTGACTCTTCTGCACGCCAAGGTCTAGGTCACAGTTATGCATTCTGGCAGAAGCTATACATATCCAGGTGTGTTTATCAGAGCAGTTCAAGCATCCTGTACCATAAACTGCTGTACACTGTACTTCATGGTCCCCATTTTCTACTCTTTCGCAGTGCTTAAGCCCCTTGCTTTTCAAATAGGGTATATTGGTGTCAGATCAGAGCAGGCCACAGAGCTTTGTGAAAAGGGTTGCATATGCTTCCCTTCCTGGGGAAAAGGGAAACCTGACAGCACCGCTACTCTAGTGAAATAGCTAAGGTTTCCTTAGCGTATTTGGGGAATAATACTGAAAGGATTGCTCCAGTAAGTACCTTCCCTGCAGATGTCTTTATCACAGCTGTGGTGGAACTGAATAGCTTTCCAGCCTGTGTATCTGTGCAAAATAAGATTTTGAGTTCCTATTTTAAGGAAAGAACAGCAATAATGAATAAAAAGTAAAGAAAGTAAAAACATGGATGTCTGCTAAGTTGTGTCCCCAGGGCAGGTTTACAGAGACTGAATTTCAGGAGCTAAAGTGACTTTTAGTCTCTGTTGCACTTCAGCCAAGGGGTTGCCAAACTAGGGCTAAATAAGTGGCTAACATGCCCTTTTTCCTCATGCTCCTTCTCACTGTCCCAAACCCGCAGGAGAGTGCTGAATAATGGTAACATTCCCTTTCTTCTGTCCCAAGCTTCCCTGAGCCTGGGCAGGGCTGAGCTACAGGGGTGCTTTTTATTTCATTTTTGGCTTTCCTTTGCAAGGAGCTTTCACAGGCCACAGGGCCATAGGCAGTCTCTCTGTGTCCCCCCTCACCAAGCCTGCATAGTTCTGCAGGAGCAGGTGGCGATTTGTCCCTAAGCGATCCCGGCTGTCTCATCCACGTGGCCCACAGATGCTGGGGCAGTTCAGATAGTGCTGCCAGACCCTCAGTGACAGGTCATTGGGTCCCTGTAAATGTTAATGTGATGTTTACCGCTCACGCTGTAGTGCCACATGGGCTGCAAGCTGTTTCCTCTTGGCTGAAAGCTTGGAGGGAGATAGCCCGAGCTTCTTGGGGAATAGGGACATCTGTGGAAGACGTCACAAACCAAGCTGGGGAGTAGCATGGGTTTCCATTCTCTTTCAGGAAAGCAACCCTCAGATATCACCTCATAGTTTCTCTCAGCTTCTCAAAGGAATCTCTTTCCTGCAAATTTTTTGTGAGGTAGGGGTTTACAAAGGGAAAAGATCTCAAATGCACGGTCTGAGGCCTTGAAAAAACAGATCCCAGTCTACTAACTTTGCAAGAAAAGCTGGGTTTGTGTCAGCCAGTCCTAAATAAACACAAGTCTTCCTTTACCAGCAAATAATCCCCACACCCTAACATTCACTCCCTGTTTAATTCTCTTGGCCAGCCTTCAAATCCTTGTCCAAAGACTTCTGATCTTCTCACTGTTCTGCCAAGAAAATTGCTGAGTTTGGCAAAGGTAGGGAAGCTGAGCACCAAGAGAAGCGCAAGTGCAGCTGGGTTCCTCTCCTGCCCTGAGTTACTTGTAAACTTGTTAATTGCTCAGTGATACAAACAAATGGGAAACAAACAGCTTCTGTTGGAGGGAGGACTGTGAGCATACCTAAATTATTTGGCAAAGAGAAGCCCTTCAGAGACTCCCATTTTCCTGATAGAAAGAAAGCTTAAGATTCGTAATGAGAGAAAAGGATCCCGCCGCGATTTCTGCATTGCAGTAATTCAAAACCAGGAATTTGAGGGTATCCTGAAATTGTTTCACAATCCCTTACATCATCTTTCAAATCCTCCTACAAACCTAATGTTATCCTTCAGGAACATATCAGCAAAAGATTTTTATTTGAACACTACTGAAATCTTTTAGGAATAATAAATTTAACCTTCAAGAATACTACGGTGTTCCTTAAAGACAATTGAATTTGTATTTCCAAAGGACCAAAAAGGCTACATTTAAAACTGTTGGTGTAAAATGCACTCATTTTAACCTTCTAGTCTAGCAAAACCATCTCATAGGAAATCCTGTGAACTGGAGGTAACTTGGTCAAAGCACATTCCTCAAGGAGCTTGTGGATTTCCAGGCATATAAAGTCTCAGGATGTAATCTCTTTCTGAAAGACATGTCTTAGCTTTACCACAGCTTCTTGGCAACATGCAGAGTCATTTGAATAATTAAAATATAAACTGTGGTCCTATTTTTAAGGCCTCTTCTGATGCCAGTGTCTGTGACTCTGGCCTTCCCTACTTTACAGTGTTGAGCCTAGCAGAGGTGCTTCCTTAAGTAACCAGTACCTGGAAGGATCTTCAAAAGACCCCTCATGTCCTTCTGTTACCGTGCATACTGCGGTGCCCAGAAAAATAAAATAGCCTATAGGGTGAGAAAAATTCAATCAGGAAGGTAAAATTTTATATAAGGCACACACTTTTGTAGATGTTCATTTCACCTTGAGAACTAATCACATCAGCTTTTTATTCAAACAGCATCGCTTTGGTCACTATTTTGATGGGATACTGTGTTGGAAAGGACCCAGGAACTCTTTGATGCTTGTGGTCCTCTGGGGAATGGCCAGAGGGACAGACAGACATTTTGAACCAGCCTTAGAACTTTTTCCTTGGATCTGCTGTCAAAGAACGCATTTTCATCACTGATCTAGAAACTGAATTCCTTCTTTTACCGCTTGAATCCATATAATCCTGTAGGTCTGGCCAAATTCAACTTTTGTAATTACATTTTCCAGAAGCAGAGTAGACTCAAATCAATAATAAAAAGTGCTAACTAATTTTGTTTAATTTAAATTGTATTTTTGAACATAGACTTACTTAAAGCTGACATAATTTATAGCCATCTCCTTCAAGCATGTTCAGTCTAAACTATAATTTAAATGAACTGGAAAAAAAATTACTTCTATAAGTTGAATCAATATGTCATGAATTGACATACTGCATTAAGCAGTGCAAATAAAATTGGATAGAGCAATTATATATCCTAGACTACAAGGTGACTGCTGTATTCTCTGAACCTCAACATTTGCAGCTTAATGAATGCTGAAGAGCTGAACGGCTCTTGGTGACTCAGTGGTCTGCCTGTATTTTCTGAAATGAAAAAGCATCCTTACTGTTACCCCTATGGTCTAGGACTGAGCTGCTCTCAGGAATTTTATTCAAAAATGCAACATAGTTTCTCTCTAGAGGAATATTAAGTTTTCTTAAATGAAGACATTTCTCCTGTTTCCAGAGGAACATTTTAAATTGATTTTTCTTTTAATTCAGTGAGATTTACTTCATACTGGTTAGCTCTCGTGAACCTGGTAAAGCAACAGCATAGACTCCTCAAATTTCCCACATAGCTGAGTTTTACTGAAATCTGATGCTTAGCTGCGCTTGAAGAAATTAAATCACAACTTGTCTAATTGACTAACCGTGTTCATGTCTGATTTGCCCTAGTTATAGTCAAGGAGGACAGGTGAATAGTACATGCCACTCTTAAATCATGTTGTTATTTATACCTATGCTAAAATCCAAAGTATGTGCACTGCATATGTGAACAAGCTTTAATTTAGTTGACAGGTATACTAAAAACAGTGCACTGAAACCTATGCCCTGATATCTTCAAGCTGTCCAAGCCATCTGAGACCCCGGACGCATGCTAACTGCACTGAGATGAGGTTTTTGTTGTTATATCTTCACTGGTACTGTTGTTGGGATTGAACTCGCATTGTTATTGATTTACTCGAGCTTGTTATTATTATTGAATTAGCAAGGGTAAAAGCTTGCTTGGATACACCAGCATATATAGCAATTACATCTCTGGCTGCAGCGCAGACATAACCTTTGTGGGGTTAGAGGTAGTAATCAGCAACGATATTTTCTTTGAACGATTTGCACATTACCTTCTCCCTGGTTTCATGGTGAGTGCCCTTCTTTATGTGCCACACTGGGCAGGTCCAGACATCAGGGCTCCTTGGCCCAGGCCCCAGGATCTGTACAGCAAGGATTTCTACTCTTCATTTGCTATCCTTTTACTAGACAACAACAAAATACAGACCAGTCTGGGGCTTTTTCAAAAGTCCAGTGGTAAATGATAACTGTGAAGTCCACCTGCCACAGAGGGTGCCTGTAAGTGTAAAGGCAGGGAGGGAGAATTCCTGATGAGGACCAAATAAATAATATATATATCCATAGGTAGGAGGCAATTTCTGTGAAGAGGATATAGGGCTCAGTGAAGCACCATTCTGCTGGAAAAGGGCAATGTTCTTTTAGAGAGTAGCAGTAGAGAGCAAGGAAATAGGTGGGTGTAGGTATTTGAAAGTTAGCAGGGGTATGAAATGAAGGTCATGAGTGAATTCTCATTAACCATGTACCCTGTGAGCTATCATAGTCTCAAGGAAGACTTTAGCTCACACTAAACCTCTGAGTCCTACTCTTGTTTTTAGATTTCTTTTTTCTGAAGGGGATTTAAAAAATATATTGAAAACAAAGTAATTTGAGACTGTCCTGTAATATGCACTTCAGATCACAGATACAGCCTAAATGCTGGCATTTTCTAAGTTTTGAGTGATTCAATTATCACTCTCATACCATCCGCTTAATACAGTTAGTGAATAGAATTAGATTGCAGAGGCTGACTTAAAACATCATCATAAGTAGAGACGCTCAGCTAAATGGCCCCTAATTGCATACCTCTTCATATTTCAGCCAGACATGCTCTAACTCAGATTCTTTTCATACCACCTACTGTTGACCCAATCAGTTTACTGAGAGGTAGCTCTGATGTTCTGCTACTGTCAAAGACAGTGGCAATGTTCATGTGTTATTGTTGTCAGCAATAGGAAAATATCACAAGAAATATGTAGAAGGCACAAGACAAAATGTAGTTGGGGAAAGCGAAGAGGCTAAAGCCAAATTCCCCTTACTGACATTCGTTGTGCTCTTACTTGCCTACTTAGGAATGATTGATCAAATACTTGGCCAAGCAGAAGAGGTAGGGAAAAAAGTCATGATTGAAAGCCTGGAGTCAAAACATCTACAAGACACAACTGGAATGAGAGCTACCAGTGAGGGAGACTTCCTGCCAAGAGTCCTTTAAATTTGGCATTCATGAAACACTCCCGGCAAGAAATTGAGCCAATCTCCCTGGCTTATCAGCTCCACCACACTCTTGTATCCACTAACACTAAGACAAACATTTGCAAGCACCATCTGTGATGGAGATACTTATCATTAGCTACTGGTTATGTTACATATACGACGCAGAATATGCAGGAAGCAGAACAGGTACCAGCCTAAGCAGTAGTAGACTCTCCTTACTCTCTTCCATGCCTATACAGAATACTAACTTCTTTAGAGGATACTTAAATAACCAGCCACATCTTCCCACTCATTTCTGCAACCTGTATGCAAGCAGCTAGATGAGCAATTTGCAGAATCACGAAGCCAGAGTAAAAGAAAAGTTCCCTCATCTACTGGATATTTTTTAGCTTGGTGTCCTAAGAAAACAATGCTTAAGTACCACCATTTTTGAGTCCACTGGCTAACTGCAACTGAATATGATGGTAAAGCACATGTTTAAAAAAGCCTACAAGATATATGCAAACCAGTATCTCAGTAAAGGAAAAAAACCCAAATTAATCCCTTCATTAATCCCTTCATCCCCCTGAGGGAAACATAGTCAGATTTCAGCTGTTACACCTTCTTTTTAACAACTGCTGGCTGGATGACTAGCAAATTTGTCCAATTGCATGCATGTTGCCCTCAGATAGAGGTGTGACAGGGGCTAGAAAAAGGCAACTAAGATTACCGTAAAGTGGGGGAGATTTAGGGATAGGAGACTTCATTTCTCCTACTACTAGTGGAATAACTGATTTTTCCTCTCATGAACTACTAAAGGCTCTTACCAATTGCTTCAGTGTGAGACTAAATAATAAAAAAAGAAACCCATATTGATTACAGTGCAACAAAAAGGCAAGCATTTTAAGTAAGCCTGTATTCTCCTTTGGCCTTTGACCAGACCGCCTGAGATCCCAGATAAGTAGCGACTCAGTGTTGATATCCCCTTAAATTCAAGACTTCAACAGAAAAACTTGAGGGTTACAGGAAAGCCTGTCAACAGTACCCTAGTGCAGGCAGCAGCCTTACTGCAGAGACAGAAGTCACACGTGGTGTTCCAGATCAGCATTTCACTGGCACTAGAAAGACAGCTGCTTTTTGAATGGGCTTAAAACCAATGCCTTAGCGGTTGATAACTATTCTTCCCAGGTGATCTATATAAAGATGGAAAAGAGATGAAAAAGTGTGGAAGAGTAACTTAAGGGAATCTGACTTTATGGAGATGTCGAATTACCTTCAAACCACGCTTATTAACCCAAGGTGTTTGTAGTTAAGGTTACATTTCAAAGAAAGCCAAACACTTTTTTTTAGGAATGAAAATGCACAGCTGGTGCTTGTAAATAGCCTTAAGTCTACCCTGCAGTGACACCTTGAGGGGAAAACATTAAAAATAAATAACCAAAACATGCATTCCAATTCAATGCTAAAGAAACAGGAACAGCAAGACTACCTGGATATACAGCTGCCTGGTTTCCTTGAGCAATCCAT
Source organism: Struthio camelus (assembly GCF_040807025.1). Lineage (NCBI taxonomy): Eukaryota > Metazoa > Chordata > Aves > Struthioniformes > Struthionidae > Struthio > Struthio camelus. The sequence goes on along the minus strand of NC_090942.1, from coordinate 139,872,096 downwards.
GACAACATGGGGCTTTATAGCACCATTCCTGCTGAACAGCTTTCTCTGAAGCCCTACTGTCTCTCACTTTCACCCGTACACAGCCCCTAAATCTGTACTCTCATTTTCCTTTCCCTTTCTCTTTTCCTCTTGAGGTATAGCAAGTAGCTTGTGATTTTTAATAAGATGTTTTGGATCAATGCTCAGTTTTGACCTTATTTCTTCCAAATTTGAAAAACTTCCCTTTTTCAGAATGGGCAACCTTTTATTGCTGTTGCAGTTAGTTGAGATTGCTCTGCCTCCTGGAGAGCAATGAAAGGCTCAAATGTAACCTGAAGGAAACATCCTTCTGTGGGAGTCTGGTCTGGCAGATTTGGCTGTGGGGTTGGCCCTGTGGTAGCCACAGCCAGCTACTCAGCTCTTGCCACTCTCCCTCTCACAGGCTTTTTCTTCTGCAAGTTTTTCTGTTTAACTCTGAAGCCTGGTATCAGGTATAAGCTCTTATATGGGTTTTCCTTTAATCATGACCCAAGAACAGCAACACAGATATGTTCCTGCAAATGGCACCAGTTAGGGCTACACGACCTCATCTGTACTGAGAGTAAAGGCAGATGTTTTGGAAAATGTCCTTTGTGGAACTCTTTCAGCAAATTAAGGTGATCCACAGTCTCTGATGTCAGAGGGATAGTCTGTTATGATGAGAAAGAACAGTTGTAAATGACCAATGCCTCTTTAAAAGGATATTTATATAGAAATTAACACTTGCATAAGATTTCCACAGATCTGAAGTGTATTGGAAGAATCTCCGTGCTGTGCAGTTAAATAGCATATTATCACTCTAAGTACTTTATAACGTCTCCTATGGGGCTTTGATTCAGTGTTTCAGAGATCAGGTAATACATCTGTGTGTGTGGCTTGCAGTCTTAGTGTTTTGATAGTAAACACAATCATTTTGAGCTCAGATAAGCAAGGAAGGGGAAGAGGGAGCTTCTTCATAATATTACTGTCATGTTAAAAAACAAAAGATAACACTGTGTGCTTTTGCTAGGGAGATAAAGGGCACAAAAAATTTTTACATTGAAAGTTACCTGCCCTGGCATACTAATATGAATTAATTTTAATTTCTAATGAGTATGTTTAGTTTGTAAAGCCTTAGAAAATGCAATTGATGTAATTTGGGAAGGGCACAGTCTAAGAAAATGAATCTTAGTACCAAATTCAGTTTAACCCTACCTGTGGAGCTGCTCCTAACTTTCATAATTAAACTATCTTGAATGTCCAAAACCACTTTAAAATATAATTAAAGTGAAGGTTCACGAGTTCAGTCAGATAGTATGGTCAGCAGATCATTTATTGCTGCATGTATGAAATTCCACACATTAAATTTCAGTTAAGATAGACCATGTCACTAACAGCAGTCAGATGTGTCCTATATTTGCTGGCTCTGGAGGAACAGGAAATATTTTTTCTACTCAGTGCAACATTAGTCTCAATTACCTTGAAATGAATCTATTAAAAAAAAAATCAATCTGTTTTTGGTCTGCACTTACAAAACAAAGGATTAATCCATATTTATAGACCAGTATGGGATTCAGCAGGTCAGCATGTTGCTGATAACCCTCCCTAGGATTTCCTACCGATGTGGAACAGGAACAATAGCCTCTTTTCCTGCCTTCCACATGCCAGTAATGCCCACTGGGGATTTAATAAGCCCATTGTAAAAACATGTATGAGGGCATTTTGTCTAGTTCCCAGATTAACCATGCTCCGGCACCGGAGACGCACCGGCTGTCTCCATGCAGAGGCAGCTCACGTGGAGCCAGGTTTATGAGGCTGCGCGTTGAGCGTGACTACACCGTTTCCAGGGCTGCCTTGGGAGACAGCCCCTCCAAGTCAGCTTGTTGTGCAGCCCGGCCCCAGCTCGCCAAACCCCAGTGCACTGCCCGCGCGCTGCCGGGACCGTGCCGCGTCTCCCGGCGCGTGGTCCCTACGCCTGGAGAAAGTGTCCTGGGGACAGTCCCCCCCCCCCGGCCCAGCCTGCCTGGCACTAGGCTAGCGGCACTAAACCTGGCCAGATGTGTCTGCTGGGATGCAAATTAGCGGGACAAAGCTCGGTGTGAGATCTCACGGAAGGGGGAGGTGATATTTATTTACAAACACTTCTAAGAGAGTTGATTTCACCTGCTCCCACCCCTCCTCTCACGCCCACACGCTCACACGCACCGAGACGGCTGCGCCCAGCTCTCGCCCCGATCAGCCGCGTGCGACATGGCGGACAGGGGCGCTGGCTGCCAGGTCCTCGCTGTGTCTCTGGGGCCCCTTGTGATGGCAACAACAAACTACATTTTGGACAGCTCTCTTGCACCCTTCAGGAACTGTCAGCTCTTGTGGGGTGCTCCCTAGTGTCTGGGCCTGGGGGGGCTCGGCATGCCCCAGCTCCCACCCCAGCCTCGGCCTCGTGGCAGCACCCAGTGCCCCCCCAGGACCTGCTCCCTCGGGGCGGGCGGATGGACCCTTGGTGGCCAGCACCAGCCCGTCCACACCGGCCACCCCCCAACACCACCAGCCCCAGCCCCGGCCGCTGGGAGCCTCCCTGGCCTCGCCACACCATGATGCTTGACAGCTAGCATAGAGACGCACTTGGTGCTGGAAAGGAGTTTGAAAGGATGGAGAACTGCTTCACCCACCAAGAGCTTTCCGGGGCCTTTGCAGTAGCGGGGGTCTCGACAGAGCTGCCTCTGCGCGGAGCCGAGCGAGGGCTCTCGCTGCTTCGTTTTAAGCCCTGCCCTGGCTGAGTGCTCGGTGACCCGTCTGGGACAATTCGCCATGAGGGAGGTGGCTGAAATCGGACCACTACGTGTTACAGTTCACTTTGGTTTGGAGAGAGAAAAGATATGTTTCCTTATTGCCATTTATTTCTATTCAACCAGTTTTTACACGCACAGTACCTTATGAGCTCCGTAAAGCTTTAACATCTGAGGTGCCTACACGACTGTAACACAGCCTTGGAGAACTGACGGTTTTCACTGGACAACTCAGCTCTGCATTATTAGATGAATGGAGCTCCAGCCCTCTGTAACTATCATTTACAGTTTTCCTTCGAGACAAGACTACCGGGTGAGCCTTTTAAAATAGGGAGAAAAACAACTTTGAATTGTGCAAATTGCAACAAATAATGGCTAGCTGTATGTATGCCAGTCTGTGCCACAGGGAAGATGGATATTATAAATGTTCTGGGATCCCATTTCATCCTCTTATAGTAGCTTTTTCCTCACCACTGACTCCTCTCCAGTAAAGGTTTTGAATAATGCATATGTAATTTTGTTGTTTTATGCTGTGTTTTGCTTCTAACACAGGCCTGGGACTGTGCATCCCTCCCTCCCCTGAAATTCATAATCTTGGATATAAAGGTTTAATTATTTGTTTCTGCAGAATTTGAATATTTAGAAAACATTGTTTACAGCACACATCACTTTTTCATCAGCATCTCTTGACTTAATCAGATGGTCAGATACTGTCATGCTTTGAAGTCTCCAGTGCCATCTGTAGAAAGCCCTGCAGGCTTGTGTGCCGTGCCAAGAGATTTTGTTTGACAGCCTTTATTTATCAGATGGGTTTGTAGGCAGCTCATTACCAAATGATGAACCTTCCTGTCTCTGGTTAATTATCAACTTCCATGTCTGTTGGGTGAGATCAGCTCACTTATAAACGAGTATTGGTTCCTGTAAAAAAAGATTGTTTTCTTCAGCTTTTTACTGCATCATTTAAGAGTAAATCAGCATTTCAGATACTTTAATCATAGTGGCCTTCCATTCTTCTGTATAGATATCCTGATAAGTTTAGGCCAAGACAAAGGAAAAAAAAAGAGGTGTACACTAGTACACTATACTGGTCAGCTTTGACAAATTCTTTATTTCTGCTCTAGTGCACACATGCTATTATCGTAAAAAGCCAAACCCTTTCCTCCTGTCATTCCACTGACTTCAGAGAAGCTGCACAGACAAAAATTTGGCCAGAACAGTCTAAAGTATATATTTTCTCCTTTCTAAATTAATATAATTAAATAAATACAAAAAATTGGTTAAAAGATTCATGTGTTTCTGTGTTAAAAGTTGTGGTGCTTATTGTAGGATAAAGTGTTCAGGCCTTTCAGGCCAGGCTCTGTTTTATTCTGTGGCTGGAGACCATCCATTGCATTTTGGGTACTAGTTTATTTTCAGAAGCTGTTAGTTTTGTTTATTATTTTATCATTCACCACTCAATTTTGTACAAACATGGATGAACACATTTGGCCCCAACATCTTTCTGTGGGCCAAAGCAAGACAGCAATAGGAAATTACATCAGAACATGAACTGCATTATTTCAAGAGAGGCCAAGCAAGCAAAGCTTCAGGTGCCACCAGGTGCAGTTCTCAGAAACTGAGAACTGTAAGTTGTAACCCAAGGCTTACAAAGTCCCACAGCACACAGGGGCTGACATCCACACAGTAGGCAAATACACACTGGTCCCAAGGGGAGGCTGAGCACACCACAGTCACATCAGGTCTGCTCCCAGTGCACAAACCACTGCACCCCACGAAGGCAAGGAGTACTGCCAAGAAATGATGGGGTTAACCAGCAAGTCTCATGCCTGGAGGAGATGCTCCTAGCTTGGCGTGAGGGGTACTACGAAATAAGAAAAACAACTTGAAAAATACAGGACTTGAGGCTACAGTACCCAGCAAGAGAAGAACTCCCAGTGTGAAAGCTTAACAAGAAAAACAAAACAATTCCTCTCCAAAAAACGGGTTCTGTATTCCCATTATCTCTGCAAACAGAATCGCACAACTCAGAAGAAAACATTTATTTTTAAACTACAAAATAGCTACAAAATGCACAAATAGAAATGCCATTATCTTGCTTAAAAAAATCTGCATGAATTTTCAGAAGTGACAAAATGTCACTTACGTAGGATGTAAAACAGATGTACCATGCTGTCCAGCTGGCCCTCTACCCTGTCTATGGCTATGCATCCTTCAAGAGGTATCTTCTGAAATGCATCTATATATGCATGAAAACTACATTATGTTATGTATATAAACTACATTTAAAATGGAGAGGGAAACAATTTCTTTGGAAAAATGCATACCATCATATTTAAATGATGCTTTGTAATTATATGCTTTAATTAGGAGATTATAAATTAATTTACTCATAGTAAGCATCGATCAGATTTTTATAACAGACTTTTGAAATCATAATGATAAATTAGCTGTTTTAAAAATTATTCTATCGGCCAGTCAGCGCTAATAAATGATTAATTGCAATTCCTGCTTTAATCACTAGGTGGCATTTGGCTGTGTTGGAAGAGTGCAATTTCACAGAATTTTGGACATCAAAAGAAATTTAGTATTGCATATAGAGCAATGAAATGTAAGCAACAGTTTAGTGACAGAAGTGAGGATGCGGAAGGATGCTAGATATACATTCAAAAATGCTAGAATAAATACACAGAAAATATCATTAAAATAATTCAAAAACTACTCTAAGGTGCACAGTGGTACAAAGGCTTAAGACTAAGCTCTGGCTAAGCTTATTATTGACAGAACAGCAACTGTTAGTCTTGTGGCCATGTTTCAAGAATCAGCCCATGCCAGTCAGGTGGAATCTAGGAACGTTGTCTCTCTACAGTTCTCGTGATGCCTACTGTAAGAGGGGCTATATTGCCATTAAATGTTGCCTGTACTCTTGCTGAAGACTAGCTTGCAGGCAGAAGACAGACCCATGGTCTCCTCTCTAGCTGGGACTGTCCCTTGGCTCATTAAAAAAAAGAAAAATAAACAAATTCTAGACTCTTTCTGAAGCAGTTTCAGACCAACTGTGCAAACACTACACAGCTGCAGGTGCCCTGCAAGTCTGAGGCACCTGGGCTGCCCCGGTGCTGCTGCTCATGTCCAGATCTCCTTCCGGTCCATGCACAGTCGTTCTGAATCACTCCCCACCCTTCCTTAGAGAGCTTCCAAATGCAGTTGTCCCACCAGATCCAGCAAGATCAAGGTAAAACAGGCCTCCCTGGTTAGGAACCACTCAGGCGGCAAGTTCCTCTCCTCCTTTCTTTTATCCAAACTGGTGCTTCATCTTAATACTGATATAGGTGTTGCCAAGTCCTTGTGGCCCATGACTGTATGAATTCAGTATGCCAGGGGTACAGCTTTGTTCCCCATTGAAGAGAACTTATATTTCAGTCTCCTGCTAACCGTGTTGCATTCCAGCTCCAAGAAGGGGGCCAAGTCACAAAGATGTCAATATTTTGTTCGTCAATTAAAGGACAAAGTCAAGGTGGAAAAAAGTCTTTTGCAAGGAAAAACTATGTTTTGTCCTTCCTTTGGAAGGGAGAAAAATTGATTACAAACTGTATTCTTAGTTTTGTTGTTGGCTTTTCAAGGTCTCATACCATAGTTAGGGACTAATTATCCCTACAATAGTTTCCACTGAATCCTAGGCATGAATTACTTCTAGATGTTTACTATGTAGGCATGGGCAGGGGGCTGGAATATTTTTTTGTTTCATTTTAAATGCAGGGTTGGTAATGTGCAAAACCGCTGCCATACAAAAACAAGCATGCTTACTAATAATAATACCGTGAAACAGTAAAGAAAAAGAATTAGGCAAATACAATGCTTTGAATTTTCTTAAATTCAAAGGCACCAAGTCTATCCCTACTGACTCTTTGTCAAGCTGAAAAATACTAGCAAAAATGTTGAAGTACATAGTTCACACCAGTTATTTCCCCATAGAGTCATCTGTAGACATATGACTGTTGAGTGGTCCCTTTTGCTAATATTTGCAAAAAACCTGAAGCAAATAAATGAACTATTGGGTGTTTAGGCAAACTCACAGTGTATTTAGTCACCTGAACAAATACTAGACTTTATTAGTATGCTTTAAGAGAGCAGCCTTTCAGTTGATTTCCATCAGAATTATCTACATAATGCACATGTTATAAAGGAGCACATTTTCCATCTGATGAGGAGGCAGCTTCTCAGAAAAAGTTCACAGTTCACATCACAAGCTTTTTATTGAGCCATTTATTTCATCTGCTCCCTTTAACACTCCACCACCTCATCCCGAAGGCTCGTAAACACGCAGCCAGGAGCACTAACAGAAACTGTTGAATTAACAAAGTTGTAGAATTGCAGTAATTTTCTGCATTCCATTTTACCTCCTTCATATTGACTTCCTTCAGAGAGATCTCTAGCTAAAAGCAAGAATTGAAACATGATGTCCATCTGAAGGTGAGGCAGCTGCATGAGACTAATGCATTAACCTGCTCACTGCAAATGGTTCCTTACCTGAATCCTAATCATCACACACAGGCTGCCAATCTCAAGCCATAATGACAAGAACAGTTCCTTTCCACTGTATTTGCTCTCAGGTCTGCCGTCTGCATCCACCCACCACCAGCAGCGCTCCTGGGGAAATGGATCAGTCAATTAGTGCTGGGAATACAGAGTCAGACAGTGGCATTTCGTGTTAAAACTGGAAATGGAGATGTTTATTTTATGCCATTGCAGTAGAAGTGACATCTAAGTACCTGCTTCCTAAAAAAAGATGATTTTACTTCAAGTTTAAAGCAGCAGCTCTCTTAGCTGGATCATTCCTAGCAGCTGAAAAGCATGACCACGCCAGGGTTATCCAGACTTGTGTGTCCCAATCGCCTGTAAGCAAACAGATGCCTACAGCTTTGTCTCTAGGTCACTAGAAAAGTACTCCCAAATTGGGATCTGCCCCTTAATTTGGCAAACTTTTTTGATTCTCTATCACTGCAGACAAGAAACTGAGACCAACGGAGAAAAATAAAGACTTTTTTTTACAAATTAGAGTATGTCAAGGGGAAAAAAAATCAAAATAATTCACAGAACAAATTCGGTGCTTTCTTACTTAGCTCACAGAGCTTCCAGAGCTATAAATAAACCAATAGTATAATACCCTGTCACTGTCATTTTAGCAACGTGTGGAGCTATTTATGTGAATGGGAGTACTATTTATACTACTGTATGTTCCAAAGCATTATCTCCGCTGGTGACGCAGCACCCACAGCAAGAGCCATGTCCCTGCAGACTAGGGGCATGAAAGCCCTTTAAGCCAGCAGAGCTCATGAAAAGTGCTGTGTGGAGAGATAGGACGTCCCCTGTGTCACTGAGCCCGACCTCACTGGGAGCCTGTCCTGGGGAAGAGGGGAAATAATAGCAAGGGAAGGCCTTTGCTAAAGCAGCTGTATTTAAACAGGCAGCCCCTTCCACCACAGTTTCTGAGATCATAGCTTTGTACCTACTTTTGTCTCCTTGACCTTTTTGACAGCAGCTAAACTAACACAGATAAGTTCCTGTGCACTCAGCACCCTGCAGCACCCTGCAGCCTTCAGAGAGGCATTCCAGCAGCACTCTTTGCTTGGGGAGGGGAATTTAAAATGGCCAGCATCACACTCATCATTTCACAGAGCGTGCAGTGGAAAAGCACGGTTTTCCATGGAGTCCTGTCTCCTGCTCTAGTTGCTTATAAAATACTTAGTGAAGAAAGCAAACAGGACACATAGTGAAAAGTCACTTCAATTTTCCAGTCTCTAAAAGTACTTTTGGTGTTTGGTTTCATATTGCATGGGAATAAACTACCTACTCAACTAATGAAACAGTCACAGAGCTACTCCTTCGCATTCCTGCATACCTAATCTCTATTCCTCTCAAAAGGAAATAGCTGCACCTGAACTGACTTTTGGGAACTGGCCCTGGTCCTTGCTCTCCCCTGACCTATGCCCAGCGAATGTGGGCGAAAGCACTCACTGGCCCAAGTCAAAACCATGCTAGGAAGACTGCTAACAGTTTGTGCAGATGATGCGTGCTTGAACCCAGGCACGGGCTTGGACAAGCAATAGCCAGAGCACCCCCAAACATGGTGCAGCCCTCAGAGCGTACCCCGAGGGCTCATCTAAGGAAAAACTGCAAGGTGGCTCCCAGCCCTTACTACCCTCTTTACGCTGTAAAGAAGCCGTGTAGGCTTCATAGGAAGAGTACAGTAAAATCATGTTTGTGTGGTGGAGAGCACCCACCACTTCTGAACAGGAGTGTTTTCCTGTTATTGTGAAACCTCTTGTTTGCACTGCTAGTAAAGACAATCAGAAAACAGCAACTTAAAAATTCTCAGTCTAATTTTACATAAGACATCCATTGTACGTAGATTCATGCAACTTAATTCACAGCATAATCTGCTATTTTAAGAATCAACAAAGGCCAACTGCAGACACATGCACTTTCAGTAAACAGCATTTTACTCTGTCCTTGATTACTAATCAGTATATAGGTTGTAAACTAATTTCATATAAATATTGCAGGAAGATTTAAACACAATTGTATTTGTTATGAGAATATTTGAAGGAACATATTTTGCCAATCTCAAATGATATACTGAAATCAGGCTCTCTTTTTCTTTTAAAAAAATTCTTTGCATTTTCAGGTATCAAATGAACTTCACTATTCTTTTTATAGTCACAAATTCTTGTTTTCAAGAAAATAGAAGGGTAGATTTATGTCTCTAACACCTGTGGAAAAAACAAATTTGTAAATGGTTTTGTAACTGCAGTAGGTTACAAATAGAGAATGCCAGCATAGCCCAGTTAGATAAGATTTACTCTCATTCTGAACAGATTGGTAAGAGAGTCAGTCCATCACTAAGGTGAGGTAAATCAATGCACATTACCTGCAATAAAGAAAAGACCGATTAGCGAAAAGAAAAAGCCTGTTTAAATGTATAGGAAGCATTTAGGAATGCATTCAGCATATAGGAATTTATACATGTTTTGGGGGTAAGTGAAATAAGGTACCAATGTTACTTAGCACAGACAGATGTCTTTGAAGCATTTTATCAGCATTAATTACCTTGTAGAAGCCTCTTAAGATGAATTAAAAGGCTCTTTTCTAACATTTTCTCACATCTCATTTTCTAACATCTAAACTCTTTGCATAGGCAAGAGCACAGAGGTATATGAAAGAATGCCTTACAGAAAGAAAGCTAATTCCCGGGTTGTGGTCTGTGGATGATCAAGATCACCTTAGGCTACCTTACAATTAACTCACTGGTGGTCTAATGTTAGCATTCTTCATCATTTCAAACCGAAAAGACAATCACCTTAACTAGATTAAATGGTTCTAATGTCACTTTTTCATTTCATAGTACCTGTCACAGGGTAGTTGTATGATTTTTGAGTAGGTGGGTAATGGCCATAAAATTCCTTATGCTTTGATTGACACATTCAAAACAATTTGATAATTCCATCTGGAGATAAATAGTCCTTATCAATACTTGAGTAAATAGGCTTTGAGTTGCTTATTGTATATCTAAAGTGTTATTTTGGAAGTTTGAAATGTGAACTCTTAAGTGTTTCTCCTAAGTATATTCCTTCTCTGGAATATTATTAAAAAATTTTGAACCAAAAATGAAAAAAAAATATATATAGTATTTTTATCATAGCTTGGAAGAGGAATGGTGTTCCTCTGCCCTGAAATGATACGTAACTTGAAGAATGATTTCCCACAGTTCACTTCTAAAGTCCGATTTCCTTTTACAACACACCTTTGGTATTCAAAGCACATGTATTCCAGCATTTGTTCAGTCAAACCACAAAATGTGCAGTTTGGCATGAAGATTTGCACTCTGTTAATTATTGTAAAAGGCTGAAATTGTTACATTCTTGAATATGGACATATTATTGGGCCAGTTTACTACAAACAATTTCAAATAAAACTGAGGCATCACATCTGTTGTAAGTAAAAGGAAATATGTAAGAATAGGGACTCAGAAATAAACTGTGGATAACTGCAAAACAAATGTAACCCTAAACTTATTGCTATGTTTACTATTTATTAGTGTCTTTATCTTAGGAGGCTCAGCCAAGTTGCAGCTATTCAAAAATGACACTAACACTGACAAAAGCCGGGCCAAAGGGGTAGGATATATAATTGTGAATTTGGATCTGCTAAATTCACTTACTCCCATGCACCAGTGGGAACTCTGGGGGATCAAAATCAAGCTCTAAAGCATAACATGGATATTTAGGGATGCAGATCTTGGAATCTTTTAGCTGGTTCTCCAGGATGAGGCTAGGATTTAACCCAAAGACTGTAGGACGTCTAAGAAGGAATTTAGAATGGGGAAAAAGGAGGCAGGGGATAGGAGGAGAGATTACATTGGATCCTAAGAGGTTTAAAAATTGACATTCAGATGGGAAGGGTAGTCATAACTCTAGAAAGACTAATTGCTACCTCCCAGCCATATGAGAAGAAAATGCTGACATTTTGAGGGTTTTGCAGTTTTAAAAGTGAAGATTCTTATTTTCAAGCATATAGCCAAAAACAAACCCTGCAGCTGAAATGCTAGCCTGGAAGGTAAGTGAGATGGGTTTAACAGGCACTGTAAGAGGGCATTAGAAATAGCACTGGGCAAGATGAGCACCCATGAACTGCATATGGCTCAGAACTGACCTTTCTCCAGGCTGGTTGTATCATTTGGATAGAAATACATGTATATGAGCTGTCAAATATGCTACAAATTCCAGTAACTTCAAGAAAATGTGTTTCATATAATGTTAAAAAAATCATTAGAATAACCTCAGGCTACCTTCAGTCAATTAAAACACTCAAATTCTGCATCACTGATATTGTCAATGTACTACTGTTCAGAAATGCTACTAATTTACAGACGGTTAATGTAGATTTTTCGAAGAATCCTATCCGTTGCAAGTGTTTAAAAAAGAATAGTTGTAGAAGGTTCCCATTTCAAAATGACAGAACTCTTTTGTTCTTCCATCCTTTTTTTGTCTACAATATGTCAATTTATCCAGAAAATACTCTAGTTTGTGCAAATTCATATCTTCCAGCGGAAGAATAGAGTGGGGATTTATTCCTTCCCCTAAGCATTTCCAGTCTTTTTTTGTCCAGAGAAGATGAGAAGATTATATAGATTTATGATAGTTCAGTGAATTATCTAGTTATAACTTCAGCAGACAGAATATTCACGTATTGGAAAAATGCAATAAGCATGGGTCATTTATTCATCTTGTTGATTATTTCTGCCAATTCTACTTTACTATCCAATCCTAAAGAAAGGAAAAAGTTTTTAAATTAGTAATTTTTTCAAAGGTAAAACACTCCAGCAAGAAAGAATCCTATTTTTCTAGTCTCTGGATGAAATACATCACTCATTCACAATAAGTTATATATGCACTCAGTACATAACTAAAAAAAAAATTATTTGAAAAGAATGATACTGACATATTCTTTCCATAAAATTACAGAATGCTGACCTCTATCTAAATAATACAACACTTTTATTGAGAAAGTGGTACGTACTAGTATGGTAGCTTGCACTGTAATAGTTCACTTAGTTTAGCAGTGAGATGGAAACACTGAGATACTACCTCAGGAACATAGTTGTTTCATTTCTGCATTTGTGCAGGCACTCCAGATAAACGAAAGACAGATTATGCTGCAGTGCACATGACTGTCAAAATCACATGCAATAAACTGAAACTGTAAATTCTTAAGCATTTTTGTTAAACAATCAGAACTGAAATGCCCTGTTGGAGTAAATATAAATCATGTGCTTTGAGAAAGTTAGTCAAGACATCACTCGGGAAAAAAAGTCCCATCAGCATCAGAAGGTTAAAGATTATCCACACTGGAATCTTTAACTTCAGCTCTCTTCCTTTTACAAGTCACCTGCTGAGGTAGCCATAACTGCTATTCATAGGATCACTTTTGTATTCACCGTCCTGTCAGTAATGTAAGAGCAATTTTTGGATGGGACAGAGAAAGACAACATTCTTGCATCCAATATGATCATTACATAGATTATTCAGCATGGGTAAGAATTCATAATGTAATGAATATGATTACAAATATGAACTCTTACCCATATTAAATATTCTAGCAAAGTTCAGGGGATCTTCAAATCCAACACCTACTCTCAGTAATTGTTTTAGATTATGCCTCTTTTCAAAAATCCGGCAAATAGTAAAAAGAAAAGAATACTGAACTGGTCTCACTGTCTCTGTTATCGTTTCTTCTTCCGGTTGCATTGAAAAATATACATACCTACAATGTTAGGTGATTTTCTCTGATGTAACTTTATCTTGGTCAACTGATTTTGGATGAAAAAAGAAGATAGTAGAAGTTTTCTGCATTTGGACACATCTGGATGACTTGACCATTAAGAAATATCATTCTTTGAAACAAGAAAGGAGAAAAAAAATCTGCCAAAAAACAGAAATACACTCCTCTTTGCATTTCTACAAAGATGACACAATAAGAATTCATAACTGAATGTAGACAATAAAATTGAAGTAGTATATTAATACATTTGATTTTTCAAAAATGTGGTAGAGAAAAAGCAAAATGAAAGCAAACTTAAAATGGTTATAGATAGAATTAAAACCCACTGCCAATAGAGACTAATAGAGTTAAATTAAGAATGACCCTTAGTTATTGAAATCTTAGAAAACATCCAGCGTTTATCATCTTAATCAGTGAGGATGTACTCAGCCAGGACAGGACGGAAGGTGAGGTGTGGGGATGGGGAAAGGAACTGTTTTTTTCTGCATTTCACAGTTACTTATTTGAGTGCCCCAGGCACTTGAAAACTTTATCTAGGCGTGTTTTGCATCAGGGACATAACCTGAAGATAAAAGGTATCTGATTTAACAGAGTTATGTCCTTTGGAGAAGAAAATATACCTGTTTCCTACATGACATAATGAGGCAAAGTTAATTTTTGCATTATAAAAATGACTGACTTTTTGGTCTCGAGTATTTGATTATTTGGGGGAGGGAAGGAAGCATGAAGGCTCTCAAGATGTGCTATTGGTATAGCCAGCACTAGGAGGAACAGTACAAACTGTACAGAAACAGTCGAGTTCCACCAGCCATGGGGATTTTGGAAGTTTTTGCAACTTCTATTTTTCCCCTCATGACTGCGAACCCTTCAAAGGTAGGATTATAAAAGAAGACTTCAGATGTTAAGTTCGAAATTGTAACCGGGACTCTGAGGAGAGGAAAGGGGGGCAGGTACAGAGAGAGCAGGCACAGCATGCTTTCGAGAACTCATTACGAAGCAGTTGTCTTTATAGCCTCTCTGCATAGGTAAGGATTGCAGCTGGGCAAATGATTCACCATCTTTCCATTTAGACAACGAGGAGGAGGATTAGTTAACCTGACACTGCTTTAACAAACTGCGGATCTGATCTAATTACCACAGTTAAGCAACAGGGTTTGGGAATGCAGAATTTGAAGCAGAGACTGGACTAACATAAACCTGCCACTGAAGCAGTTCTTGCTCTAAATGCTTTATAAATAGGCAGCTTCCGTCTTGCACCTATGAATTATGAATTTCTCCAAACATAAAAGGGGTAAAGTTGTCACATACCAGAACCTGAGGTCCCAGAAAAGACCAAAGTAATATCATATTCTTAATGCAATCATTACTATGACTAAATAGGAGTATTAAACATCCTACTCCTTTTCCTTTCCTTGGGAGCATTTGGTAGGGCTTTTCTTTTGCCTCAGAACTCCTGCTATGTACTAAATCAAGATCATCACTTTGTTCTTACACAGTGGCATGTCTAGAACGCAGAGAAAAGGAGTCAAAAAAAAAAACAAACTTCAAAACAAACAAAAAGCCCTACCTTGTCCTTAGGTCCATTCAAGCTTTTAAATCCTCGCACCAACACTTATCTTCCACTGCTTTAATCTTCAACTCTCTTGGATGAGTAGGGAGATGAAGAGAAGAAAATTCCCATTATTTGGATACTCCTTTTGCTGTCCCTGTCATCTTTTTTAATAGTCTGTAATGAGTAACTTGTTCATGGATAGATATACTAGCATTATTATTTTGTCTCCTTACCACAGGCAGCATGACTCAAAAAAGAACAGTCATGAGACAGTCACAGTCCCCAAATTGTCACAAGCTATGGAGAAACAAATTAGTAGCTGAAAGGGGAGACTTAACTCTCGTTACCATAAACAATCCAGCAATCTTTTGGCTGATTATAAAAGAAAAAAGGAAGTTATTTTAAAAGGAAATATTACTATCCAACAAAGAGAATGCTCTAGAGCAGACAGGTTTTTCCTGAAAGGTCTGAGAATAACAGAGGCAACCACTGTACAGAAGAGTAGTATTATTTATTATACTAACTTGGCTGGAAAAACAAGAGTTTTTTGATACATAATCCCTCTTCTTATGCTTTAAATCATTTGGACTTTAGAAGCACTTTGATAGACAAAAAAGAACATTTAGGCATGACAAGTCATATTTTCTATACCAGGCTTCCCTTCTGCATCCAAAGTCTTTTCAAATGGTTGGCAATAAAGCCATTGCAAGGTGCTTTGTCCACATGCTGATCCCTGCCCTGGCCAGAGATATAGAGCCATTTCTACAGTTATCTGCCAGCCTTTACTGAAGCCTGCTGGTTTTCAGCAATCAAAACTGTATTTAAACTTGCAATAAGATGTGCTCCCTTTGGGGTCAAGACAAGTTGGCTCTAGGTGTAATTTTACTACCTTCTAAAAAAGTTGATGCGTCAGAAAGCCCCTCCTGCGCGAATGGGTTCTAGAGGTGCAGGTGGACAAAGTTACCAGAAAACAGCAGGCTGAAGAAAGGAAAATTACATGCTGAGAAGCAGCATGTGAAAGTCTCCCAGGAATTGATACGGTCCAAGTAAATCCACAAGAACTGATAAATTCAGGACAACAACAGCCTGCTAACTGTATACCAAGCCAGTAGCACACACAAGCATTAACAGTGGGTTGCACTACTTGGTCCATGTCCAAGCAGGCAGCAGGTGCTGCATGCAAAGACTACTGGATTATATATACACAGCTGGTAAAGTAAAGGGTCCTCTGAGGGACTTTCTGAACACCTGCCTGGAAGCCAGAGGTCCCAGGGTTTGGGATAGGCCTCCCAACTGCTGCTCCAACCAGGTAATTATGAACAAGTGTGTGAGTGAATGTGTTGTACGAGCAGTTATCTCCTATCACTAACAGCTTTATTAACAAAAAGTGTTCTGTTGGTTGTTATCCTATCTCCGTGGATTCAATCCATTATCAGGGAAAAGGGAATCTACAACAATCAAGCATCCAATGATTTTATCAGGTATTTCTAGGCAATACCAATTCCCTGTAACTAGGATTGCTGTTGCCATTAATTGGCTTCATTTCTCAAATGACTTGCTCAAAAAGCACTTTTAAAGCTCACAATATCGAAATTTAGAAAATTGGGACTCCTACTGTTCATGGCAGAAACATATTAAATCAACCTAAGTAGTTTTCCTAATCAATGCAGTTTGGACTCTCCATTTGAACACCAGCATGTGCCAAGTTTAATCATCATAACCTAAATAAGCTGAAAGTTAACTTCTGTAATCACTTTTACCTCTGAAAGGTAAGTGAAAGAAAGCACATACCTTTAAACAAATTCCCATTGCTGACAGTGTGAAGAGATCCTACAGAGCCTGGAATACTTGAGTACAAACTACCTACATTTTTCCATGACGTTAGGCTCAGAAAAAAAAAAAAAGCAGAAAACCCCCAAGTATTTCTAGCAGTCCATTTAGATTTTGGTACATGAGGAGATATTGTTAGTGCTGTAAAGATATTTTGTATATGCAGCACACCTACCATTTGTACCACTACCAGTAAAACCTCTGCCATGTCATCACACGTTACTGTCACTTGGAAAACTACTCACGGGAGTCCTTCAGGGCTTTAGCAAAGCTTATAACAAACTCATCTGACAAAGATCTGCAAAGTAAGCATTCACGCCTCTGGAAAACCTCTTTAATAGGAACATGTTATTGAATGGGTTATTATTCTACTCTAATAATTACGTGACTCTTTCTCTCTTCCACGCTTCCGTGATTTTACTGTTTGCTGCTTCTAAACAACGACAAGTGAAGTCAGAACTCCAGGAAAGTAGAAATGGGTAATTTTTTTCCTTAGTAGCTTTTCTTAATTCAGCCCACTCTACTAGTTTAATAAAGGGATGAGAATACAAGTGGAAGTTTCCCTTTAGAGACAGATGCACATATTAAGGTTAATTACTACATGATACCAGGTTGTTAAATAAGGGCTAATAAAAACCAACTGCTGGACTGTTTACACTGCTTTGCATAAACTCCTTCAAGCGTCTTGCAGTGAATAGTAGTTTTACTGCCCCGAAAGTTTCTACTCCACTGGGTTACCAAGGTAGTGCCCTTATATGCAAGCTACAGGATTGCATTTTGAAATTCTTCCTTTCATCTAAAATTGTTTATAGCACAGTACTTTCTCCTGGAAATTCCAGTAACAATTAATTGCAAGCCCTTACAATGAACTCTCAGCTTTGACTTCGGGCTGAGCAGAACTATGGCTTAAAAAAGAAAGGTATTTTTTGTGATTCTTTCTCATCCAGTGAATATAGAAATTTTCATGTCTGTGATCATTTCTTAAGACATTCTTGACATTTTCATGTAAACTTCCCTTTTATGTATCCAAAAAAGGAGACACTGAATGTTTTTGAGTATGTGAAAAGTGAATTACATCACTAAACAGTGTTGAAATTATAAAACACGGGAAATGTTTTTTCATGTGCTGTTTTTCTAGTTAGTGTTTTTTCTTTAGAGACATGCACTGCTTTACTCCTGCTGTCAAAATAAGACACCTCAGACTGAAAGACATCCCTATTTGAAAAGAATTTGCCACCAGACTCTCTTTTGCTTCTGGAGGACATCTATACAAAATTTGAACTTCCTGTTAAAAAATGCATATATAGAATCATTTTAAAAAGTCAATCTTCTTTTAAGTCAATAAACATCTTATATTCTTCCTTCTAAACCCTTATCATCAGAGTGCACGTTAACTATTAAAGCTTTGTTTACAGGAAAACTAAAAAGGAAAATTCTGATATCTTTAGAAAAATGGTGACAAACACTAGGAATTTGTTGCCTACATAAAGCAGAGATAAAAGGAAGCAAAATATGATTCATGTTATTTTTAAGCTTCTGCCACTTATGACACTAACAACTATGATGGAAAAAATTGATCAAAACAGCAACTATCTCAAAAAGTAGTAGCTGCTAGATCGTGGGCAGTTTTCTTCCCAGACACATAGGTGGTATCTTCTTTAAATCAGAGATGAGACGAAGAACAGGCACAGGGCTGTCCATTATTTAAGATACCTGAGATAGCTCAAAGCTACTGAACAGCTAGTATCAGTGGATAATCATTTAAGGTTCAGAGAGTGAAAAAGCAAATCTTCTGGCACTGAAGGTAGGTTAAGTTTCAAGGAAGGACAGAGTCACCTCCAGAATTTACCAGTCATGTTAGGCCTACCATAGAGATCTATCCCCACCCATAATCCTCACGTCTGAGCAAATTTTACGACAGCAAACATTCCGGAGTTCTTTGACCTTTTGCAAAAGACCTGATCTAGTTTCTCCAACCCCACCAGATATTCCAAAATGTCTCAAATCTGAGAGTGGGCTACAGAAAATAGAGGTGCCAGTCCAGTCAGAGATTTCCTCCCCCCCCCCCAAGTGCTATTACAGAATCTAGGTTATCTCAAAGACTTGAAATAGTAAGACAACTGCCTGTCTCTTCTATGAATTTCTTAAATTCCTTACTCAAATTATGAATTCGAATTGGGTGCTTAACTTAGATTCTTTTTATAACTTAGACTAAAGATTTCTAAAAAAAGTTTATTGTCATCTATGTTAAGGATCATCTTACAAGTTTAATAGCACTATTTTAAACAGCATATGCTTGTTATTTTTTTCAAATATAGTTCATTTATAGTTCAAGAACCATGACTTTGGAGTCACATTTATTAGAAAATACCTTAAAAAAAGATATTATAGAGATCCGTAACAACATAATGAACCACCTATCTTTAATATTCATTTTTTGTTAAACTAGCTACAAGTCATCAGCCAAAATACCAATATTTATCTCTAGAAATACCTGAGTTACAGAATAAAGAGTTATATGAACAAGTACCTATGAAAATATAAATAGTATTTAATAGTATAATTTTATTAAAACTTTATTCAAAATAAATTTTGAGAGAATAGTCTCTAGGATTTGCTCAGTCTCCACACAATCATATCAGAATGGAGCTGAGCCTTTGCTATTTTCAAAGTGGCTTCCTGGTAAAGGGCACCATTCATTGTTTGATTCATACTTAGCACACACCCTTCTCGATCATTCTGAAGCTTCTTTCTGAACTGCTGAACTCCTTCCGCACTGTCCAGGAAAGAAGCCACAGGAGCATCACTGATTTTCTTGCCAGGCTCATTGCCCCATGTCAAACTGTTTTCAGCCTTATTTTCTTTTGACGAGAAAGAATTCCTTGAGATGAGCACTTCTTTTTCCAAAGCCAGCGCTAACTGGTCGGTAAGTGTATCTTTGCTTCCAGACCTCAGAAGTTTTATATCACTGCTTGGTGGGAGAACTCTAGTAAGGCTATGAAGGCACTGGAACAAGACAGTCAGATTTCTGTAAAATAAGAATACTTTCATTAAAGCTACCTGAAGTCTTCCTTGTATCTTCAAAATTCTATAGTGGAATATATAATAAAGCTACTTTACATCAAACAGGGAAGAACTTTGGCTGATTATGGTTTTAACTATTATGTATACCGTACAAAAAAGAGCAAGTAATGGCCTTCTCATGCAGTGCCCACTAGCCACAGCGTATCAAAAGAACTGCTTCAGCAATACAAATATTCTGAGTTGAAATATATGCTTAAAATCAGGGTTACACAATCATCACTTGTTTCTGTAAGAGGTAAGTGTTTGTACATAAAGGCCATGTATGATAGCGCAAGGGATATGCTGTTGCATTTAAGGGCAGAAAAATATCACGTATATTCATAGATTGTCAATATCAATAGAAACGCAACGCATGGATGTTAGGTGGCCCACAGTTGTCTCTTTTGAATAGTCAGCAGTGATGGAAAGTTGCACTTAATTTGGAATGTCTGATTT
Source organism: Struthio camelus (assembly GCF_040807025.1). Classification (NCBI taxonomy): domain Eukaryota; kingdom Metazoa; phylum Chordata; class Aves; order Struthioniformes; family Struthionidae; genus Struthio; species Struthio camelus. Next base: position 139,852,074 of record NC_090942.1, on the reverse strand, counting down.
TTGTTAAGGACCCAGAAAAATATAGTGCTAGCTATGGTAATCTTCAGGGAAGCTACTCCCCTCAATACCAGCATAGCACATATGACGGAGTGATAGATCAACAGCCACACTAACTCTAAGGAGAATGTCAGGTTTGTCCAATGTTTTATTTGCTGGGTTTAGCCAGACCAGCTTCTCAGAAGATGCCTTTGATGAAGCAAAAAAAGAAAAACGAAATAAAAAGTCTTAAGCAGCCAGTTTTGTCACACAGATCAGAAAGGCACTCATTTTTCCTTACAGTAGTTCTATTTCAACTCAGTTAAAAATGATGTAATATTAAGATAAGAGAAATAGTTTGCTTCAATTTGGAAAAGCTGTGAAAAATAATCTGTTTTTTGCAAGGACAATCTGTAGCTTTCACCTATCACAGAAAATCAAATCAGTCTGAGGAAGGGGGAAAAAGACACAGAAAATATAGCCATAGTTACACCAAAAAATACACAGCTCATTAACTGAATATTAAGGCAAAACTGTATAAAAAGTGAATATTAGATAACCATTTCAAAATGAACCAAACATGTTAAGGCACTTAATTTTAACGATGGATTTCTTAAACATTTCAGCCTTTATTCTTTATATAAAACAAAATAAATCAACTCTTATTTTGTGTACATTACCCAGCTGAATCATAAACAATTGCTATCTTGTTTACTATGATGTGAGAAATTCTATAGCCCACAGGCCAATAATCCACAAAGGAAAAGGAAAAATTATTGAGACTCCAGATTATTTCCTTTACAAACTGCGGTAGATAGGGAAGTAAATACACCAGAAATATGCATTATTAGTATAAGAATATTTTCTGATGTAGTGTTACTAAATTACATGCAAAAATTTATTTTCATTTCATTTCTGTATGAAAAAGAATTAGATTTAAATTTAGCACAATCTTGCTTTTTTAACATCCCCTTAACAATATATTTTTTAAATTAACACACGTTGAAGAAAAATTATACATTATAATACAATTAATGTAAGATTATGATGCAGGTCAGTGAAAGCAACAAAAGAGACAGCACCAAGGACCCATTCACAAAGACTAGAATTATTCGTAACTCAGTGTTCTGGCACAGACAAAATTAAACAATGCAATTGAGATAGGTCTGACAGTTTTGATTTGAAAATAATTCTGCTTGGCTATTGATTACGAAAAATACCACTAAGAATCAGTGCAAAGATAAAAAAGTTCATACAAGACAAGTAAACTCTACACTTTTTGACCAACTCTACCTGCAAAACAAGGTTAGAATTCCTTCAAACGGAGTTTTCAGGGTCCAGTTGAGAACTGTACCATGCAGATTTCCCGCTTTATGGCAGAAAAGATTGTCATGGCATTCCTTAAATGGTGTGCACTCCATTTCTCCCTGTAACCATGAATTTACTGGAGTCAGTGTGCAAGCAGAGGACACAATCTGAAAGCAGAATCTTACAGATACTGCAAGGACAGCAAGGATATCTTCCAGGGCACCTGCAAGAAAGTGATGTTAAAAAAAATATTTTAACTAAATACTTTGATCATGTTGTATACGACAAATCAGACTAGATTTTTGGTTCACATTCCCGACTCTGCTTCAAGAGTCTACACCTCAGCATTCAGTCCTTTGGGAATTTTCTCCCTAAATTCCTACATCTTCTTCTGTCAGGTAAAAAGACTAGCTGATTAACAGAGCCCCCAGCTATACAGAGAGCTCTAAAGACAAACGTCACTGTGCCATAACAAAAAACAAAAAAACCCCCACTATTAATAGCCTACTGTGGTATTAAGATGACATGTTGGCTTTAGCAAATGATACGGTAATAAAGGAAGAAATTAAAATTCATATCAGACAGTCAAAAGAACAGTTGAATACACTAGCAGAAGCCCAACTGGAAATTAGTTCAGTCAAGATCCTTAAAATAAATAAAAATAAACTAACTTTGAGCTGTGCCGATGAGAAAAGGCTTCAATTACTTCACTGTTATTTAAGAGGTAATATTATGTCAGAAAATAACTATGCATCTAATCAACAGTAAATTTCCCATTTATAGAAAGTTAAAACAGGCTGCAGCATTCTGCACTCAGACTTATCTTTAAAATTTACCTCTCCAGATGCACTTCAGCAATAATGCTAGCACAAAATATTATGGCAACTCACTTAACATTTTTCTGTTTTGAATTTTTTTCCTATTCCCTTGCATTTTACCCAGTTGTTAGTTCGCAATAGGTTTATCCAGACTGTGTTCAAAACGAGATTATGTTAAATGAGACTGTGTTCAAAATGACAGATAAGATTACAGCACAGAAAACTTAGCTTAGTATGATATAGAATAAAAATAAGAATTAATCATATTTCTATAAATTCAAATCGCATCAACCCATTTACCTGTACAGTAACTATTATCCCTTAACATCTTTACTGAATATTTTCCATGTGAAATATCTTCCAGACTTAACAGAATTTTCCCACATAGTAAAGTAATCTTTTTGCTCTTCTGTAAACTACCACTTTCACGTTTTTGTTTCTTCGCGTGTAGTAGAACTGTGCAACGTACGCTGTGAAATGCCAACAGTGGTGAAAGGCTGGTAACAGCAACGAACGTTTTTGCTCCATCCAGTGGAATCTTCAAATGTCTCTTATGAAGCTCTTCTTTCAGATCGTTCTTGCTATGAAAGTCCAGTTTCATCTTTTTTGGAGGTGGCTCAATTTGACCTGAAGAGATAGCCAAAGCTGAAAAGGCTTTGTTCAGCGTAATGGCTTTATTCTGACACTCAATAATTGGAGAAATCCTTTCATCCATTACTAAGGATAAACTGACATCACTCAGCGACCTGTGAAAATCCATATAGGAAAATCCAGTTCATATTTTGCCATCTGACAAATAACTTTGCAGATATATACAAACACTTAATACTTCCATAAGCAACAACATCATTCCCTGTTAATTCACAGACTGTGCAAAAGAGTATAAGTACTTTAAACAACTATTTCATCCAAGCATGGTGTTAGGATTTTTGAAATATGGACTGAATTTTCTAGAAGCTTCTAGGAGCTAGCCTAATTTCAATTGAAAGGCAATAAAATGTGGGAGTCTAATTCACCTAGAAAATGTCGAGAATGCCACATAACCTATGAAGATGCTCTGTGATATTTGTAACTTACTTTTAAAGTAAGTTCTGTCAGTTCTGTCACCTTTGAGGCCTAAAAGGACATAGCTCTTCTGACATTCTATATTTGTTCTATAGATATTCAAACAAAATTGCATGTAGAGAGTAAGAAGATTTAAAATACTATTACCTTAAAGATGCAGTAATTTCCCGAAATGTATGAAGTGCTTTATTCGGTGAACATGGGGTTCTTTCATGAAATCCTAATATTATTGTTTCAAATCCTTTCTTAAAGGACATTTTATTCTGTCAATCAATTCAGTCTCAAGAGGTCACTGACATTTGAAAGCCTTATAAATGTCTAGTTCTTTTTTTTGGAGACAAGTATTACCAACTAACAATGCAATCTAATACATCAGCGCAATCTCGCCTTAGTTCGAAGCACAAAAACAAAACAAATCAGTGAAGACTTTAAGGGTTGGTGGTGGAAAGAAATCTAGCCCCTCCCCACCAAAACCACAGGCTGTTGTATACAGTAATGAACTGGAGCCCAGAAAACCTAGGTTTTGCTGCTAGCCTACCAGGTAACCTTTGACAAATGATCTTCACAGAACTTTTCTCAACTGTGCAATATCGCTGCTGCTTTTTAAAGAACAGTTCCAAATCTTCTGAGGATTTCTGGGGCTATACTGGAATTAGGTATTTCTTTTTTAAAAGAATATTGTCATCACAGCTGAAAAATAAACACTGGAAAGGCAAAAACAATTGCTTGCCTCAGTGGCTCTTAACAGAGGCTGTCAAGAAGATGAGGTCAACTTTCTTGTAAAGTTATTGCAGTCTGGCAGTTGAGTAATAATATACCCGCAGCTCCAGCAGAATGGCTAAAGGGCGTAATAGGTCATCTCCCTCACAATCACTTGAATGATTTTCAGTGGCATCGATACTCTTCAAGCTTACCCTGTGCAGTCTCAGCTGCACCGCTTGTGGGAATACAGGTCAAAAGGTAAGTTCCGACTCCAGCAAAGTTTACATGCAATGCACATACTGAGTTTTTGTTTCAGTTAATCTTGTTTCTTTTTAAACCGCCTTCCAAATTAGCTCCCTCCCTTCCCTCTCTTTCATGGGGAAATGACATCAGCTGAACATCATCTGTTCTTAACAGTATTCACTACTAGAACTGAGCAATTAAAATGAACAATCAAACCATTTTAAAGATTAGCTTTGAGTAACGTATGCATGTGTTCCACATGATCTACATAACACATAAGCTTAGCAAATACTTTGATTGGATACCTGACTATAGCATAATTCAATCCAAAAGTAGAAATATTTATCAAGTTAATTGGAGAATTTTAAATGTTTTAAATTTTTAAAAATTTAAAATCCTTCTACATTCTTCTTCAAGCAAATCACTCTGTTTAGAAATGGCAAGAAGTTAACACAAAAGCAGCAGAAATAGTACAGTTAAAACAGAGCTATACTTACACCACATACTGATGTTAGCACAACTGTGTCAATCTGGACTGTAAAGAAGCATGATTTTTGTCACAGAAAACTTTGTCATAAAACAAATCTCCAGTAAAGATGTGCTTATACTGACGCAACTGCTTTTTGGCTATATAACCCATTCTTGCATAGAGATGGGGAGAGGCAAGGAGCAGCAACAATACTGGCAAAAGACACACTGGAAACACTTTATACGTAGGGGCTCAAGTTAAAGAATTCAGAGCTCAGAACTCTGCTTGCTACTGCATGGCTTACCCTGCAAATCAAATTTCTATAAAACTACTCAGTGAAATTATTAGATAAATTGATATACTTACAAGTTAAATGATTCCGTTAGTTTTACTCCAACTATCAAGTTGTCACCCACAACACGTTGCCACAATTTCTCTATGGAGTGCTCTGGAACTTTAGATGTCAGTGACGCTTCTTTGTTAAGAAGAGGAAGAGGATTTTCTGTATCATCCCAGAGAGAGACAAGACCTTCCTTATAGAAAAATGTTTGTTTAGATAAATTAAGTGCAGATATTATTTCTTTTTATACTGCATTATTTAGTGTTTTACCACAAATGATCATAGGGAGTGCTTTTGAGATACATAAAATGAAATCTATATGAACTAGTTTGTTCTCTGTAAGAGGTCTACAAGATATAATTGCACTTTTTCTCAAAGTACATGTCACGACAAGTGCAACTCATTCTCTCCTTCTAAACTTGATAAGTATAAATCCTGATTTGTCATACAATTAATTGTCCAAAACAGATTTAACGTATTAAAACCTATATTATGTTATGGTATTAATTACTTGGTAGATTTTGCTGGCTGAACTTGACTGACTTGAAAGGGACCACAACATGAACTAAAACGAAGCTCTTCTCCGTTTGAAGTAAACTAGGATACTTATTTATAGCAACTAATTGAGATAACATTTTCTTGAACTCTATTACCTTCTCAGCCCACAGTTCACTTTGCCTCCATTATAAATCAATTTTGCTTACACAGATACAAAGTTCATTTTTTGCAACATGTTGGACCACAGAGAGATATACAATTTGCAGGCGGCTGTGCCAATAAAGACTGTACAATTACCCTGCTGTTTGCTCCTCTCTGTCAGAGGTTACTCCTTCTACAATTCACTTGTCAGAAGGTACTGTATAAATCAGCTCCAAGCAAAGACAATTACTTCTACTCTTATTTACATTCATTGGTAGGCTAAGGTAATGAACCAGACTTTATTTGAAGCAGATTAACGAGTTTTCATAGTGGTTATCTCTACTGGTGAAAGTAACAAGCAGTTGAGGGTGGCATCATCTAAAAATGTCTCAGTATAATCGAGAAGTGATCTGTGGTCTGCACTCTCTTCTGCATTTTACCTTTTTCGCGGCTGGTAGAATATGGCTTCTTTCTTGAACAAGATCTACTAATGCTCTGCAAGATTCAAGAATAACCTTCTTTTTAAGCCTTAAATGGTGCTGTAGCTCTCGAATAGAGGTATAACCAGCCTGTAAAAGATAAAACTATCATTAGACTTACGTTTTTGTCTACTGCAATCAAGAATTCATGTTGAAACTACTAACATATCTTTCAACTTTCCTTTTTATGCAAGTATCACAAGCCAAGATCCTGGCGTTCCTTAATTAACGCTTCTAAAAATGTGAAACTCAGGTTTCTTTGTGGCCAAAATATGCATCTAAGTCTTGGAGACTCAGTTTTAAACTTAGAGTTCAAGATAAACTTCTAAGGTACATTTTCTCAAAAAAGTAAAAAAAATTAATAAATGTGTGTGTGTGTGTGTGTGTGTGTGTGTGTGTGTGTGTGTGTGTGTGTGTATACACACATACATACACACACAAATCTGTCATTATTCATTCCTGCTTCACTTTTCCATTTGTATCAGTTTAGATTTCTTCTTAATATTTGCATTGATTATCAGTCAAGCAAGTATTTTGAAGATTTGAATTTTACAGACATACATGTAGGTCACCTCTAAGTAAAGAAATGCATGCCAGCTCCAGCTCCCTAGACTTTAAGAAAGCTCCTGAAAAGCTATTCTTTGGGAATCAAGATCCTGAGAAGTTTAATGCTGTCAGCAAGAGAAAAAAGTTGGTCACTAGAATGCAAAATCAACATTTAAACTTGAAAAAAAAAATCTCAGGAGCAGTCGGAACTAACTGGCAGGTCTTAAGAAAAAGACACTTCATGTAAGAGAAGTGATACCAACTGCTAAGACTGTAACAGCAAAAACGCATTCAGAGTGAATAGCGATTCAGAGTGAATAGCGTTCATCATGATAAATTGTTTTTTCTTTTTTTTTTTAAACAAAAATTTCCACCTCTCAAACCATGCATCAAAAGTACCAGATTCCAAGTAAAAATGTAGTGCTGGACTTGGGGAGGGAGGTGGGGGGGGGGGGGGGGGGAAGAAGAGAAAGAAAAAAGAATGAGAATGTTGCTATAGCCCCTTGCCAAGCACAGTCATCAGAATACAGAAGCATTACTTACTCCCACTGGTGAGTAACTCCTGAATACATACTCAAGAAACAGAAAAAACAATCAAATCAAAATGGCCAAAGGTTCACAGATCTATACTTGCTGACCAATCTGACCTCTGAGAGCCTTTTTGCCCTCATAAAAGCAATGCAAGAAAGAGATCTGAAACTTCTCACACGACAAAAACAAGACTGAACAACCCCCCCCATCAACCGTCTCAGGATATGCATTTCACTTGTTTCTATGAGCCATATGTCAAGATGTATTGAGCAACAAGTGTCAGCAGAGTTCATGATCTTTGAAGGGTGAATGATCTGTGTCATGATCTGTGAAACTAAGAAAGTAAAACTAGATCACTTTAAAATAGAAAATAAACACTAACATAAAAATATCTCAGTACAGAACCAAATCAGCACTGTGAAAAAATCCAGCATGAATCACTGTCAAAAGCAAAGCACGTTAAGGCAGAGGCTTAGTAGTCAGTAGAACAGTCATAGAATAGGTAGTGTTTTAATACACTGCAGTTCAAGTTACAATATTCATAAATAAATAAATATCAGTATAGAGCTAAAACTGCTATATGAAGAACTGTGGCACCTTAGCAAAGGAAAAAAAACGGAAAGGAAGATTCATGAATGACAGAATTAACAAAACATCGCAAGAAGCAAAGGAAAAATGAAAAAGCAGACAAAAAAGCCAGAAGAAAACATAACTGAACTGTAAAGTGTTGCAGATCTAGAAGTTGAAGCTGCTGTTATGGAAAATAACTGGTTCTGTGGTTTTCAAGTAGCTAAAATTCCTTATTTTAAAGAAAGTCAAAAAGAAAATGGGCCTATCCAAACCAAAGATAGTAAAAGAAATACTTAAAACTTAGACTAAAAAAATGTGATAAAAAATCAAATGTATAGAACATTTAAGAAATGTCTTTCCTCTCACCAAGGTTATCAAAAATATACCTGCTCCAAAACAGACAAACCGAACGCAAAGGAACCATTCAATCACAGTTGAAAGAACTTAGCATTACAGTCCTTATAAAATTGTTAAATAGCCAGCGGTGGGGTGTTCAGAGATACTACTGATTCATGAGATTCCATCACTCAGAACCACCAGAAACCCTCTGACCACAGACATTGCAATGTAGCTGCACTACTCTGCTGAAGAAAGTCGCCTTTAGTAAGTTACTACAGTGAGTGTTAAAGAAAAAACTCTTTAGAGGAGAACAAGCTAGATTCCAGCCCAAAAGACTGTAGAACAGATAAACTTATAATGGTTCCCAAAATACACAAATGGACAGCTTTCCATTTCATTTGTGCAAAATGCCACTTACATGTATTAATGCATATAACTTAAATATAGCCTATTTATATGCAGTGGAATACAACACAACCCTGCCAGACCTCTTGTATGACTGCAAATCTCTGAAATATATGAAATATTTAGGGGTGAGCAACAGAGGTATGAAAAAGGACTGCATTTGCTAATTTTTTTTTCTTTGCCTTAAAACAGGAGATACCATAGAGACTGTTACAGCATGATTTGATCGCAGATTTCTTGAAGTTTTGGTGATAACTACCAAGAGACACGACTCCAAAGGATAGATAACCTTTGGAAATTCCCGGGCTAAGCACGATCCATGTGTTATTGCATCAGAACAAACATCCTTGAAATACAATTATATGTCAGATAATAATAATCAAGGATACTTTACTATTCAGGGAAACAGAACAATAAATACCTTTGGGATATAACTCTGGGAGGAAAACAATAAGATATCTTAAAAAAAAAAAAAGGAAGAAAAAAAAAACCCACACTCAGGTCTTATATATCTTTGTTAGAAACACTTGATCATCAGAAGACAGGCAAAATCTCCAGACAGCAGCTTGTTTCCACCAAGAAATTGATTCCATCTGAATCACAGAAAGTATAGGACATACTTAGGCTAGTCATTCGATTCTGGCACAAATTCACAAAACTCAACAAGTAAAAGCCAACTGGTGTCAAAAGAGAAGAACATAGTCAAAGAATAACTTACACAGAACTCTTAGCATTCAATTGCAGGGCAGACAATCGCAGACAATCTTCATGACAAAAGTGGAAAGAGCAACAAATGAGAGAGAGAGGGGAAACTAAATTCCATTTTGCAGAAGAAAGTAATGTAACGAACAAGGAAAGAGCATAGCAGCAGAGAAGTCAATTTTAAATTTAAAATAAAAGGCTAACCAAAAGAATTCAGAAACAGAAAGTAACGTATGCTCAATAAAACTTGCACTTCTTTTTATGTAAAAACCAATAGGCCTCTAATTTCCAAATTGGAGAACTGTACAAATGTAGGCTTGGAAGGGACCTCAAAAGGTCATCGAAATGAAGCCAATTTCTACTTTATTCTGCCTTCAAGGAACAAGAGAAATTATTATTCAGTATCCTCCAAACAGCAGCTTTTATCTTTGGAATATTTATACAATCTTTTTAGATGTTTCTTTTGGTCAGAAGAAACTGAAAAATCTTTTTTTTTCTTCAGTCTTTTCCTTATAGGTTTATACTACTCCTTTTCCTTCAATTCTAAACTAAACTTTTGCCAGCTAATTTGCTTCCCTTTTAAAGGCTGGAGAGCAAACTGACACTGTAAACTACCTAAGTTCTCATTAATTCTGAAATGAACGGAATAATTATCTCCTCTCTCCTATCTAAAGCTGTCTTCGCAAACTAACAACAGCCTTACATTGTTGACTTAATTTGACAGTCATGGTATCTCCGAAAGCCTTTTTTTATAATCCTCCTATCTGGTCAGTTATTACCATTTAGCGTAGACAAAGGTGACCAGGCACATTACTGCATTAGAACATCTCAGAGAGCATGCAGGCTACACAAGAACAAAAGGTAAAAAGAAAGTTGCATCCTCAAGTTTCAGTAGCAGGCAAAGCTATAGTCCTACTCGTTTTCTGAGCTTTAAAAAGTTTCTCCAAGGTTGTCTTATAAATGAACCTAATTAAAAGAAGGACATGTTTTAACTTTACTTACTCTACTTTGCAAAATTATCCTAATAAAACAGGTAGTAACAGGAGGAAAAATATCAGCAGATAGTGAAATCACCATGGTCACTAATTTCTGCAAAAGTAAAAGCCAACTTCACTAAAGTCCATGGACAAAACACACCATAACCCCCTTTTTTCATCGAGGATTAACTCACTCACTGAGAACCTGACACTATACTATCTCAAAGTAAGCAACCTGAAGCAAAAGAAGTAAACACACTGGTATTTTTAAATTGTTATTTAAATGTCTACGAGTAAAACGACTGTCATGAAGCTTTGATAGAACGGCTTCAGCGTTATCTCAAAATTTTAACTAAAATATAAATTAGACCCTGCCGATTATCCAGGTACATTTTTACTGAAACAGCCTATCAATGATTCAAGGATACTTAATAATGTTGCTTTCTCCCTGATCCACTTCTGCAATTAAAACAGAATCCTCAACCTCACCCTTTACACAATGCAATGATACAGAAAAGTAATTTAAAGGAAATATGGAGTCGGAACTACTCAGTACAAACCTGTAATCTTGTTTCAAGGGCTTGGACTGTAAGCAAACCATTCTCTTGCAATCCTTCTGCAGCAGGAACATCATCTTTATAATTAATATCACTCTAAAAAAAGACAAATTAATTTAACTGTAGAAAGCTAGGCACAGACATGCCATTACAAAAATCAAGGAAAAGAAATCATAAAATCAGAAGGATCACCACATGCAATTTAAAGGAAAAATCTTGCCTTCTGAAAGCAATTACAGATTGACGATACATAATAGAAAGATCCAACTATGAGAAGATATTTAATATGGACTATGGTCTTAATTAGGAACTTTTAGCCAAAATGTAAGCACCACAGCAAACCTTTTACATATGTGAAGCATTTCCAATGGCATTATTTCAACTTCCCAAAAGAACGCTGATGCTATCAGGGAAGTAGAATAATCTCTTCAGATAACTTATCTCCTAATCTCACAATTAAAAAAGGGATATTGTATTAAAACTTCAGGGCATTTTACAACACACATTCATTTCACTTTGTATGTATACTTTAAGGGTTCTTGAGTTTTTTAATTAAGAAAGTACAGATTGAGTAGCTGGGAAAAGACAAGCTGAACTTACTGCATAGTTGACCTCTCCAAAATCCATTATTCTGAACGCACTTAACAAATCGGTATCAGAGTCATCCTTAAAAAGCAGTAATATTTGCTCAGTTCCATAGCCAACAAAATCATCTATGAGAACAGACTTCACGTTTTGCCATTTGGAAGCAATCTACAGTAGAAGAAATATTAAAACATATATTTAAATGAATTTTGTATCTGAGATTTATTTTTGGTGCAACTTGCTCATTTTAGACAGAGGTACGCTATTTAAGCATCTGGAATACAGTATTCTGAAGAGTTTCAAGCTCTGATCCTAACTCCATCACTTATAGCCTGTGTAACTCTGGACATACTAGCTCTTTAAAGTTCACTTTTTAGATAGAGATTGCAAAAGAATGTAACTTTTCAGTGTATTCAGACAGATGCAGAGCTGAATTCTGCAAAATGTATCTAAAACTGTTAATTTTCTCAGACCAGTTAAAGGCATGACACCTTTGATATTCATAAATTTTTCTGCTGCATTGCATATAAATATAATGGAGAAGTAAAGTTGAAAATGTATGCTAATTATACACATAAAATGCTGACAACTAAATAGGACAAAATTTTTAATCCCTAGAATTACATAATTCTTCTACACAAAGTATTTGACCCCACCCCCAAACTAGTAATTAATTTTGTCTCTCCTAATTTTACAAAACTAAAATAAGACCTTCTCTTGTCATTTACATGAAACAATGCTTTCTGTAACTGGGAAGTGAGACTCACAAAGCTAATAAACTTCAAAAGGAAGTTTATACTTTGAGATATTGGTTTAGTGGCACTCTAATGTAAATTATGTCAGCATACTCAACCTTACAACTGTTAAATTCTCGCCCAAAATAAGTTTAACAACAACAATTAAGACCAGAAATTTTGGCTCATATTCAGAAAATGAATTATTAAATACTAGAATTCAGGATTCACTTTCAGATGAGAAAGCAATAAATGCAAAACAACTGGATACTTTAAACAGGTTGTTTTAACAGAAGCAACATAAAATGCTATGGTACTTAAACATGTAGCTTTTCACTTGCAGAAACATCAGATAAGACAAAGTATTAAAAAAGAAGAAATAGAATTATTTTACAGTAGTAAAAAGAAGCTGTTTAAGGTCACAAATACCTGGAAACCGTCTCTCCATACAGTGCAGATATTCCCAGAGGCAAAAGAAACAATAAATAGCAAGTCATTGCTACTAGTTATAGCTGTTTTTACTGAACAGGGTTTCTCATATGGAAGCTCACAGACACCTTTAGGGAGACCATCTTGGAACCAAATAAGTTGATTCTTGTGAGTGATGGCAACAACTGATATTCTGAGCTGTTTTTTCAATATCTCTTTCTTGCAGACACAGACAGAAGATACCACTCTGCTGTAAGCATGAGGCATAAAGCACGTGCCAGTTATCATTTTCTGTGTTTCAATTGCATATCCAAAGAACTCACTACCCCAGATAGCTCTATCTGAAGCGGAAAACTCTTGTTCGTCTTCGCTCTCTGATAAGCAAGCAGCTCTTATCCCTAAGACAACAACACCTTCCTCTTCAATTTCACCTGCCCACACAATGGAAGAAAGTTGAACAGGAGCACTTAGAACCGTGCAGGCGTCGGAAGAGATGTAAAACAGCTTGTTAGCATGCCTCCACAAGACTGAGGGACCAGGAAGCAACCTGATGTCTTCTTTCAGCTCATAATCCAGTTTAAAATTAAAGGACTGTTCAAACTGATTGGAGCTGTGAAGCAACAACAAGAGATATTTGAAAACATTTTTCCGTTTTTTCTTTTTCATCAAAACGCAGGGAAGAATAGTTCCTGTTCTGGAATCTGTTGTACAGCTACAACAAATCATTTCAATTTCTAAGTGATTGCCACGCATGCTGAATAGTCCAGCGGATTTTGGAATAAACAGTTTAGTATCTCTGTCAAAGGCCATTCTTCTGATAGATAACTTTGTTGTTTTACCAGCTTCTCCTTCTACGTGCTTTGCTTTTGACAATTGAAATATAAGGACTTCGCCATTGTAGGACAAGACTTGTTCTTGCTCACTCAGAAGCATCTTTCTTTATCTTTATACCTATTCCTCTACAAGAAAACAGTAGGTTTCTCCATTTTGGGGGGGGGGGTGGCGGGTGAGGAAGATTTCTCTGCTGAAATGTTAATCTAGCTGGACATTTTTTTTCTACAAAAAAAAACAACAACAACAAAAATTAAATTGTTTTAGGACTAGTTGAGTTGACTGATAAGGCCTTAAGAATAAGGAAAACTACACATTACAAAGCAGTTACAAAGCCTAACCTAGAGAACACGAGCCTAGTACACGGTTAACTTTGCAGAGCTGCGGGATTAGAGCGAAATTAAGCAGCTTTGCACTGAAAGATGCAGAGAACCTAAGTGTGTGTCCCAAACGTGTTCTAATGTTTATTTACCAAAGCATTAACTCACCGGCCATCAAAAGCTACATAGCATAATGAGAATTGAAACGGAGAGGGGATGCATTCCCGCCTACTTGACCACGTACAGGTCGCCGGAGACTTGCGCGGCGGCGGCGGCGGCCACCGCCCCCAACGGCTCCCAACGGCCCCCAACGGCCGTGCCAGCCGCGCCCGCAGCCTTCGCCGGGCCTCACCGCCCTCCCTCACCGCCGCTGAAGCGGCTCCCACGCCAAAAGCGGCCCAAGGGCTGCGGCGGCCCGGACCCTCGGAAGCTCCTTACCCCTGCCTGGGCCGGTCCTGTCCTGTCACAACTTTGGGTCGAGGGGGTGGGGGGGGGGAGAAGGAGGATGAGCGAGCGACCGCTCCGAAACTCCCGCCACGCAGGGCATGACGGGAGAGGAAGGGGGGAGAGGGCGAGAGGGCGAGCCATGCCGGGCCGGGGGCGGGGCCTAGACCTGGCCGCCGGGCACGGGGCGGGGCCGGGGGCGGGGCTCCTGCGTGGTTGGCCGCGCTCGGCGCCGCCGCGCTTGTGCTGGGCGGTGCGGGCAGCTGGCAGGCCCCGCCCCCACCCCGCCCCCCGCCCGGGGTCAAGCACCGCCTCCGTCCCTACTCCTTCTCTTCCCCCTCCCCATCCCCCGCCTTCCCCTCGCCGCGAAGCGCGCGCAGGTCCCGCTGCAGCTGCCGCTGCCGTTGCGGGCGCCTCCGCCGGACTATGGCTGACGTGAGTGGGTGCGCGCGCTCGCGCCTTCCCTCGCTACCCGCCGCTGCCGCGTGGCCGCCCGCTCGCGGGGTCTCCCCTCCCCAACGGCCCCCGCGCGCCGCAGGGGGCGGCGGTTGAGCGGCGCGGAGCGGAGCCAGGCCTGTCGGCGGCGCTCGTCCGGCGGAGCCGGGGCTGGCTCGGGCCTGCCTTTCCCTTCCTTTCACCTCCTTCCTCGTTTCTTGTTTCCCCTCAGCAGCAACAGGAGAAGGCCGCGCTGATAAGCGAGACCAGGCGGCGTTTCGAGGCGGAGTACCTGGCAGGTGAGTGGCCGGGGGTGGACTGGGAGCGTTGGGCTCGACTCTGTGTATGTGGCCTCTGACGCTTGCTCGGTAACGCGCTTCACCAGTGGGCTGCTTCTTCCCCTTTGCTCTTTCCCTGCCAGGTGAGTGAGTGTTTCTGCCTTTTCTTCAGGTGGCCGAAGCTACCAGGCAGGGATGACGCACAGAGCACCGTGTTTTCTCTGTTGGCTTTTGGTACTCTCTTTTGGGCTCGTCTCTCTGGGTGGCAAGGAGTGTTGAGGCAAAGGTTTCAGGTCCTTTTGACTCCTGGTTACTGTCTCTGGCTTCAGTGCTGGGCTGGAACGTTGCTGTGCTCAATCCTTTCTGGACATTGAAGGGGGAAAAAAATCTTGGCTCTAACCGGTTTGTCTAGGAAAGGAGTTGCTTTTCTGGAGTAACTTGCACTTTAAATTCATGCTGTGCTTAATTAAAATCGTATTCTGCATCCAACCCAACCCTTAAGTGCAGAAGCTTTTAAACCTGTAAATGAAGGACGGGAGGTACTGGGGGTATCTAGAGGAAAGGAAATGCTAGGGGAAGCTTAGAGGAGATTCCTTTCGATTCACGGTTGGTTTGCATTGCTTATAATAGCATGTTCCACTACTACCTATTTTCCTATCAACTGTAGCATTAAGGAGTGAGCTTTATTATGAATGTGTAAAGGCATTCTATTAAAAGTACAGTCCTATGCAATTTTTATTGCAATTACTTGGTTGTTTACTGTAGGAATTGCAGGTACCTCCTTTAATGTAAGCCTCAATCCTGCAAACATGTACTTTGTTTTGATGTTCCTGATCAGAATTGTTGAGACTTAATTATCACTTTTACACAATAGCTGCACGATTCTTATGACTTCTTTGTGATTGGGTATAGCACTTCTCTTGCAAACTTCTGAAGGGTCTTGAGTATGGTACGATTTTATCTCATGTGTTTACCATACTAATATTAATAAAGATACAGACTTTGGCCCTGGTTAGAGACGACATGTATTTCCGGGATGATGATAAAATTATTGGAAAAGCATCTTGGAGAATAGAGAATGTATTTTATCATGTGATGTCTCTATATGAGTAAAGATGTCTTTGGCGTTTTTAAAACTTTAGGTTCTGGAGAGAAGGACCATCTTAAGGTTTTTTGGCTATTGATATTTTCAATTAATGCATATGTTTCCCCATGATAGATGGTTCATCTTTTTTTGTAATCTATTATCTTAGAACTACACTCAAAAATTACTTTGGAAAGCCTAAAAATGCTCTGGGACAGTTACAGCTGCAAAAGAGGGAGTATTACCTTTTCAGGTGAGCTATCCCTTAGAACATTGGAATACTACAGAATACTACAGGCTGCAACAAAGCCTCTGCGAGACTGATTAAAGCCATTAAAAGAAGCAAACACTGTTGTAATTGCAAGGCAAATGATAATCCTACTTCTTGGATTTTTTTGTACAGTTATTTTTTCAGTAAGAACATTTTTAGGTCATGGTTTAGGACTTTTAGCCTTTTCAAAAAAATAAGATTAGGATTCCTTTGAGTTAAAGTTCTTAAATCTTTTCTCTGAATTTAAGAATGCCATAAGCAAATGAATATTGCCAGTTGAATAATTCAGTTGAAGTATGAAAAAACACAGGGATTTGGTGGTATTGTGATCCGTCTACCTTTACTGTATATGTTCTAAAATGTTTCCTCTTACTTGAAAGGGATATGGAGGTTTCTTTATTTAATAACAAAGAAACCCCAACAGTATGATTTTCTATGTTTTAAGGGTACAAAGCATTGCTTGATATCAAGTGATTTTAGTCAGCTTTGAAAAGTAGCGGCACTATCACGATACAATGTGAAAAGCAAACTGATACATTCTGTGAAAGTTTGGTGTGGTAACTCCATTTACAGATGAGCTGCAATTTTATTTCTTGGGGTGCAGCTACCACTGTTTTCTTCCTCCTATGAGGAAAGCAGTGTTTCTGGTTATTCTAAAGTCTTAGTGTTTGTGTTGTGAAGTGATTCTACCATATTATGGAACTCATAGCTGCTGGGCTCCCTTTGTAGAGGAGGAATTGCTAATGGTCACACATGCTGCTGTTTTCTTGCAGTAATTTTATTTTTGTTGTGAAATGAGAGCTTAAAGGGCCCTTAAAATCCTAATTTTGTTTGAAATTACTGACTATCAGATTACAATGTTTTAGATAAAAGCTAAATATATGAAAAATATATTTTAATAAGCAGCTGGTTCAGAAAAGCCTGATATTAACTGCCACATCTAACACATGCTGGAATATCTCAAGTAAAATTTATAACCCAGTAATATACTACAGTCTTGAGAGCTCATGTTCAAAGTTTGAAAGTACTGGATGTCTGCTTTCTGAATTAAACAGCTGTTTAATTCAGGTGACTAAATCAAACAACTGTTTTCCAAATGATGTACAATTTGGAAAATATAATGTCAGAGAACCTTATTGGCTCATATCCCCAAAATTTGCACGAGAATTTTCTTGCTGAAGTTGTTGAAATCATGTGGCCGCTGAGGCGTTCTAGAAGGAAAGCTTGACCAATCTGAGATCTTGTCTGTAAAACAATATTTTATGTTAAGTTTCCTTCCGTGAATTTTATAGCTGAATTTTGGACGACAACTGCAGTGCTTGTGAAAAACTTACACTCCTAGTAATTAAAACCCTTACATTTTGTTATTGTAAATACGCCTTGCAAACATTTCTTAGGCCAGTGGACGAGTGAATGATATCTAGTGTGGGAGTTGGACAGCATATTCTCTCTGCGGTTTGGAGTCTAATTTCAATTTCATTTTGTTTGAGTTCTTTGTGTGAGCTGGTGATGTAAAACATTTGAGTGGTAACAGGATCAATGAGAACAAAAGGTTGTTTTCCAGTACTGACTTGTGCTAGCTTTTTTTTGTAGTAAACAATCTTTTCTTTTTCTTCTTCAATGCATTTTTGCTGCTTAGAGGATTTCTAAAACCAGCTTTTAGTCTGGGGCTATTACTCCCCATTTTGAATATTGCAATGGAAATTATTTATAATCAGATCTTAGTTTCTTTCCTGTTCAGGTCTGGTTTCTTCTATTTTGCATATTTATCTTTCTTGTCCATATTCCATATCCCTTCCCATTTGTATCCTCTTTTCCTTTTTGTTTTGGGCAAAGCTGAATTTTCAGACACAATTTCGCAACAGAGGTTTCCCACTCCACTGTTTTGTATAACTCGTTTCAAAGATTGAATTTGGCCATGAGTTGGTTTTAGCCAATGACAAACTATGTGTTGTTACTCAAATGGGCTACTAGCAAATACAATTTCAGATATACGGGGCATTCTCAGAGAGAACAGTGATATGATTTTTGTAGAAAACTCTAAAGGCAATGTTTGGCATGCCTACTTTATCTACTTGTGCTCTGAAAATGCATCTTCCTAGATTCTTGGCTTTCAGACTGAGAAGGAAGCAAACATGTATGAATGGGGTAAGAACCATACTTTCATAGAAAGCAGCATGATATTGATTCTTGAGCTTTCTATTAAAAGTATTTTTTTCTAACCATTCCACAGTGTACTCTTTTCCTGAAAATTTAAATTTACCACCTTTCAAGGAAACAGATATTTGTATGTTTCTTTTTTTTTTTTTTAAATTGAAATAATTCACTACTGGGGATGGGGAGGAAGGGAAGGGAATTGTTTTTTTTCTCCTCCCTGTCCCTACATGGCAGGTGACCTTAAGTTGTTTTCGGTTTTGGCAATTTCTTGTCTAACAATCGGAAGTAAATATCTGAATGGTGTAATACTTAGTTTAACATGTTAAAAATCAACAGCCAATTAAAATGGGCTTCCTCTTTTTAGTGAGCAGCAGGTCTAGTCTGAAGAAGCAATCAAAGTTGTTATTTGAGTCCTGAGTAGATAATGATACTACAAAATTCTAAGAAATGTTCGAGATAAATAAACATTAGTCCATGGATAAATGATAGACCCTAATAATAGTTTTCAAGGCCAGAAGAACAATTAAGATAGTTAAGTCTGTCGTCTTGCATTATATAGACATATGCTGTAATCCCTATATCAGACCGAAGAGCTCTTACCTGAAGTATGTTTTAAGAAAGCAATAGTTAAATGTAAAGATTTCGTGTAATGGAACATTTGATGTACTTTAAGTTATTAATTCCAATTTATTAATATGGTAAGATATTTATGGGGTGGTCCACTTAGAGGTATGTAGTTGCTATGCTTACTTCTTAGCTTTGTGCAGCATTTTTTATTCTCTAAAATATCTTTTCTAAATGGTATCGTTTCCTCAGGGAGGAGCTGCTGCTTACATGCTGTAAATTCTGAACTTCTCTTGGACCTTTTAATTTTGAACATAAGTATACTGCCTGTTTTTCAGTGTTGTAATCTTTCTTCTCTCGTCTTTTTGGATTTTCTCCAGTTTCCATTCTTCTTAAAGTGTGGATGCCAGAAGAAAACACAGCATTACAGTGTTGGTCTACTAGTAATATAGATGGCAATGACAGAAAATGTTAATTAATACAATGAAAGTTAAAGATTGTACATCAAATAATTTAATCCTTCCATAAAAAGTACTACTGTGAAACCTGTGTTCATTTACTTTTATGTGATTCTGAAGTTATTTTTAGCGTTACTGTTTTGTAGGATGCCAGGTCTTGTATATTGGAAGTACTTCATAGCATTACACCTTAAGTTTGTCAAACAGGAAATACAGGTGTTCATAGAGAGGGCAGAGTGTTGTCATGGAAATTACAGAACTCCTCGCTTAGTCAAGAAAAAAGAAAGAGGAATAAATAGAAGCTGTTGTTCAGAAGGAACTTTTTCTGTCTTCTCCCAATCCTTTCCCTTTATCCTAAATGTTCTTTGGGGTAGACAATTTCATTATAGATTTTGTTGTAAATTTTATTTATCTGTCTTGTAGCAAAAATTGGTTAAATCGGTAAGCAGTATTCTGTCTTGCTAAGCTTACTTGATTGAAATAATGGTGTTGTGCAGTGCATGTGGAGGCAGTATTTGACTAGCTGATTTTCTTTACGTACCTGCAGCAACACATGCTCAAACAGTTTGTATATCATCTTGTTGCACTTAGTTATTGAAGAGAAGATAAAGTTTTGTAATGATTTTTCATATTCACTTTGTTTTTCATTGTGGTGCAAAAGTTTGGATAAAATGTTTTATCCTTTTTTCTTTTTTTTTAAAGTATTCATTAAATTAAATTTGCCTTTTTTAATGTTATGTATGTTCAGATTTTTGAGAAAATTTTAGTGGCCCGTAAATGTATATTCCGAGGCATGTTCTACTCAATATGTGAATTTATTTAAATGATTGTTAGATGCAAAAGGTACTAATCTGTCATTCTATTGACTGTTCTGCTTTCAAATACGTATTGAGAGCAGAGAAAGTCTCCAGAAGTCAATATAAAATGTTATCCTCTTAATTTCTAGCTGATAGTGTGTTGGGTTTTTTGTTTGTTTGTTTTGTAATTACACAGTAGCTAAATCCTTTATATAATTAGGGTATACATGGAACTGATCTAGGGAAAAAGTTTGGCAAATTGAATAACTACAGTCATTCTTAGCAGGAAGCTACTTAAGTAGTAGTAGTAGAGACTATAAGCCAGCTCAAAGTAAGGTAGCTCAGGTACTAGAGGCATCTATTACTTAGGTTAAAGTAAATCTTTGATCTTTCAAAGCCCTAATTCACCATGGCTGGTGTGCTTCTTTTGTTGTAGCTAACTAGGGATGTGTATTTTATGTCACGGTATCTCTGAAAATGAGTTAGATGGGAATGCGTGTTACACCACTGTAAATGGGACTTCCAACAACTGCAGTTCCTTACGCGCTATGCAATTTTTCAGATGCCAGTTGTTTTTCTTGAATGTTGCCAAGGCTTTTTTTTTTTTTTTTTTTTTTTTTTACTGTGTATGAGGTTTGGCTCAGGCAGTATTTCTTTGAAGTAGTCTAACAAGCCTTCAGTTTCAGACAAAGTAGCTAAAAGAAAAATATAATGTTAAGTTCTGGGACCACTTTTTATTTATTTATTTATTTAGAATTAATCATACTATATTCATGTGCTGAAACAGTTTGCTAAGAGAGGCTGTGGAATTTCCACCCTTTGAAGTTTGAAAATTTGACTAAATGAAGTCCTTAGCTACCTATTTGAACCTAGAAGTTAGCCCTATTCTGAGCAGCAGATAGGACTAGGTGACCTGCAGAGATCCTCTCCGGTATTAAGTTTTTCTGTGATTCTCACTTGCAGCTAGATATTGTTAGCCTTTCTGTGCCTTCTGCCAATCCCAGGCAAAACTGTCCAAATCATAAATCATTGGGGGAATAAATGGTCAATTTTTTGGATAAGCAGTTGAGACTTCACAAAATTGAATACCCTAGATCTTTGCACTTTATTCCATCTGTGGCTCACCTAGAGCCACAGAGAAGCTAAACAGCATTCCAGTCTTTCTTGCTCTTGAGTATTCACACAGCAGGACTTAGTCAGAACGTAGGAAAAAAGCTGTCTGATGTGAGTGTGGAAATGATCAGAGGAGGCCCTGAAAGAGAGTGAGAGAGCAGGTTTTCAGTGGTTTGGAGCCTGGTGGACAGAGGAACAAATAGGGGGCTAAGATTGAGGAAAGTAGAGCTGAGGCTGTGCTTGGCTGAGGAATAAGCTAAGAGGGTGGAACAGAATCAAGGGGAGTGGAAGTTTGAAACGTAATAAAGAAGTAGAAACTGAGGAGGTAGTGTATCTGATACGAGGTTGCATGTGAAGAGATGTATAGGGGGTGCAGCTATTACTTTTCTTAGTAGATGGGTGCGTTTGAAATGAATATATTCCTAAGTTTATATTGATAATTTGTAATGGGAAATTGAGAATAAAAATTAAGAAACAAGTAGAATGTATCAAGCTTTTAAAAATAGATTAGGCCAGTAAAACTAAAAACGTTACCAGAATTTAATAGTGTATTTTTTCTTAGCGTCTTCATCGCAGTTAAGAGCTCTGGTTGAAATAGGCATACCTAGATCATCCAGTAGCTGTTTTAAATACTTATGTCAATTATGATGTCCCTAAAGGTTGTTATTTTAAGTTTATTGCTGCTGAAAGAGGAACACTCTTTCCAGTAAGTGAAAAATAACATCTATTTCATTAAGAACCAGTCTTAAATCTCATGCTAGCTATGAGGGGGCAAATCAGTTCTTCTGACTATTCACTTGTATTGATTTTTGAAGTGTTTTAGTAGTCAGCAGAGATATGTATCAGTGCATGTTGCTTTCAGAAGCCTCTTTCTGTCATGAGGTCTTAGTTTATTTACATCTCAATGGTTCATAAATTGGCTGTGCAACTTCTCAAGAGAAAGAGGAGCATTGATCTGAAAACTGAGCCTCTTCATCTGAATATACCTACAATAAAAACAAGTCCATTTAGATATTTGTATTTTAAAGATTTATTGTTAGAAATGAGATAGGTTTTAAAAAAAAAAAAAAAAGGGAAGGAGCAGCTGCAACCCCTTTCTCATTGTAAGTACTTCTTAAAGCATGTTAACCTGTTGTTCCTCTGCAGCAATAAGAATATGAGGCTTTGGGGTTTTGCGCTGTTCTAGAGTAGTGTATTTGATGAACAGTAAGGTAACAATTTATAACAAGTGTGAAATGGGTGATCTTTTTCAAGAGAACACTTAATTTTGTTCAGTGTGCTGGTGCATAAAGTGCAGTCAAAATAGTCATTTTTACATCTGTTCTCTAACATTTCATGGTCTATCATGCAAATGCCTACAGTTTACAAAATTCAAGCTTGAATTGCTAATGCTCGTTTATATATGCATTCACTGATACACAGGTTCTTAGACTATATACCCACTTATACGTTAATTATAGAAACCTGTCTGTCTCTAGGAAAACTACACCTGTCATAAACACAGCTTTTTGATTGGTAATGGTTTTTCTTTGAATAAGAATCATTGAAAATATTTTTCTAGTGAGAACAATCTGACAGTATTTCTAAATGTCATAGTAGATGAGAAACTGATTAAAAACTTCTGTCATCTTATCATATGCTTTGCTGAAGTTTGAGACTGCGAAAGGAATCCTGTGTATTTAGTGGATGGCTATGCTGAAGCTTGACAAATCTCCTTTTTGTGTTTTCATAGTAAGTGCTGTATCCTTACAATAATAAATTTCTTTGCTAGATAAATCAGATAAATATGATTCTAGAGATGTGGAAAGACTTCAGCAAGATGATAAATGGGTTGAAAATTATCTAATTTGGAGGCACGATGTTGTGGATGATACATTGAAGATGATTGATGAAAGCTTTCAATGGAGGAAGGAGTACACAGTTAATGGTAAGTTGTGTTATATAATTATTGGGATGAGGCACATTGCTTTCCTATTGGAACTACTGCTAGCCCGTGTATACCATTTCATTAAGCACCTTGTTCTCAGAGGTCATACAAGTGCCACAGTGTACTAAGCAAAAACTTTTCCATTCAGTTAGAAAATCGAATATTAGGACTATTGCTTTTGATATTGCCTAGTACTTTCTCTCTGTTTTGTTGTGCTTCTATATCTTTATTTGCTATCTTTTAGAGTAAGGTTGTTTGGGAGGAGGGAAGGAAGGGAGGAGTCTTTTGTTCTGTCTCTGTACGTTTACCAGAATGAAATCCTTTTTCAAATTTGAAACTTTGGTGTTGTGATAAAAGTGTTCGTCCTAGCAGCAATTACTCTAATGGCCTGAGACCCTGGAGAGAATAGATTCGGGTTTTTTTAATATGCTCTGAAAATGTTTTGAAGATCAGCTTTATCCTCAAGGCTTTAGAATCTAATTTAAGAAAGGATAAAACAAGAGGGCTGTAGAAATTTGAGGAAAAATAAGAAAACATTTACAACACTTTGTCTTCCCTCAAATTTTTATTGTTTTCTCTTCCTAAGTAGATCCTCCTCTATAGCATGAGAGGAAGAAGATAGTAAAGTGTTTCAAACAAACTCAATCTTTGTGTTAATTGATGAAATGCACTGGCAATTTTTGGGGGTTTTTTTGTTTTTTTTTTTAGAAATTGGGTTTTGTATTTTGTTGCAAGACTTCTGCATTTTGTAGTGAGTTTTGTTAAGTTAAAAATGTGATTATTAACTTGCTGAAGTAATCATTTTTCCCACCTCCAGACTTGACTGAATCTGTCCTTCCAAAATGGTTATTTGAAAGTGGTTCGATCTTTCTACATGGATATGATAAAGAGGGCTATAAATTATGTAAGTTACATAGAATATAATATTTTCAATCATCTATCATTATTTTGTTTCCAACCTTTTAGCAGCATTCATCTTTAAAAATAAATGCTTTAAAAATAAGTTGTTATTGGCAACTGCCTTTACAAAAATGATGAGCAGTTGATAACTTTCAGGATCTCTTTGGAGCACAGAAGTGGAATGAGCAAAGCTTATCAGCACTTCTCAAAAATCGTAAACCTTTATCTTAATTATCAATGCAGATTTTATCTTTTTTGTTGATTTGCCTTATTCTACATGTTCTGTGGTGAGTATATAGCTGCAATAAGCCTTAATTATGTTATAGTGCATTGTCATTGCTTTCCCAGCAACCCAGCACTTTCTCACATACTTGCAGTGCTTCATAGGCTGTAAGGTTTGATTTCTGTTTATATCATTGTGACGTTCAGTAATGGTGTGGACAGCTGAGGAATTCTAGGAGAAAACTCTTGAGTGTCACTTTAATTTCTAGTAATTAAAGAATAAGATTTTTAGAGAAATAGTAAAAATTTCCTGAAGTACTTTCAAGTTCATTAGTGTATAATAGATGGGCAATGTTGTTTTCTGTATATGGATAGCAACATTTTTCCTAATTAAAAGCGAATACTTAAATACTATGAAACGAGAGTTGTTAAAACAAATCACTCTTGCAACTTGCCAAACAGTGATTTTAGAAGTTGAGAAAACAAAATACTAAATCTGAAATTCTGCTTTTCCTTAGTCTACCAAGACTAGTTTCGTACCTCCAGAAATAGTTTAACAATCCAGTGTTTTATGGAAATGACTGCCTTTTAAACACTGCGATATGCTAGTATTGCAATAAAATCACAACTAGAAAAATGCAGCTCTTATTCTGTGGCTCTACTTTGTCAAACTATCCCTTTTTATCATTGTAAGATCCAATACTGTATGGAAAGTTGCTACTACCTTCATGACTTTCTTTTTTTAGCCCGAGCTCAAACAAAGTAATTGGGGATGAAGGATGATGAAACCTTTATATAGTATTGAAAATGATTTTACTGTACTTTCAGTTTGAGGTTATGAATAGACAAACTGAAGCAGGAAAACATGACTCTTGCATCTGTGGTTGGAGTAAAACAAGTTGTCATTATTTCATGGCAAGAATGCATAACTTGGGTGAATAATGACTTTTGATGTTAGTGTCACTGACAGTGTATTACATCGTAGCTGATGTAGTTGCTGGCAGCGATTATGTCATAGCTAATGTTTTAATTTCCTATTACCCGAGTGTTTATTCCTGAGACATTTCGATTGGAATGTCTATGTCTTGGTATACAAATTCAGAGTATGTGGTGGTCATGAGTTACTGGTTAGTCAGCATTTGAGAAGCATATTTCTTGAGCCAGACATGACATAGTCCACACTCATTCCAGTATGTAAAATAGACTTTTTAAAATGTAAAGAAACTCTTCAAGAATTATTGCTTATTTACAAAAGAATTCTGTGTTTGCACAGGATATCTTTCTGAAATTCGGTACCTGACAGCATCCAGTTAATGTGCTACATTTCAAAAAAAAAAAAAAAAAAAAAAAGTAGTTTGTCACTTTATACAGTTTTCTTACCTGGAATTGTTAGTATGTAACTCTGATAAGTCTTCTCAGTGTCTTTTTATTTCCTTTACTTAAAATAAGTAAAACTTAGTTAAGCTTCAGAGAGGAAGATATTAGAGTACCTCTACAATTGTTTTCAGAGCTTATCTTTTTTTTTTTTTTTTGTTGCACCAAAAATTACACACATTGGTCCTTCTCCAAATACATACTTTATCACTTCACTGTGCGATTAGTCATTCAGTTTTAGGCTTTTTTATAAAGTCTGTTACTTTGAAATCTACTTTTTATGGAAAAACTTATCTCTACGTGCCTTATTCCTTATTCCAAAGGATATGAGTTGGGCTTCTGAAGGAAGGATATGCATTAGACTTTCATTATATAATGTTGCTTATATTCTGAATTCTTAATTTTGTTTTAGAAAGGTCTGTTACTTTTTATATAATTCACAATAATTATGGGTAAATAATTTTTCAAAGCACTACAGTGATATGGAAAATTTAAGCAGAAAAGGCAACATAGAAGCGACAGGCAACACAATCACAATATTAGCAATATATACAGAACCTGATATATCTCTGAGGACTTCATGAATTTAATCTGAAATTATGAAATAAGTCATATTCTAGATAAGATATAATAGAAATATTTAAATAAAATACATGAAAAGTATTTTTCTACTATACTATTTCTTCCCTATTTTATTGCTTATTATTTTCCTTTTGTCCTTTTAAAAAATTTTAAAAGTTCTGGAATAAAAAGGCAGGCAAGAAAAAGAAAAAAATGCAGCTGTTTTGTAGTGGCTGCAAAATCAGTTGAAATTTAGGATACAAAAAAGGAGATTTTGAATTTCATAATGCATCTTTTACTGTCATCAGTATAGTATTTTCTGTTAATTTGAATCCATTTTTGTATTTTTTTTTTCTTTCTTTCTCCTCCTAAGTTTGGTTCAGAGTGAAACTTCATATAAGAGATCCTAAACAGCAACTTGAGAAAAAGAAACTGGTAGCTTTTTGGTTAGAACATTATGCCAAGAAAGATCATGGGAAACCCTTAACAGTGGTGTTCGACATGGCTGAAACAGGAATCAGTCACATAGTATGTATTTTTATTTTACTTTCTGATTATTTTCTGAAATATTTAATCCAAGTCTCCTTCTCCTACTCTCCAGGTCCTGTGCAGTCCATTAAAGCTAAATAATTTAACAGTAGCTCACAGCAGCGATCTGTAAGGCTTCTCATGACTTGAGCTGTTCCCTAAATCCTTTGTTACATATTAAAATTTATTTTTTAAAGTCTTACAGCAAAAAAAAAAAAAAAAAAGCTTAAAGCTTTCTCTCTGCCTTTTCCAAGCAAAATGGTTACTGTTGCATTGGGACCGTGCAGGGGCAACAAAACCTGTTGAGAAGTTTTTACAAATAATTATGAGGTAATTCAATATTGCAGGCAGGACTGGTGCTCTTACGTGTGACTTAAGAACTGTCTATCCACACTATTAACTATAATACTAGAGCCATGTTTTTTAGATAACATGAAGGAACATGTTAGAAACATGAAGGATTAGGATCACGTTCTTTATGCAGAACTACAATTTGATTTTGCAATTTATGGCGCATATCCTGAAGAAACTTATTTCCAGTGTCTTGGAAACTTTCAGAGAGACAGTTTCAGCAGATGCTGTTCATAAGTCTCCCATTGTACAGTCTTTCTCTGTAGTATTTTTAAGAAAACAGAAATGTTTTTAACAGCTGTTTGTAGCACAATAAAATAAATGATATCAAGTTTATTTTAAAAGAATATGGAGTTCAAAGTTCTTCTCCAGAGCGTGTTTCATTTGCTTGTTTCATTGCTAATGTAGTCTCATCCACTCTCAGCTTTTCTCATTGATATGCGGCCAGGTAGTTGTGATATCTCAAGTCTTTTTGAGAAAGTTCAAGTAACTAGAAGTAATGCAGTTGTTGAATGGTCTGCTGAAACCTGTAGTTCTAATTCTAGACTTTCATCAAATTAATGGAACCATCCTCCCTATGTCTGATACTGTTGCTTTTGAATAAACAGAAGGAGAGCAGCATGCACGCTAATGCACCGGAAATTTTAATCATTACTTGGAAATCTTATCGCTGTATTTGGGGCATGCAACATCCAGTGAGATAAAGGCTTCTGTTAAAGGCTGCCTTCTGCCTCTAAAGATATCTAAACTTTCAGCTTTTAATTACTGAAGCTTTTCATAAAGCTTTCAGGTTGTGGGTCATCCTCTTGCACATTTTTTTCCTACCCTACTATCTATAAACGTTATAAGAGTGTGTTTCCATCAGTTCAGCAGCCAGTTCCCCATTTTTATTGTTCTTATGGCAGACTTTGGATCTTCTGTTAGCAGCGTATTTTCTTCTACCTCTGTAAGTCTCCTTTGTAGTAGCAGTCAATGTAATAAATACATTTTACCATTCAATAAATGCTTTAGCTCAACTAAACCTATATTTTTAATGTTTTGATTTACATTGCATTTATTCTGTGCTTTTATTTCAGGACTTGGACTTTGTTCGGTTTATTGTCAACTGTTTTACAGATTATTATCCAAATTTCCTCAGTAAGTATTCTATTTTAGACCTGAAGCACAGTAGGCTTGTGTAATAAAGGTACTTGATAATATTGCAGATGATAGGGAGACTTATTTCTTGATATATATTTTAAAAAAAAGCATTTTTGCATGCGCATTATGTGCATTGTAAATATAAATGAAAGACATGTCCTGAGAATTTAGGATTTTGACCAAAAGGTCAATTTCGGTTTTAGAAACAGCCTAATTACATGGAACGTTTTTATATTACAGATTCGCAGTATTTTTGCACTCTTAAAAATCAGCACAATTCTGAATATAATGTTTAATGGAAAAAGTGGATTATTTGTGTTTTGTAAATAAATATGAAGAATCTAAGACATGTTTGACAGATTAAAAATTGGTATGCGTATCTAGTAGGACTGAATTAGCTTGTGTTATCCTTTATCCCTCGTTGCTTGGGTAGAAATTCTGAAAACTTGTATGATGGCTGGTATCCTGTAGCAGTCTTCAGGATACAAAAGAGTGGGTAGCTGTAGAAACTCTTTGGGAGCAATGCTATGCTTTGAGGACAGAATTAAGATATATTTGTGTGGGTACTTGGAAGAACCTGCACGCTTAGCTGTTAATTTCTTATGTGTACACAAACATTGAATCATTTTTGCCAGTTCGTCTTTCATGCATTCTGAATTTTAAGTCAAAATGTGTCTGTGAAGATTGAAATTATGTACAGGAACTGCTAAAACTCTGAATAGTAGATTTCAGCTTGCGGAGTTAACTTCAAAAGCAAATGCAGTATGGTCTTTTTTTTTTTTTGTTTTGACGTATTCAACAAATATATTTTGGGATGTGTTTTGAGTCAAAGTCTAACTTAGGCTTCTTTGTTTTGTTTTTTTTTTTAAAAAACTTGAATTCAAATTTACAAAGGCTATTTTTACTTAACTGTGAAGAAGTAAAGTGGTGTTGGATATGTCTATTAACCTTCTTTCCTAGTAAGCAGTTGCTTGTTCTAGGTCAAGATAAATTCTCATCCTTTCTCTGCTTTATGTGGAGCAAATATTTATTAATAAATGTATCTCAGAAAAGTAGTACACCAGAATAGTGTATAACTTGTGATTTTATTGACTGTTTGCCAAGCAAACAGTAAATATCTTTATATAGTAATAGAAGCGGGTTTGTACCTGTTTCTAAACAATTCTACAAAGTCACTTATTCAGGGAAGTAACCATGGAGGCTTCTAAAAATGAATATTTGCTTTTTACATGGCATTTATTGCTGTGTTTCCTATTAAAGAGATACGTAATGTCTGGTGTTCATATTATTTCCTCTTGTCTTTTTAGCAAAGATAGTGATATTTGAAATGCCATGGATAATGAATGGTAAGTCAATCTACAGAAAAATACTTCAGATATTTTTTTTTAAGATCGTCGTAAATTTTTAAAATTAGTAACGCAAGAAGCATTTTTCTGTTCTGTGTGTAAGTATAGTTAAATGGTAGATTTTATATTAAACGTACATCTTCAAATTTGTTAGTTTTTAGGTTGCATGCTTTTGGTAAGTTTTTGTTTTTACTTCTAGTGTTGTGTTTTGGATAATACTTTAAATAGTCCTCTTCAAAGTGTAGATTGAAACCATATTTACCTGTTTTTTTTTTTTTAAACTTGAGAAACCTTGGTAAATAGTTTATTCCTTGAATGTTTCCAGCTATAATCCTTTCAAAGCTAGATCTATTTTTTTGATGTAAGGATACTATCAATAACAAATGGTGGACACTTTACAGCCATCCAAAAACTAGGTTATGCAATTGAAGGTAGATGCCTGACACTGGACGCTGTTACGTGCATATATTCTGATGTGTGTTCTTTGATAATTATCCTTAGTGATAATACATGTGGAAAACATGTTTAAAAAATTTTTTTTATACTGCCTCTGTATTCTTTTCTGTGTATACACTTTTTTTAGCAGCACTGAAATAGCTGGTGTTTCAAAATGGTCTATAGATCTAAACAAGTCTCATGTAAAGAAGCAAAACATTTCGAGTTGGGAAAATTATATAAGTTTCCCAGCTTCTCTTTCGTTCAGGTTTGGAAACACAATTGCTTTTACCATTCTCAGCACCTGTTGATCTAAGTTCCAAGACAAGGAAATTGTTAGTAATTAAATCAAAGGCACTCTTTCTGTGACTCTGTGATCTGTTTGCGTTCTCCTGTAGTAAAGGAATATGTCCATACAATAATATCTGTGTAAATACTTTTTCTTTTTCTTGCACTGTGTGTCCACAGTACAACAGAGATTTTCAGAGCGGATTCTGCCATTTGAGTGTTCCATAAAATCTACCATAAACTTCAAAAAAATCTTCCTGACAATTTGTAACTTTTTTTTTTTAAAGCTGCTTTTAAAATTGTGAAGGGTTGGCTTGGCCCAGATGCAATAAGTATGCTAAAGTTCACAAACAAGAATGAAGTGCAGGAATACATCAGTGGAGAGTATTTGCCACCTCACATGGGTGGAACTGTAAGTACATTAGTGTTTCAAGGTACTTTTGTAATGGCTTGGAACGTGCTTATTTAAACTACATACACGGAGTTGAGATTTGGCATTTCATGGTTATGAAATTTCTTGAAAATTTCTGTTCAGTCAAAATGGTAATTTGTAAATCATGTTAATCTAAAATGAGTTAACTTCATGAGAATATGTTATCTGACAGTCTTATGTACAAAAGAAGTATAGAAGTCTCTCTTGTTTTTAGTATTCATTTTTAAGTCAAGAAATTACTCTTTTTCAGAACTGCCCCCCCCCCCCCCCCCGACACACAGACACACAAAATTTCTGTTTGAAATCTCTCCTCCTTCCACTCACTGGATGAATTAGAGAGAGATTATTTACGTTTGTGACACTGAAGTTCTGCAAACAGAAAACAGGTTTCAAGGCCCTCTGAAACTTCTCGTCCTGCTCCAAACCCATGATTCATTAAAAATGATCATATTTCAATTTTCTTTCCTTTATTGTCCCTTAAGCTACATTTTTTTAAGGTATAGCTATGAAAGATCTTTTTTTAAGAGCATGTTAGAGTTTCGAAGAGTAAACTGTGATCTAGTATTGCTTTGCTTACAAGTTAGATCCTGTTCTAGTGCAATCTAAATAGTAAGGTAGCAGAAGCATCTTGCATAACAGATTACGCTTTTTGGCAAAGCTAGTAAATCATAATTTGCATAACCTCTCTGATAGAATTTGAAGAAAGAATAGTTTTCTCCTTTAAAATATTTGCAGACAGGATACAGTAATGGTATAATCCCACTGTAGAGGAGTTGTTATTAAGTGTTTTTTCCCATTTTTTTTTTCTAAGTGTTTGTTGTAGTTATGGTGCTAACAGTATGGAGAAAAGAAAGATTCTGCTTCAGGCTGAGTGGATTGTTCCTCTGACTATAACGTCAAGGCAGAGTTCTGGTAGCCAGAATATATGAAATAGTGTTGCTTTGCGAATAGAAAAAGATGAAGTTACCTTGTTTTTTATTTGGCTGAAAGTAGCACTCCTTAAAAAGCAGCTTTTATGACACTAGGGCAAGAAACCTGTGATGAAAAGATGATAGCATCTTCCTGCCTAGAAAATTACTGCTCTCATTCCATGCTATCGTAAAAGAATTCATTACAGAAAGCTGAAATGTCTGACTTTCAGGAGTGGCTGTGGAGGGAACGACTGACTGAAGCCTTGAATGGCTTCAGTAAGGATTGGGATGGAGTTTAGTAATGCTTCTGGGCTGTATTTAATTTATACAGACTCTTTCCAGTTGAGATTTTTTTTTCCTCCTGATTTCTTTGTTTCTGTCCTCTCCCAGTTAGGAAAAGACCATTAGATTTGTAACTAGCATGGCACAGGTGAAGAGCAAAGTACCTTTGTCCTTAGAATGTACTCCAGACAGTAGGCGTAAGTTAGATTCTCCTCCTCCTCTGCTTTCTTCTGTGTCTCTTGTTAGGTTCCACCCTGGAAAAGCCAGGTTTTGCCAGAAGTAAACAGCTGGTGAAGTAAGTCATTTATCTAGTCACTTTAGGGAAATACGAAGAAAGTGCCGTAGAAGAACGGTAGATAGAGACCAATTTTAGAATTTAAAAAAATCTGTTTTGGAAATTTGCAATGTTGATCTGTGTGTGAATGGTGATTCCTTTGCTTAATCAAGGGATCTGTTCTGCATCTCTCTATATGTAGCCTTTATTCTTCCATAGCTCAGTCAAATGTCTTTAAGTATGTGTTGTTTTACTGGGATTCAGGGTTGCTCACAGGATAAATTTGAGGCTTTCCTTAGTATTCTGGGAGTTACCATGAAAATCCGTTAATCAGCTGTCACGTAGCTGAGAAAGGAGGGAAATGATTTACTGTTTTTTTGGACAACTGGTGGACTAATGTATTTCCAGATGTCAAAAGCATTAAAACTAATTATGGAAAACAAACTTGGATTTTGCAGGATTTGGGACTATAAACTTACATAAGTTCCATCCAGTCCCCCATCAGTGTTGGCTGTGGCTCTCTCCATACTGCTAATTAAGAGGGGCTTCGTACCATGTGCCTGGCTCTGAGTGGTTCTTGTCCACACTATGTAGAACTCTCTCTCTTTATAGTATATTTGTCTTGGAGGACTAACTGGAGCTGCCCAAAACAGGTCGAGGAGTGAGTTAATGATAAAGCAGTCTGCAAAATTATGGTCAGATGTTTAAAAGTCACTCCCTAATCCTTTTTGTTTAATAACATTGCATACTAAGTATATATTTTCCTTCCTATCTGTTGTACTGCACCTTCTACAAGACCGGTTCCAGATATTAATGCTGGAACAGTGCTGTTCTTTGAACATGAGTTTTTCTGACTAGCCAGGGAAGTTCGTTGCCTAGGATCTTCAATAACATTTTGTGGGAGATAGGTATCCATGCAGTAGGGTTTTAGATTGTGTATTTGCACAGTTTAGCCTTGTCAGGGTGGGCAGTTAATCCTTGATAAATCCAAGGTTCCCTCCACTGGCACCATTGCTGAACAATGTGTACAACTCAATGCTGTGCTCTTCACTCGAGTTGTCTATGTAAATTGATAGTTAGTGGTTTATGTTTCCTTGGAAGCACCTTTTTATAGGTGAGTGGCCTGAAATTAAGACATCACTGGGCCTTTTGCATATGATTTCACAGCCACTGTGAACATGCAGTCGTAGAAAATACGCCAAACATAGTGGTGTAAAGTCTCTGCATCCCCTGTGAAAGAAAGCCATTGGTCTGTAGAATGGGTGCATCAAGCATTGAAAAAATCGGTCACGTTTACCCGACTAAGATTTTGAACCTGTTAACAGATAAGCCCTGAGTTATTGAAACCAGTGGGTTGTGATTTGGGAAGTGTGCGACTTTGAGTTGTCCCAGTGATGAGATTCTGTGCAGTTACAGAAGTTGTTCAGCATGATGCATTATGTGATCAAGTGAGGTGTGCAGCAAAACTAGTGTCTGTTATTAAGCTCACTTTGTCATATGTTCTTGGTTATATGCTGGAATTGATGAAAAAGTTCTCTATTAGTTTGGCTAAAGGAAACTTGGTTACTTCTGCCTTGTGTTTGCAAGTGGAGGATCTCAATATTTTGCAAGCCTACCATAGCATTTCCAACAGTCTGGAATCTTTTCTTCTAATGGTGAATCTGCCCCTTACTGATGCTTCAAAATTGTTCTTTAGGCCCTTAATAGAACGCTGAATACCGGTTCCCTTCATCTTCCAGCTAATGGTTCATGGGTATTGCTTCAATCTGAAGGATAGGAAGAGATTCAGGTCTTGATCAGAGATTAGCAGAAAATATTTTGTTTTGCTTGGGGTTTCTTAGAAAGTCTCAGTTTAAGTTTTTTCCTAAGATCACATTGTTGTTGCTGTTTAGGAAGATAAAACCTGCTTGTGGAGAACACTCTTAAAAAACTATTCTTTAACTCCCTTCTGGTGGCGTAGTTTGGGAAGTGCCATGTGTGGCTTGAGTCTGGCTTTGCATGAGTCAAAGATGTATTATTTCCCCGCCTCCCGCTGGAAAAGCTAACAAATTAATTCTCTACTTTCAGGAATTAAAACTGCTTGAAATTGCAGTAGGAGCAGAGCCCTGTTAAACTTAGTTTCTAAAATTATATGCGATAGAACTGTTTTGAGAGTGTTAAGAGTAGCTCTAGTTACCAGAAACTGGTCTGTCTTGGTCCTCCAATAGAAATGATACTTTTACTGTAGAAGCAGTGAGAACTTCAGTATGCTGCTTCTACATTATTTAAGTGTCTTAAACATAGTCTTTAAATTGATTTGCCATCCCAACTTGTTTCTGCTTTAAAATAAAAATCTTTTATAAGAAGGATGTGAGATACAGGGTTTGTTAAGGGTCCAAATAATAGACTAAACTTGAAGGATTGGATATTTTTTTTTTAAACTATGACTATTATTGACCTAGAATATGAAAAACAGCTGAAAATCTTTTGTTTTTTAGAACATTTGTTAGAAACAGCTGTCATAGGTCTAGGAAACTTGGTTTAAAACCTAACAATGATAGCAAAACTTCAGAGCTAAGGCTGTGAATGCTGATTTCTGACAAACCAAATTTTACAGTCCAACTGAATCTATAAATATAAACAGTAGTTATAATTCAGTGGCTTTATTAGGTGGCTGTCTTTATTTGTCTGTTAGTGATTGTAAAATCAAAATTTTTGGTGCTTCTGCACCAAAATGGTTTGGTTAACTTTCTGCACACAGGCCTATTTTAAAATGTATAAGTTAAATGTACAATATATGAAACAAAATATTAATTGATAGTGTTTCCATTTTAGAATATACTAGAGAAAGCCCTTTTCATCGTCCAAAATAAATTCCTTTAAAAATCTCCTTATGTTTTAGGATTCTTTCAAATATAGTTATCCTCCATTGATTGATGATGATTTTCAAACTCCTTTATGTGAAAATGGGCCGATTACTAGTGAAGATGAGCATGAAAGTAAAGAAGAGATAGATGCAGACACCAAGGAGACTGGGTATCCCAATGAAGAACAAAACCTTAATCCGAAAAAGGTATCTAACTCTTAAGATTGAGGCAAAACTAGTATGTCTACCAAGCGGGACAGGGGGCATATGATTTTCATTTCTTGTCAGACTTTTACTTTGTATGTTGAAATTATTTTTTCAAATTGAAATAAGTAATCAGTAAAACTGGAAATTGTATTTGCAGTTCTGACCTTTCTTCTTATTTTGAGCAGATTTTACTGTTTAGATCAGCTTTGTGCTTCTGAATGT
Organism: Struthio camelus; assembly: GCF_040807025.1. Lineage (NCBI taxonomy): Eukaryota > Metazoa > Chordata > Aves > Struthioniformes > Struthionidae > Struthio > Struthio camelus. Next base: position 139,816,662 of record NC_090942.1, on the reverse strand, counting down.
GTAAAATGTGTACTGAATATTTAATATCTCCCTGGAATTTAGTGGATTGTAGAGTAAAACTTTAAAAGTTGGTGTGTTAATTTTGTTTCCAGAGGTTATGTTTTTCTACTTAGCCCGTATTTAATCTTTACTGAGAACATCTTGTGGTGTGCATCTTAAAATATGTCTAGCTTTCTAGACATATCTAGACAATTTCTAGTTTTCTGTTAAAGTCAGTATATTCATGAGAAAATACTACAACTGACTGTTTATGCTGCACCAGATGTTAATTTGTTGTAACTTTTTTTGTTAAACTATTGATGAAATCTCAACATATAAAAATCATTATTTAATCTCAGGAGAAATTATATCCCTAATCTCTCAATCCTGTGTTGAGAATACAATCTTCCTGCGGTGGTGTGATATTAAGGAATATGCAATGATAGTCAATGGGGATATTGTTCTTGAAAATATTAGGAAAAATCTGAAATTCATCACTCTAAGGCCATAATTAATTTGGAATATGAATCATAAAACTTTTGGTTGATGGAATGTAGTAACTTAATATAACATTTTCAATTTCATTTTCTGTTTTAATTTTTTGCCAGAATAATTTGAAGCATGCTTATCACTTAACATAGCTGAACTGTTCTTTGCAACTTGGCCAGCTATTTGGACAATATAATTTCAGTAACCATAATGCGAAAAGGAAGCATTACATAACTATCATGACTTCCTGACCGTTAAACTCTGTAACAACACGAACGATCCCAGCTTAACATAAGAGTTGGTTTCACTTCTTAGCCCCCTCAACGGTTGGTTCTCCCCTCCTTCCCCCCGCTCTGATTTGTTTGGCTTGCTTTAGTTTTCTAGTTAGGGTCATCTTTTTTCTTTTATTTTAAATGTTAAAAATAATGGTTTCGTTTGTGGTATCTTCTCCGTAACGCTGTATGATCAAGGTGCTAATCAGTCTTTTCAATCAGCTAAGCACACTGACATTTAAACTTGTCATAAATCAATTACTCTTAAGGCATGTTGCATCTTTAACATACTTTTAAAATTTTGGATCTTATCTCTTTGCTTATACAATTTCTGTAAAAAGTAGACTATTGTTTTACTTCCACTCTCCACTCACTAATCTTCTGTTCACGTGTTCAAGATTAGTGTTTGCCCTTTCTTCCACAGCAAGCATACTGTTATTTGCCACTGCAATGTTAAGTCCATTTTCAAAACCTGTTTTTCAGGAAAGTCTCTTATTCTCCTGGAATAGTTAGCATTTCTTATTTCTAAATTAATTATTTTGTACTTGTCTGTGTCTAAATATTAAATAATCAAATAGGGCAGGTTCCAAAGTGATAGATTTCGAGTGATCTGTGAGATTTCATTGCATTCGTTGTTATTTACTGCACTAGCAGTCTTTAGCTGCAGATTTTTATCATCACTGAGAATTCGCTATAAATTCCTGATTTATATTACACATGTATACCTCCGCTAATCCCATAGAAGTGCCTATTTCTTTCAAAAGAGTAGAGGGAGCAATGAGTAATAAACTTGTAAATGCCTGTCCTGCAGGAACTTGCATTTGTCCAGAGGAATGCTACCTTTAATGTATACTATAGTAATATTTTCACTGATGGTAATTCTAGTCAGTTGTGTAAACAAAGCCAAACGCATTACTCGTGTGCTGTATTTTAAACTCTAAACTTTCAGTATAACTATTACTATAAAGAATGAAATTTAAATCGTTGTGCGTGCAATTTGTTTTTTACAAGACCTCTCTTCCACAAAATCTTATTTCCTTAATTCCCTTACTTCAAATCTGCATAAACTCAATTCTCTTCAGGCCTTCTACCTGTATTTTAACTGGAATAAAAATAAGGCTAAGCACATTATTTAGCTAGCTGATCTTGATGAGCCATCATGCCACTGATTCTTTCAGTCTTTATTTTTTCCCCCCGTTGTTTGTATTTTGTTAAAAAATTGGAGAAATCTGGAATTATATGATGGGTATTCAGGTCTGTTGACTTGTACATTTTCTTAATGTAGTAGAGGAAGAAAGCCTCAGAACATAAGGCATCTGCAGTTTTGGATGCAACAGTTCAATCAGCACTTCTTTTTTTCGTCTCCAGTACCTCAGAATTCAATCTAAAAAGTAGTGAAGATATGTTTAACAACTCTTGAAATACAATGAGGTGCAGAATTGTTGTATTTTCTGTTCAGTGTTGTCATGATTGTATTGCGGTATATGTTTTGATTCAGTTTTGCGGTAGAAGGACAAGTAACATCACTGCTTTGTAAACTGAAATATTTGAAATAGCATAACTTAACGGGCTTGGTGCTTTTAAAAATAACCATATCAGGCATCAGGAAAATACCTATAAAAAGCAGAAAAGCTGTATTTTATGCATGCTTAATATATAATATAACTTCTAATGCAAAAACATTTTATGCAGTGGACTTCTAGCAGCTTCAACAAATACGTATTAAGATTGATCTGTAATATACATATCGTTGAAATGAGTTACCTCATGTTGTTTGTTGATGAAATACCTGCATGACTTTAACATGTATGACCTGGGTTTCTACTTAATCTGTATAACTGTCATTTTTACTTAGATGAATTCTATAGAACAAATTCCCAAATCAGAGGAAACTGACAAAACAGATTTCAAACCAAAAAATGCAAAGAAAGCACTAACCACTTTTAAAGGACCTTTATTACATATCAGGTAATAATAATTTTCTTTTTTAATGTTTTTTCACAATGTCCATTGGACACTTGATTATGGAACTAGTTACAGTTTTTAAAAGAAACTAGATTTTTCAGAGTGTTAGAGAAAACAATATTTATAAACATCAATTAATTAAATGAATACCTCTTAAGAATTTTTTTTTTCTCCCAAAGCCCATAAACAACTTTCTGGATTTGAATGTGTTGTTTTTAATGATTTTTTTTTTTTTGATGTGGCATGCTTTATACTAATTAATAGATGTATATTTCATTTATACTGGGAAATTCACTCCTTTGTTTTAGTTAACCAATATATATGAGTAATGAGAAAGCTTTGTGGTTTAACTTTGGCTTCTTAAGCCAAAATAATTTTAAACACTGTTTGCTAAGACAGCTCTCCGATGAATTTTCTTTAAATTGTTTTTAAGTTAAGGTGGCTTAAATATCTATGCTAGTAATTTGCACCAATAAAGCAAAATTTAAAAGGGTACAATTCTTTCAGTGTGGGAAGCGCTGTGTATAATGGCATCTCTGCTCAGAAGATTTCATCATTGAAGATTCATACGTCTTGCAGTTAATCTGCTTTATATCAGGAAATTTGAAGAAAAATGAATTAACCCCTATCTTTTTTTCTTTCCACTGCCTTTTCAAGTTAAGTTGATTGCTTAAAAGTTGTTTTAGATGTTAACTTTTGTTTTCATTTCCAGTTTGCTATTAGATGAATGAAGAAAATGTCTAATTTATAGATAATTCCTTAGGTGAGCTAACTTCACAAGTGCTGACTAAATTAGATTTGGAATGAATTTGAATAATGACATGTTCATTAGCATTTAAAATATTTTGCGTGTGAAATGTTTCTAGTTTTGAAATGAAAATCAGCTTTATTGTCCTTTGTGTGCAAAACTCTCCTCCGTGTAGTCCTGATTTCCCATATGGCAGGAGCAAGGCAGAGATTGCGAATGTGATTTCTAAAAGAATTTCTAAAATCCATGGGCTTCTACTTAGATTTTCTTTGAAGAAATAAGTTGGATATTGGATATTTTCAATTTTTTCTCCCCATGACAAAAGAAGCTATGTCCTTGTGTCAATGTATTTAAAAACAAATTTTAAAAAGTACCTTTTTTTCTTCAAATCTTGTAAGCGCTACCAGTGGAACAGAAGTGCTGGGATTTATGTAAATTATAAGGAAGACTAAATTTAGTCAAGTGTAGCGGTACTGATACTGTAGTTTTGCTGTCATGGAAAAATAAAATACTGTTGTCTCCATTGTCCCTGCTGTTTATTCCTTACAAAAACTCATGAGAAAGTATGTTATCCACAGTTGTTCTTTATAAATACTTTAACTCTGGAGAAGCTAGAACTGATTTTGATTTCCTGGAATCTCTGAGCATTGAATTCTGATGCAGTTTATAACCAGCAGTCCTCCAGCCACAGGCACCTTTATCAAAGATGAGTCAAGAACTAGAGTACAAGCTCTGCGAGCATGACTAGTTTGTACTTTTGCTGATACTGGCACTGCCACTGAACAGGAGCAGCAGAGACTGAAGGGAAGCTGAGGCACAGCAGTGCTGGTACCACAGAGCTCACCCAGAATCAGTAACCTTTTTGTACCTCCTGGGGTTGTGGCTTCTGCAGAGGCTCAGATGATGCCCCTTCTGCCCCTGCACAAATATTCCTTACCTAATGTCACGTGCTATGTTTGGCTTTTGTGTATGGCCAAAGCTAACTAATAAACAGAACATTTTCAAAGTTATGCTTTTCTGATTCTCACGTTTATAGCCATACTCACTTGATCTGTTTTGCCCTAGTTTATACCACTACTGTGTTTTTCCATGCTTACCTTTGTATAAGATATTGGTCCTCCTGATGAGTAAATTTGGTAAGGGGGCAGGAAGGTGTAGCTGTTCACTTGCACTGTCTGGCAGAAAACCAGCTCATGTTGTATTGTGTCCTGAAGACTAGAATTCCTAGTACAAGCTGAAATGCTTACTCCCCTCCTCAGATTGTAAAGAAAACAGGATTTCTGTAAGAATGTAAAATCATGTGTTACTTTAAAGTAAAACATGTATATGCATTATACTATGCTGTTGTTTGACTTGATGGACAGCATGCCTACAAAGATGGACTTTTTTTTTTTTGAATCATGACTGTTGCTACAGTTAGGGATAGAGCAGGAAACGTCACACTTTACTATACCTGCAACAACACCTCTTTCCTGGAGCTCTTTTCTTTGCTCCGTTTTGACATTTTTTGATGCTTTCCAGTGTCATTCATGCATTGTTTTGCTCTTTGTGTAATATTCACATCTGCAATAGTGTGCTGTTAAGATATGTTAAGTATCTAATAGCTACAGTCTTTCCTTTCCTTTCCTTACTTGTTGCTTACTGAAGTTGAGAGTTTGGAAACGGGGGGAAAAAAATTGAGACAAGGGCATATAGTTACCCAATTAATTTTGTTTAAACCCATCAATTTGTTACTGCCTGCTTGCCTTAACAATTATTCCTGCCCTCCTCACCAAAAAAATAAGTTGTCAAGTGAACTGTCTAGTGCATTATAAAATGTAGTTGCTCTCCTCCTGCCCTTCAGGCTTACCCTAAAGCCCCAAGTATTTTTCTTCCCAGCTAATATCCTGTTTTGTTTAAATGAGAGAGAAGGAAGGATTGGTATTGTGAAAGGAGATCCTGTGAGGGAGAACAGGTCAAACTAGTGTGAAATTGACCTTCTAAAAATGGGGAGAAAATTAAAAACCCCACAATATAAATAAGGTTATGCTCATTTTTTTGAAAAGACTTTCCATCAAAGAATATGGCCGTTCTTCATGTACCCTTAACAAGACTTATTAAGAGAAAACCGTTCTTTCTCTGTTACTTAAGTTTTCTCTCGTGGGATTTGAGCATGCCCTGCTTTCAGCATAATAGTGTTCATTTGAATGCTTATTACAAGATGAGTTGTGCCACTGTGATATAGTGTTAAAAGATTTTATGCATGAGTTTTTAAATTGCACAAGAACATTTAAAACCAAAAAAGAAACTTCAAATTCTTTCACAGTGCTCTGCATGTGTCTCCAGAAATATGTGAAGACGGACTCATATGTACAAGTGCATCTAGTTGTAGCAGTTGAAATGATTGCTACTCCCAAAGTAGTTACTTGCCCGTTCCTCTTATGTACGTGCTATACCCATTACAAAGATAGTTGAGTGAGGTAGAAGTTAGTTCTTGGCTGTTAGTTCTTACAGTTTATAGCCTATCATATTAGCATATTATTTAATTATGCTTTCCTTTAACATACCGTTATAAAATGTAGTGGCTGAAGGGTGACTATCTATAGATATCAGCTATTCCTGCTGTGGCAAGTGGTCACTCTCTCTTCTTGATGTAAGAAGTAAATAGCAGTAGTCTACTCAGCTGATGCAGCTAAGTCCACTTGTGATCATGAGTCAACCTCAAGCTTCACTATAAAATTTCTGAATCTTATTCTAACAGTGTTTTAATGAAAATCTGACTGTAGATGGCTCGGTTGAAAGTATTTTATTTTATATTTTATTACGTCTGATCAAGTTTATTCTATGTTGTAAAGATCATTTGAATAAACCAATTCTTTTTAAATTTCTGTTAGCCCAGCAGAAGAACTATATTTTGGATCCAAAGAAACTGGAGAAAGAAAATGTTTGATAGTACTGACGAACGTGACTAAAAACACAGTGGCTTTTAAGGTAAACGTTTTATGTGTTCACTGGGTTACTTTGCTAAATACGTGGCCTTTTCTTGTATAATTTTGGGGAAGGAGGAAGAAATACTGTTAAACCCTTTTTTTTTTTTTTAAGGTCTCATAAATTCTTCTTCCTCTGTAATATTTGAAGCAGATCAAAGAAACGTTTGTCTGAATTTGTACGTCATGTACCACCGTAAAGGGTCTAATCAGTAACACAAATCTTTTTGAACGCTGACTGCAGTAGAGCTACGGAGGTAGTTAGAAAGTGTAGAGCTTTGAAAAGTGATTTCTTTAGAATGTGTTTTCATTTGTAAATCCTGTGAACAAATTAATAATGCTTCATAGTGATGCAAATATTGCTCTTAAAGGAGTAAATGCAATGTTATGTTTGTTTCAAAAATACTGAATTGACTTAATGTTGATTTGATTTTCTACCACATTTTCTGTATTTTCTACAGGAATAAATAACTTAAGTTGCTATAATTTCAAATCAATAATTTTGTCAAGTACTCTATTTGATATTCTTGGCTTTATTTTTGTATAAAAAAGAGAAAATAGCATATGCTAGAAAAGAAAGAATGAAAGTGTTTGACAGAGGGAAAGAAATGAAATAGTAGTGTCTTTTTAAAAATTACGTAACAAATAAATTTGTTTACAGAGAAATTATGTTAGACAGTATGTTACTGTTGTATCTTAAACAATATTTAGTCAAGGTTTTAGGGCTTCAAGGAATATTTGTTTTCTTTTTAGCCAATACAGAAAGAGAGAGGATATGAAACGATCACAATTTGCGTGCATTACCTATATGCTTGCTTGGTATATTTTGTTTATAGGTGAGAACAACTGCTCCTGAGAAATACAGAGTTAAACCTAGTAACAGCTGCTGTGAACCTGGTGCATCATTAGACATAATAGTATCTCTTCATGGTGGTAAGTAAAATCTTACAGTAGAGTTTTTAAAGAAGTCCGGACAAGTTTTATGAACAGGTAACTGTTCTAGATATTAATGTTCATATGTTCTTGTTGGGTAATAAGGTATCTGTCGCCCATGTCATCTTTACTGTTGTAGGAAAGGTGTTGTGAATCTATGAGAGTATTATCATTTGTAAGAGAACGTGGCTCTCAAACTGCATTTCTGTAGAGCTGTAATTCACGCTTTCTGCACTGTCAAAGCTGATGTAATTTCTGTTTTCATTTCTCATCTCTGATTTTGGGCAACCCTATCTATGTTGCTCTACATGGAAATGTGTTTCAAGGCTATTTCAGTTTCAGGTGTGTTTCCTGAATATTCACTTGATAGTGTATTGTGGAGCAATGTTTTATTGGGGCTTGTATTTGGTGCACATCTCTTGTCAAGCATATTAAATGTTGAACTCCAAAGGCCTGCTACACTTTCAAATATGCACAGTTGACTTTATTTTATATGGGTCATTAATGTGATTTGTGTTGTTTCTAGTGAAGGCGATGTTATACTTCATTGTTGTTATACTTAAGAACAATTCACGTGATATAAATCATTTCTAGCTTTATTTTCTAAGGAACTGAAGTGAGTTTTTAAAGTCAGTTCTTTTTCAAACCACTTTTAAATCCTTCAGCAGCATTAGCCATATGCAAAAGAAGGGTAGCAAGTACTATGAAAACCATAGCTGGATAGAGGTGAGACAGCCAGACTAGTGTCTCACTGAAGGAGAGGCAAGCAGGACTCGGCAGCTAATGTTCTGCTTGGTGCCACTTTACTGGTAGGTTGAGTAACTGTCTGTACTGATTTACTATTTCACTTAGGCGTAAGCAGGTGTTGTCTATAGCCCGTTCTGTTTTTTGTCTACAAAAAAGTCATAGTGACATCTATCCCACTTGTGCTGTATTACAGTAGAAGTTTATCTGTAGTAAAGCAGGCTTCCCAAGTAGTTTTGAGGGCAAGAGAATTTGCTGGAAAAAACATTCGTAATAGAATTCTGGGTTCTCTGGAATCATTCAGAGGAAGCTAGTTCTAAAAGAAACACTGTAGAACTTTGGGCAAATTTTAATGAAAAGTATTGAGTGTAAGAGAATGATTTTATTCTTTTTATTTCTTGTAAGTTGATGTCTGATGTCCTACACTAAAACTCTCATTTTAGGGTGCTTTTGTTCAAAAATGCTTCTATATGCTCTTTAATATTAATTATCCAAACACACTGTTGCTTTTTTATGTTTTTTTCTTTTTTCCTTTGAGGACAGGTTTTGCAGCTTCTCTGCAGGATCGTTTCCTCATAATGGCAGCAGAAATGGACCAGTCTTCTGGAGCAGGTGTACCAGAACTGACTCAGTTTTGGAAAGAGGTTGCTAGGACCAAAGTGATGGAACATAGGTAAACAGATGACTTTCATTGACAAGGTTTTTTTAGCCACATTGTATAATGTGATTTGTGGTACTTACATATCAAAATCCGTAAAAGATTTTCCAAAACAAATTGTGCTGTTAGTGACTAGCTATGTCACTGCACATTTCTAGGAAAAATCGTAGTTCATTATAATTCTTTTTCATCTAGAATTCTTAGAGCTATGATATCAAGAGGCTATTCTATCTTTAAAAAGGGTTATTTTACCCTGTTTTTCTGTGCCTTTTTTTTTAATTTTAATTTTCCAAAGTTCTTAAGGAGGGGAATAGAATTTGTACATAAAAACATGTACAAATGTTACATGAGAGCAAGTTACAGACTATCTTTGTGCACTCATAGAAATAATTGTCATATATGAAGGGTCTTGCATGCCTTTACACATTCTGGTTTAAAAATGTGAGTTGTCTTAAACTGCTTTGAGTAAATGTTGGGTTTCAGGAGGGGTTTTTTGCTTTATTTTTTTAATTTTTTAGATACAGAAAACAATAGGGAGAAATTTTAGGGAAAAATTACTTGATTATATTAAATTTATCACCTGAAATAATATATTTCTAAAAGCTCATCTAAGTGAATGTATGAGAAAATGAGATTTCCCAAACACTCTTAATGTAGCAGTATGTCATGAGCATACATTACTGATAAATGCAGAACTGATCTGTACTTTTTATTAAACCTAAATTAAAGGTAGTGGAAAATATCATTTCTGTCTCCCTAAGATTATATATGCAAGTGCTTTCTCTGAGGAATCTACTTAGATGTTATTACACACATTTGTCCCTTTTTCTACTTGTCATTGCCAGAGCGGTTTTGCATTTCTACATCCTTAAAGTAGACAAATGCTACAGCCTCAAATTAACTCTTTGTTCAGTAAATAAATTAATTCCCACACTATCTAACTTGCATGTTATCAGAAGAGCTTCTCCTGTATTTTATAAATTGCTTTGTATTCCAGTACCTTTAATTATGTCTTGAAATTCTATTCCTGCTTACTCAACTATGGAAGAAATGGAGTACATGGAAAACACTGCTGGCAAGGTTTAAAATGGAAAGAAAATATTTTGTTTACCGTTCAATAAATGTTTGCATATCTTGTAGTAAGGATTTGATTTAAATAATCCAGTGGATCCTGTGTTATGAATTTAAAATGATAAAGGTATATTTCACTTGAGCATTAAGGTTGTTTTGATTTGGCTTTGTATATCAAACTGTCAACATATAATTGATGGACTGAGGAAGGCTTTTCAGACTATCATTGCAATTGTCATTTATAAAATTAATCAATTAAAACAGATGATAAAGTGCATATAGTAAATATTTTGGATAATTTGCTTTCCGTATTAATTTTTCAGTGTTACATTCAACTTATGATTTTGGGAACACACTTTTTTTTTTCCTCCTTTTCACAGGCTCAGGTGTCATGTTGTAGAAAGTAGTAAGCCTTCTACTTTGACATTAAAAGAGAATATATTTAATATTCCTATGAAAACCAATGAAGATTTACATATACAGGTAATAATGTTCTCTTCTGTGCTGAACAATGAATAAAATTATAAAATATGGTACAGATAAAAAGTAATTTTCTTGTTCTCAACCTGCTTGGGACTCTGTAGATTTTACAATTTGAAAAATCATGCACTTCAAAGTAGCTAAATCAGTTACAGTGATTTAATCATTTTACTGAATGTTAATGGTTTAGTAGAACACTACTAATTTCAACCAGTATTCTCATTCTTCTTGTTTATATTACATATCTCAGGTAATAATGAGACTTAGTAGTCTTTTTTTCTTCCTATTATAAAGATGCTCTTGCTTAATGTAGACAGTATAGATTACTCATAGAAATTATAAATTTCTTTAGCGGAACAGAGTACTGAAGGTAGGCAGTGGTAGAAAAGGTTATCGCTAAGAGCAGTCGTTTTTATATTATAACTGTGCTTGTAATTATTGTGACTGAATAGCTTTAAATTAACCAGTACTTTCATTTGCAGTTATTTTAATTGAATGCAACTATTCTTATTTTCAGCTAACTCGTTTACTGCAAATTAATAAAAGACTTCAAGACCAGATTGATCGCTGCCTGTGGTTTCAGCAGTTGTTAGTGGTTTTATCATTACTGTCAGTTACTACTGTTGCCTTCTGCTTCTACCTGATATACACCCAGAGAAGCTAAAAAGCATTGCTTTGCACTGAATGTGCTGCCTGTCATGGTTGGTTTGAAAGGTTCCGGTGCTGCTCTCAGATTCTGGAACTGCCGAAATGAGATTTGTGAGCCCACAACACTGATGATACAATTTGCTGAAAAAAGAAGAAACGAATGGTCAGCAAAATAAATTACTGAAACTTGACGCTTCATATGGTGCGTGAGAAGGGTGTTAGAGCTGGGAGCTATTTTCACTGTACAGCTTAATAAATACTACTGAACTGGGAGGAGGAAGGAGGAAGCCAAATACAGCAATGTAATTTAAAACTCCGGAGTATTTTTTCTGTTTTGTTCAAATACATTAAATACTGTAATTTCTTTTGATCATACTCATGCTTACATCCTGAATTACTGTTATAGAAGGTGCAAGCAGTCTGCCTAGTATTTTTAAAGGATAACCTGTTCATTCAGGAAAATTTACAAAAATTACATACTACAGGCAGCTTTTTCATATAACCTAGGTACATGAACATGGCATGTATTAAAAATGTTGGTAATTATCATTTTGAAAATTCAAGATCACTGTTTCCATTGTTTATATTCCTTATTCTTGGGCTTTTTCTGAATGCAAAATTATTATAAATATTTCCTACCAAATACCATACACACGGCCATATTGACCTGGAAAACAACCCTTGTTTGATTCCAAAGATATTGATGAAATATTCATGTTGAGACATTGTTCCTGTTACATATATTGTCATCTATTAGACTTCCCTTTTGATTTTTGAAAGCAACTGGCAGTCATTTGTGAAAATGAGTGTGGCAATTGAATTCTGATGACCTATTTATGGCTCATAAAAAAAAAAGCTAATAATTAATGTTAAGAACTTCTGAGATGTGCAATATGCTTAAATCATGGATGAATATAAGAAAAAACAGGTCAAATCAAAAAAATTCAATGTTGCAGAAGGGAACATAGAAGTGTTGTATCTGCCATTTCTCTGAAAGTATTGTAGAAATGGTGTATGAAGATAGTGAGGACTTAATTCTAACAAGCATTCTTTGTACTCATTGCTGTAAATATGTATATTAAAATGATAAACAGTTTAAAGGAGACTGGTATCTTTCATACATTTAAATTTTTCACTCTTGATGATGTCCAAAACATAGATTTTTTTTTTGTTTACTAGAATTTTTGTTTTAACTTACTAGAATTAATTTTCACCAAAAATTGGCGTGCACAGTAGGTTATTTAGTTTTGGTCTGTCAACTTTAATAGATGTGAAGAGATTATTGCAGGAAATAAAGGTCATACTTTGCATCTGTCTTTTTGCTGAGACGGTCTGTTCAGTGTGTTGTAGATGTAACACTATTTCTAGGAAATAGAATAGGGCAGTTTAAAAAAACGTTAGTCAACTAATAAAGCAGCATATGATTCAATATGACTACTGAAAAATTACTTTGTAAAAGGCAGATCTACAGAATTGTTTGGTACGCAGTCGTCTTTCTTAATTTATACATCATCTTACAATATCTGTATTTTCTTAATTTTTAACTAATTTCATTTCTCTTTGGTTTGCCTCTCACTATTTTGTTTTCTTAATGAATTGCAACTCACATTTTTCACTGTTTACTATGAAGCTCTTGTTTAAATTGTTTTCCTGTGTACTCAGTTCAAATGCTATGCTTTTAACAAAATGAATTGTTGTGATGTTGTTAAAAAGGTAACAAAGTAATTCGTAACACTTACTAACCATCTTATTAAGATGCTTATCCCTTAATTTGACTGGATTGAATAGCACTTTCCTGTAAAATTACAAGAAATGAATTCTTAGAATCTTTGCCAATATGAATGTTTTAATGTTTTGGTGCTTTCATATATTTTCAGTATTTTGTTACTATGTTGGTATTTTCTTTGTACAATGGATCAAATAAACTTTTTTTCTATTTTAATATGTTTTAGAAAAATACAGTTACAAAGTAAATATGAAAAAATATGCCATCTTAAATACTTTTTTTAAAAATAGTTATGCCTTCTGAGGTTTTTGTTCTTTAGTTAGTCTATAGGCGCTTAATATGAAGAAAGATCAGTATGGTAATGGCCCCTACGCTGTTGCATGATAGAAGCTGTGAAGATACATGCAAGACAAATGTGAAATTTGTTTGAGTTTTGTCAGGAGTTCCTTGCTCCTCCATGCCGGTCTCCTGCCCGCTTTGCTGGACTTCTTACTCAGAGGGATGCACTGATCTTGAGCCTGGAGGAGGTGATGCCTGAATATTAACCAGCTCTCCTGGACCCCTCTTCCTTCTAGGGCCCTACCCCATGAGATTCCCCTAAGTAGGTCCCTGAAGAGTTTGCTCTCCTGAAGTTCAAGGTTGTGATCCTACTTGTTGCCCTGCTCCCTCCTCGTAGGATCCTGAACTCCACCATCTCACGGTCACTGCAGCCAAGGCTGCCCCCAACCTTCACCTCTCCAACCAGACCTTTGTTTGTTGGTACAAGGTCTAGCATTGCACCTCTCCTCACTGGCTTCTCCACCACCTGCGTCAAAAAGTTATCCTCAATGTTCTGCAGGAACCTCTTGGACTGTTTGTGCCTAGCTGTGCTGTCTTCCCAGCAGATGTCAGGGTGGTTGAAGTCTCCCATGAGAACCAGGGCCTGTGAGCGTGAGGCTTCTTCCAGCTGTCTGTAGAAGGCCTCATCAATGACTTCCTCCTGGTCAGGTGGCCTGTAGTAAACCCCCACAACAGTGTCACCCATGTCAGCCTGCCCTTTAATCCTTACCCATAGGCTCTCACCTTGCTCTTCATCCACCCCGAGGCAGAGCTCCACACATTCTAGTTGCTCCCTCACATAAAGGGCAACTCCACCACCTCGCCTGCCTGGTCTGTCTTTCCTAAAAAGCACGTAGCCATCCATGACAGCATCCCAGTCATGTGAACTATCCCACCATGTCTCTGTCACTGCAATGAGATCATGGCCCTGCGACCGCACACAGATCTCTAACTCTTCCTGTTTATTCCCCATGCTGCGTGCATTGGTATACAGGCATTTCAGAGAGCCAGTCAAGCACGGAAGCTTCCCAGGAGAGGTGCAAGAGGATCCTCCATAGTCATGTCTTATGTGCATTCCCCTGGCTGCATGCACCTGCTGGAGGCATCCCAACTTGAGCAGCATTTTACTGACTACCCTATCTCTGTAACACTCCTCTTCCCCCATCTTTCCTGGTTTAAAGCCCTCCGTACCAGGCTGGCCAACCTGTTGGCAAAGACACCTGTGCCCCACTTAGTGAGGTGGATCCCATCTCTCCCCATCAGCTGTTGATCTTCAAACAGGGTCCCATGGTCATAGAAACCAAAACCTTGTTGCCAACACCAGTGGTGCAGCCAGTTGTTAACTTGGAAAATCCTTCTACTCCTCCTCCCATCCTTCCCCCTTACCAACAGGTTTGAGGAGATAATGACCTGGGCTCCCAGACCGTTGAGCTCTGAAATACTTTTCGATGGTATCCAGTTTGCCCTTGGTTTCATTAGTGCCCACATGGAAGAGCAGCAGAGGGTAGTAGTCTGATGCATGGACAAGCCTTGGCAGTCTTTCCACGACATCTCTTATACGAGCCGATGGCAGGCAGCAAGCCTCTCTAGACAAGAGGTCAGGTCGGCAGATAGGTGCCTCTGTCCCCTGCAGCAAGGAGTCACCCACAGCAATCACTTGCCACTTTTTCCGAGTGTTGGTGCATGGCATGGGGTCTGTCGGCCCAGTTGCTTCCCTTGAAGCCATGCCCAGCTTCTCCTCAGCTTGGAGGGCACTAAACTTGTTCTTCAAGGGTAAGTCTTGAGGAAGAGCAAGAGCCTTTCTCCTTCTACGAGAGGTCACCAGTTTCTACCCTTCTTCAACAGCGTTATGATGCACCGTTACACACAGTACAGAGCCCTCTGGCAACTCCACTGCAGTGGCGGGTGGGGACTCCTGGAGCTGCAGAGTCTCTGAGAATATCCTGTCTCTCTCTTGCTCGTCTTCTCGGATGCTACGCAGCCTACTGACTTCCTCCCGTAACTCCTTTAGCTGGCAATA
This sequence comes from Struthio camelus, assembly GCF_040807025.1. NCBI lineage: Eukaryota > Metazoa > Chordata > Aves > Struthioniformes > Struthionidae > Struthio > Struthio camelus. Next base: position 139,801,645 of record NC_090942.1, on the reverse strand, counting down.
CAACTGGTCAACCACAACACACTTTGTGCAGGAGAGCTGACTGTCAGCCCAGGCCTCACGGAGAGGCCCCAGGCACTCCTTGCAGCCTGACACCTGTAGAGCTGCGTCTGCTGTCAGAGGGTCTAACTGCGTCCAGGCTTCAGACACAGTTGGTGAGGCAACTCCAACAGCCACTGGGGAATGTGCTCTATGGCGTGTCACGACCATACCAGAGGAAGCACGCACTATTATGAGAAATGAAGGTGCCTTCTCACCTTCTGGTGCCCTTCTGCGCAAACTGCTGTGCAAACTGCTGCATGTGTTTGCTGCACTCTAAGTGACAGAGAGCAGCACAGTCACATGATCTGACATCAACAAAGTGAAATTACTTTCAATATTTTTTTCCATAGGACATGAAACTTCCAGTTTGTAAAGCTAGGGAATTTTAGAATTCAGACAGAATTCACAAAATAGAATTTGATTAAATAAACTGTCGATATATAAGCTTCATTTTTGCTTTTTCCCTCATTGTAGATTAGCAGTTAATATTGGCTTTACAGACGTTTAAGAGACAGCAATGGCTGTAGTCCTAGAAAGTAACAATGTTCCAAAAGAGCACATATTATTTTACTAGCAATTTGTGTATCCTGCTCTTAGGTTCATTCTTTAACATGTTGTATTAAGTTTGAATACACGAGATAGTGCTTTGTTCATCATCTCTTTTTTACTTCCAAAGTTTTACCATGGGACAGCTCTGAACCATCTGAGCAGGTGTTCCAGTGACCCCCATTCTCATTGGCATGGATGTTGTTCATTCTGGTATTATTTACAGGGGTTCAATGTTTCACTCTTTTTGCAGGCTTAAAGTGGTATCAAAAGAAAATCAAAAATTTATCTTATAATGGAAGTGTTGCCAACTACTTTTATAGTGAAAATAAGAGTTTTTATATAACAACAGTCATATTCATTTTTTTTAATTAGATGTGAAAACTAAGGAACTTAAGGAAAAAATCAATGCTTTTGGGTAGTATAATTGGGAAAAAATATTCTTGATTATATTTTAACTTATCAAAAAATTCTTGCCTTTCACTAGAAATAATAGGTACTTATAGACAAGCATAGTGTATTTCAGACCTCTGGAAAAAAAAAAAAAAGGGGTGAGGCAGGAACAGGCTTTTTGATTACCTTTTTATTTCATCAGTGTTTTCCTGCAATAACTGATTTGTCTCTAATGTCTGTGTTCAAGCTCTCTCAAAAACATGTCTGTCCTTCCAAATGAAAACTGCATTGTTAATTTCTGTGACTGTCATTGACTATAAGGGGTACTACAGAGAGTTTTTTAAGTCACTGTGCTGACTTGGGGATTCTCTTACTTTATATGAAATTGCACTGACAGCATAAGGCTATAAATGCTGTTCTTTTAATTTAATTTCTGTGTTCTTTCCGCCTGTGGCTTTATTGTAAGGGTGGACATTCAATCAGAATAGCAGAACAAATTTTAAAATTGACAAAACAGCCCTTTATTCTACAAAATGCATGCCAGATAGCTGTAAGAACTGACTGCTTTGGATCTTGCGATAGTCCTATAGGGTATTACTGAGGCACAAAGAAATCTGTATTTATAGCATGTGGATTACTTTAGAAAAAACTAATTAGTTCTAATTGGCTAGGAAGAGCATGTAGTTTGCTCTTTTCTGAGGTTAGAAAAACATCTTAAATCAGTTTCTGAAGTAACTGATGTATGGCTTATTGTTACTTGTAAGACAACTCACAGAGGAATTATTGCTAGGTATTATGGCAGTTGCTACATTTCCATTATATACATGGAACAAAGGTAAGTGGTTATAGGTTAATATTTCAAGTTAACAGTGCTTTTCTGTATTACATTTGAAATGCTTTTAACTATTTCTTGGGCACATTTCAGCATTAGCACTTTCTGGGTGTAGGTTTCCTGTGGCCGGTGAGAGGTGTAATCTCTCATTTTCAGTTGTTTTCAGTCATTTCAGTGTTGCGTTTTTCATTTCAAACCCAGCTGTTCTTGCTTTTGTCACTTTTATAGTGAGAGGCTATAATAATACACATAGAGAAAGCCTGGAAAATAAAGTTTATGAAATCCACTCCAGAAGCATGGCTGTGGTCAGAGATTTGACTTGTTTGTAGTGGAGGTGAGTGAAATTCCATGTGCTGGTTTTGGCTGAGACTGCCTTAGGTAATTTCCTAGTAGATATGCTCAATACCACTTTGCTACTTTTGAGTAGAGGTACTAAAATGAGAGTTGTATGAGCGGAGGGTAAGTTGCTTACCAGATTTTTCTATTAGGTAGCTCAACCCTTGTTTTACTACATTTTTAAGACTTGTGCGTCAAAAAGCCTAATTTTTTATTATCTACCTGGTAAAGTTCTAAGTCTCTTCTATTTTCCTAAACATTGGAAGAAGGGCTGGACTAACAGCTGAAGAGCATTCAGCTGTATAATTGCGGCTAGTAGCATTTGTTGGTTTTGTAGATTACAATACACAATTCATTCTGATGAAATTGCTGAAATTAATAAGATAGTCCAAACACAAAGTCCTTTAGGAAAAAGAACTATTTATGAGTTGCCGACCATTGTAGTCTTCAGCACACTCTGAAGTATAGCAGTAACCCACTCAAAGGATAGTTAAGTTCTGCCTTCTGCCTTTTCTCCTGATTTGTTAGTAATACTTGTTCTATTCTATTCTAATTCTCTTATTTCAGCTGTGCTGTATTAGCACCGTATTGGAGTTGGCTAAAATTAATGAAAAATGAAAAAGTATCTATAATGTCTTCATTTATTTTTGTCTTTGGTCAACAGTATAATATATTCATTAATTTATAGGTATTTGGGGTTTTTTTGCAAAATATTTTTTCAGATATTGTTAAAAATATCTTGTTAGAAAGATCATAAATCATGTGTTTTGGTCATCTTGATTAGCCCATGAGATATGCCAAAACTTGATTCAACCAGCAAGAAACAATGATGCCCTTGAAATATTTTTCAAAAACAGATTAAGTCACAATGCTGTTTTTTTCTTTAGTCTTAATCTGACCTTGCTCCCGTAATAAACATATGTATCTGTACAAGCAGACTTTACTAAAAATCAAAAGGTTTGGCCTGTTGGAACTTATTGGAAGGAAGGGAGAGTTCAATATGCACTTTCTGTTAGAGACTCAACTATAAATAACAGGTTGCATCTACCCATGTTACTCCAGCACATACGCATGTACTGTGAAGCAGACGTACATTTAATAACTTTGCTTCTTGATGAGAAATTAAGAAAGGCTCAGCCCATTTATGAATTTTATATAGAGTCAGGAGTGCGAGTTGGAGAATTGTTACAATATGATGTGTCCTTCCCACAGCAGGCTATATAAGTAGTGTCTCTCCAGCAACAGAGTTCTAGTTTTGGGCCCGGGAGAAGGAACAAAAAACAATTTTGATAGGTTTGGTTTAGATCCTAAGTGGTTTCCTTAGATTTGCAAAGAAATACCTCAGATACAAGAATTCAAATGCAGCTCTCCATTGTCAGCTATGACCACCATCTCTTTTTGCTTTTTATGATGAAATCTGAATTACGACGTCCTTTAGGTAATGGTGACGCAGGCTAGCAAATCCTGTCTGTTGTTTAATTTTTCAAAATTACAACTTATATTTCTTCAGCCCCGTATCTATTAAAATCTTGCCAGTTTCATTTTTGACAGCTTGGAACTATATCTGAACACCTGTTCTTCAAGCCCCAGGGAAAATGTCAGAAATGAAGAACATCATTCAAATAAATATAGGTGACAACAGCAGTGTGAAAAGGAAGCATAAACAGATTTTGTTAAGCTTTTATTTTCTAGTATGCTACAATTGATAAATTGCTGAAAGCAAAAGCAAATCTCTGCAAACACCACAGATGCTTCATTAATCTAGTACCACGAGTACTTACAGATTGATGCTTAACCTGCTGGCATCTGTGAATGACTATAATCCCCATTCCATGAAGTACATTTTCTTGTACAAAACATGTAACATTTACCATATATTTCATTTTGTTATAATTTTTTTCTAAATTTAAACTCACAGTTGGTGGTGATGACTCACCAGAAGACTTTGTATTGCCTTTTAAAGGAGGGTGGTATTTGTTTTCTTGAAGAGTTCACAGCTGTATGGGCTTTGTTCTGCAAAGAGGAAGGATAACTATGGGCTCTCAGTCCTGCTTGAAATCTGCTGGGAAACCTTAGAAAAGCAATTTTCACACATGCTAGTCCATTTCATTATGTGATAAAAGTATATTTTTAAATATGATCCTGAAAAAGAGGTGTGGTGGTGTATACATAATTTCAGGTCTTGCTGTTCTAGCAGATACTGTGATTGACCTCAGTCAAAAATCATGGCAGGCAAGTAGGTTTCAAACTCTGTTCACTTTCAGTGAAGTTTACTGTCCAAATTACCTAATTCACTTTGCAAATGTATCTGAAGTTCCTCAGTCACATAGATACAGCCTCACAGCAGCCTAGCATAAAGGATGGTACAGCTTCAGACAAGCAACGTTAAAATTTAGGAATACACCTTCTTTTTTAAATATTCATTGAATAATTTACTTTAAAATATTATTTTTGTTAATCCTCAGAAAACTCAAGCATGTGTGGAAGAGCCACCCTAGGTTTGCAGGACATTTAGAATTAAGAAATAACTTTTTCATTCTGTAACAACTGTTCAGCTTTGTCCCTATTTCTTTTTAATACTGTCATTGTAGTATCTGAGTACTTCGCTGTCCTTTCATATACTTCTGATAAAAGAAGCTCTGTAAAATTGTTTGGTCCTATTCCCATTCAACATGGAAAACTAAGGCCCAGAATGCCGACATTAGCCACTCTAGCTATACTATGATTTTTCTGGGGGGGAAAAAACTTATGAGTTTGCGTCAAAACATTTTCCAGCTTGTGGACTAGGTAGATTTATTTACTTTGTTTTAATCTACTCGCAGGTCAAAATAGAGCTGGAACAAATTGGTAGAGATGGTAGAAGCTTTGTTCCATCTGCCAGAACAAGAACATTTATAACTCAGTTTCTCTACTTGAACATCATTTTGAATGAGTCAGAGAGGATAACAAGAGCCAGTGCTGTGGGACATATGAAATACTGTCTTTTCATGTGCTTCTGCTCTCCACTAAAGTAAATTACTATTGTGTAAAGCTGGGAAGATACAGTAGTGTGACACAAATTACATTTCAGGAGATATTTGTGTATCTTTGTATAAGTTGCAGTGTTCAATTTTTTAGATGAATAAAAGCAAAAACTTTCAAGCATCACTTCTCACTATGCTGAAGGAAGGATATTTGCTGTATATATTGTATCAATATTGCATTTTGATAACAAGAGCCGTGGGAAGTTACATACAACTAAAAAGTGCTTTATTTTTTATGATGTGCTGTGTTCAATTTTTACAGAACATTCTAAATGAGCTACATTGCAGTTTTAGTATAATGTAATACATATTGAAATTTTATTGATGTCTTGTATAGGATTCCCAATTCATTTTAAGAAATAAAGTTCAGATCTTCAAAAACATTTAAGAGGTTAAGTTTTGCATCAGTTTTAGAAAGGAACTCCAGAAGAGTTTTAGAAAGCAAATGCATAAATCCTGTTAACACCCCAATATAGATGACTGCTGCAGGCAGTTAATAAAATCAGTTGCTTAAGGCATTATGATTTTGAGAACTCTTACAGTTGCAAAAGAAGGAGTGATTTTAACATGTTGGTACACATATGACCAACTTTGCTGCAAAAGTGCACCTTCCAAGATGGATTTTGATCAGTAAGTGGGATGAATAAAAACCAGCAGGGATTCCAGCTATATGGGCCCTAGAATAGAGAGAATCCTTAGGACCCTGCATAAAGATAAAACGCTTAAACTTTATATCATCTTCAAATGCTCTCATTGGCTTGAGTTAGCAATCTGCTAATAGTTCTGATACCATGCAAGATCTTAAAGTTATGATGAGATTCAGACTGCTGGGGAAGTTTATCTTGCAGTTTTTATTTTCTGGACTGCATAAAATTTAGCAGTAGAAATGTGGAATTGGAAAGTGATGTAATCAAACCTCTTCCAAGCAAGCTGGAGAAGGGGCCGGCAGTGAGCCATCTGCAAGTAAGAATAAGATTTTTTTTCTCCCAACGAGGCTTAATCATACTCACTTTAGTTTCCTAAGTCTGCTCCACAAATCTCAACATCCAGGTTGTGCACGTTCATATACTGACCTAACAGCACAGAAGAAACACATAAGATTTGTAGCAGGGCCGTCTTACTAGTAGTATAATATGCTGGGTCAGCAGACTTGTGAGTGCCAAAAAACCATCTGGCTGAAGCGGAAAAAGACTTCTAGCTAGGCTACTCCTGGTTGATTGCCTAGCATTCCTCAGCAAATCCATTCTCAGTCTTCAGCTCCTGGGGGATGTTGCAAGTTGACAGCATTTTGAATTTTTCAAAGAGTTACAAAGTTGGATACAAAGTTAATGATTGAAGACTATCAGCCCAGGTGGTCTTACAGGTATTAGTGACTCAGCATACACGACTTCATCTTCTGTGTCTGGATAGCGGCCAGATTTCTTTTCCACACAAGCTGGTGCCCAATGGTCCTCTTACCTTCTCTTTTTAAGTAAATCCAAACTTGCAAACAACAAAGGAAAAAATCAGTCATCTCCTAGCTGGATTAGATGTTATCATCTCTTGGATTAAAATCTCATGGCTAGGTTAAAACCTACTCTACCAGAAGTCAATCAATTTCTGTAGTTTCTTTTCAAAGTGTTTCCACTGCTGGAAGTCAGGGAGCCATACCTCTGCTTACCAAAAAATGTTTCCTTGGTAGGGTTTTCTAGATCTGAGTCATGCTTTAGCTGAACAGGATTGAAGTCTCTTTTTAATAAAGCATTCTTATCTTTTGTATTGGGTTCCTGTTTATGAATTATGAAGAATGGGAGAAGTACACAGATTTTTCTTTAAAGAGGAAAAAATGAGAACTCAATTTATAATACTAGACTCTTTAGGATATGTATTTGAAACACGTCCACAGTGCCCACTCTTTCCTGAGGATACACCATAGCTAGCTAGATGGAGGAATAAAAACTTTCTTTCCTTGCTTTGCTCAATATGTATTGAAAAGAGGCAGAAGGGGTGTTGGGACACTCAGATTTGAATACCTTCACTGTGACAGTACTGTCAGTTCTTCTTCCTGTAAGCAAACACTAATACTAAGTGAAATTATACATTATCTCAAGCAAAAGAGGCTTGTATTTACTATGCTATGGCAAATAGAAGCCAATTGTTAGAAATTACTTTTAACACTACAAAAGCCATTCTAGATGCCTGCAATCATATGTTCTCTAATATCTCATTCTTTCCTGCAAGTCTTGCAATCTCATCAGCTCTTGCTTCAGATTCTTGAAAGCTCATGCACAAGCCTTTCCAAATGTTACCAGCAATGTTTTTCCAGCAGAGTAAGGCTGGCTGTTCCCTAAGGCTGGGAAGCCAGGAGCTGAGGGTGACCCCAGAGCAGGCTGTGCTCTCAGTGATGGGGCACTGTCCCACGGGGCCTGTAAGTGATGGCAGAGTTGGGGCTAGCAGTGAGGATCCATCAACGGTTCCTGGCACCATGAGTGATAAGCTGGGTCTAGGGTCCCTCCAAGGGCTCCAACTGGGAGCAAAAGGAGATGGGACCAAGGACAGGGCTGGAAATGAGCTACAGTGATTTCTGAGCAGCCTTCCAGGAGACGAGCTGCAGGCAGCGTAGGGCTGAGGTCCACCCAGGAGGCAGGGCTGGAGACTGTGCTGGAGCCTGGCACTGCTGTGGGCTGGGCTGAAATGGCAGACAGGTGACAGCCAAGTGGGTACCGGACATGGTCAAACTCTATATAAATAAATGGGGCTTCATTTTTTGTTGCTGAAGATATTTACCAGTTTGGAGTAGTGGCTGTTTCGCCCCTCCAACACTTTTTCCGAGGCCCAAGCCATGGAAGCAGATGAGATCCAAACATTCATAAAACCAAGTACAACTAAGCTTTGTGCTTTTCTGGCTAGTGCTAGAGGCTGTCTGGCAGCATACAAAATTTTTCTCCAAATTGATGTTTTGGCCAGCTTGTATTTTATGTAATTATCTTTAAGTCCAACAGTCCTGCCTCTAATTGTACCAGCACTGTTCCAATTGACTGTTCTTCTTGTGTGCTTTGATCTGTGTCTTGGAACCAGAAGTGTGAAACCTGGATTTAAACTGTGAAATAAAAAAAAAAAAAAAGTTTTTCATTTAGTAATGATGATTTATGAGCATGTGCCTTAAAAGAGTTGAAAAGACCTTATGGTTCCTTCTACTAGCAACAATAATAATAATAAAAGATCAAAACAGACGTCTTCCAGACCCTCAGGAGAAAAGGAGGCCCGGAACACATTCAGAGGAGCTTTGTCTGGACTGACTCACTTTATCGTCAAGATGGAATTACAAATTCCTTATTTTCAAGAGTTGGAAAATAGGCAGCTTTCATTACAACTTTGAAATGAACCACGCTTCTCAAGGAGAAAAGTCTAGTATTATATATAAACTGAAAAAACTAATAGGAAAGGGAATTGTCCATTTAATCTCTAAAATACTTGAGTCATCTTCTTACATGAACTATTGAGGTGCTAAGGCTGGGAAACCCAACATGCTCTCAGGAAATGAGATATTAGATATCTGATATTAGGCATGACAGCAAGGCTGAGTCATTATTATGCAGATTAAGCATCAATTGAGTAGCTCTTGGGTAATGTTTGTTGAACACCTAATTGAAGAAACAGATTAAAATGTTTGTGGTGGACTGTAATCATTTTTTTACTGGCTTATTTTCCACTTAATTTTGTAAGCTTGGTTTTGTTAAAAAAGAAAAAATGTTGGCAAGGTAATCAAGAGGTAGACCAGACTGCTTGTTTGTCTTGTCTTGATTGTTGTGTGCAGGGGCAGGCAGAATCCTCTGAAGAGAAAGTGCCTGCCCTGACAGCAGCAGCATATGTGCCACAGGGGAGGCTTCTGGACTGCAAAATGGAGCAGGCATAAAGAGTCAAAAGCAGGAGCCAGAGACCAGAGATTCCTAAGGAGAGTAAGAAACGAACAGTTCTGATCTGTTCATGTTACAATAAAATACTGGATATGGAAAGTCCTTTTGGTGGTCTTGGTGTGGTGACTGTATGGGGAAGATGCAAGTAGATCTACATCAAAGTAGTTTGATATTCAATCATGACATTCAAGATGAGATAAGCACAATGCGAGGGAGACTCCTGCTTTTCTTTTTGCACCTGCAGATATTACTCCAGGTACCATTGCACCTGAATGTTTCAAATTTGCATTTGAAAGAGATGTGGTGGAAGATTTGCTTGTTTTGCCACTTTCTGTTAGCGAACATGTGTAGGGTTATGTTCCATGTGTTTAATGGCCTCCTACAAGACAGATGCAGATGCATCCAGGTTGCACAACTAGGGCACACGAGTTACAGAAGTCTTGTAACTTTTGCTGTGTGCAAACATAACATAGCCTACCTGTGCTCTTGGAGCAAATGCAATACCCTCTAGAAAGCAGTAGCAGCAAAAAAAAATAAAAATAAAATAAAAAGGTAGCCAACTTGGAAATTGCCTTGGACCATGCTGTGAAAAAGATATCTTGACTAATGAAGTCACCCACAATTCATCTCTATGTGTTACTATGTCAGTAAGCGTGTGAATTCCCTTCCAGGCAAATCTGGTGGCCATCAAGGCAAAATATGTGTAAGAGGTTTCAACCACGTACGTAAATATAAGCCAGTCTCTTTGAAAAAGCAGGCAGGCTGCCCTATTTACACAGCTCTGGAAATACAGCCTGGCTTAACCAGGGAGATTGTGAGTCACAAATTTTCTTACAAGTGAACTCAATCTGGAAGTGCAAGGATGCTTCAAAGTGCATGCTCTGTCATGGAAACACAAATAGCTTTGATACATTTGTAACACTAGACAATTTTTAGGCTGAAAAATGAATTGATACTCAAGAGATGTATGAAGAGAAATAGGAGAATACTCATTAGTGATAAAATTGTTAGCATTTCCCTGAAATTAGCAAGGATGCTGGTAGCTACAAAACCTGCTTGCAGAGAACTACAACTTTGGTTGCAATGTATCAATCAGCTAAGGAAAAAGAAATCATGCAAAAACTGAAAATACTGAAAATTAGATTCAGGCAGGTACCTCTTACCTGATCTTATTTAAAACAAAATAAGGGTAACTACCAGATCTGACTATGACTATACTGAAGCTATTCACGTCCAGTCATTGCTGTGAATGGGAGTTTTCAGTTTTAAAATAAAAGAAAATTAAATACAAAAAAACCCTTGCATGCTGAAAGAGGTATGTGCCTGAAACTGAGCCTCTTCTTTACATACTTTGTACCAAGAAGTAATCTTAACCACTTTCTTTGAACTAATGAGCATAACTGTAAGTATACAATATTTTAAGACCTTTTTTCTAGATTAAAATATTACAATGCCAAAACTATTTTTTCATTAAAGTTTGTTACAATTCAAATTTCTAAATGGGTCTATTCTTTCATTAGGAAATGTATAGAGGTCTGTCACATGAAAACAGGTTGAAAACTCTCAATCTACGGACTGCCTTCGATGCCACACAGCTTTTTCAGGACTAGGGGTATATTGTCCTGCTACTTATGATAGGGATTCCGTACAGAACTTATCTGAAATCTCATAGCAGACTTTGGCAGAAGTTGTGAGAGACCACTGCCAATACAATTTTTTTTTTTTTGTATAATGCTAGGGCATAATAGAGTCAAAATGTTATTGAGTTAGAGAAAATGATTGATTAGTAGAAATTAGTATTTTGCTAGGAAATAGACCTGAAGGTACCAGCCTGGAAAAATGTTGTACTCCAGCATTTTTGGAGAGGAGGAAAATAATTTTAAAATAATATTGTTTATTGAATACAAAGGACTTAAACTATCTAAAAACAGAAGCAAAATAATAAGCACCTGTATCACATGACTTTCAGTGATCCAAAGAGAAGGTGCAGTCAGAACCAGCCTGCTGCCACACACCTTGCAGGCAGGGAGGACAGGGGCAAACAGCACTGGGGTGTGGAATAAGGATCTCCAACAGAAACCAGATAGGGTTTTGCTTGTGATCTATTTTCTGGTAGCTCTGCTTTAAACCTGTGTAAATTTTACTGTAACTGCTAGTTATGATGGTCTTCAAATGCTGAGGATGATCAAAACACAACAGGTTAAAAATATGGAGGTAATGTTACCATGAAATGATTTAACTTGCCTTTGGTAAACTGCTTCTTGCTGAAAGAAGGGAAGGGGTCCTGACCACTGCTCTACTATGGCTGACCCTGCAGCTCTACTGAATAGCAGCAATTTACACGAATCCACGCTGAAATGAATCTGAACTGTGCTATCAGATCTGTTTTGCAATCTAATTCTATTGTAAAAGCCAAAAAAGACTTCCATCTTAGTAAAAAAAGGAAAAAAAATGACAGGATTGAGCTCTATCAATTGTGCATCTAGCATGCAATAACTGTTTTATTACAACAGAAGAGACAATATTTTTGCATGTGGAAAAATTTTCAAAGCGTGAAGCACAACTTCTCAGTTTTACTGCTCCTGATCCCCCTTTCCCACAAGCTGGAAAATGGTAGGGACTGTGCTTACACGTACATGTAGGTAGTAATATGATGACATCTAGTGCTCTATTAGTACAAATCAGAGATTTCTTGGCTGTAAATAAGCATTACACATAATTAATAATAATTGTGATACTACTGACAGTGCAGAACTGATTTTTCTTCAATGTGAAGCTGAAATTCCTGATCTGATTGAAAAACTGTTTGGTTTCTTATTGCTCAGTGCTGGCTCTGATGTGTTTGAAGAACTGGGAAAACCTTAGGAAGACATGATAGCTAGTAAAATTATTTAACTTGACTGATCTGAATTTGATGGAATTTGCACAGATGGGACACCCAGCATCATCAGCAAGAATGACTGAATTGCTTTGCTGGAAAAGTTTTAAAACTAAAATTGACTATTATTGTAACATCCATCAGGAGACTCTCTGTGCCAAACAAGTAGGTTTCACAGATGTTTTAACTACTGCTGTCTGCTGTGTCAACAAAGTACGTGTGAAGGCATTACACTTTAGAGTGATTTGTAATTTATACAGTAAAAATGACAAGCTGGGAAAGAGAGTGTTCCCTTGCAACGTTTGTTGGCTGTCAAAGAGAAAAGGCCTCAGAAAGTTTAGAAACTAAGAAAACCAGTGCTGCAGTTATTGGCAGAGGAGCGAACTCGTTGAAGGCTGCAAGATGCTTAAAAAGGAGGAATAGATAAGCAATCTGGCTTTCCTTACCAACATTTATTTTTTCTTTGTGAGCTCAGTATGAGTCTGCAGGGGAAAAACTGCCTTTTGCAGTGCTGCCTAAAGTACTCTCTTCTGTCATGAAAAAATGCAGACTTCCGCATGGTAATATAATCCACTTTCTTCTTTACCAATAGGCAATGAAGGGGCACATAAACTGTAAGAAATTAAATGGCTTCACCTCTCAAATTCACGTAGACCCAAGTTTGAAGACTTTGAGGCTGAAAAGAACAATTTTTATTCACTGACTCAGGCTGTTGCTGACAAGTATGGGTTCTGGACTGGAAGGACCATTACTCTGACTCAGTGTGGCCATCCCTGAGATCTTGAACTAAATGTGGAGAGGGAGAACATGCAGTTTTTCTCGGTACTTAATGGAAAATTGGCCCACCAGTCAAGGCACTAGACTTTGATCTGCGGAGATTGAATTAAAGACTGCTCCAACCCAGAGATCTTTACCCCCTGCATCATCTTCAGCAATTGCCCTAGGCTTTCTGTGCTTATACTTATATACATAATATATTTACATTATATTTACATTATATTTCCCTATTTCAACAGACTCAAGAGCCTAAACATCAATGACCTGGCATAGTCTTTCTGCAGGCAAAGGAAAGTCTGGACATGGCAGTTTCTCTGTATATACTTTTGCCATGATGACATCCTGCATTTCTGCTATTAAGATACTATATGAAAAAAGCATTAAAATCTCTTTTCAAGAGACTAAAAATTGTGGCTGACATTGACTTCCTGTCTGAGAGATGCAAAAATATTCAGAGTGCGTTGGACAGAAAGCACCGTCTCTTCTCATTCTTGTTCCTTCAGATGTAAAACAGTCTTCAGTTGAAAAGCTTTGTAGACCTGCTCTTAAATGAATCTCATTACCTTCAGTGGATTTCCCTTAGGTCTGTATTTGATGTTTCTCCTGAGAATCCGCACAGAGGCCTGTGCGAAGAAAAGAAGGGGAATGGGCCACTTCCAACAGTTTAAAGGTAGCAGGATTGTAGCAGGGCCAAACGCTCAAGTGGCGCAGAGGCCTCTGAAGCAAATCACGTTTCACCATACTTGACACGCTTACATGCTTGGAGTGGCAGCATGATATCGTGTTATCTCATGTTTTGAGAAGCAGAAAGGCCTATTAGAGCATTAGAGAGAGAAATGGGGTGTTTTAAGTGAAAGTGAAAGTGAAAATACTTCCTTTTCAGAGGATAAGATGGTGAATAGGGTGGGGAAAGGGAATTGCAGCATTGTCAAAAAGGAGTAGTAGAAAAGGAGTCCAGGGATCCAGAAACAGGGATTTAGGCTGAGATTGGTGGTTCCTCAGCTGACAGGAAAATAAAGAAGGTACCTACATAAAATCTGTGGGAAAAAAGTGTCCAGCTAGAAAACTGACCAAGGAAAAGAACAGAACAAGGTTGAACCGACTTTGGATATACCAGCTGGCCTTCCTTTGGGCTGAGATTCACACCTTCTGCTAATATTGTGGTTGTTGCTGGGAAACCCAATGCAGTCAGCAGAAAAACATATATCTGTCAAATGTTAATGAATTAGTGTCTACTTTTGAAATTTGAATTTTACCTTTCAAAAGGAAGGATTTTTGTATTGGCCAGATAGCTCTAAATTCACTGAAGTTTAGCCATCCTGTCAAAGGAAGACTCAGACAGAGTATTAGCCTGGTGAGGTTAATGCATGCCAGGTATCCTCATTCCACTTTCAAATGCTAATCCATCTTTCCTGCACTTGCTAATTGAGAGCTACAATGCAAGTTCCCAGTGCTTTCTACTGAGAACACAGCTGCACCACATACATGCATAGGAAAAAATAGATCCTATTTCTCACATAGACGATTTGGGGAAAGTTTCCCCCAATTTTATAACTCTTGCACCAAAAATGCGGTCATACAACTTTAAATCCATCATTACCTAAGTTTATGTGCGTCACATACATTATAGAAAACCTCAGCCACAGATATCACACAACCTCATATGTGTTATTCCAATATGATTTTCAAGATTACCTTGCACCTTTTAAATGAGGATGCAAAGGTAGTATGCATCTTCAGGGCTGTCCTTTTCCATTGCAGAAAAGAATGAGATCTTTCACAACATAGGCATTATTTTGAATGCTACATACCGAGAAATAATTCCAGTATATTATAGGGGTACATGTACACTAGTCACATACTGCAATCTCTTTCTTATCCCTCCCATAGCAAAATAAAGGAATGCAAATTCAGTTTGCTTCTTGATTACTGTGGTAGGTGTGAGATAACATCAAACAAACGTGTGAGTGATACTTTGACGAATAGGAGACGTCTGTAGAAGACTACATAGATGTAGTATTTTTCAAAAAAGATATTAAAAATAGACACCAGTTTCATTTTGATTCTTCAATGAGAAAGGTATTTAATAGTAAAGTTGATGTTAATAATGTAATTTGGAAGCAAATATGCAATAAAAAGAGAGGCTGAGCATAAGTAAGATTGGGATGGGGGGGAGGACTGAAGACTGAAGAACTATCAAGTAAATTACAGGTATCTGCTTGTCTTGTGACTGGGAGTCTGGCCATCAAGACTGTGAACCTGAAGTGACTCCTCCCTTATGGAATGCATATTGAGTTGTTATTCTGCATTTTTTTGGTTTGGCTTTAAAAGGGAGAATCCGATGTGACTGGAACGGTCTGGAATCTCACTTTTTATTGATGCCTGACAACTTAAAATTACCGTTGCAACATTCCTATAGCCTGTTTTCCCCTGCTTTGGTAAGCTCACAAAAGACAAAGGGGTCATCTGTGATGCCTTTTTTAACCATAATAGCTAACTCCACTCTGCTGTAGCAATTACAATCCAGAGATTTCCTCTTGGAGCCTTAGTGGGATTCTCTAGCCCTTCTCAAAATGGAGTAAGTATTTGAAAGGCTGAGTTAAGCTGAGCTAAGCTAAGTTAAGTTAAGTCAGCTTAAGTTAAGTTGTATGTTCCCTGAGACTCTGAGATGACCAAAAATATTTGTTCAACCTTTTATAAAATATTGGAATACTCCAAGTTATTATTTCTCGAGCGGCAATTGTTATATGTGTTCAGTCACTCTTAAAAAAAATTCACTACAGAAGGTAAATAAATAAAAAAGAAAATATTTGCCAGCGGCTTCCTGAAAAAAAGGAGTATGTCCACCTGTTACACAAGGCATTAACTTACTTTACAAATACCAGCTCAAGCCCTCCTTTGGTACAGTTATATTGGATATTTTACCTTTTTTTTTTTTTTTTGAGATAAGGGTATTGTCCTCATTTTCCAACCAGGAACATTGAGAAGAGTTAGGAATGGATGAACTGTCAAATTGGCATAAAGCAATAGTCCATTCATCCATCCATCCTTCTTAGTGCTCCTTTCACACCCACCCCTCCAGTAATGGGCAACTATTAAATATTTCGAAGATGGTGCGTATAACCTTGCATTACACAGTTATTTAATAACCCAGTGGAGGATGGCTTATGCCTTGAAGAGTAACACCTTATGCCTCTTCAGAAGTATTAAATATTACGATGTGATGGAAGTGTTAAAAGTGTAAAAAGCCCAAACATTTTTTACTAAGGCTTGCTCTGGTCACCAAACCAAATGCAGGTGGCAAGAGACTGGCAACTGGTGCAGCTGCAAGGCAGCCTTGAGGAAGGCCTTTTATTTTCAGGTCAGAGTTCTTGTTGTGGCCTCATATACATTACAGACTGCCTTCCCTTTGTCTGCTGGTGTATTTGCCTCCACAGCAGCAGGCTGCAGCAAGAAAGAAGCAAATTGCCTTGTTGAGAAGCAACCTAATGTTTTTGTCATGTTACCGTCCTGCACGCTTGTGGAAAAGTGGTGCCGAAGACTGATACAGCTGTGAAGTGTGGTGCCTACAATGTCTTCCACTTGATACTATAATGAGCTCCATGGCAGCATGCGGAAGTGGTACAAAAGCCCTGTGGAGCTCTGCCCCTTTGTGAGGACAGGTTGCTGTGACCTTCTTGTGTCATCGTGATCACAGTGTCTCTGTGAGTGAGAGGACCAAGTGTGCTGGGGAAAACACAGAGGTTGCTGTGCCACAGTGACCCAGGGAACAACAGGACATGTGGGTTGATGGTCCTGGGTCCATACAATGAGAAAGTAGCAGTGAGGCTGTACTTGGACCAGATCGAGTGTAACCTCCCATGATCACAGAGGTGGTGGCCATAGAAGGCCATAGTCTGGGATGCAGCTGTGCCTCTGGTCTTGCAGCAGCTTTCCTTTCCGACCCTCACAAAAACCAGCAGTGGCATCAACAAGATATCTGCCCTGGTCATGCAGTCCAGCCAGACATATGGATCCTTGGATAACCAAATTGATGGAGAAATCAGTGACAGTGGCGGTCATCTCTAAAGTTCAGAAGGCAGGAAAGTTACCCCGTTCCAAGTTATACATGGGAACAAAGAATTAGTCATTAGTGGAATAGAGCTTGGTAAATTCTCATTTTGAATTAAAAAGCTAGTTTAAGTTAATGAATCACTCTGCTAAGAAGCAGTGAGAACCTGTATGGGGTTTTCTTTCTACAGGAGAACCCGAAAACAATTATATAGGATCCAAGGAGGAAGCAGCAAGCTCAAATACCATATGAGGAAGGGCCTGAGTCACAGAGAGTCTCTTCACATTCGTATGCATTCCACATACTACTGAATATATCTCTTGCTAATTTTGTCTCATTTGAGAGGAGGTTTGAGTTCCCTTATTTCAGTACCTCAAAAATTACACTTACATGAGATGATTTCTTTCCAGCTGCATAGATTCATTTATAATTTAGGTTTTCCTCAAATTGAAATATCATCTAAGTTTATAGGAATCTAATAACAACACGGAGGCAAAATAAAAATCAAAACACTTAGAAAGGGCAGTATTATGGTTCTAGAGGTTATGATTTCTTCTCTGACAAGTTGACATCATTATTTATAGAGTCATCCACATCTTATTATCTGAATATATTTGGATACTGCGGTTACTTGACTTTTTTGACTAGATATAGATGACTCCAAGCATTAATTGCAAATATATTTATAAAAGCAACCAAATAAACAAAGAGAACCACTGTGGCTTACCCAGAATCTAGTACACAGCAGTAATATTGCATCCATTTAATTATTAAAAATAACAAATGAAGAAAATCAATTTGCATCTTAACTTCACTCTGCCCCTTTTATTCCTTATTCTAGGCTGGATTAGCACTCTGTTATTAAATTTACATTACAGAGTCAAAATAAGAAGGCTCTTTGGTTGGAAAGAAAGTAGTGCCCATTGTTTACTAGGAAGATCGCTGCTCTTTCCATATGGTTTTGCAGAACATGGAAGGCACAGGACAGGCACCCCAAGTACTCTTACATGTATACTACTGTGGAGCCAGTTTTTGAAAGCAGTTATTCATTTTATATCCTCTAGGAGTAAGTAAATACAGAGGTCTAAAATAATGTCTACTAGTATCTTCTCTCCGTCTGAGATCAAGATTTTAGTGATCTAAGAGACTGAGAGTGAAATAATAAATCTGAAAAAGGAAAGGCAAGCCTAGCCAGAACATAACACACCAAGCAATTTAAATCTGGTCGTATATTGGCTGTCAAAATGTAGAACAGTGAATTTGTTATTTTATTTTAAACTTTGAACCTAAATATAGGTGTAGAAATGCATTTAGAGGCGTTGTGGGCAAACAGATACATGCCAGGTCTGTATTTAGTAATCAAGGCCGATGGCAGTGAAAAGCATGAGAGGAATCAAAGAGATTTATGAAAGTTGCCTGAAATCAGGCCAGGCACAGGGTCAGCAGAGCCCTGGGCTGCTGGAGAGGATATCCGGGTAATAAATTGCTTTTC
The DNA here is from genome assembly GCF_040807025.1 of Struthio camelus. Classification (NCBI taxonomy): domain Eukaryota; kingdom Metazoa; phylum Chordata; class Aves; order Struthioniformes; family Struthionidae; genus Struthio; species Struthio camelus. Next base: position 139,783,382 of record NC_090942.1, on the reverse strand, counting down.
CCATGGCCCTGCTGCTGGAGAGAGATTGAGTCAGCCTTAGTGAGTAAATCTGTGAGGATCCCTTGGAAGGACCCTGGACCGTTTACCCTGCTCACAGCTTGCCCTCTCATTATATTGAAATGAAGTTTGCTTCATAAGGAATAGACGCTGTCCTCTCTGACAGGTTTTTCTAGAGCAGCCAACAAACTACAAATAGCTAAGTACAAATGCTAACATGTGCATCACTTCCTGAATATATCGGCTTGTTTTTTTTACAGGCTGTCCTGCTAAATGACATTGTGCTGCTCAGGGATTTTTAGCCATTTAAAGTACATATGACCTATTTATTTTCACAAGTCTTCTGGTCTTGCTGAGGCAAAAAGTAGTAGCATCTGACCATGGTACAGCACTCACTCTGCTGGTTCAGGACACAGTCTCTGGGGTAGCATTTGCTCCCTGTTGCTGTTGCCTTCTCCTGAATGCAATGCAAACACCACTCCCAAGGCACTCACTGGGGTTTGCTGTGCTGAGGATAGGTCATTCCTGCAGTCTTTGTGCTGAAGGGAATCACCTTGCCCTGCACAGGTTCATACAATAAGGAAGAGGATGTCCCACCCTCTCTCTGTCTCTTCCCTTAGCATCATTAGGGGTATTCAAAGAATTTTGCTAATGAAATTTTTAATCCTGAGATTACATTCTTCAGCATACACTGAAGGCATTCATTATTCCATAAAAACATTCTTTATTCCATAAAAATACACTTGCCAGTTTCTTAAAAATTCAATATAGTACTTCTGAAAAGTGCCAGCAGAGGAAATAGTAAAAATACTGCTCAAGAAAGAACATTAAAGTCTTTTTCAGGATGTTACATTAAATGTGTAAGACTAATTCTTTGGTAATGCTAATGTTTGCTACTAAAGGAACATGAAGGCTCTTTTACTAATGTGACCTGTGCGGAGCTTGAGCCATGCAGCCTTCCAAAGCTTTCAAAGATGAACAGAGACAAAGCTGGAGAGAGCACAAAAAGCACCCTGCTTTCCTTCTCCCGCAGAGACGAGTGGTCTGCTGAAGTGAACTGCTGAAGTTTCAAGATTTGTTCTCTGTCTTTCTTCCTTCTTTTCCTCCCCTCTCCCTCGCCAGCATAGAAATAAGACCTTGTATAGTGGGGATGTTGGGGCGGGGGAGCAGGGGGGAGCGGGATGTGAGTGCCATTTTCCAAATCTCTGTGGAAGGTTTTTAGCCCAGGAAGCCAACATAACTGTCCACCTTCACTGACCAGAAATACTTCACCCCATGATAACATTGCTATTACACCACTGTTCCCTCTTCCTGCATCAAAATCCTGGCACTACTGTCAGCAGACATTACTATGAGAATATGAATGGGACAGAAACGTGGGCAAACAGATACATGAGCTTTTTATCCACTGCTCCAGAAAAGTAAGAAGATTCAATATATTGTTGGGAAGGCTTTCAAGTGCTGCCTCCCAGACCCAGAGTTGTGAAGGCAGGAGAGATGATGTGTGTGATGTCTTCCTTAAGAGTGATAACCTTCATTTGATAGAAGTCAGCAACAGTCACCCAACAGGATCATGCGAGATCAAATTTCATAAAAACCACTCGGATATCAGTAGAAACTCAAAGAAAGAGTAGCAAGTTTATTTTCCCTTTTGAATGAAGCAGGAAGTCATGCCACGAATACTTTCTTATTTTTTCTCTGCTAACTTAATGGGACGTGTTTTTTTTTTCCTTCTATGGTTCCATCCGTATATGTCCTGTACTCTTCATTTTAGCTGCACTTTGTTGATGCTTTTGCAATATAATTTCCATGATTTTTTCCAGTCGGGAATTTGATTAAGCAGGTTGCTTTATTCTCCTCAGGATGTTTTGATCAGGAGATTTTGCCAAATGCATCTTTTGATAACAGGAAGTCATATTCTGATCAAATCTCACTTAGAAAGGCAGGGTATGATTGATTCTGTCTTGATTCTCTAGCCAAAACAGTCTAGCCAAAACAGTCTCACAGCACTTCTTACTTTCATTATCCTGTGATGTTTTGCCCTTGGATGGCAAGTATGATACTTGGAGAGGAGGATATCTAGCTAAAAAAAAAACGGAATGCAAACTGTGATTTCCTCTACCTCCTTGTGTATTTTTTTTCTTGACAGGCATATTTAAGGCTATTTCTCAGACAGAAGAGTTTGTAACAGCTTAATGACCTTGTCTAAGCAGGATGGCAAAATTACAGCTGAGCTCTTTAAACTGATACTTGGAAATTATTCAACATTATTATTCTAGTGGATTATTTATCATTTGGAAATTTAGGAACATGAGGTTCGTTTGCTTTAGGAATGGCTTCTGCAATCCTTGTCAGCTATTTGCCACTACTCAGCAATCGTCAATCTTTGTTAGACAGTCTTTTTCTTTCAAACTAGTGTTTGGGAGATCTTTATACTGCTGAAGAATATCTAGCTACCTGCTGTTGCTTTAAAAATATTTATGGCTCTTCAGTGAGTTTTTTCCTCTTTATCTGCCAAAAGTTCTTGGCCATAAAACGTTTTGATCAAGTTAGCGACCACTTGCAAGGCTTTTGTTTCTGTTTACAACCCCAATATTGTTCTCTGGACAAGGCAGTTGCATGATTATCACTACAGTCATTACTTTTGCCCCTTAAAGTGAGGATTTACAGGGAAACACTGAGAATTAAATATTTGAACTGAATAGAGAACCCCAGCAGTCTCTCCTCAGGTCTGAATTCAGTGTCAGATGGCGGTACAGAGCCCGGCTGCTTAGAAGAGGATATTTCATTGCAGACAGCAGGTTGTGGGAAGCGATCTGAGGTACAGAAGGAGTCACAAGTAATGTGCTCTCTGGGATTAAACAAATTTAATGGGAAAATATTTTCACTTTTAATGTGAACAAAACATGGTATGGCAGCTAGAGAAGCTGGCCACAGGCTATGGAAAAGGCCAGACCATGCCTCTGTCACCCACTGTTTGAGAGCCAGGAGGGAGAAGGGGCAGTGAATTGGCATCTCATAGAGCAGCTGTCAATAAATTAGTCCCCTGTGGGTTTGGATACTACTTTCACCAGTGCTTCCTGGCTGGGCTATCTGCATTTAACATTCAATTTTTATAGTGAAAATGAAATAAGGGGTGTTAAACGGCTCCCAAATTAGCTTTTATAACAGAAGTGTGAGGCTTCAAAGGAGCCATTAAAAACACTGCTAAAAGCGGCAGCTGGACTCAGAGTTGATGTGGAAAGAAGAAAGGAAAAGAAATATAAATAATTGTAGGGGAGCACTGTAAAATGACAACTGTGACAAATGCAGTGGGGACGAGGGAAGCCATTCCCTTGCTGATGCTCATAATGTTAGCAGAATTTAATGCTGCCGAGTGAAAGCAAAATTTGGGACTGTAACCTTTTGCAACCATTTTATTTAATTTTTATTTCAGAAATATTTGTCACAAGAATTTGGTGGATAAGAAGAATATTTTAAACATGAATTTTAAAATAAAGGTGCTATTGAGGTGCTTACTTGGGCTTATTTTTATTGATCTTTTTAATGATCGTGTTAAAGATGCTTCAATATTTGTATTGACCAGCTGACAGTATGTGACTTGTATTTATGCAGTTGACTGAATCTGATGACGGCATATCTTCTTTCTTCAGTGTCCACGTCCTGCTCAGGGAAAAATCACATATGACAGGAGATGTTAATGAGCTAGAAAAATTATTGAAAAACAGTACCTCAAAAGAAGAAAAGTGATGTAAATCATGTAATACACTTACAGTTTTTTTTTTTTTTTTTTTTGCATACAAAAATGGAAATTTCCATATTCTCATGCACACAACTCACGCTTCTGACTTCTCACGTCCTTTTTAGAAGTACCGATTTTGAGGAAATTATCAGCTGTAAATGCAAAATCAGATAGGAAGAAGATGAGAGATAGGGATGCCAAGAAGGGAAAGAGAGCTTATATATAAACTTGTTTTTACATGGACATGTGTATAACACCCTCTGATCATGAACTGAGGAAAAGAGTAGTGCAGGTAATCTCTGAACTGTATATGTGGAAGTATGATAGAGAAAGTGACTAAACACTTTACGCACGTATAATTATGTGCAGATTAGTAGAACTGAAGAAGAGTTTGTTTACAAGGCTCTTAGCTCATTTGCCACTAATATAAAGTCTAATGTAAGGTTTGGACTGCCAACGAAAATACGCAGCTGACATTATTAGGCCAGGAAGCATTATAAGCTGGGACAACACTACTCAGACCAATAGTTAGGGTGGTTTCAGATAGCATTTTTAAAAATATCAGGGGAAAACTGAGGGAAAACTCCTCAGATATGGGGTAACAATACTACTACAAAAAGAATGAATGTCTGGTATCAGTAAGGCTTTGTCTTGTCTTCCTGTCTTAATTTTAACTGATTTCTATTGGATATGATAGTTTTCAATTTTAGAAGGGAAGGAATTCATAGGTCACTTTGAAAATGATATTGAGTCAAGAAAGATGAAGGCAATGTCAAGAGAAGAGACCAGAGGGCTGTACCTCTGTATCTATTACAGTGTGTCTTCGTAAGGCCTTACTGAAGTTATTTCATCTCTCTGTTCCGGTTCCCACCTTTCCTGGATCACCTTTGTTACAGGACTTTTTGAAACCTTTTGAAAAGTGCAAAAGTTTAATGGCTTGAAACTTGAGCAGATGAGAAGTGTTCTCTTTTAGCAAACATGTTTGTTAGAGATGGTGGAGTCAGGTCTTCTTACGGTAAGAAATTGTGAGCAGTCAGCCTTGTCCCAAATGTTCACAAGAAAGATTATTTCAGATTGTCAAGATCTACAAAGAAGGGCCTCAAATTTAAGGGGGCACCAGAAATAGTAGGTTCGCTTGTCATACCAAGAGTATCTATATCCATCTCTAGTACAAAAATAAAGGGGAAAACATCCCCAAAACTGTGGCAGTAACTTGATGGTGAAAGCAGTTTAGTTAGCCCATCACCTGAATTTTCCAGGGAGAAGGACTGGGCTGTGGGCTATATTCCACGAACCGCTTGGTTGTTTTATACTTGTTAGTGATTTTCAGACTTACAAGTTTGGATTAGGAGCATAAATTAATGCTCCACTTTGAATATTTACAAGCTTAACTGAAAGTGACTCTGCCAACCTGTTCTGATGGTGCCCGTCTCGTTCACTCTCTTGTAGGTATGAGAGGTATAAAGATGACTGGTGGATGAAAAGGTAGCATGAGAAAGGTCTATCTAACCTTGGAATAAATGACAACAATAATTGTGCAATATATTTTTATGGTAATCTAAAAAATTTAAGATGGAAATCACTTCAAAATTTCAAAACGTAGGAACTTTGCAAAATTATGTACTGTGGCAATCCAGTCTTCAAACATTGAGTAAAAGTTGACAGGAACTAAAATCTAGGCATATTGACTTAACTGCCTCATAGTAAAAAGCATATTCAGGACAGCAAACAGCACTTATGTTCTCCTTTATTACGTGAGTATTCTTGTGTGTAACAGGAAAACTTTGCTGTGAAAGGTACCACCAACTTCTTGGAAAAAGCCCCTAGCCCAGATAATTCAGGTACCTTAATAGAAAAGGACGGAGACCAGCCTGGAGACATGACATCCCTTGAGCAATGATCCCCAGATCAAGAGACAGGAACAGTCGCGAGGAGATATAGCAGTCGCAGGTTATCACAGCTAACAGAGCTGTAGTTATTTACTTCCTCTGACCATTGACCCCATGGTTCCCTGGTTCCTAAACTAGATTCCTGTTCACTGGTTTATGTTCAATACTAGACAGCCATTGTCTTTCATGGTTTACCCAGGTATATAGCTGGTTCAATGTCTTCTACAATGACAATTCAAAAGGCAGATTTATGATCTGAAACTACAGGAGTATACCCAGTATCACCCATTATCACTTCAGATAATGACACAGAAATGCAAATTTCAAAGCTTGAACTTTTACCCTCTGTTTATTAGCAGCATTGTGAAAAATGTCATCATATGTTTTTACCCTCTGTGACTTGTTGCTTGCATATATTGTGTCCTGCAACTGAGTGATTGCTTACTGATGGTGCAATAAATCTTTGACAGTATTCCAAACCAAGGAACTGCATTTATTGTGCTATCAAAGGATATTAATTTGTGTAGTATTGAGATATGACAAAGAAGTAGGCTAATTTGTGACACTATTGAGTTATGTAGCTCACAAACCGTAAACCACATCAGGACTGGAAGAGAACACCTCCTGGGGCAGAAACAAACACAAGGTGCAGAACCAAGGTCACAACCTGTGCTCGTCAAAGGCATGCCATCTCTTTGGAAGAGAGGGAATGTATTTCTTAATGGAAACTATTTCATAATGGAATTTTATAGAGTAGGATTTCATACTACAAGTGGTGATGCATTTGCAAAAACTTTGAGCAGACAATTGTCTTTCTTTGTTAATCATAAAGGATGGAGAGGCAAGCTGGCTAGTTTGGAGAGTATCATTCCTTCTCCTTCACAAGCATAAGTAAACAAAGTGATATCACTTAGTTATTTCATTATATAACTAGTAGTAAGAACACTAAATAACTCATGATAATATAAACAAAAGCTTTGCTACATCCCACATATCAGCTGTTGTATAGTTTAAACTCTATTTGCGAGAATCTGTTTATTGCCTAAAGAGAGACCAGTATTTGGCCCCAGCAATAAAAGCTGTCTTTCCCAATATTTTCTACTTGAGATGCATGACCTTACAATTGTCTATAACTGTCCTTAGGTATGGTATCAAGATTAGTTCAATTTTTTATCTCTCTCTGTCTTTTTTTTTTTTTCCTAAGAAGCCTTTTTTGTTCTTATATGCTTGTGTGTGGCTGACAGTCATCCTTGACATTGATTGTCAGGTTGATTTATATTAACTGGATTAGAGGGAGAGTTTTCCTAAGTGGTTCCCTGTGGGATATGTCACTGACTTTTGTAACAACAACTTGGTATCGTTCTCAGGAACCGCTTTCACCAGGCCTACAGCAAAGATGGTAAATAACAGTGACTGCACACTCTTATGCCAGTGTTTCTTGACTGTAGGTCTTTGTCATCACAAATCTATGCCTGCAACAAGCATTTATGACTTTAGTGGAAACACCTTCAAACAACTTTGTCCAGCATGGAGGATAAAGAAAAGGAGACAGGGAGAGAGAAGAGTAAACTTTGTGAAACTTTGGACTGGATTAATGACTTCTCAATAACTCACTCATATCCAGGAGCTAAGAGCTTTTATCAATCTCTTTTGTAATGTCAAATATTGGACATTTCGTGCATTGACCATCACACCACGTTGCATCTAAGTGCTAAGCACAAATAACTGTTTAAATATTGATCTCTTAAAGAATCTCAACAGTCATTGCATGAACATAATTTGAGAGCATAGAGACAAATCTCTCACCCTTTCTCAACTGCTTAATATTCTTGAAAGGTAGATTAGAAGTTACATAAATTCAAGGAAGTATTATAAATCCTTTGATCCTAAAGCGGTCACACAGATGCTAGTTCATTAGTAGTATGGAATAAGTATTCTGTTCCTTGCAGGAGTAATACCAAATATGTACTTGAATAAATGGGGAGTCATGAAAATGTTGTTAATTTTGAATTTTTACCTCAACAATGTGCAGATGTGAAGTCACTGTAAGGAAAATAGAAAATGCACGAGAGAAGTAACTATTGTACATGAGAAAAGAACAGGAAACTTATAACAGAAAGGTCACCCAATAATTAAATTGCAAGCTGTGGTAAAGATATGTAAAATTTTGAAAAATAAGGCCATAGGATCATTTTTCAAGTATCTATGGAATCATGTTGCAATTGCTTTAAAGGGAATTGATCCAAGAAAACAGTTTCTCTTTCCCCTTACACCAACACAGCCCTAACTACATTACTGCTAATTGTTTTTCTAACATTTGCTAATACATATTATAATGATCATGTTTTAGTTTTGGTTGCATTGTAAGCTGCAGCACTGACTTGTGCAGAAAGCCCGTGTGAAATGCTCTGGTGTACGTGGCAGCAGTGTCTCAAGCCTCCTGTCGCTGCCCGGCCCCTGTTCCCAGTGCCAGCTGTAGGCTAGTATAGCTTATCATGGGGATCTGGGGCTCCGGCACTGCTGGCTCACATATAGGATCAAAATTTTGAAGTCAGTAAGAGGCAAGGTCATGCAGCAGGGCAAGCACGGTTGTCCAAGAGATCAGATCTCACCTCTGCAAGCAGCAGAGTTGCCCAGCCCCAGTTAGGCTGTAATCCTTGATCCCGGCAGCCTTTGCTGCTCGCAGCCCCAGTATCGCCTGCCCAAGGATGCTAAACTGTGGGCAAACGTCAGTTGCCTAAACAGAGACATCATGTGCTTGGTGTGTGTAGAGTATCCAGGACTTAGTGGCGTGAAACTGGGAGATGTGACACAGTGTTGTGGGACACCAATGTCCTTGGAGGAAAAACTGGGAGCCAGGTAGGGACTCCTCAGGACCTGTGTTTCAGCAACTGAATTGTGCCCTGTGCATCAGCAGACAGATTTCAAGAACTGATAATCAGAGTAGCAGGTTCAGACAACTAGCTGAAGATATTCATCAAAATTCTGTGCTATTATAAGCCAGCTGAGTCACTGGCTCTCCATCTGTGTAAGATTTTGTGAGAAGAAGGGAGGAGGAGAAACAATGTTATAAAAATGCAAAAATAAACACAATATGGGACGCTTACTGCAGTAACATGCTCATCTTTGTATTGCTAGAGTTTTCTGTGGCACACATCCATTCCTTAGCAACCTCTAAAAACTGTGTTTAGTAAGATACAGTGGTGATTAAACGGAAACATTAGGGCTGAGTCCCAGTGCTCTTGGATAAGGCTTTATTCATTTGCAGGCTTCTGTATTGTCTAATATTTCCTATATCAGAAGGTGTTTGAATATAGTTAGTCCCTTTAGTGAGCGAAGCAGTGGGGCCAGGGGAGTAACAAATCAATTTTATCGATGAACAGAAGCTTTTCCACTAGCCTGAGCAGACGGGGAGATCCCCAGTGTAGACACAGGGACAACGCTTTTTTGCTGTCATGTCCAGCTATGCATATTGGCATGCACAGGCTTCTTTGACTTCCTCCCTCTCTTCCTTTCCCTTCAGCTGTCTTTTACATCTGGAGGAATGAACTCACTCTTACTCAGCACCTACTACAGAGATATACCCTTTCTCATCAAATACTGTCGTCTCCAGGTATGTAATTGTTTGTGTACATACAGAGAAACCTCATTTGAAGATCATCTAAAGTAACGTATCTGAGCAAAAGGTTCTAGAGACTTACTTAATGTCTTGAGTTAGATATCCATGTAGCAGTAAATTCAACAAAGCTGGGTTGTGGGTAATGCCTGTTCATGCATAGACAGGGGACAGCTAATGGCACCTTTGAATATGTACCTCATGTGTCTATATTATAAAATGACTAATAGTTCCGGTCAGCTCTCCCAGTCATGGAAAATGTCATTAAATGAGTTCACCATCTTGAGAGAACTATCTATCTTGGACAGAGTTCTCAGCAGTAATGTCACCTGTGAAATTTTGATGAATTTCATCTAAATAATTTCAATATAGGATTTGATTCTTATGTAGTGGGATTAGTGCATTAAAGTGGAAAATGTGTAAACCAGACTGCAGGTCTTGTGACTTGATGTTCAAACGACAGTAGTTAATACGATAATGAGCTGCCTTCTGGTAATTCTTTACAATAAGTGGCAAAACACTCCTATTTTCTCCTCTGTACTGTAACAGTTGCATTAGTTACAATTAATTACATGGTTGCTCCCATGAGTGTCAGACTCACATTAATTGTATAATGATTTATTTGGCTTCCCACCACGCAGTAGCTGGGGTGGTGTGCAACAGTTTAAAACAACCAGTAGAAAAAGGTAATACAATTTGTCTCTGATGTGCTTTTGTCTTAGCTAGCAGAGAGATTTTAATTTGTGTGGGGTGTATGGCTTGCTCTTCCTGACTTCCCTGGGGAAGGTACACACTTCCATGAACAGGGGACAAGTCAACTGTGTGCATGTACAGTTTATCACCATAACAATGAGAACAGCAGCACCCCTTACCATCCATGTGCATTAACAAGTGGAGTCCAGTACAGGAAGAACACACGCACTGTACCACAACAGGGAAAGAGGAAGTCTTGTCCTCTAGAGACTTTTTCTCTGACTCTCCTTTCCCCAAGCAACATTGCCTCCCATTTCAGATGTGCAGAACAAAATACTAGTTTAATTTTAAAGTCACACAAGAGAATTATCACACAAGGAGAATCTGTGAAATATCTCTTGGGAAAAAAGATATTCACTTGGAAACATTTTGCATATGAGCTAGAGTAAGAAACGATATCTCTTTTGTAACTGTATTTACAAACAGCGATGGTCTTCATTTGAAAGATATAGGACACAAAAAGTTAGTCTCCTTTTGGTGCCACATATAATACTTTGGGACCGCAATGGTACCATTCATTCCATCCAGTGCTATCCACCTGGCCTCCGATCCAGAGGCATCATAGAATCACAGAGTAGCTAGGATTGGAAGGGATCTCTGGAGATCATCTGGTCCAACTCCCTACTAGAGCAGAGTCACCTCAAGGAGGCTGCTCAGGACTGTGTCCAGGAGGGTTAGGAATATCTCTGAGGATGGAGACTCTACAGCCTCTTTGGGCAACCTGTTCCAATGTTCAGCCACCCTCACAGGAAAGAGGTGCTTTCTTATGTTTCAGAATGAATTTGCTGTATTTCATTACGTGCCCACTGCCTCTTGTCCTGTCGCTGGACACCACGGCGAAGAGTCTGCCCCTGTCCTCTTTGCACCCTCCCAGCACGTATTTATACACATTGCTTAGATCCCACCTGAGCCTTCTCTTCTCCAGGCTACACACTTCCAGCTGCCTCAGCCTCTCCTCCTATGACGGATGCTCCAATCCCTTCATCACCTTTGTGGCCATTTGCTGGTCTCAATTCAGTAAATCCTTGTCTGTCTTGCACAGGGGAGCTCAACACTGGATGCACCTTTACGTGTAGGGAGACGGTTTCCAGGATTAGTTGCTCCATCATCTTCCTGGGGACTGAGGAGAAACTGACCAGCCTTTAGTTACCCAGATCTCGCTTCCTGCGCTTCATGAAGATATGGGCGATATTTGATTTATTCCTATCCTCAGAAACCACTCCTGGTTGCCATGGCCTTCCAATGGGTAGTCCTACTGGGCTTTTAAAAATCATGGATCAATCCCAAGACAAAGAACTTAAGCAGCTAGCTTGGAGTATTCTCCACACTAGCTATGCAGTAGTCATTTGTCCCAGGCAATGTAGAAAGAATGAGGAATATTAGAATTTTGTTTTACTAAATCATACATTTATTAATTTATCCTATTTAGGAAATATTCACCAAAAAAGTAACCTGGGCAGGGCATTTTTTCTTCTGTAGCCTGATTCGCCAGTGTTGGAACCAACTCTCATACTCTTCAGCAAGTTGCCTTACCATTGCTAGGATTTTCTCACCTTCTCTTCATATACTGGTTGAAGGAACTGGCTCTCCACGGTAAGAAGTGTTCGGAGCTGTAGGCTCTTTTCCCCCTGTTTGTTAGTCCATGTGAATAATGTTTCTACTTCTAACTAACTCACCTGCAAACAAGCATCTAGCCTAAATAAAGTGCAGCAGCACAAACCCACCACAACTTTACTTATATCCTTGGATGCATTCCCATTTATTTGAGAGTCAAAGCGTTTTCTTTGTTGTTAATTAATAGGATGTTTACAGCAAGACCCCCAAATCCATTCCTGCTTTGGTGCCAAAGCACTGACTATGGCTAGATCTTTGCAGTGCAAATTATGTGTTGGAAAAGAAGTATGGAACCAACACAATAAAGTTTTGGTGTTGGTTATGCATACAGAATAAGGAGTGCAGTGAGAGCCATGCAGTCAGTTGCAGCTATCTAATGTTAGCTGGGTTTATGTATGTAGCTTATCTTTCAAAGCTTTTCTCCCCTTTCAATCCTGGGAGAAAGAATACCATTTGCAAAACAATGTGACCAGTCTTGCATTCAGCCTTTGTACTACGGAAATGCCCGGTGACTTCATCTCACATTTTTTGGTATAGTCAGAACGCAGAACTGAGCTCAAACATCTGACTGTAAAGGCACTAACAAGACCAAGAGGGTTTCTTCTTTTCCCCATCCATATTTTCTTGTCCCCATCCTGCCCTTCACTACATTACCTGTAGCTAATATGGGATACTGAGGTTTCTGCACTGTATATCACACTTGTATCCATGTAGCTACTCAGTCCTTCCTCCCATGGTTTGGCTGGACTCTTGTCTGCTCCAACATCCAACTTCTTTTTATAAGGCAGAAAGAAAGTATTGGGAAAATCTCTGAGAGAACTAGATACCGAAAAGACACCAGAACAAAAACAGGAGGCAGGACTTGCGCTGACCTCTTCTTTATAAGATAGGTGAAAGGCCCTGAGGCTATTTCTGAAATTGTTTTTGTTACGTATATGGAAATCCTGGATCCCTGTTCATCTACATTCAGAGTATAGTCGCAATCTTCTTTGGCTGTCCAGCCTACTTGACCATAGTGCAGATGGGGAAGGAGAAAAAGGGGGAAAAATTACTGTGTGTCAAAGCCTAGCTCTCGTGTGAAATCATAATGTGTTCAGCACAGCACACATGTGTCTAGGAGCAGATCTCCTAGAAATGCCTTAGGAAGTGCTCCTAGATTGTATGCGTGAAATGGGTTAGATTCAGGTTTAGGTTTGGGGTTAGTGTTGGGCTTAATAACACCTGATAATTAATGTATTCTGGAAGTCATAAAGAGCTAGAGTGAAGCCTGGTGCCAGAAGGGAAGAATGGCTGATGGATAGCTCTGCAGAAAAGAGGCATCTGTAGATTATAACTGAACAAACTTTTGGATTAGGGCTAAATTTAGCATATCAGGATATAAAAGCTAGCCTGATTTCTAGACTCTGCAAGAAGGGATGGAATAAATTAGATGGACTTGAAGAGTAAGTTTTATTGCTTTAACAGTCCAGGCCTGCACCTCCACTGTATAATGGTTAATGTTAGGATTGGGGTAGTATTCACAACCTTTATTCTTCAGAATCATCAGGATAGTGTGTGACCTGGTGCCATCAAGGGTTATTAGCGTATCTCAAACCTAAGCTCCGAATCAAAATCCAACTGCAAAACCACAGATTTTAGTCAACACCACATGACCAAAACATTTTTCATCCTTACCATGACTAGCCCTTCATGTTAGCCCAGTGCACTTTACAATGCAGCAATAAATATCGATGTACCATGTTTAAACAAATCCAAGTTCTAATGTGAATCTAATTATCCTAATATAGGGCTTCTATTATGAACCATAGGGAACTAACTCCTTGCCCTGCCTTAATGAGCAGAACAACCAGAATAGCTCTTCTATATATACTTTCTCAAAATATGTTCTTAACCACAGCCTTCAGCTACAGACCAAGGATTCAAATCTAAGTACCATGTCATTAACCCCATTTCCAAAGTTTCTAATCTCACAACATTACTATTTGTTTTTTTCCTACTAAACTCAAGCCTAACACCATTCCGTTTATTATGTTGCCAAGATTTATGAGGAGTCACTAAGGAAATTGTTCTTCAACTCCTTTTATCCAAAATACTAACTTAAATCCCACACAAATCAAGACATATTTTCCATGCCTGGTGATAGCAGCACCAGTTTCAAATGATCCCATTAAAAAGCAGTGCTGTAATCTCTATGGACTGAAATGAAAAGCTTCCCCATAAATCACTGAAGGCTTAATGCCCAGTATCTTTGACATGCAACTGAAAGAAATAAGTCACCATTATAGCTCAACCGGCCTTCCAGAATCCAGCCAAGATGGAAAAAACCCTCTTAAACTTGTTCTAAATATTTTTCAAAAGCCTCCATACTTTAAGGCTTATAGTAAGTCTTTGACATCTTGGGTAAAGATCTAACGAGTCTTTAGAATCTAACCAGTCAGGATAAGGGACAGGAAGGGTAAAGTAGTTTAGCTAACAGGGCCTCAGGATTAAACTGAGGGCTAGTGTTATTTGGGATTATAGCCTTTGTGTAGTCTGAGGGACTCGGCACGCACTAACACGCATAGCTGTTCAACCTCAGTTGTCATGAGCCTATTCCTAACCCAAAACAATGCTCCAGGTACCTCTACCAGCAACAAAACTGAACCCTAACCTTATTCTAAATGTTAAAACTAACTTTAAAACCGCAGTATAGCAACCCTTACAACTGCAAAATTATTCTATGCCAGTTGACCTTACCTGAATTAGTCCTCATTTTATCCCAGTAACCATCATATTATAGTCCCTCAGCAACTAGAACTGCTGAAAGGGGAATAAATGTCTATCTAAGGGTTCATTCTTGTTAGCAATGATCTTTTGATTGCAGCATTTTTCTAGGCATGTGATACTATGACCTAGGTCATCCTTAACCAGCATAGACTCAGATCCCACACCCAGATGACCAGTCTCCATGCTTTGGGCTATTGTGAGAATGAATACTCTTCTCATGAACTTGGGCCATCAGGCACTCAGGGCTGCAAGAGCACTGAGGCCAGAAGACTACTAGATATGTGGGTCTGTGCGTGCGTGTGTGTGTGTGTGTGTGAGAAAGTGTGCAACCCTGACCCAAATACAGCTGTTAAAGGAATGCATTTCAGGTAATTCACAAAACTGCCCAGCACCTAGGTGCCTAAATTCTGCCTAAACCTTTCTGTAGGGGGGAATTTAGTTGGCAAGATCTTCCTCACTGAGCCTAGGGAGATGTCTCTCATATACTCTAGAGAAACAGGTTTATTTCCCTTTTGTCAGTATTGCACTCTCTTCTCTCAACAGTCTTGACATACCTCCACCATAGCTGACACATGTATTTTCACCTTTCCTTCCTTGCAACTTCAGAAGCTTTATTGTTAAATGGCAGGTGTCAATGCACATCATCCCCATCCTTAGGAGGATACGTGTTTGAACTGGTAGTGTATAAAATTGACATTGGGCACACAGAATTTATTTGTCATGGCTTTGGCATGTCAACTGTCAGATGGTGTTCGTTAATTAAGCCCATCCATTCTAGCCAGATGGGCCACTGAGGCCGACATCAGCTTCTTCTGCAGATATAGGTTGTTTTTCAAGTCCAGTTATCACCTGGGAGAAGGGGGATTTTTAATAGCTGTGAATGAAGAAAATAGCTAAACCTAATTCTTGCTGAAATCACAGGACAGTCAGCAATGACCCTAGAGTTTGGACTGGAACCAGTGTTATTGCCTTTTCCACTGCCCCCCGCCCCCAAATGTGTGTCATTCAATCAGTTTTATAAAACTCTAAAACTAATGAAAACAAAATAGTGCTGTGTAAAAAAGGGATTTTGGCCTTGATGACAGCAGGTAGCTCCTGTTGAATGATGGAGATATTTGCCAGGGTGAAGTGGGTTATTTTCATCATAACTCTCTTTCCATTAGTACATTCCCTGCTGGCTTGGAGGATTATATCTATTTTGGCTTGGAGGATTATACCAATTTGTTTTGCTGCAAAATCAATAAAAATAAAAGCTAAAATGACAATTAAATCCAAGAAAGCCCAGCTGGAAAGCATGCAAAATTCCTCTTTTCTAATTAAAGTCTGTGCAAACCACAGCTTTACAGAGGCATTAGGGAGGAAGGGGATAAAGGGAGCATGTTCCCAATAAAACATTTACTGTAGCTGCCTTTCAGGCCAACCAAATTACTGCAAAATGTTATCCCAACACCTTAACAAGCAGAAAAGCCTGCAGTGCCTCCCTCCTCATTTTGGGAAGAGGAGGGAAAAGGTGGGGCAGAATATGTAGGGGGCATATGTACACTACCTCTCAGTGCTGAGTGAAAAATTGCAGCCTGCTCTAAAACCTGGTGAAGTCAATAGAAGCTGACTTGAATGGGCTTTGAATGATGTATGCAATGTGATTAGGAAGCTGCAGTATATACCAAATAACATTTCCCTCTTTAGTGTGTGCAGCAGTAACCAATTGCTTGAACTGCTGTGTTGGGGCCAACATGCAAGAATAAATGTCTGAGCAGGAGAAAATATCAGCTTTCAGGTATGCGCACTGTGGTAAGATGCTACGTATCCACCTTTTCTTTTCATTTCCCCTGCAGCAGTTGAAGTAAGCTACTAGCATTCTTACAAAGCCAAACAAATAAAGATACTCCCCAGCAACTGCAACGA
The DNA here is from genome assembly GCF_040807025.1 of Struthio camelus. Classification (NCBI taxonomy): domain Eukaryota; kingdom Metazoa; phylum Chordata; class Aves; order Struthioniformes; family Struthionidae; genus Struthio; species Struthio camelus. The sequence continues at coordinate 139,767,100 of NC_090942.1, read as the reverse complement.
AATAGGGAAACATCACAGTATAAGAGAGTAAAATAAAGGTACGTATAGCTGTGAAAAGAGGTGAGGAAAGGAAATGATATACAAGGAAAAAAGACCAATGACCTATATAGACAAAAATCCCAGCTGCAGCAAATTAAGTGTGAAAGCAGAAAGACGCATGAAGGATACAGGAACTATATTCCCGTGGAACTAGTTACAGCACTTAATTTACGGACAAAACTAGACATAGGTCTTTCCCCCTTATCAATACCTTATACTGGATACTGATATACCAGTGAGCAACGCAGGATTGCTTTCCCACACCTTAACCTCACCTTTACTTGTTGTTTTAGCAACAGAGCCCGGTATGTTGAACATTGGTTGTCAGTAGTAACATATGATAGGAAGACACTGTTGTTCGTGTGAGGTGCTATGCTAATGCCACTGTTCATCTCTAACAAACAGGCAGAATAAGATTTCCATATGTCCAATGCATTTTATATATGCTATCAACCCCTAGTATAGAGTTGGAAGTAATGAAATAAACGTTGAATGCCTCTCTTTGACACTACTGCCCCTTGAATATTCAATATTTTTTGTCAGTGAAATTAATGATTCCACCCGAAAGTTAGCCCTACAGATTGCAGAAGTTTTCATTTCAGTCACAAAGATACTTTGCACCCGTAATTTTACAATAGAAGTGTTCCAGGCAGAGCACAAGCCTTAACTGCCCACTGGAAATGTGAGATCTTGATAGCCTCTGAAAATCAGGATTCGGGTATCTAAAAGAAGAGATGAATACACTTTTTCATTTCAGCATGGGCTACCAAATCACTTCTACTGATATTTGCGTTTAATTGAACGCGTGGCTGGTTGTGCCTGAAGACGAGGGAGCCAAAACAAAGGTCATTGCAAAAGGATGCGGTATGAGCAGCACAAGCTTATCTCTGAGGCATGTCCTCTCCCGTCAGACATCCAGCTGTTCTGGAGACTCCAACCTCATCAGCTGTGGGAGAAACACCTTAAACAGGTAGAGGTAAAGCCGTCTCTCAGGACAATATTATTTAAGCTGACAGAAGTCCTCTGTACCCTTGAGCAGGGGGAGGGGAATGGCATAGCTCTCATGACAGAAGAGGAGGAAGATGGGTTTCTTTCACTTTTTTCATTGATATTGATCTGTTGGTGATTTTCACAGTGAAGACCACATTTAGGATTACATTTGGCTTGAGAGAGACTCAAAAAGGAGTGTCCCAAGCATAACACTGGGATTGATACTGTTTGGCTAATAAAGACAAAAATTTCAATGAACCTTGTGTGCTCCAGTAAAGTGCACTTGCTGCTCATTCTTCTCTAATAGTGTTCTGGCACAGATTAGTCCTCCCCAATCCAATATGCTGTTCTATGCATAACTCCAGCAGTTAACCTTGACGATCTGAAGAACACGGCTTTAAATATGATATCGTGTTCATGCCTATCCTTTGCTGTCGAAAAATATTAAGTCTTCCCTCAGCCACTTACTTTGCATGGTGAAAGACAGATGGTTGTGCTGGATCATTCCACAGCAGAACAGATGTTGTAATCGAGGACCCAAGAATTCTGCCAAATTAATTAAACTATTCCACTGATCTGGATAAAAAGAATGGGGTCTTGCATATAATTTATACCACCCTGTGAGGTTCTCTCTTTTGAAATATAAATCTAATCAGTTGTTCTTTTAAAGTATTGCATTATATGACTTTGAAATACAATAAAAAGATGTCAGGTGGACACCAACCATTTAATGCATTGTCCTAAAATCTATATAGAAGACTAATCTTGAACTAGTAGGCTGGAAAGACATACATGCTCCTATATCTTTTTTTTTTTAATCTTGGGAATAAAATCATCCTCTATGTCTAGTGTTTTAGTTTAATTCTTTGTCAGCAAAATTTTCCATCAAATACAAAATAATTGATTATTTTTATTTTTGGCAACATTTCGCAGTCTCTTTCATAAGGGCAATTACTGCTACTCAGGCTTTTGTGTACCCTTTTTACCTTGTTGCTGCACTGTTTCCAGACTCAACTTTTTGATTCTTGATATAGGGAAATGCAAGCATGGGGAACATATGAAGTTTCAAAAAAAGGAGGATTTGGATACAGTGAGTAAGGGATAGACGAGTATCATGGTGTTGCTGGGCTGCACATTATAATGTAATGTTCCTCTTTCTTCATGTAACATTTCTCTTATATCAAAGCAGATTCTGTCTGCAAAGCCTCAGTATCCTCAAGAAGATAGATACCAACAGAGTTTTCTTCTGAAAACTTAGCTCTCCGTAAGAAACTCACAGAGAGAGAGTCCCTGTGGTCTCTGTGGTTAACTCCTTGCACTGTTAAAAAGGATCTCTGCACATAGATAAGATTAAAAATATATCTATTATGGCAGATAGAAGGATTTCATTGTCGAACTGGACTTGACACGTCTTCTTTAATGTATTTTCCTTCCTTGAGATTAGACACCTATTTTGATTACTACAGAAAAAAAAAAAAAAAAGATTGCCCAGTTTAGTCCTAATGTTTCATGGCAGTGTACAGACAGAATGTGGGTTACTGCATAAAATATTTGTTCCTGACATTATCCTTCTGAAATACTAAAAAGCAGTAAGTAAAAAGCCCAGGCCTGCCAGTTCAAAAGGTTGTTCTCTCTGTTCAAAACCCCAAACTAACGGGCTATATCTTCAACTGGTGCAAAGCTATGCAGTTCCATTAATTTTAATAGAATGATGATGATTTACACAAACTAAAATCTGATACCAGTACTCTTTGTCAAGCTGCATAAAGGTCTAAGAATGTCTGTTTTCATGGCTACCATGCTTATGTAGTTTCTGAAGCTGTGGAATCAAAGGCATCTGTAGAGGACACAAAAGCTAATACTGTAATAGTTGCCAACACAAACAGACTTTATCAAGTTTTATGGTGCTGTAACTTTTAAACTTTTTTAGGCATTTTGTATATAGGTTTTGTCTGATTCTTTCTGTTGGGATGGTAATAGCAGTCAAGTACTTCTTTGTGCAGGTATATTAGTTTAAAAAAAAATACCCTTTTCCCCTGAATATGATAGAGCTAAGCAGGGATAGTGTCTTTGCTCTCCAGTTCTGAGCTAACCTTTGCAGTGTGTGTTTTACCTGAAACAGCTGCATCGTGCCATCCCCTTTGGGTCCTCTTCCAGGGGTTATCCCACTGTCTCTTGGAAGCTTCTGGTGACGCCTCTGCTTCCTGGACACAGTTTAATCCAGCCAATTCTTACCCCCTGGATTTGCAATCGGTGCTTAGGGAAGTTCTTTCTGTTCTCCCTGAGCTACTTCTTGCTCAGCCCTTAATGACTGCAGTGGCTGTTCTCATCCATTCAGATTCCATAAGCAAAAAAGAAAATAATCCCACCTTACATTTAGCCAGAAGGGAAGCTACCACTTCCATCAATTTCTGTAAGTCCTGTTATAGCCTAGGGATCCAGATACACTATCTGCTAAAACTTTCAGCATAATAGTGCTGGTTTATTTCAGTGCCCAGTCCGGTGTTAATGGTAAAGTTCATTTCTCTGCTTATAATTCAGTCATCTGTATGGGTGCAGTGTGCAGCTCCTTTCATGCAATGATAAAGAGATCTCAGCTGGCTGTGTATTTGGAATTTACCTCCAACCGTAAGTGTTGGTTAAATCGGACTCTGAATCCACAGCTGCTTTGTATTCTTCTGACATACTGGTAATCAGTTATGATTTGGACTCTGGAGCAGGTATATTTCTTTCTAGAAGAGAAAAAGGCTCACAAAGACGCAGGATGCAGGTTAGGCTGCTAAACAAGGCTAGTGAAATTATTCTCCTTTCCTCTCTCTGATAAAGCAAGCTGCGTGCCCACCATCAGCCAAACTGCTGCTGCATACATGTGCACGTTCCTAATATCTTTTGTGTTAGGTCTTTCTAATAAAGACACTTGCCATTTCTCCAGCCTCAGGGAATGTGTGTCTTTAAAATCACCTCAAACTTGAAGGAAGAGGGCCAGACTCAAATCTTACAGAGGTATATTTTTATCTTTTTGAGAAAACAGGTCTGATCCTAATTCCCTGTGCTATTCCTCAAGTTAAGTAGTGCGAGATAAGCACGTAGCCCAATTAGGGTCATTTCAGGATGAGATAACAATTTCCTAGTTACTCATCAAGCGTCTTTGTCAGCCATTAATGAGTCTTGATTTTTTTTCTATACTCCCTCTTCTGAGGGAAGTCTCCTATGAAAATACTTAGTTCAACAAAGTTAATTGCACTGTCCTACTGGCCTTTTCACTGAACAAAGGCCAATGGGCTTTAATGTTTAATGAGAATGAACCAGGAAGAAAACTTAACTGCTGAAGCCTGGCTAGAGATTAAAGGCTCAAAAACATAAACATATGAAGTGAACAGTGTGAAGGGAAGGCTTGTTGGCCTAGCCATGCCGCCCTCTGAACATGTGACAGCGCATTGCAAGAAGTGTATGGCAAGCTAAGACATCACTGGGCTGGCAGGCACAGCTCCCCAGGCGCCGGATGGTGGCCCTGCTCCAAACCTGGGGACAGGTGAAGGCAAGAAGGAAGAAGGAAGGAAATTTAAGATGGGTAAAAAGAATCCATGTAACTCGTAAAAGGCAACCTTTTAATAGGGTGAATCACAAAGAGGATCATTTCAGTCGTTTTCTCTCATTGCCCTTGAAACATTCTCTCATGTTTCTTGTTACGCAGCTTCTAGATGGGGGAGATTCCTATGACAGATTAAGGGATGCTTACCTAAAGTAAAAGTACTGTTTGTTCAACCACCATATGAGAGACGTACATGCATGCTAACTGGTTGTGGTGAGAGTAACCACAGGCACTCTGTACTGCTTTACCTCGTACTGGGGTCAGGAGCCATCATTCTCTACAGTTCGCTATGCTGAGAACAGGTTTTTATTTAAGGCCACAGAGATAAAAATCAGCCATATTGATCACAGTAAACTGAAGATATGTAAATTAGTGTATCTATCTTTTTCATATATGAGTAGGCAATGGTCCTGTATTTTTAGTCTTTAGGCTGTTGTAAAAATATGAGCAATACAGCTTAGAGCAGTAATGTTTTCTTTAGAATATTTCCTCTCTGACTTGGCTCTGTTTTACGATTATTCTGTCTTCAGAGAAAGAGATAACTTTTGGAGACTTACTAAAAATATAAATTTGTTTTAAATATATATCAGAAAGTATTAGCATGGTGCAAGGGGCTTTATTCCTCCCTTACTTTCAATCACAACTTGCATATTCTTCTTGGATTTTGAAGTAATATATCACACCTTCCTTTTCATAAAGGGAAATCTGCACTTAAGCATCAGTGACTTACAGTACTAATCCATTATCAGAATGCCATGATTTGGTAATGCCCTGGTGTAGCAATGCAATCCATCACTGGAACACATGTGCTACTGAAGTCTTTAATAAGCAGAGAGGATTTCTATCTTTAAAAAGCAAAATAGTCTTAAAATCTTTTAAAAAATCTTACTTTTTTGGTGAAATTATCAAAAATTACAGGGACATGCAGAGTTTAAATTATATAACTATTTATTTTATGAGGCAATTTCAGGCAATTTCAAATTATTTGAAAATGAGCTGTTCCAAAATCCAGATCTGGCATTAAAAGTAAACATAAATATTTAAAAATCAGATAATTAGAAACTTAGTGGAAAGTGCCAGAGCTTCATATAGTGAAAGATGTGAGAAGCTGTGTTCTCTCTCTGTTTCTCTTCCTTCTTATATTATCACCCTCATCTGAATGCCTGAGCACACTGATATTTTCAACCCGACCCTAGTCCAGTGCAGTGGGGATTATTAGTCATATTTTATTCTTTTTTACTTTTTAGGTCAGAAGAAACTCTGGCAGGCACTTCAAAACACATGCCCTAAAGACTGGAGGGTGTTATCTTACCATCCATACTGTATTCATGTGCAAAAAGAAAAAATTAATCAAGACTTGAATCCCAGCTGAGGGAGAGAGAGAGGCTTGCTTCACCTCACACTTTCCTGTTACGGCATATCTGTTGCAGCGGCTTATGCAGGGATTCCCAGGCCTGCCCTGAACAAGGTCACTGGACCCTGGAAACAGCATAGCCAGAACAGCACAGAGCTCCTTTCTGGTCAATTTACTCTAGCTGAGTAGACTGCTCCTGTGACCCAAACCAGTCTGGGTATCTCTTCACTGTACTCAGTCCCTTATTAGTTTTTACGCCTGACACATTCTTCTTTTCCCTCAGCTAGTGAGTCACACTATTTTGCATTCTGTGCTTGATTTTGCTTATGCTGGTTTTACGCAGATGCAATTCAGTTGACTTCAGTGGTATTATTCCTGAGGCTAACAAGGGACTGAGATAAAGGCATCTTTACTTCAAGATGAATGTCTGTATGGATCCACAGTTTCCTAATAAGGCAGCTGTGCAAATGTCATAAATTGGGCTAACTATTTGCAAACCATTTTTATCAGAAACGCTAAGTTAACCATGAACAATGTTTGGTATCTCAAATCCTTAAGGAAAAAGATGTACCTGTAGAGGTGTTCTACTTACCTGGATAACTTCAATTAAACATCTCTCACTGATAAGAGATTTTGAGGCCTGCTTAACTAAGTCTAGTGCTGAGCTTCTAGTATGCCTGGGTTAAAAGATGCCCTCCAAAGCAGAGGTTTCTGCCTGCATGGGGAGTTTTCAGAACTGGTGAGAACAATGTCAGTACTTCTGCCATGTCCAAATCAGAGAGCACAGAAGCACCTCAAGCCTTCAGTACTGCTGACCAGATACTAACATCTGATGTGGTAATGGCTTCCTATCATCGAGACTTATTGGTTCCTGGCCAGAAAGAGAAAAGGAAATAGATCCATCAGTCCAAGGTTGTGTCTATCAGGGGGCAGAAGAAGGGTGCTTCAAGTCAGACTTCCTTCTTCAGGTCCAGAGGGCAGCCAGAGAAGATGGTTGCAGGCATGGAGGGGTACCTTGGCATTCAGGCACGATGTCAAGCTTTTGTAATATGAGAGCAGCTTCAGGCCTCTCAGATTAAAACATTTGTTTTGCTGAACACTGTATTGACATGTCAGGGCTGATTCCTACACAGAGAAAATTACCACTGGAACTGAACTGAAGATAATCGCAGAGGGAAAGGGCAGGATGAGGGCAGGGAGTGAGTCCTTGACTAAACTAGAACTCAGGTGATCTAAATTCCTTCCCCGTTCACTGGGGCAAATATTCAATCTTGTTCATGTGCCTCTTCCAGACAGAGGAAGTTGCAGTTTCAAACAAATAGATACCAGCAGTTTGCCTCCTTTCCTCTAAAACACTGATTAGCTTCTGCAATGTTCTATGCTTGCATTGTAATAGGTAACGCACTGCCAAAATAATTGTCTGCTGCAGGTGCACCCTTTTTAGGAGCAAAAAAGACCCTTTATTATTCTACTCTGGTAGCAGCCAGGGCTAAGAACTGATACATTACTATTCTGCAAGAAGAACTGAGGAAATTAGGAAAGTATTTGCAATTTCAAAGAAGCCTCCAAAAGAGTTCTTACTTCATTTTTTTTTATAGGTCTGAAAAGTGCTTCCAACAATCAAAAGTGCATTTTATTTTTGTGATATGTTCTCTCAAAAGAGAACAGAAAACCTACATACTCCTTGGCCACCTTTTTAATGACATTTGCTACTGTATATGCACGCATATGATGGTTTAGAGACCAGCTGGTCTAGGCATAGCACAAGGGAAAGACTGAGAAACCTGTGTTTCCTTGCTGAGTTCCCAAGGACCTATTAGCTGACACTGGAAAGTTATTTATCCTCTCTGTAATTTCTTTTTCTCCTCAAAGCCCCACTAAGACAATGAAATTAATGACAATCACTTTTATAACACGTTTTGAAAGTCAGTGGTGAAAAGACATGACATCATTTCATCTCCAGAGAAAAATCATGCCCTTATATAGAAAATTTGCCAGTAAGGACGAACAGATTCAGTGAGCTCCAAACTATGGTGTTAACCTGATTCATCGTGTCAAAAGTGAAGTGGCAGATTTTGTGTGAATAGCATGGGGCAGAAAAATGCATCAATTTTTCAGGCAATGACTTAAGACAAATTTAAAACTCTGGGATGAAACTGTGACCTGATGGAGGCCATGTAGGGCAGCAGCCCATGGAAGTCCATCCCTGGGAGTGCCTGACTGGAATTGCACGCTAGGGTCGAATTTCCCCAGCTATCATCATTTTGCAGAAGCACAATGCCACAGAGCAGCTGACCCCCATGACTGGTTCAGTCCTACACCAAGGCTTTCGGTGATTTTTAACACAGAGGCCAAATTTTCTCTACATCACATACAGAATCTTCCATAATGTCAGGAAAACAAGGCTGATACCACTCTTTCTCACAAACTCTAAGGTTTTTTTTTTAATCTTTTTGTCTACAAATATTTTTTGCAGTGGAGCTCTCCATAAATTTAATGTAATTTTATCTAAGTGAATTTCTTCCTTTGGATCCATCTGTCTTGCACATTGCAGTACAATGTACAGATAGATAGACTAGTTTGTGTCAGCTATGCCCAGTGTTCAATTTAGCCACTAGAACAAATAAAGCAGCGGAAACAAATTCACCCTGCCAAAAGTCTGAATGGGTATATCTATGAAGCACTGAAGTTTCTTTCAGGCATACTTTCTCCTGTCATTAGTCTTTCCCAGTGCATTTTAGGTTTGCTTTGTCAGATCTCATTAACTGTTATTATAAAAATCATATTAATTTATGCTGAAATTTAGACTCTAGTAGAGCCAGAATTTCCCAGCACCAAGCACATCATAGCACTAGTAAAACTAAGAAAATTGCCCGCAAGCATAATGGAAAAACAACAACATTATTCTATCTGTAAAACTAGATTCAGATAGACGAGATAAATCAGATTCAGAGGTTTCAGAGGCATGTTAACATTGAGTGAATCCTCTTGTGTTGCAACACAGTATATAAATTATTCAATTTATTTTTCTCTGCGAAAGTTCTCCTGAACCTATATGACTTGAATTAGAGAGTGTTAGTAATGAATGTTCTTAATTTGAAGTTGAAATACCTTTGATCGTACAACAAAATGAGATCCTCAAAGATGAAAGAGATCTGTGCTGCTAGTAACTGGCAGAGCCTATCAAAATAATGATCACTTACATTTAGCTACAGAAAAGGGACTCCAAATTTGGAGTGAATGAGTAATGACAGCATCCATACAGTTCACACAGCGGTCATCTAAAACTTTCTGTAGTTTCCAGTGTGAACTATCTTTTGAAAAGATAAAGATAGTTTGGTATAAAGGATGTGTAGAAAGGATCCCTGTCCCCCTCAGACATCTGTCTGTTTGACTTAGTGGATGCTTCAGAGTCAACAGGACACAGGGTGAGCAAGGAGGCAAAAAACCAAGGTGGCCTCACACAGGTGATTTAAATCAGTATGCTTACAGATTTCACTTCCTTACTTATTGATAATCTGGAAGTGTTTGTCTTGCAATAATACTAAGGTAGTTCAGCCTTTAACTTCTAGGTTTGCTAGGAGCACAGCCATTTGCTGTTCCACTTGGCGAGTCCTCCCTCCTTGCATGCAGCTACTGTCTTCCTTGTCACTGCCTGTTAGCGCAGGCATCCTGGTAGTGAGGCGGGGAGGTTGGTAAGGAAATAGGGCATGGCTGTAAATGAATATAGGCAGGACCAGCTGTATGGTGCTAGGAGAGCACTGCTGTCAGGCACACCTGTTTAAGGGCCCAGAGTGCTCTGGGCTTATGTGGATGTTGCCATCTGCGTGTGCCTTGCTGCGCTGGGAACAGAAGTGCAGCGTGTAGGGCTGGCACTTGTGTTTAGACATCTGTGTCAAACACTATGTTAATTTATTTCTCTTTCCTTTTCACCTCCCCAAGAGGTGCTCTAATTAAAGAAATTGTCAGTAATTTGTCTTAAAACTCATTTCATGTAGTTTCTCTTAGAGGCTGCCAGCTATGAAGGGCAGCTGCAGCCCAGACTGGTCAGGCTCAGAGCCCTGACCTCCGCTTGTTCCCACCCTGGAGATTCACATACGGCCCCTGCAGCCCACGCTTAGCAAGACTCCTGAACCCGTACCACTGCTGCAGTGGCTGGGAGGGGGAGCAGTGCCAGGGAGTGTATCAAGCCCTGGAAATCTGTCTTCCATAGCATTAAATTGTCAACTGGCCTCTGCACGGTTTTGGTCTGAACTGGTTAGTGCTCTCCCAAAGAGTGCATGAGCAGTCTAGAGTTAGCACAAGCAGGTGTGTGACCATCCTGCCTGAAAAAGTGAGAGTGGTTGTTAGCTGGCCTCAGTGGCAGAGAACAACCCTGGACACATTTCATTTACTAGCTTAGAAGTATCCAGTGGAGCTGCCCTACCCAAAGGCTCCAGCTTATCCCAGCCATAGGCTTGGTTCATCCCACAGATGTCCCCCACCACTCCAGAAGAAGCAAAACCACTCTAGCCCATCACAGTCAAGGGACTGCCTTTGGCTTCTTCCCTCTCCTGTACAGCTAACCCTGTCTCTGCCATCGCACTGGTACCTGCTGCATTCCCCGGGCCATGCTGCACTCCATGTGGTACTTCATTATGCTTTTTGAAATAGTGTTGTGAATTGGAAATGATTCACAGTCAAGTCATGTTCATATTTTTAATGAAGCAATCACAGTTTTCATTTCCATCTTCGTTGTTTGAGTAGCATGTCTTGCTACAGACCTGAAAAGACTGAATGTCGCATGGGTGTTTGCACCTGCCGCAGACTTTCATCACACTCTAATAGGAAAAAAATTGTTCAAGAATTCATCCATTCTTCTTGTTTATTCCTCCTTCATCATCATAATCCTTTATTTACGATATTCTTTTTTCCTCTGAGATACCCAGCAAGCAACCCACGGTTCAGGAATAAGGGCAAAAAGAGATAGATTGTAGCCACATTTGTGACTTATACTTTGTAAACTATAGCCTTTCTATTGGCGTTATTTTGGTAATCCCTAGGGTGCTTTACAAGCCATAGATATCCTCTGAGGTGTTGTGCCTCTTCTGAAGCGTACTGGAGGCTCCAATCCTAGCCTGCGGCAGGGTTTGCAAGGAGGAAGCCCTGTGAAGGCAATACTGCTGGTGTCTTCTGTAGTTCCTGCATTGCAAGAATCTACCCCGCAATAAGTCAGAGGCCTTTACAACACTTTTGCTGTCTCCAGTCCATTTACTGGCAAGTGAAATATAGGGTGAATCTAACGTTGGTCCTCCAGAAAAGTAATAGAAAAGTGTCGCTGATTAGAAAGAAAAGGGCATTTTTCTCTTAAAAACATCCTTTCTGATCTGTAACAAAGAAATAGAAATTGAAAGCTGCGGAGAAACTGAAAGAGTAGATGATCTTTAGATTTTGATTACACTGCCCAGACTATCCCTAAAAGGACAGAAGCACAGCATCACCCTTTTCAGTCTGTCAGAGGAGACCGGTTTCTAGTATTCCTGTCACACTCCCTTCAACACCTGATCTCTGCTATGGAAATAAGTGGATCCATTCACACTGGCTGAATAGTTAATTCAAAGATATCCTCAAGGAGTGGCACCAAGTACTACCTCCCAGGAGCCAGGCCTTGACTATGCTGAAGGCTCTGCAGACTTGGGAAAGCTCAGGCTAGAGACTTTGCACACAGGTTCTTACATGCTGAATGATTAAAGGCCTACTGGCAGTTTCTCATGCGCTATCAATGCAAGATGCTATTGGTATTGACTTCCCTTTTTCCTAACAACACTTTATTTAATAATGGCAATTCCCCCCCTCCCCCCCCCCCCACAGCCCTTAATACAGGCAATCACAACAAATGAATCATGAGTCTCTCTGCATGAATGTATTTATCATTCCTGGTCTTGAATAGTTAAAAATAACTTGGCATATTTTGTATTCCACAGGCATGAAGCAGGTAGATGATGACTGAATACAGCTGGGAATTCATCTCACCTAGTTCAAGCAAGATGTGTTATTCATGTATAGTCAATGAGAAGGAAGACTAGTCAAGCTTGAGAGTCCATTAAAAAAACAAAAACTGATCCATGCAGGCTAAATTGATTGGAGTTACTTTGTGTTTTTCCACAGTGTGGCTAATATGAGTGGCCCTGACTGAGGTCAAAACTAGTGAACCTTCTGAGGAGCTTTTGGGACTGGAAGGCTAGTGACAATGGGAAAGAAAGAATCCTTGCACATAGCAAAAAACTGTAAAGAGAGTATGGCATGATTGCTGGAAGCCATTAAATTTAAATGAAGTGTAAATAAAGTTAAACCTAAAGGATTAAAGAAAGTCAAGAACTGTCAATTCAATATCGGCTACAGAGCAGATGCGTTCAGGCTGCGTCAGGCTTTGAAACTCTTTATGAGGATCAGAAAATCCACACCAGTGGCAATGCCTTTTTTTTTTCTCTCTGACTTTCAATAGGGATTCATTCTGCACATCTGAGCTGTCTTGGCATCCCTGACAAACATCCCACTGGCACAGAGTGAAGTCAGACTTCTCGGTAACTCACTCTTCCAGGCCCTGGTCCAGGAGGCAATATCTGCTTGCCTCCCAGAAGCGGCTGGAGGTGAGATGCGGGGGTCAGGCGTGACACCTCCCAGGAACAGCCAGTGCTAACTGAGCGTGGGGTTCATGTCACCTGCCTGCAGCTACCTACATTTTCAGCACTGAGGGCTCAATTCAGTCACCCCTAAACAGGTGTTTACTGCCTGTATGCATTGCTGTTGATACCCACTCACATGTGACACCTGTGTGTAGTCTTTCACATCTAAGTGCTGCTGTCTATGAGTTGCATCCCACACACAATGAGATTCAGCTGCCTAAACAAAAGTGGTGAGTGCTACCTGAGATGCTCTAGATGTCCTGACTGGCCTCTGGCTTCTGCTCGAGAAGATCACAGGCATTCTGTAGGTCCTGCATCACATCTGCTGGCCTTATGGGGTTGTCTCAGATTCCCTAGAGCATCTGATTTAGATGCCTAGGTGTAGGCAGCTGAATCACTAACTTCTATCTACACTAGATGCTTTAAGCTCCCCCTGTGCTCTGCAGGAACTTCCAGGACATAGTTTATCAAATCTAAAGCAGGTGCCTAAGATGTGTGGGACTGATGGCATCTGTGAGGTGGATGCCACCTACAGAGACTGGACAGGGGCAAAATGCTCCATAAAGGATCACCTTCTGCAGCTCAATAATAGTTGTTGCCTAGTTAACTCTCTGGATGCAGAATTGTGGCACATTTGCCAGGAGTTTCAGAGAAGCGCAGACAGCCTGAGAAAACAGCCAAACACAACATATCAGAAAAGGTTCAAACTTGTCTATACCCACAATATATATCAAGTCAGAGCTGGATCACAGAATTACAGAATCACAGAACAACTGAGGTTGGAAGGGACTTCTGGAGATCATCTAGTCCAACCCCTCTGCTCAAGCAGGGCCATATAGAGCATATTGCCCAGGATCACATCCAGACGGGTTTTGAATATCTCCAGCGAAGGAGACTCCACCACCTCTCTGGGCAACCTGTCCCAATGCTCTGTCACCCTCACAGTGAAGAAGTTTTTTCTCAGGTTCAGATGGAACTTCCTGTGGTTCAGTTTGTGCCTTTTGCCTCTTCTACTTGTCGTTGGGCACCACGGAGAAGAGGCTGGCCTCATCCTCTTGCCAGCCCCCCTTCAGATACTTGTACACATTGATCAGATCCCCTCTCAGTCTTCTCTTCTCCAGGCTCAACAGGCCCAGCTCTTGCAGTCTTTCCTCACAGGAGAGGTGCTCCAGTCCCCTCCTCATCTTTGTAGCCCTCCGCTGGACTTTCTCCAGGAGTGCCATGTCTCTCTTGTACTGGGGGAGCCCAGAACTGGACACAGTACTCCAGGGGAGGCCTCCCCAGGGCTGAGGAGAGGGGCAGGATCACCTCCCTCGTCCTGCTGGCAACACTCTGCCTAATGCACCCCAGGATCCCACTGGCCTTCTTGGCCACAAGGGCACACTGCTGGCTCCTGGTTAACTTGTTGTCCACCAGCACTCCCGGGTCCTTCTCTGCAAAGCTGCTGTCCAGCAGGTCAACCCCCAGCCTGTACTACTGCATGGGGTTATTCCTCCCGAGGCGCAGGACCCTGCACTTGCCTTTGTTGAATTTCAGGAGGGTCCTCTCCGCCCACCTCTCCAGCCTGTCCAGGTCCCTCTGAATGGCAGCACAGCCTTCTGGTATGTCAGCCACTCCCCCCAGTTTAGTAGCATCAGCAAACTTGCTGAGGGTGCACTCTGTGCCTTCCTCCAGGTCATTGATGAATACGTTGAACAAGACTGGACCCAGCACTGACCCCTGGGGGCCTCCGACTAGACTCTGCACCACTGACCACAACCCTCTGAGCTCGGCCATCCAGCCAGTTCTCAAGCCACCTCACTGTCCACTCATCCAACCCACACTTCCTGAGCTTACCTAGGAGGATGTGATGGGAGACAGCATCAAAAGCCTTGCTGAACTCCAGGGAGACAACATCCACTGCTCTGCCCTCCTCTACCCAGCCAGTCATTCCATCACAGAAGGCTGTCAGATTGGTCAAGCAGGATTTCCCCTTTGGTGAATCCATGCTGACTACTCCTGATCACCTTCTTGTCCTCCATGAGCTTAGAGATGGCCTCCAGGATGAGCTGTTCCATCACCTTTCCAGAGATGGAGGTGAGGCTGACAGGCCTGTAGTTTCCTGGCTCCTCCTTCTTGCCCCTTTTGAAGACTGGATCTCACTGTGTGTTAATTTCTTTGTTAACTTTGTGAGGAGGCAGTTTGATTTTGAGCATAGGTTTGGCAGCTAGGTATATGTTGTCATCAATCTATTTTATTGTTAAAATTTATGTAGAAAAAAATCCCTTCCTGTTTTGTACAAATATCTGAAATGTTTTCATAATATTACAGCTCTCTGCATGTTCTTCTATCGTCAGCTAACAGTTTTCCTCTCCACCTCTCCTCAAAAAGCTACAAATGCTAAATAAATGCCTGGTCACCTGTGTCATGACAGTTGGCACATATAGAAAATATAACTAGATTCATTTTACACTCCCTTGAGGAGTTAAGAAATTCAGAATATAATTAAACTGAATTAATATATTTGGTAATAACAACATCAGATTTAGCTGTAGCTAAAATAGGATGTTATTTCTCATCAGATCTCTGGGCTATCTCAAATCACCCCGCCTGTTGTGCATGCTCTGTGAAATCCACAGCAGCCTAGATGCTGCTTTTAGCAGACACTGATTAGAAGACCCTTCAGGGATGAGGGATGCACCTTTCTCAGTGGTTCAGTGATAGCTGTAGAGTGACCACAAACTTTGTGCCATGCGCTGCCTCATCACTGCAGACCTTTGAGTGTTCCAGCCACAAACTCAAACCAACACCACAACCACTGCCTAGGTTTCCTTTTTACAGGGAAATAGGTAAAGGGTAAGTGGCATTAACACTGCTGTACTGTTGGCCACAAATAATAAGGGGGCACAGGGGGTTGCTGTCCAGCAGCAGGAACCTGAGGTACCCTAGGGATGGTTTCTTTCTTTGCAATATCTGTATTTTGACAGACTGGATGGAGTCTAGCAGCAGGCTGGTCAGAGGCTGGAGCATGTGAAGTATGTGAGGAGAGGCTGAGGAAAATGAGTTCGTGTAATCTGAAAACAAGTAAGCTGAGGGAAGACCTTATTGCATTCTTCTCCCTCCTGAAGGGGCTTGATGGAGGTGTAAAGTGAAAGGTTGAAAGACTGCAGTTACAAGTTGTAGTAAGAGAAAACTCTGCATATAAGGGAAAAAATGTTTACAATGGCTAAACATATGAACAGATTACACAGAGATGTCGTGAAATCTTTATCCTTGAAGATTTGCAAACCTCAATTGGACAAGGCCCTGAGCAATCTGATCTAACTTTGAAGTTGGCCCTGCTTTAAGCAGATGACTGGGCTTGTTCACCTCCAGAGGTTCTTTCCCGAGTTATCTTTCTATAATGTTATGATTTATTGATACATACCCGCACATACACTCTGGGCAATGGTTATCTATAACACAAACGATTTCACTGAGTGTCTGATCGGTGACGATGCACAGTTGCATATTACATATACACCCAGCTATATAACTATCCATATCCTCATCACGTATTTGTCATTCCTAGAGCTATAGCAGTCTTCAAATGATTTGTGATCTTTCTGATAGGTTGCAAAAATATATATGGCCATCTGCAAAGCCAGCTTGGTTCAGCTGAATGATAGGCTACTTGTTTGTGTTAGCCTGTCAGCATTGGCAGTATCCAGCACAGTTCCATATTAATCAGCCCAACTTAGCAGTGGCAGTAGACAGCCTGCCTGTTACTCATCACATATTAACTTTGTGATTAGCTTGCATAGATGTAGAGCATGAACATGCAGCTGAAATGGGCTCAGTCAGCTGTTCTGGGAGTGACTGGAAGGGAAATGGCATCATGAGACCTGCCATTTACTTTCGGCAATACTGCTTAGTCACTGCAATGCTCAAATTCTGAAATAGTTACAGGAGACTCACCCTTTGACCTTGCTTGCTAGCTGAGATAGATTTTGGCATCTCCCCCTCTGTGAATAGTTCCCTGTAAAATATATACTTGGCATTGTGAGAGGCAGGAAGAGGAGGCTGGGCTAACAATTTCTCACATGGCTTGTATGCTAATGAAATTCCAAGGACACTGTCCGTTGCCAGATAGTAACAATTAAAAATCTGGAGTCAGATCTTATCAAGAAACATGAAAGAAATGTTTCAAAGAAAATGCCTGTGGCTGCTTCTGAGGCAACTGCATGGATCCAGGTAAAAAACTTGCTCAGTAGGAGCAAAACACAGCTCAGATGTCTCTTCACCCACTTGAGAACTTGCAGCGAAATGCTCTTGAAAGCCATACGTGATTTTCCAAAAGATTTTTTTTTTTTCTGGATAAAACTGTTAAGGATAAAATGCCTAGGTGAAACCTGCTAATGTTCCTAAAAAGGAAAAGGAAAGTCATAGCCATAGCTTTTTCACATTGCAAAATGAAGGAATATAAGCAGGAGAGTTTTGTTTTCTTTACTTTCTTGTAAAGCATGGCTACTAGCTCAAAGGAAAGTCGGTCACTAGCAGCATATCTATTGAGGCTAAGGGTACTAACATGCACTCTTCCTTTTGAAGCAAAGTCTAATAAAACTAGGTAAAATTTGACTTTCTTCTGGTGAGCAATATTCTATTGAACAAATAGGATGTTCGAGCCTCTCTAAATGGTCACTGGATTTAGGAAAATAAGAAAACAAGGATCAGATGAGGAACTGCTATGATAGAAACTGGCAATAGCAGGACACGAGTACAGAAGCTCATTCTGATGTAGATGATACATTTTCATTGGTATAAAAATTACTTAAATATACATATTTCTATTCTTAGAAATAGAGAACAGTCAATACAGAAAATTAATTCCAGTAAGGTAATTTACTTCCAGGGTGTAATAGAATTATTGAATTTCCAGTGAAGAGACATTACTACTTTTGCATGATTTTTTGCTAGATATAAATCATGTTTTGTAGCTTACTTGTTGTCTGATAACTACCTCTCAACTCTATATTTGCATTCACCTTTTAAAATAACATCTCTAATGTTTGTGTCCTGGTTTAATTATCAGCTCTTGCTCAAAATGGCTAAAACCAAGCTCTATCTTGCTCCCACATCCTCCTCCACAATTTCTTTTCTCAGTTACTCTATGGAAAACTTGTATTCCTGTTACTTGCTAACTTCTCTAAGCCAAATCTCACTCAAGGCACTCACTCCTAGCTTTATTTCAATATTGTGGATTGTCCTTGCAGAATGTCTCTACTGCTGCTACTCTCCATTGACATGTTTAAAGCTACTGTCTAGGCAGAGATTCCTAATTTCTCAATGGCTGCAATACAGTCCTTTCGCTCTTTCACCAACAGTCTTGCTCCATCTGTATGCACACAGAAATAGCATTGTGAAAATAATTCCCTACCCGACAGCGTGACCATGATGCCCCTCACTTTTGAAAGTCCATAGGCTAGATCTAGGCTCTTTCCTATCTTTCTTTGTGTTGCATTTATCACAGCAGAGTCCTGCTCAGTGATTAATGTTCTTAAACACTTGGGCTGTATAAATAATACTAACAATATTTCACTGCAAATTCTAACAAAACAGCCCTTTAAGTGAAAGTCAGGCATGAAATACAGGCAAGGCATTCTCAGTGGTCCAGTTCTGACTGTCAGCTTTCCCATTTCAAACATTCAACATAGGTGTGGGTTGCATGTTTACAATTCTTTAAAGCTGCATCACTTTGGGAATTTATACACCTCGTAGTCCTATTTCTCTTCCAATCTGATGAACATGGTGCAGTAGCTGAAAACTCTGATAACATCTGGGAAGCACAGCTGAGATGGGGTCAAGTGTCGAATAGATACACTGGCTGAAATTCTGTTGCCTGCAAATCATTGAAAATATTTTCTTTGAGTGTAGCAAAGCCAAGATTTCACAAACAGAGATTGAAGCAAGCAACGTGGTGAAAAAACTGCAGAAGAGAAGGCATGAATTAGTTTAATGTGTGCCTGAAAAAGGATTACATCATCTACTTTTTGGAACCCAAACAGAAAAACTAAAAGATCCAAATGTCTTATGCCAGGGGGTACCCCAGAGCCGTTTGGAGCTGGCGGTTTGAGTTGGGGTAATAGTACATGATCATGTACGTGATGTCAGTTCACTTTACCGTTTCGTGTGACATAAAATCTAGATGCACGTTATAGCAGACCAGTAATGAGAGAGCTGTATTGTTAAAAGTGATTCCTTATTCTATTATTCTATTATTTATTATAGTGTCTGGTTTAAACTAAGACACTTAAAGGCGAACATATTTGATTAAAGAGATGATGCAGGTTTTAAGTGAAAATCAAGATGTGAAGATCTGGAGGATGCATTAACATTTGAGGTTTTCAGATATTGTGTTGCTGCCTATATGGAATTCACTCACAAAAATGTCAGCAAAACACATTGTCTTGCTCTGTTATTCATTTGCCTGGTAGGAATCCAGTTGTAAATAACGGCTAGCCATAAATTGAAAAAAGCCTGAAATCAATCCCTTTCATTTTAGATTAAAGCCCTGTAGAGAAATCTTCTAGAGAAAACAACTGGTGAAACATTTGCTAAAATTTAAAGTGGAAGTGATCTTGGCTCCCAACCAGCTGATCTCCCCACCAGCACTTGCAAAGGGCTCTCGTGCTTAGCCAGCTTCCTGGGCGAGCCACAGGGAGGCTCCTGGCCATGTAGGCCGTGTAGCACTGCTGGGAGTAGGGCTGGGGCTGCCTTGGGTCAGCCTGCCCTGGGGCTTGGAGGGACAGCTGAAGACAAGGAGGCTGCTGCCAGATGGGGACAGGCATCCAGGATGATGGCAGATCCTCATGACATGTCCTCTGGACATCACTCGAGCTTTTAGCACTGCATTAACTTTCTTGGTTATTAGTATAAAAAGGTTCTCATTGCTTTCAGTATTAAAACAGTTGTTTATTGATGCTGAATGTCAAACACTTGCTGCAAACTTCTCCTTCTTTGCCAGCTGTATAAACCTGTGGAGAATGGTTTTGCCAGCCTGATAGCCTTAGCTTTATCTACTTTAAATGCAGTGGATCCTAGTGGTGTCAGAGAAAAGGGACCTGACTGCATTTCCCCTGCTTGGGCTTTCCTTGGGTGATCAGGAGCTGGTGTAACCGGCTGTATGCCAGCTCCTTGCATTTCCCCTCCAGCAGCCTCCTTGTTCTCAGGGCTGAGGCACAGAACAGGTATGTGTGTCTACAGAGACAAACACAAAATCAGCCCAAGAACTGGGAAGTCATTACTGGCTTTTTGACTGCCTCAGCTCCTTGTCCTTGCTGTACCTGGGGAAAAAAAAAAAACATGGCAGAAAATCTGGCAAGTGTGTTTGTGCGTGTTCGAACAGAAGACCAGAAGGTATCCCTGCATTTGCTGGTGCTCTAATTATCATCTTTTCCCTGTGCAGCAGAGAATTACTTACAAATGCTCACAGCTGGGCTATGAATGCACCCTGCCATGAGAGGCTTCCTTTTATTCAGGCAAACCTCTGCTATGTTTTGACTCCCTGTGCCCTCCAAAACGCACATCTAACCTGAAACCACTCGGACAGACTTGTGACAGAAGCACTGACCTAATGGAGACCCCAGTTGAAATGGGACTGTGTCCAATGGCAGCTGGATATTTCTTTTTTATTTATACCTGCTTTTTATCTTGTGAGTTGCTTGTTTTTGGCTTGGCTGAATTATTCTCACTCTTCTTCCTCTGGAGAAACATCAATTGACTGCAGTGACATCTTGCTTAAAGGAGGAGGGGGCAGAGCAGAAATCATAGCTGCTGTAGGGAATAGTATGTTTTTATGCCAAGCTGCCAACTACAGCCAACAAGCTATTTTGGTGACAGTTTCTATTTTGGAGCCAGTGGGAACCTGTGATTATCAAGAGAAGCTGAGAAAGCTGGATTTGTTCAGCCTTAGCAAGAGAAGGCTAAGGCATGGGGGGAGGCCTTACTTGCTGTCTGCAGCTATTTCACAGGAGGCTGTAGAGGAGACAGCGAGAGTCTGCTTGGAGGTGCACAGTAACGGGACAAGAGGCAATGAACACAAGCTGCAGCAAAGGAAATTCTGATACCATGTGGTACCACAAGGGTGGTCAAGCACTGGAACATGCTATCCAGACTGTTTCTGGGATTTCCATCCTTGCATGCAGTCAGAACTCTCCTGGGTGAGGCCCTCAGCAACCTGATCTAAACTGGATCCGCTATGAGCAGAGGTTTGGATCTGACAGCCTTCAGAGTTCCTCACAGCATAAATGATTCTGTGCACCTAACCTTATGATTTCCTATGTGTTAACTCAGTCAGCAGTGATCAGCCCTGCATTGTTTTTTAAGGTACAACAGAGAAGAAAAGATCTTCCACTAAAGCTGTGCTGGCACAAATTCACTTTGGGTGAGCGTTCAGAATAGCGTTGGCAGAACTTTTGTATTGACAAATGTTTTTTGATTTGGATAAAGCAGATTTTGCTTCTCAAGATGCCCCCCCCCCCCCAGGGACATATTTGCCACAGCTGCCTTTAATCTCCAAGAACCTTTTAAAAGCAGCATCTACTGGGAGATTTGAGAGCTTCATCTGGGGAGATCTTCATATTCACCATTGCCAGTGAAAGGCCCATGTATTTTCCGAAAGACTGAGAGTTCAGACCCAGGTGTGAACTTACTGTGCACCTATTGAACCACTTGTATGCCTCACAGGGCACATTCTTAGCTCAGGACAAACGTGCAATAAATGGACTTTGTTTAAAACCTTTCATCGCAGGCTAAATGAGATCAAGTTACCATGCATGGCTTTTGGTCATGGAACATAAATACGAGTTACTGCAGCTCAAATGGTATGTGTGAAAAGTGTGCAGCTTGTGAGTCTGACATCCTTCTGAGACTACAAGGGTCCGTGCAATGCTTCTGTCAAAAGATTTTTTTTAGATGAATTTTTTCTTTTATAATTTAGTAAGATTTTTAGAGCCTTAGAATTTTATGGAAGACTTTTTATGGGGTTTAATTTTTTAGATAATTTCCATGCCACTGTCATATTAATACAGGCTGGAGGTTGTAGATGTGGCAAGTTAAGTTGCTTGAAAAGTCATTGTGATTTGCAATTACAACGTTAAGCAGCAGACTGTGGCCAGCATATGTCAGATAGGACAACCGGCTTCATCCTGTTCTCTACAATAGATTTTAATCGTTTGTTAGAAGGGTACTAAACAAAGTGAAATAAAGTAGAATATTGGGTATTTTCAAAGTTGATTCCAAGGTTCATGCGAACAGTTTCCATTTACTTCTCTCCATTTGTACACCTTTTTTTGATAAAACATCCAAAGGCCAAACTGTAGGTACCTTACTGTGATCTGATATCCCAAAGAAATCACAGAATCACAGAATCACAGAATCGTTTAGGTTGGAAGGGACCTCTGGAGATCATCTAGTCCAACCTCCCTGCTCAAGCAGGGTCACCTAGAGCATATTGCCCAGGATCACATCCAGACGGCTTTTGAATATCTCCAGCGAAGGAGACTCCACTACCTCTCTGGGCAACCTGTCCCAATGCTCTGTCACCCTCACAGTGAAGAAGTTTTTTCTCAGGTTCAGATGGAACTTCCTGTGGTTCAGTTTCTGCCCATTGCCTCTTGTCCTGTTGCTGGGCACCACGCAGAAGAGGCTGGCCTCATCCTCTTGACACTCCCCCTTCAGATACTTGTACACGTTGATGAGATCCCCTCTCAATCTTCTCTTCTCCAGGCTCAACAGGCCCAGCTCTTGCAATCTTTCTTCATAGGAGAGATGCTCCAGCCCTCTAATCATCTTGGTAGCCCTCCGCTGGACTCTCTCCAGGAGTGCCATGTCTCTCTTGTACTGGGGGAGCCCAGAACTGGACACAGTACTCCAGGGGAGGCCTCCCCAGGGCTGAGGAGAGGGGCAGGATCACCTCCCTCGTCCTGCTGGCAACACTCTGCCTAATGCACCCCAGGATCCCACTGGCCTTCTTGGCCACAAGGGCACACTGCTGGCTCCTGGTTAACTTGTTGTCCACCAGCACTCCCAGGTCCTTCTCGGCAGAGCTACTTTCCAACAGGTCAACCCCCAGCCTGTACTGGTGCATGGGATTATTCCTGCCTAGGTGCAGGACCTTGCACTTGCCTTTGTTGAACTTCCTGAGGTTCCTCTCCGCCCACCTCTCCAGCCTGTCCAGGTCCCTCTGAAAGGCAGCACAGTCTTCTGGTGTGTTAGCCTCTCCCCCCAGTTTAGTAGCATCAGCAAACTTGCTGAGGGTGCACTCTGTCCCTTCCTCCAGGTCATTGATGAATACATTGAACAAGACTGGACCCAGGACTGACACCTGGGGGACACCACTAGCCACAGGCCTCCAACTTGACTCTGCGCCATTCACCACAACCCTCTGCGCTCGGCCATCCAAATCCCCAGTCAATCATCTGCTAGGACAACTTACCTATAATTTTTAATCTGTTCAGGCGAAGGATAAAAACAAACTAACCTTTTAAAAAGTTTATTTAATAGTTCCTACAGCACATAAAGCCAAATTCCTCCATAGATTATATGATTAAATCTCCTGCTTAAATGCAGGCTTCCTCTGTTTCAGGTCAATTAACTTGCCCTCTGGAGCTGCCTGTTTTTTTTTGTGTTGGCTACAGAGGCCTGCGGTAATTATCTTTCTGAGATGCCTAAACTTAGGATAAATGTATTTAGGCCTTGGTCCTTGATCTCTGAAGACTTGGCCTCCATTTTTTGCGTTATCTCCCCACAGAAACAGCAGAGACCATAAGGGCAAGATGGTCCTGCCCCAAGTGATCCTCTGGGAGAGGTAGGGAGGCTTAGAGGTGCTTCCCCTCAAAAAGGGGCACTCCAAGGTTAGGGGAGCAGTGTGGGAAGGGGTCTCAGAGAGAGGCGAACATCAGAAGTGGTGGAGTTGAGGGCAGGGGTAATGGGTGAGCAAGGTACCTGCTGGCAGGTTGGACTCTCCAGGTGCCAAATGTCACACTGCAACTCTGTTTGTGCTTGGGGAATGTGGTTAAATCCGTATATCCAGGTGGGACTTGCAGGGCTGTGGACCTGGGAGAGGTTTACAGCATGATTTCAGTGGCACCTGATGCTCACCCATAGTTATGTTTAGTGATGTGTTCACACATCTAAATGTGGATCTGTAAGAAGGTACAATTTCATGGGAACAGAACTGACTCATGACTCAAACAATGTGCCAATGTGAGCTGCGTAGTATTTTAAAGTGCTACGTCTGGAATCAACAATGTATAGAAACTGGATCACTGTTACACTGAATCAGGCTCGCTTCTTTTTTTGTATTTCCTTCAGACAGTAGGAAGAAAATAACAAGATGAGGTGACAGTATCTGCTGGATTGTGGCTGCAGTATCCCTTCTTGTTTCCCCGGTTCTTGGGGAAAACAAAAAGAGAGAATTCAAGCAGAAGTGTTTTCTCATCCACGATAAATACCTTGGGCTTTCCATATTATAGTTCATTTTCCTCTCTCCTGTTTAAAATAGTAGGAAAACAGATAATGATATAAAGTGCCCTAGAAACTTGGTAACTTAACGAATTCAGAGAACTTCCTGATTTTATGTCTGGTTGTTTTTTATTTTAAACCAAGTGCTGCTAGGTTCATCCAGACATAACCAGGAAATCTTTGGCATTAATACTTCAGGATTTTGCGTTTTACTCTGAGTAGATCATGAAAAGTAATCTTGAGACAGCACAGTAACCTTACATTTTAGTAATGGGCTTAAGGTGAAGATGAGCAAGAAGGTGAGAGATTTATATAACATAAGCTGCAGAGTTCATAAGGTCTAAGCTTCTAAAGGTTTATCAGTGGCAGAAATAACTATGAAAACCCAGGAGGACTGCCTGCAAACGAACGCATCAATACCGCCTACCAGATAGTGCACTGGGTAATTTGAAAGTCACAACTGCTTTCTGAAATTCTGTGCGTTCACAAGCTACACCTCATTAATATTTATATTAGAGTCTGATAAGACCTGCAAATATTTAGGGTTTAATTAGGAAACATTCTAATTAAGGAAATGTGTTTTTAAGTGCTACTTTGAGTTCAGCTGGCATAGACTGGACAAAGGTTGATGTTTCTAATTATTCAGGCTGAATAAGCACTCTGATTCACACAGAAGAAGAGTGCAGTATAAGCCTACCTGATTGCTTACAGATACCACTGTAAATGAATGTCACTCAAAAATGTCATCTGAAATCTTTTTCACTGCTAGAATTTGCATTTAATCATAGTATCAACGCCCCAATACCAGCTATGCCTGAAAAACAGGCACCTGAAATTCTATTTCATACGGCATCAGCTAATCAAGGTTTGGACATCCATAATATAGTTTTGGGAGGTCTACCCAAAGTGCTATTTCTAAGGACAGCCTCAAAATCAGCAGTACTGTTAGAAGATTTGTTAAAAGCAACAGGTCATTGACAACTCTAACTTTCACAATTAACAAAGTAATAACTATTACTCATGTTTCCTCTACTATGTGGCCATTTTCAAAATGCCTTAAATTATTGCTAATGCAGTTCCCGTGATAATGAGTGACAGCACCTTTAAGACCTGGAGTTGTGACAGGTAACTGTGAGAATAGCATTGGCCTTTGGCATTGAAGGGATCTCAAAGGAGGAAAAGTCATGTTAATGAGGGTTTTCAGTGTCTAATTCTGGACACTGTAAGCCATGGGCTTCCCCTTCCTATCCACAAGCTTCTTCCAAAATACCCAGGGCTACAAGTCAGGTCCATAAAAAATAAGTAGTAGTGAACTCCTATTTCATTCTCGGTCCCTGGTTAAAGCAATGGTGCTTAGAGCATAAATATCTTTTTGAGGTCTTGGCTGGATCTTCTCAAAAGTATTGATCGTGTGTTAGGAAGCACATTAGAACACAGGTATGTACTGATTCCTTCTAGTTAGTTCCCAGGGTAATCACATACTCACAATTACATTTCCTGGGTTCTATTAGAAAACTTACCTTACCCATTTAGTCATTTCTTATTCACAATAGAAAGATCATAAAGAATGGTTATACCTACAATTTTCAAAAGAGAGGCTGAAAAGAGAAGCAATTAGGGACCTTGTAAAATGCCTACTAATTGCAGACTGTCCTATTATTGCTGCATTTTATCCTACAGCTCCTACCTAAAACATGCTAGAACATCCCGTCAGATGAATGAGTTTAGCATAGGAACAGAAAGCTCACAGACTTCTGTCTAGTTTGAAGTTTTCTGTCTAGAAATGAAGGTTAGATGGGTGCCATGAAATACAATACTTCCATGAAGAGGAGTAGCTCTTTCAATGAAGTTCATCTCATATTGTAAGAACTGGTTAAGATTACTACTGATTTTTTAAGGAAAAGACAGCATAAGAAGATATTGATACTGTCATTAGGCAAAAAGTAACTGTGATTTAATAATAATATTATGAATTAACAGAGATGAGTGTGCACTTAAAAAGTTGGGCAAAATGACCGAAATGTCTGCTTGGAGAACTCCCCAAGCACTTTGTTTGAAAAACTTCAAATGAAAAAGGCCCTAAACTGTAGTTAGAATAAATATACAAAAACCTGCCAGTTTTAGAGGCGTTGTGTTATTAACACGGGGATGGCCCCGTAAACACTATTAACCAGATAATGGCCCCAAGATAGAAGGGTGTGGCAGAAGTGATGTTGGTAACACCTTGTGTTGTGAGTGACACTGCTGTCATTTATGTTGTTGCAACGTGGTACTCCTGTTTTAATAACTGGAGTCCTCACTGTATATTTAAAGATAAAGAAAGGAAGCTTCCAACAAAGCAATTATTGAATGCTCATAAACTCAGAAGGTTCAATTGAACATTGACTGAAGAATGCTGCCTGGAATACAGGACAAGGCTTATGAATTATGGCTTAAAAAGACATAAGGCCCACCGCATGCAGAAAGGTCAGAGGTAAAATTTCCTTGTTTTCCATGAGGCTGTGATCAGCCTCACAATCACCAGTCCCCCAAACTGTGGATGGAATGAAGAACAGCAGATAGGAGACTAAAAGCAGTCCTGTGGGCCAGACTCATCTTATACAGTACCGTGGAAAAGTAGATTTTGAATTTTTTTTTCCGTGTTGGGTCCTGAAACATTTCTCTGTGGAGGCACAGTATTCCATGTAGTGGATTCAACCTAATCAATTTTTCTCACAAATCTTTTGTGGACAAGGAAACACAGAGCGCAAAATCAAGACTCATAAGGATAAATAAATTCTTGTCACTTTGCACCACATCGCAGCCCAGTTACCACAGCCTGACTCTTTCTCCAGAAAAACTCAAGATAACATGCTTTTTTCCATCTGAAAAGCAGTTGCAGGGACTCCCCATTGAAAGAGACATATTTTATTCAGAAATCCTTTCTCTGCCCTATAGCAAGCAAGTCACCTACAGCCCTGTGACTTGCTGGAGCTGCAGGTGAGGAGTTACTGCTCTTCAGTGAGGCATGACCTTACAAATCAAACTGCATTGTAAACTTTGACAGCATCCTGCATAAGTAGTAAGAAGCAGATAGCCGTAAATGATTATCTGTGCTCTGTACATCCCACTGGCAAACTTCCTTTGGGAAAAGCTGTTCTACTAAAGATCTATCTGAAAGATAGGGAACTATAAAAAAGATATACAGTTATTTGTTGTTCCATAAATCACTACAATAAAATTCAGTGATTGGCAAATGTGCCGTATGTGTATGTGCTATGAAACTCTCAGCATTTAGTTTTCTGTGTTCTGCACCTTTACATTTCCAGGTCCTGAGGCCAAGAGAGATAGCCATCATTTCATCATTTAACTGAGCTAAATCATTATTGGTAGAGAAGACAAGCAATGCTCTCTCTTGGAAACTCAGTTCATCCTCTGATGTTGTGTTGTTTTCCCTTCATCCAGAATAAGGTATTTGAGCATAGATGGGTGCTTTTCTGTGCGTGAAAAAATATAACGACAAGAACGAACATTCTTACTGGAGAGTTTATTTTGCTTACATGTTGGCAATGACAAAGATGTGTAGGGATCATGTGACAGAGAAGGAACTCAGAATTAGTATAAGATAATCCCTTGCAAGACAGAGACTGTGTTTTTAGAGGTCATGCCAATATATTCACCTTCACTGAGGCACAAGACTCTTTATTAATTACCCTATTACAGAAAGTGCAGTAGTGATAAATTCTTATAATGCCCACTCTCTTCCTAGATTTATGTGGCATAAACTTTAATTCCCCCATCTGAGACTCACAGGTGTCCTTCAGTTTGCCTCAGAAGTACTACATATATTTTCAGCAGCCCTGTTTACAGTTTGCATGTTTAAGGCAAGGACTTGCCCATGCTTTCTCTCTTCTGTTTTTGTATCAAGACATAAAGTGATAGTAGTCAGAGTACCTACCTAGGAAAGGTGAGATCTGAGTTCTAGCTCAGATGCATGAAATAGCTGCATGTAATATTAATCTCATAGTCTTATAAGCTTTAAAGGAGAGAGGGAGTGTAAACCGGGTCGCCCATATGAGTCTTCTAACTGCGAGGCTCCAAGGTTTGCATGTTCCTTTTCTTTGACCCATATAACATGTAACTGTCCACGGCAGTGGATCAGCATTAGCAACGAAAGTTTTGGATTAGCCCACCCAGAATGCTGGCCACTTGGGCTGCATCTGTACTGATATACTAAATAGGGTCAGGCTAAAATGTCTGCACAATCCTAGCACAGTTTTGGCCAGCCAGAACAGTCCCAGAAAACACCTGGGCACAGTCTGAGTTTTAGTATCATCCAGAGACCATTCCCATAGACAGTTTGGATGTGGAAACCCCTTGTCTTTGGAAGGGTTGAGAGTTTAGCTGTGACCTCAGGAATCACGCCATGTCATTTGGAAAAGAATGGTGCCGGACCCATTTCATCCATTAGTAAAGCTGCGGGTATGGCTTCCTGGGCACGCTCATGGGTAAGGGCGAGGTTCTGATCCTGCCGATCAGCAGCTGGACATCCTGCTGGATCCTTCACATCTTGGGTTAGTATTATGACATCTTCTTGTCTTTCAGCTGTTTTGTGAACGGGGACTGGCTAATGTGTTGATTTGTGCTGGGTTGCAAAGAGATGGGTTCCCATAACTGAGCTCCAAGTTCTGGGGAGCTACTTTCCTCCCTGTAACCTTTCTTGTTTCATCCTGTTAGCTGCCAGCTAAAAGAGATCCTACTTGTAGGATCCAAGATATATCTATCCACAGTTTGCCTGGGAAGCCTGGACACCAACACAGGGCTGAGGGCATCTTGCAGTATTGACACAGGCAGTGTCTGGCAGTGCAGGGCTGAGCATTGCTGTGTCCAAGTGCTCTGATAGACCAAGCATAAGAGATTGTTGTAAATATACTCTATCAACATTAAAAAGTTAGAAACATGTCTAGCCGTGATGGAGATTCTTCTTGGTTTCCTTATTAAGAACCACAAGGACATTAGGCACAAATGAGCCCAGCCTGTGCTTGGGTTGTGCTAGTGAGATGCTAAAATACAGTTCTATTCTACTTCACTTCTTATTCCGTGCTGATTACCATACCACCCACTAAGGGATGCTACAAGTGTCATTCTGCGTGATTTCGCGATAAGGTAGAGCTCTCCTCCTTTTGGTAGACCATCTCCATTCAGAGAACGTCTAGAGTTTGAAGAGAGCAGTTCTGGCCCTATTAGCTAGGCAGATAAGCAAACAGAGACCAGAGGTAGAAGAAAAACCCTTATTATTTACAGCTGAGCCAGATAAATTGTTTCACAGATGCACACTGAAAGCCTGACTGATGCTTAAAGCTGGGAGTTCAGTGGTACAACATTAAGGTGGCTGGGTGAAGTCTCCGACATCTCATTATCTCAACATAATGTCACATTACTCCAGTACACAATCTGTTGTTGTTAAGATAACTCTTTGGGATGTGAACTGCTTTTTCCTTAATAATGATGCAGCTGCAGATGCTCCTGGTGTATTTTAACACCACAGGGTCACAGATCCTGTCGTCCTGTTCGCTCATACGAACAAATATAATCTAAACGTATATCAAGCACTCTTAAAATTTGTGCAAAATGATCTGATTGTAGCCGGTGTCATTACATTTGCAGTTTTTTGGCCAGCTAGCCAGGTTAGATGCCATATTGAAAATAAACTGACTCTGTGCGTCATGAAGAGGAAAAGTTGACTTACCCTGCAGTTAATTACTACTGCAGGAGAAGAAAAACAAAGCAGAACCAGAAGGAGCATTTTTAAAGGGAATTTAAAGTCTCGCAGTAGATATTCAAAGCTGTGCAAGCTCTGTCCTAAAAATTCTGTAATGAAATAGTTTCCTATTTACAAAGGGAAATTATGATTGATGGTTTATTTATGACTATGATTTATGATTTTGATTTATGATTCATAATGTCAAATAGTGAAGAAATGAGAATATTTCTGAGCTCTTAATCTTTTTAGTCATTAGATCTGGGAGTTTTTCTGATACATAATACTGACTGATGTTGTTTGTCTACTTGATGATTAGCTCCTGAAATCAATTTGGAGCTAACTTACTGCAAACTGGTTTTGAAAGTAGATCAAAGAAGGATTTGAGAATGACTTTCTTCTATTTTCTGTCATGTCTGTCTATTAATCTGAATAAACAGAATTTCAGAAGACTAAGGTAATTTAAAGTGGACCACTGGTAAGATATTCTACTATGTACATATGTAAAAGATAAGAAATAAGTTGATGCTCTGTCTCATTTGAGGCTCTGAGGAAAAGATAAATTTTCATCATAGATTTTAGATGCTCTGAGTGATGTAACAAGACAGAGACTGCATTTCACAGTAACAAAGTGTGTTTGTCTTAATTCGTGGGACTTCTTTTGCTTCTGAGAAGTGGGAGCTAAAAAGAGTAGTGATAATTGTAATTGAAGATGAAATAGGCACTACTAACAACATTAAGCAATATCAGAAGCGTAGGGGGTTTTCCAGACAAAAGTTCTTTTAGAGTAATGCACTGCCTGTAATTTTACAGATCCTTTTCCTAACACGGTGCTCCCACCAACATCATAACTTCACTATGCACTGACACACTTAATGAACGTACCTGTTGCACACCGAACTTATCAGTATGACACTGAGCCCCCTGGAACTGGTTTGAAAATCTACTACTGTATGGCTTGAATGATCTTAAAAGGAGGTGTAGGGCAATGCCCTGGTGTGCTTAGAAGGAAACCACCTGTCAATCTGAACTTTGAGGTATTGGCTGTTGTGAGCCAGGAGTGCAGTGGAGAGTAATAAACCTGTATTTGTATTTTAAATGACACTTTCACATAAAAGGGACATCTATAAATAGTTTATACAGGGTTGATTAATGTTGCCAGCATGCTACAGGCGTGAATGAATAAACATATGCACCCCAACAGAAGGCAGTAGGTGGGGAAGAGCTATTTAGACAGACTGTTCACCTGATGGACTTGCTCCAGGTGGCTACAACTTATTAAAATGTCTATTAATAATGTAGATGGATGTAAGCTAAATTTACATACTCCTGGTAACTACAGCATTCCCTATGGAGGTTTGGGTATTTTTTGGGAACACCTCAGCATGAGCTAGGAGTAAACATCAGGTCCCTTCAAGGAGAGTACCAGGACTGTTGATCTAAAAGCAGAAGGCGAATGCAGGTGTGTCACTGGAAGGACAGGCTTTAAGAGCTCAGCTACAAGAACAGAGACCTCTTTTGGGGCCCTTATCTGCAGTGACGCTCTGGAGGAGCAGTGAGTGCTGGTCTCAGGACTACTGCAGTGCCTTAGGTAATAAAAATCAATGGGCAATTCATGGAACTGTGATTACAGCCCAGGTCATCTTCTTCTTCAGTCAGCCCTTTCAGCAATAAGCTACAGACCTGCTTGTCCTCTCCTTGACCAGGCTATCTGCAGTATGGCACAACAGGACAGAGAGACTGTGCCTTGGCCCCGAGATAGTCTCTATCTTCCTTGTCCTCTGTGGATAGGAGACACAGATTTGAGCTGCCTGAGAGTGAAGGCAAAATTGAATCCAGGTTTCCTATTGTAGGCGAGCAGGCAAGTTGTAAAAGGTAAGCACCGTTATTTTCAGAAAAAGAAGAGCAAGCCCTCCTTGGTTTTTATTAGCTTCAATAGACGTTTTGCGTTAAGACTTGCTACCTTCATTTGGTGATTTAAACACTGGAGAAGACCAACACTTCTGAGTCTTTTCAGCTTAACCCTAAAGACAAGCCCCATGAAGCACTCCTCTGCCTGCTGGGCCGTTCTGGACCTCCATCCTGCGATGGCTGTAGTATTGGTGCTTGACCTTAAGCCGCCTCTCTAAATTAAATCGATTTCCCTTGGTCTAAGGGTATACTTATTTGCTACATGTGGCATGGTAAGCCTGATAGTTAATAGGCAGATAGATATGGGCTTATATGGGTTGGAGAGGGAAGGGGAAGGAGAAAGAGGAGGGAGGACAGAGAAACAGGTGGTATTATCATGGATTACCGTTGTGTCACCCAGAACGCAACAACACATGCTCCTCTGACTTTCCAACAAGGCTTAGGAGAGCATGTTTAGAAACCTTTTTTCTAACTGTATGAGGAGTAATTGGAAAATTATACTCGTAAATGAGTAATATAATTTTACTCTTTCAAAGCAGTATTTTTCTGAATGTTTTTAAAAGTAGTCCTGTGATATCTACCTACATAATTAACCTTTTGCCCACTTACAGTTTTCCTTTTGTAAGCCTGCATCTACTGCTGATACACATGGGTAAGATTAATCCCATTAAAAATGTTATGCTAATTAGGATTTGCCATTGACCTTTCATTTTTACATAGACTGTGGCTTGCAGGATTCTTTTCCACTCATCTCATAATAGCTCTTCTGGTTAGTGACGACTGTGCTGTTTCTTGCAGTAAATGAGCTGAAAAGATGCCTCTCCTTTATGTGGGATAGATTTGGGTTCCCTGCTCCAAGAAGAGCTCCTTTCTCAGCATTTCATACAGGATAGAGCCAAAGTTTTCTTCGATCTGTGTTTTCCATGTTTTACTCTGTGAGAGACAAACGCAAAGAGAACAAAACCAAATCACAAGTACACCCGGTAACATCCCACTCCCTAACGTGTCTTGCATGTCTCTTCCTTTCTTTTATCACTGGGGCATCTGTACGGCTAGTATGAATGGAATTCTCCCTGGCAAAAGTTAAAGCTCCATCTGCAGTAGATGCTTGGACTTACAATGGAAATTTACAGTAGAAATTGTAGGAAAAGGCCGACCGGCAGATGAAAAATCTGGCAGGCACGGGCTGAGGGAATAAAAGAGGGTTTTTAATATTATTATTTCTTTGTTTCAGGCGTAAAAGGGAAGTGCCAATATTTCAAAATGGGAATCAACAGGCAATTTAACACTCAGACAGC
This sequence comes from Struthio camelus, assembly GCF_040807025.1. Taxonomy (NCBI): domain Eukaryota; kingdom Metazoa; phylum Chordata; class Aves; order Struthioniformes; family Struthionidae; genus Struthio; species Struthio camelus. Next base: position 139,734,030 of record NC_090942.1, on the reverse strand, counting down.
ACACCGTAAAAAACATGGTGTCAAAGCACACTAAATAAAAGGGCAGGCACTATTCAGAGAAGCAAGTAAGTTACCGTGGAATATCTTCTGTAAAGAATAAATGTAGTCCACAAAGCAAGAATGACTGCTTCTTTAAAAAGCAACAGGATTTTTTATCTTTCTTATTATATACACACACTGCTTCACCAGACTCTGTACTAGTTTGTTTTTATTACACATTGTCTGTGTGTGGGAGTTTATGCTTGTGGAGAGCTTGTAGCATTAGACCAGACATGACTGAGTGAAGAAAGATGCCTTGCTAGTATAAACGTAAAATGGAATTACCATAGGGAAAGTCTGGTTTTGGGGGGAAAGAAGGGAAGGAGGGAACTACATTTTGAAGTAAATCAATTAACCAAACAAAAGTCAAGATATTAGGAACCAGATTTTTATCTCATCACCAACAGTGGGACTTAGGAATAGCAACAGTGGTTTAAATAATGAATTCTGTTGACATCAAAGAGTTATTGCAGTTTTTTATGCCAGCGCAACTGAGACCGCAGTCTGACCATTCATGCTGAAATCTATCTTTAGAAACAGGAGAGGTCTCAGTTCTCTTAGCAACAACAGTAAGTGTCCTAACCAGCTATACTGTGCTAATTAAGGAAGAGAGCCCTTGTGATAAAATTTTCAAACAAGTCGTGTCAGGTTGATCACAGGCAACATAGAGCTTGTTCTTTAGCAAAGGAATACCTCTCTAATTTTGCCAGTATATGTCATCATTCCCTAAGTACAGTAAATTTCCTGTCTTCAAAGAACATAACCAACTTACACCCATTTGATGGTTAGGAAAACACAGCAAACAAATTTCTCTGCCATTTTCTAATAAACTAACTACGCTCAAAAGAGTATAGGAGTCTCTCCAAACAGACTAGCTACTCAGGAGTGACAATATAGAGTCAGAGGAGAGTATATTATGGCACAGAAAAACCTGTGCTTTAGAGAACGTAATATGTCAAGGTTCACTCTGCTGTACTTGAAATGTTGCTAAGAACTCTCTTGCAGGTAATGAGCCATTCTGCAGGTTTATTACCATTCTGATTCTCACTTTTGTTTCATTTTTAGTGGCTAACAAAATAATTTGGCTATCTTTGCTGTATTGCTGATACGAGTCTTAAGAAATTCCAGAATTATTCCAACTCACATCAGCAGAAATGCACAGAACTCAGCCTTTATAATTTGAAAATTTATGGTAAGTAATTCAGCTGGTGTCAACTGGCACTACTTAATGGAATTGATGAATTCGGTAATGTTTGCACATACACATAATTTGCGTAAATGTTTCAATGGTCTGGATTGTCAGACCCTACATTTCTTTATTTATTAGTTTTAATACTTCATGTCAAATAAATTACTACAGATAGATCTTTTATCATATTTAGACCTCAGTGTTTGTTATGGCAATACTAATTAATATTGTGAGCATGAATTTCACCCTCAATACAAGAAGTGTTTTAAGGTGTCTCCTGTTTTGATTCCAAGGAGTTAAATTAAAAGCTCTGGATGAAATTTGCAAAGATGCCCATATGGCTTAGAAACTTGCACCTCAATGTAAAAAAACTATTTCTACCTTTGGGATCTATATCCCGTGACATTCATGTAGGCACTTTGGAAATCTTACCTTAGGTCGTTCTGACCGAGAGATTCTGCTGACAGACCTGTGCGGTATTTGTGGTCTTGTGAAAAAGACACATAGGGTAGGATTGAAAATAGTGTCAAAAATACTCAAGAGCCAAACAAATACAAAAGTCAGACTTGCACTATCTCTGTGAAACAGGACTGTTATTTCCTAGCCAGCGCAAATGTGGAGGGTAGATTATTCAGAAACTGGAAAACCAGAAAAGAAAGCTTCTCATGGGTCAGATTTTTCGCTCACAAAATGGTTTGTGAAGTTAAACAGCAGGAGATTCACTGTGTTAGCTCAGCAGCACCACCTTGTGTTTGAGTACCCACTTTATTCGATGTATATTACCTGTAACAACCTAGCAATGTTTGCGCAAGTTTCAGTGTATGACACTTTAGCAGCATATTATATCTACCTGTCTGGTGTGTTAGAAAACTAAGCATACGACAGTTTTATGTTCTAGGGCAGCATGATGTGCTTCATATAGTCAGTAATCTCCACACATATACAGTATTTATATATGCATATACATACCATATATTGTATGTATATACATATACATACATACATTTTTCATAGTCTCTAGGACTATATTAGTGACAGGCTATTTCAGGGCTCAGAAAAGCTTTTCACAGAGATGGTGTGAGCATCTCTGAAGAGTTTTGTGATATATTTACAATGAAAGTTGAAACAACTTTTGTTGAGATTCTGCTGTAAAAGTAAAGTTTGATCCATAAAGACTTTGTGAACCACTGTAAGAAACTGATCCCAAATTTCAGTAAGCTTAAACAATCTACTCTGCAAGGGCAGAACAACAAATTTAGTGTCTATGAGCTTTAACAGGTGTTTCTAGATCTAGACATAAAAGTCTATTTAAATATTGTGCTCCTTTTCTTTTTCCTTCTTTCAGTACTTTAGTAGCCCATTTTGCAATCTGTACCTTTAAAGGTCTTTTAAAGAAGTCAACTGCTGATTGAAGACATCCATATTTTCACTACTAAGCTATCGGAAAATAAAAGGGCCTAAAAGGAATGAGACTGAGAAAACATAAAGTGTGATTGGAACTTGCACACATTCAAACTGAGAAAAATCTTTGTTCCTATTTCTGCAGTAGGAAAGCTCTCTGGGTAGAATATGCTGCTTCAATTGCTCATTATTAAGGTGCTTATCCCCTGAAGAGGACTCTAGAGTCTGGATTTTGACTTCATGGGGACATCCCTGGGTTGGCTGCCAAAAGGCAAGAGAGAGAACATAGCCCTGAGCTTGACATCTGTCGTTGTGTGCATCTAGGTGGATTCTGAGTAGTCTATGGGCTATAGGTTTTGCAACTTTGCAAAAGCTCCTACTTGACTTTAAAGATAATATGGTAGTAAAGCTCCCCAATTCAAATTTTCTGAAATATTTTGCTGAATACAAATATGTGCTTTGTAAAGGTTTCACTACTTCAGTTAGGCACCTGCAGTTAGTAGTCTGGGAGGTGCCCTACATGCCTGCCTTTGCTGACTGGGGCAGAGGCAACTCTTCGGAAAAATATTGCTTAAACAATGTTCAGAACCATGAAAGTGTAAGCCCTGCTGCTTGCAGTTCTTCTCTGAAATAAAATTAATGTTCAGTTATGTAACCCCAGAAAATATACTTTAAAGACATTCTTAAAATTAGTATGTAGACTGTATTTACCTAGTGGCTGATTTTCTACTATAATATAGTTGTATATAAATTAGGGTAACCATACTATTAGTTCCCTCACATTCATGCAGTCTGTATATTCTGCCAAATTGTCAATAGTACACAGTGGTACATACTGCTAAATCAGTATTTGATATTAGATACTACACTTTGTTGATTACATTCAGACTGGAAACAAATAACGTCTCTCTACATTACTATTTTATTCAGATACTCTACATAAACAAAACATTGCATATTTCTGTAGTGCCTTCACATAAGGCATCTCAAGGGCTGACCAGCCTCAAAGGACTTATTTTGGTCACACAGAGTTTGAGAGTGTGACTCTCAAACACTAATTCCCCTCCCATTTACAGATGTGGAAATGGAAGTCGCAGGGAAACCATTCCAGAGCCCAGATCACAAGGTATGTTGTACGGCTCCCAGCCCCACCATATTCTGGCAACAATTCTTATGTGATTTCTCTGTTAAGAAAGTTTATTTCCTTTCGAGCCAGAGGTCCCTACTGTTCCACCAGACACTTGCAACTTGTGTTCAAGTGTTTTATGAAGTGCTCATATTAAATCTGTGCTGCCTGTGAGGCTGGCAAATGGCTCTATCACAGCTAGGTGCCGCCAGACTGCGCTCTCATCCCTGCTGCAACTGCACCTCAGATGAAACTCATCCAAGTTAGCTGCCTTGAGTAGTGGTACCCAGGGAGCTGCAAAAACACTGATCTGGTAAATACTAAGTACAGCCTGAGCAAATATTTGGGCAGTTAACCTGAGCTAACCTCTACCCAGCCATTTTGCTGATTTTACCTGCTCTGATTAAAATTAGTTCCTGTATGGTTATACCAGTAGTAGTTCACAGAGCTGACTGCTGATAGACATGCTTTAGCCAGTATAGTTTACCACATATCCAGAGAAAGTTATAGTTTCTTGCTCACTTTTCTGTCACCAAATTTAAGCCTATTAGATCTAGAAATTCTTCCAAGCCAGTCCATTTTGCCCTTCCTGTTATGAAATAAACTCATTAGTATTATCACTGCACGGAAAATAAAATCACTTACTAGTAAGGAAAGTGATGAAATTAAATCTGCATTATTCACAGGAGAGGCGGACATTTGTGTCTGAAATCAAATATTAGTCATTTCCAGTGGGACATAGGCTGTTACCTTGAATTCACAAGTGACAGCTGCTTTCAAGTCAATATGGCTTGCATTTCTTCATCCTTCTTGAATTGCACTGTTAGCTACAGTTGAAAATGGGCAGTTGTCACTGACATTTAAATTACTGTTCTTTCTGTGTTGACATTAAAGGCTTTTGACATTATAGATTAAATCATCACTGTGTTTTGCTGATGAAAGATAAACTCAATAGCAAGAAAGCCCGTGCGTACTTATTCCCGCCTTATCACTCCAGGCCCAACTCACACTATTTACTCATGCCTCTTTAAGCTTTGAAAATCACACTGTCTTAAGCTGAAGGCATGTCCATCTGCCTAAGCTCTGTACCACACTTTATATGAGGAAACTGAATGTCCACTATAATTAAAAGTTATTCAGTCAGCTACAGAAGATAAACCAGTGTTCTAGAGAGAGTGGGAGGCAGATATGCTTGGACTATTCCTATGCATAACAAGAAGCTTGCCTAGCAAGTCCTGGTTTCTTGTGTTGCCTTGGCTGACTGAGTGCTAAACACTGCCTCGCTGTTTGGGTTAGATTGAGCACCTTCAGATTAAAAGCACTTTAACTGCTAGTGTTTCCCAGGGTGCACAAGGAAACTCAGAAACGCCCGCTCTTGCAATGTTTTCTGGATGGTTTTCAGGCTCCCTCTGACAGATTTATAGCAGCAAATATATGCTGTTACAGGTGGTAGGTGGGGATCGGCTTTGCCGAGCCCAGGACTCTATGAATGGCATGCTCCTGAACCCCCATAACTTTGTATCCGTTGCAGTGTTCTTGACAAAAATCATTTGTGACCCTATTTCATTGACTTCCTTCTTTTAGGTAGCCGTGCTAAATGCCAAACAGTATCATTTTGCAAGATTTGCAAATGCAGAAAAATCTCAAAACCATTCCAAAACATGTGAAGGATAAGAAGCTGATTGGGAGTAGTCAGCATTAATTTACAAAGGGGAAATCTTGTTTAACCAACTGGATGGCCTTCTCTGATGAAACAACATGCTTGGTGGACCAGGCAAGTGCAGTGGATGTGGTCTCCCTTGAGTTTAATAAGGCTTTTGACACTCTCCTCCATAAAATGGGCAGGAATAACCCTTCGCACCAGGAGAGGCTGGGGGCCGACCAGCTGGAGAGCAGCTTTGCAGAGAAGGCTCTGAGGGTCCTGGTGGATACCAAGCTGAACATGAACCAGCAGGGCACCCTTTCATCAGAGAAGGCCAACAGTATCCTCGGCTGCATTAGGGAGTATTGCCAGCAGGTCGAGTGAGGGGATCCTTCCCCTCTGCACTGGTGAGGCCACATCTGGAGTGCTGTGTCCAGGTCTGGGCTTCCCAGCACAAGAGAAATGTGGAATACAGAAACCACACAAAGAATACAGGAACAAATTGAAATACAAGAAATTCTGCTGAAACATAAAAAGAAAAAAAAAATTTAACTGTAAGCATGGTGGAACCCTGGAGCAGGTTGCTCAGAGAGGTTGTGGAATCTTTGTCCTTGGAGATACTAAAAACTCAATTGGACATGGCTTTGAATAACCTGCTATATAGCTGACCTTGTTTTGAGCAGGGGATTGGACTAGATCGTCTCTAGAGGTGCCTTCCAAATTCAACTATTCTGTGATTTGCTGATTCTTTGCATATTGAGATATTTTACAGAAAACTCTTTAAATTCATGTTTCTTAAAGTACAGCCCCTTACCAAATTTTGCAGTCAGGTGTATGCCGGTAAAAGAGATACACTCAAGACTTTGCCACTGAAACCATCTTTCCTGAACTGCTTTGCACCCATATAATTTAATTCTTACCCTTCAAAAACAGGATAGCCACAGGGAAATTACTTTTGGAGTTGGTTCCCTGACTTTTGGGAACACAAAGATTGAGCCTGGGAACTGTTTGGGAGAGCACTAGCAGGTCCACTGCAGGGACTGTTCCAGCAGCTTCACAGTGGAGTTCCACTTCCCAGGGATCATCCTGGGTTCTGAATGATGTAGAAGAGATGTAACACATGGCACGTCTAATGAAATACATATTATGATGCTCATGGTTGAGTACTTAAAGTGTCTTCTAATAAGACTTCTAGGGAAAAGGGAATAAAAATCTAATATAAATTCATAGTTTTCTGAAAACATAAACAGTTTACCATTTTGCAAAGGGTAGCTTTCTTTTTCTCCGCTTTCGCTTAACTTTACCTGTATTTTTGAACATAAGGGAAAATCCTGAGCATCTTTCACAATGTCGCTTTTCATACGAGGCAGTGTAAGACAGGTCTAGGCCACTTCTTAATTTCTTTCTAGCCCCTGAGCAGTCTCTGTTTCTTCTGTTTGAAATACTTTTCTATAGAAATTAGAAATCAGCATTCTATGGCCTTTCAGAAAAACTCCGTATGATATTTTAGAAGCAAAACAGAGCCTAGAAATGCACTGTCTTCACTACCCAGGCAGGTAGCTCTAACTCCTGGCTATATGGATGCATCTAAACAACTAGATATCCACTCCACACTTTCACCAAGCCAGACCTGTGTTCAATGAATGCTCACAATGAGGGATACCTTCTTGGAGGCTTAGCATTGCATTCTTCTTTTTTTGCAGCTGTGCAGGACAACTGTGTTATTTATACACAGTGGCAGATGGAAAAGGGTAAGCCAGGAGAAAGAGTGGGAGTGGATATTAGCTGTCACCAGAACACTTTATCTGGCCACTGTCCTTTGTTTTTCTGCTTTGAGCCTAGAAATAGAAATACTGAAGGCTAAATTAGTAGTCCTGGTGGGCCAGCTGCACCCTGCAGGGTGCAAACAGAGTATGCTTGTGGTAGAGCAAGGCAAAAGGCCAAACTGAATCAAGGGTCCCTAGACAGTCAGTCCTCGCTGTGTAACTCAGCTTCTGCTGGTCACACAGCAGAAGGACTGGTACTAAATAGGGGTGGCAAAGAAACCTGGGAGCTATAAGACACAATGGGTAGGATTTAGCTTAGACTTTAGGACAATTAAATGTATGTGTCTACATAGGCATGCACTGTGTACCTAAGCTTCCATTTCAGTCAGCAGGGATCTAAGGAGCAATTTAATTGCCTGAATGGAGTTGTCTAGAACCCACGAGGCAGTGGGGTGTTTCTGCCTGGACTCCTGCCGCCTCTCCAGAAGGGCATGAGTCTCCCCCAGTACAAAACTACCTGCCTGTGATACCCTAGAGCATCTCTGATGACCTTGGATATGTACATTTAGGCAACTGGATTGCTCCCCAAGTCCGGACACTGAATAGAGTCTGCAGACTGATTCTGCTGAGTCAGTGTAGGTGTCTACCTGAGGGTGAGCTGCGCTGACTCGGAGGATGAGGGGAGTGAGCGAGCTGCTCCCAAGCAAGGTCTAGTGCCATTTCAGATGTCCTCCTGTGTCCAAGACACCTACATGGGACTGGCAGGTTTGATATAGAACCTGTGAGAGATCCATGGTCTCCTAAAAGAGCAGATAGAGATCAGCTGGGATACCCTATAGCATTTCAAACAGCATGACACCTACGCATGGGCGACCAGATCCTGCTCCCAGTGTTACTCTGGGGGAGGTAATGCTATTGGCATAACATACAGTTGGTTTCACAGTGCAAATTAGCTTTCCTCTTCTCTACCGTAACCCTCTTTCTGCTGGTGGTGTCTCTGAAGGTAAGTGCCTCTCAAATATTTGCATGAATAAGTATCATCCTTCAGGACATCTGCAAACTCTTTACTTTGGCTCTTCTGCTATGTCTTTTTATTACAGATAATTTTTTTGTTCCCCTCCAGCCTGGCTGGAGTCCTTTTGGGAAGGATGAGAGGGAATAGAGAGCAAAATACAGTTATACCTTTCTGGTTTAAATTGTCATAGGAAAAAATATGCACTCTGAAACTCTGGAACCTCCTGGTGTTTACTCACAAATGCCTCATGCCTGAACACATGATCAATGAGTGCTGCCAACCACTCAGATGGAAACTAGGAGGGAAGAGAAAGAATTCAGGAATGGTGTTGCCCCCACGAGACCTACCTGGGGCAGCACAGATGCAGAGCCTTGCTCTGAGGGGCAGAGTGCTCCCCTGCAGCCTCCCGGGGCACAACACAATTGAATCAAGTCATGTTAATTAATATATTGGAGAATTCTATTTGTTCATTTCTTTTTTGACAATGGCAAATATTTGGAGGAGGGGACGTATGCCAGGATAGATGCTGTTCCATGGAGTAGGCATAAAATTCAGTAAATGAACGTCTCACAGCCCAAATCACGAATGTAGAAACTAGTGACCTCATGCCTTACCTTTTCCCTTCTAGCCATCTCCATCTCATCTGCAGCATTTGTTTCACTACCTCTCATTTTCATTCTGAGGCTCTCATGTACCAAGCTAATGAATTGAGAGCAGCAAGTGCCTTTTAGTCTATTTAAGCGGTATCTAAAGTGTTTATATTGCTTCTTAAATAAAAAGACCCTAAATTTTGGTCAAAACTGCTATAATGATGATGTTTTAATCCAGGAAATTGCCATCTGTGGTAATTTTACTCAGTGCTTCAACACTGCACTTAAGCGGTGAAATAGTTTTCATTGCCAAATTCAAAATGCCATTAAATACTTATCCTTTTCTTGGATTCTTCTTTTAACTAAATCTTGCTTTTAATTTAGATTCATTTTGCATTGACATTTCAAAGTGGAAGATGCTGGGAGATCAGTTTTAGTAGTATAGCTATAATTTACTCTGGATGCTGTTATAGCCTCTCTCTTACTAAATGTCAGAAACTTGGTTTCCAGAAAATACTTTAGGGCTTTATTTCTGCTTTGCGGATGGCAGGCTTTTTGCCTCTGCAGAGTTACTGACACCCGTGAGACTATGCAATGCAGGAGATGAACGCTCACAAACACATCACTGCTTGGGAGAGATGTAACAAGCATAGTCTTGCTGTTCATGATGAGAAGAGGAAGATTTTTTTGTTTCTTTGTTTTTATAACTCACCTCATGGCTTCTATTGCTTCAAAACAAACATAAGCTGTAACCAAATCCTCAGGAAAAAAAAACTCATTCACAGCTCAGATGAAAGGATTTTTCTCTGAGGACTGTGCTTAAGTTCTGGTGAAACTGAGGGGAAAGCTATTGATATTTAACCTTTATAGTCACTGAGTGCTATTTCCGACCTTATCTCTTGCAGATCTGTGCTGTGCAAAACCCTACTGGCCCCCTTTGTTCTGTATTAGAATAAAAAAAAAATGCTGTAAAGGGTTTTTTACTTCCCTGTCATTTGTCATCTCCCTCCTCCTTTCCACCCCCTGAAATCCATGCTTTACCTATCTGTCCAAACCAGTAAAATGCTTATTCATCTCCTTTCTCAAGGGCACTAGGTTTTCAAACCAGGCTTTTAGACTGGACAAAAAGGAAGAACTTCATTTAATGAAAAAATGTTCAAATTTCAGCATTAATTTCATTCCATGTTAACATAAATAAAAGATTTACATGGAAAAAACCCCAAGGTGCAGGGGCAGCTAAGGGCCCTGTTGATAGCATATCCATCTCCTCAGGGAAGAGCCCGTTCCTGCTTGATGGCGTTACACATCCATGCTATAATAACGGAATTGCTGGCTTTTCTGGAAGCTTTGGTGGAGCTGAGTTTGTGTATTTGTATGCGACTACACTTATTCTCGTGTCTTCTGTTGTGTTAGTCTTTCCAAACTGAACAGGAGATTCATCTTTGTGCCTTAAGTTAATGGGATGAATCTAGGCAATGCATTAGATAAACAGTTTGAGAAAAAGGTCAGTCTGTTGTGTGTCTGAGCAGTGCCTAACAACATAAGTAAGTTCTGTGCAACACTGGAGGGAGGTTTGTAAGTGCTGCGGTAATACAGAAATACGTACACAAAAGTATCACATTAAGGTCTTCGGATATGACATCCTTTTGGGGTATATACTGCACAATACCTAACAAATCTCTTGTAACTTCAAAAAGTTCTGTACCACTAAAATGCAAAATGATCTTCCTAACCTCTCTTCTATCCACACTCTCATGCACATGAAACTCCTCACATGTATCTAAATTACTCTAGTTAGAATAAGTTTGTGATTTATATGTGATCTGTCTACAAGAACAATATAATCTTTCCTTGTGATTTGAGTTCTCAAAACCCTTAGGCAGCTTATACTGGAAGCTCAGCCTTGGTTTTAATATAGTGATCTATACAAGTATTTCTACCAACAACAGAAGAGTTTGTGATCTAGCTTTATTTTCACATTCATCAGCGTTATTTTTTAAAACTCTCTCTTCAGGAGCTCTCTGCAAGTGCAGCTACTTTTCCTAAGAAAAAATATAACAAATACTTGAATGTCCATACAAATAACTTTGAGCGTAGTGAAAACAACAATGACATAAATCTTGACTGTAAGTAAATTGTTGTAAAATAACATTACAAGTGTCCTATCCAAGACTGGTTGCCAGCAAGCACTTAGTCAAGTGAGGTTTGTTTCTTTTTTTGTCCTAGCACTGCAAATCAGTGGTTCTGTCACTCAAGACCACTGTATATTTTTCATTTGCGCACAAACTTAGAGTTAAAATGTTATTATGAGGTTATTGAAAAGAGACTTCTATGGACTTTGGGTCAAGTCCCTCAGCCCTAGACCAACAAAGCATTTCAAGGAGACATTTCATATGCTCAGACATATGCTGTACTTTAAGGGATTTATTGGATTTAGGCTTCCAAAGGCTGTTCTGTAATTCATACTTATTTACGTTGTGTTAATACCTCAGAGCTCTTGTAATGAAACAGGATTCAGCTGATCAGGAGACTCTATGTATGCAGAACAAAAAGTTCTCACTGAATTGAATACAAAGGTCTAAGAACATGTTTCACTAAATAATTCCGTGGACTGGATAAATTCCTCACTCTGTAACATTTTTTCTTGTTGAAGCTACTAAAGGATCCTATTCTAGACTGTGTCGAAGAGAGGCCTACCCAGGGTTTGGGAATGGAGGACAGTGTCCTTAGTCCTGTGACAATTCTTTCATATGATGATCTACCACAGAGTAGACGCATTAAAATGGCCATCTCCCCAGGTTATAAATTGATGGCTTTGATAAACAAGATCAACCAATGGAAACTTTAAAATGTACACATTTACCTTGGAAAGGGAGATAATCTGCAAAAAGTAGCAAACCAGAAAAACTATAAAATCTAAGACTTCTTGAAAATTGATCAATCCCGATTACTGCTAAACTGAGCTAGTTCAACTTCTGTCAGTAGTTCAATGGCACCAAACAGCACAGGAACAAAGGGCTAAGCACAAACATGTCACTGGATTTGTCAAGAAGTAAAGCTGCTTAGGTAACAGAGACCTGCCTCAATTCTGTTTTCAGTGATTAAGCCCAATACTAAGAATCTCAACACTGTGTTCAGTTGTGACCTGGAATGCTGAAGTCATCCCAAATCCATAGCATGAAAGCATACATCAGGTGAGATACACAGCTTTCAATTGGGAGTGCATGCCTGGCATGCTTGGTAGCACTCCGCATATGATATGGTAGTAGATATTTAGATCAAGCCCGCTGTTGCCATCTCAGCTAACACACAATAGCTTCCTATACCACCACTCACTGATGGTTTTATACATTTCTGCTCCTACTCAGTCTTAGGTAAAAGCAGAATGTTGGGAATCACTACAAAAGGATATTTCCTAGCCAAGAAATGAGGATATTCATTCTTGCATTGACATCCAAGAGTTCCTGTTCAGCCTCTGTTTCAGCAGGTTTTAACATGCACTGCCACCTGCCTGCCTGCCTGCCAGCAAGGCTTTTATCAATCCATCATATTCACCTTTACTCTAGTCCCTTATTCTAGGGGATTTCAAGTATTTTGTTTTAATTTGCTGTTAGATTAGAAACTGTAAATTGTCTTCACATTCCTTCTCTTCTTTAGGTGTCTTACACACTAGGTCTGCACTTGGAACCAATGTGATTTTGTAAGCAGGGAACAGCTCACAGAGAACCTCCTCTAACAGAAGGTCAGACTACAATGGGACACAATAGGATTAACTGTGGCATGTGTGCCACTGAGAGATGTTGCACTGGATATACAATTGCTTATGCTCATGATCTGTTCTTGGCCCAACGAAATGAAATGCAATAACTTTGGTTATTCAGAGATTTCCGCTTAGACCATGATGTATCTAGCATACTAGTAGTATGCAAGAAAGGAGCTTCAATCCCCTTTAGCAGGAGAGGAATTCTACCCATGTTACTCAGATATACTGAATACGATATCTGCTGCATTGTGCCATGGAAAATGAAGGGAATGTGACTGTACCTCTACCTTGTGGATGGGTTTCAGTTGCCTAAACATAGATGTCTACTGCTGTATCAGATGTCCAAGACTATTGCCCATACATCCCCAGTGGCGTGCCAGAGAGATCCAGGTCTCCCAGAGATCCTTTATCAAATTTACTGGTCCTATGTTGATGTCTCAGATATTACAGGACATATCAAACGACACTTGTGCTGCCTGTGTTGAGGCAATTGAAGAATATCTATAGTGGTCTTCTGAGCTGAGATTGTTATATTTGCACAATAACTGGGAAATTTTCATATTATAAAATGTGAATGGAAGAAAGTCCTTTGTTGAGATCAGGCTTAGGAAACAGATCTGACTCAGAGATTAGCATCAGCTTTGGTAAATTTAACTTGGAGCTATGAGTTTCACTGAATGACAGGGTAACTGAAAGGTAGGTGCTGTGCAGTCTTCCAGTGTCTAAATCAAAATAATCTTGAACCTGAGCCAGAAATAATCCCTGAGAGTGGCAGGTAAAGCTGATTATGCCTACGGATGACTATCAGTTTTAGGCTGCTGCATTCATTACAGGTCAAATGATGCCTGGTTCTCCATACATCCAGACATGCACAAAGAAATGCACAGTCAGGTACCTGTTATTGATGGGATGGTTGAATTTAATGTGCAGCCTTGTTTTTTCCAATGAAAAAAGGTTTTGCAGTACCTGAGTTATTTTACTTTCCTGTACTAACTTTAAGGATAGTGGGCCTAATTCTGAGAGCATTAAAGCAGGTGTAAATGAGAAACATTTCCATTGGGTTAAATTTTATTTCATTCATACATTAAGGCCAACACTTTTGAAGGTCTTGCGTATGAGTTACACATCCAATTGAACATGTGTAGCCTTTGAAATATGGAAGAGCTGAACAAGGCTTTCAAGAAAATTAAGAAATTAGTAAAAGGGCCATCAATCCATATCCGCATTCAAAATTTTCCTTTTTCTGAAGACACATTCTAAATTGCAAAAATTAAAACAAGATGTTCACAGGCTTCTCTAGTCACAACATAATGGGTCGTATACCAGCAACTGTCCTGGCGTGCCTTAGCTAACCGGCCTTCATTATTGTGGCACTGTTATTACATATCATTGTAACAAGACATCCAGATTGGCACCAGTGTTTGCTACAAATAGGAATTTTAGTTGGTCAGTTAGATACGCTTTAAAGAGCATAATCACTGCCCTCGGGTTACTTTAATCTCCATGTCTGTATGTGTACATGAAATATGCCATAACTGTCTTCTCAGTTTTACTCTGTGAAATTTTTAAGTCACTTCAGTCTTAGAGTAACTTGAGTGACATTTTATTTATATGTTCCTGAAATTTCATTTCATTAAATGGAAACATGTTCTCGTCATTCAATTAGTCCTTGATCTGAATTCTCAGTTTCTTCACCATTTTTGGTGGGTGAGTTACCCCTTTGAGAAGTGGGAGGGGAGAGGTATGGGCTGTGGATTACTAGTGCCTAATTTCATTTATGTTCCCCAGTTAAGGGAATGACATTGCAATTGTATCAGGCTAACAGCATGTAAATGGTAATCAGATAGAGGGATATAAAGTCACCAGAGATATTAAGGCAGCCTAGGTTTGGCAACTTCCACTTGGAAGAAGCAGCACCAACTAAAGTTGAAAAAGGGCTCTGAGAAGGGGCTGCCTCAAAACTTTCCAGCAGAAAAACTGGATATTGTTGCCTCAGGAATGGCTTGATTTTGTCCCAGTAGTTGACTGGCTTCCCCAGATGCTATGCACCTGAACTGTTCAGGAGCACTTCGGTTGCTGAGGTGGATGGCGGTGACTGAGCTCTGCTTCACCTTGCCCTTGTCCCCTTGGCAGACCCCATGCATAGGGACCAAGCCCCAGTGCAGAAGTGAAAACAGTTGGCAAGGAATGAGTCGAGGGAAGGGAGCCAGGTGCCAGCTCTGAGACCTCCCTCGGCTGCCATGGTCTCTGCACAGCCTTTCCCCTTGTGCCAGGAGCAACAGGGTGCGCAGGGCCAGGACAGACCTCAGGACATGACAAGGAGCACCAGTGCTGGGTCATGCCACCCATTAGCAGTAATGAGGCACTGGCTTCATATTGGCATGTGGCATGTCGCTCAGGCATGGCACTGTGGGCCAGTGCTGCCAAGTGGGAAGTGGCTGAGCGCGGAGGCACGGAGGCACAGTGAACGGCACACAGATGGCATCTCTCGTTCTCAAGCTCATCAAACTTTCCTGCTGCTTAAGGTTAATTATTGCTACAACCAGGCTGGGTATGAGCATGGACAGGAAGAAGAAGTCCCAGTGAAGGAGAGGAAAGATTTAGGTATGGAGAAGGAAAGCTACATGCACGCTAAAACTCACTGTGTACCGAAGAACTAACTGAGCCAGGGGAAGAGAGGTGGAAGATTAAGCTCTGTTTTCTAAATCCACTCAGAGAGGAAACTGTTTGAAAAATGTGAGCTAGGACGTTTTCATTTGATTTGAGACAAAGCAAACACAGATGAGAGCAGAGTTTTATAAGCATTTCGGTACAGTATTCATGATGCTGGAGCTCTCCATGTGGGCCACAGCTTGCTTGGTACCAATAAGACAGTCGGTGAAACAAAAATACAGTTGCTTCATTGAGATACTTCAATGTGGTACGTCCTAAGCATGCTAGTATTTCTCCTCTGCACAACTGAGAAGGAAGTAGACATGGCAGTTTTAAGGTTCTGGTGTTTTATTGACAATATCTCCTTACAAAGAGGTCATAAAAAAATTGCAGAGAAATTTATTTTCCCTATGTGTAATGGATCACTATGGTAACTTCTTACTGACTTACTGCAGTAGTCCTCTGTTGTAGGAAAGCTAACAAGCTTGCATTCATTTGTAGTCATCAATATAAAATGTATTCTTGAGACTGCATCTCCTTTACCTGTTAGCGTAGTTTCACTAAAGCAAAGACCATTAATTTGTGAATTTACGACTCCATAGGTACAGGGAACTCCAAAATAGGTATTTATTACTTTAACTATCATACAGGTTTACCAGGTGTTTCCAGTCATGACTGCCTCTCAGTGTGCTGTATTTGACAGCATACAACAAATATGTGCTGCTGCACTGTGAGAATACGGGCTTAAGAAAAACAGAACAAGAACTTCTAGGGAACCATTTGGATAACCGTTTCTTGGACAGCTGATGTATATGAAAACATGAAAAATATGAAAACTATAAAACATGAAAATAATGAAATATGAAAAATACAAAAATATAAAAAGTAATTTTGTACCTTATATCAGACTAATGACTTTTGTACCTTATATCAGACAGTTGTGGGCCCTTACTCTTCTGGGTACTGTACAAAAAGCTTTCTCTGTACCTGAAGAGTTTAATCTAAGATACATGCATATGTGTAACTGACCTTAAATTTTCAAGCAGTTTACTGCTATTAGGCACTTTGCTTGAGGGAATAATTTCAGTATGGCATCATATAACAGAAAAAAGATAAACAGCTTCCTCATGAAGATGATCTTTGTTTGCCTCTTTCCATACATCTAAAAGGAAAACAATGTGACTGGGAAGGGTATAACCCTTAATTGCCTCTGAATATGCCACCTGTTTTCTCAGAGCAAAACAAAAAAGATACTTGTTTTTACTGAGAAATGTGCATGTTGGAACATGTAGCAATAGCATATGAGATATAGGTTTCAGGAGAGTCCCAGGTCTCTTATAAATAAACTCCAGGCTGTGGTCAGTCTTCTATTCAGTCTGAGTACATAAAATTATCTCTAAAAGTCACGACAGATACTCCAGAGAAATTGAGAGATCACTTGAAAGTGCTTGAACTTGTGCTTTCCAACTTCCATTTGACCTCCCTGTCCAGCAGGGACTCCCGGTTTGAGGTAAGGTCTTTGCCATGCAGTGCAGAACCACGCTGGAGTTACTCTAAGCAGGCACATCTGCACAGCACAGTGCCAGACAGAGGTGCTAGCTCAACTCCCAGACACAGTGCATCAAGAGGGCTGCTGTGCTCCCAGGCTAACAGTTCATATAGCTTCTGTTTCAGAGCCAAATCATTCAGTGCTGCCTTGGAGATCCCTCAAGGTGGTTCTAGCTGCGCCCTGCCCTGAATGGGGATCTGAGCCTAGACTCTGGGACCCTTCTAGCGGAAGATGCATCTAAACTGTTACCATTAAAAAAAAAAGCAACAACAATAAAAAGCAGTGCTTTGTCAGTTCAGTGCCTGTTCTGATTAGTACAGATACTCTCCTTTTTCAAGCTGAAGTTTAATTCCCTTTTCCACACTTGGTGCTCTCCTTTTCATACTAGGTCCATGATGTCCATGCAGCCTCACTGCTCAATTATCTTTAGGGTCCTGAAGTGCCTCTGGGTAGGTGCCTTCAGGGGATTCCAGTCCAACAGAGACCGGTGGAGTCATTTCTCTCCTACACTAAGCAATAAATGTTGAAAAACCTGGGTTGACATTATCTCAGCTGACTCTTAAATGCAGACACTGCCTTTGCTTTGTAAGAGATGAAAAGTGAATTGCCTGAAATAATTGTCTTGCAGGGAAAGGTTCGGAATAGATCAGACCACCTGTGTCACGCTTCATCCTGAGGGACATCTCTCTGCTGTTGTCTTACAGACAACATGCTTTTACAAAGCAAAAAGTATTTGGCACTATGTCTCAAGTTACAAACTCTGAGTTGAAAAAACTTTCAATAGCAGAAAAGCCATAAAGCACAACTTGTGAATTAATTACAGCAAGAAAAAAATGCTGAAGACATGAAGAAGTCTTCTCTCCTACCGATATGTTACCGACTACAGTAATGGAAGATAACCTAAGTGTTTAGATAAAGCTGGGGAGAAGAGATTGATTTTTTATTCTATGTTTGTACATAACTACCACAATAAGGTCTGACCCATGGTGTGAGCTCCAGGTGGCATCTAGACTCATCTGCCTAAAAACATTGTGGGATCTTAGTGCACTGATTTTCTAAGTCAAGGAACTGGTAGCGCTCATGTCAATATTCTTCTAGCCTCTATGCCAGGACTTGTTTTTCCTGGAAATGTTGGTGCATGAAGGAGAAGAGGGGAGAAGAAGAAAGATGGATGCGCACCTGATACAGAACTGAGATGAGCCTCAGACATATCTTGGCACTGTTGGTTAATCCTAGCTGACATGTAGCCATAGATAATCCTGCAAGACAGACAGCTACAGAATATGGAGTTAGAAAAGTCTATGTTTCCAGTACCATGGAATGAATGGGCGTTCGACAGTGAGCATTTTAGAAATGTAAAAAAGGCTACTCTGGAATTTCACAGTCATTGCAAATCCCAACCAGATGCTGAATACACATAAAAGAGAGACTCTTATGTGACAAGAGATGCCAGTCCATGAGAAAGGATGAAAAGTCAGGCTGACACTTTAGCAGCGCTTGTAAATTGTACTCAGGGGTGGATCACTGATGGGATACACACATTACTTACTTTACTACAGCAAGTAAATGCTGTGTGTCAGCTATGAAATCTGAAGATATCTGCAGCCCTTGTAGACTGAAGGAAAGTGCTGGGTGTATTATACATTCTCATAAGGAATCAAAGGAGCCGCAGCTTAGACAAAGCTTCAGTTGCATAGGTATAGAACTGTACTTCCAGAATAATTCTCAGTGGTACAATGTTAAATACAGGGCATTATCAGATATCGTTCAGAAGCAGGCCATCTCGGCCTATCTTGGATCTGGTATTATTTAAGATTTTCACTAATGGCCCAGGTGATGAAACATAATATGCCTATTAAATCTACAGATGGCAGCAATTTGTGAGTGATAATAAGTATAGTGGAGGGCAGGACAGATTGTAATTTTATCCTATAGTTCAGGCATCACGACATGAGCAATCCCTTCATCATGCAGTGCTCTTATCGTACATGTGTGGAGAACCTGAGGCAGGTTTCATCCGTTCAGTAGCAGCAGCAGTGGCAGCAGGCAGTGTAGTTGCCTGGGTGCTGACAGGGTCATGGCTACTGTAGCCCCTTGTATACTGGGAAGTCACGGGGATATGTGAGGCAAGCAGCTCAGAGACAGTATATGCACTAGAGGTCATCCTGCCAAGATTTGGTCATCCAAAACAGACCCAGCAGCGTAAAGTGTGGAAGCAAATCACAAAAACTGCAGTGTGCACATGAAGGCTGCTAGCTCAGATATGACCTGCAAGGATTTTCCAGGACCTCCAGCACTTCTGATTCTATTTTTGTTATTATTATTATTATTGTTCAATTCACTAAATTGTGCTGTAATTCATTTCAGGAATGATGGAAAAAGGACTACCTGCCTGCACTCTCTCTTATCTCTACGACTCTTAGAACTGTCTAGAAAGCAATGAAAACCTTAAAATACCATGGAAATTTATGAAAATAACAGGATTTAGTTTCCTGATATAATTGCTGAATTGATTTGCGTATGCAGCAAACTGCTCTGATTTTCTTAGTGCCAGTAATAAAGTAGTGTCTGCAGCAATTCAGCAGGTGTTCAAAGCTATTCCAAGTAGATGTAAAAGGTTACCACTTTGATTTAAAAGGTTCATTCAAACTCTTTTTCTCACTTTGCAGAAGTATAATGGAAGAAGAAAGGTTCAAGGTAATGAGAACAGAGCCCATATGAATCCAGGATATATTTTCTTTCCAGAGAGTCTGAGTCTTTTTCATGTTTTTAGGACATTCTTATAAGGATTTTTTGTTTTTTTATCATACCTCACTTTATCTGACTTGAAAATGAAGGTTACCTTTATGGCTATAGCATTTCTGATCTGTAATCTATCCAAGTCTTATTTTTGCTCAAGAAAGACATATTAAACATTAAGTTCAACATGAAATAATTGTTGCATCCTATTCTTCCATTCTCATTTTTAAATAATTCTAAAGGCAAGGCTATTCCAAACCGAGAGCTATAGGTGAAAGAAGCTGTTAAACTTCCTGATAGATTAAGTCACGCCTTTCCTGCATGCTTTATAACCTGAAGCTGAGGGCATGATTTATGATAATACAGTGAGTCATACGGAAGGCAAATGAGAGGGGAAGTTAGATACAGACGTCACTCCACAACCTTGTATGGCGGTTCTCTCTGATGAACACTTGAAATCCTAGTGGTGAGAGCTGTGTGAAATGCTTCTGGCAAATCTCACCTTTCAGTTAAAGATTTCATGACTTTTGTGAATTTTAGCCCATGGTTACTAAAGCTGAGAGAAGACTGCTCACACAGGTGATCGATAGACAGGAAATTTCCCTCCAACAACTTTTTCCCTCCTCACTGCAGAAACCCGAGTTATTTTATTTCCTTTTCCATTCCTGCAGGACAGGAAGGGGAAACGTTGGCAGAGAAGGGCATAATATGAGTTTGGAACTATAAAAGAAAAAGAGCAATTCCTAAGAGATCCTTGGAGGTGTGAGTTTCTTGAGGGAAGGACAGATTTTGGCTAAGAACTCAGTTAATCCTTAAGATTTCCTAAATGGGTTCCTGAGTCTGCTAAGGACTTCTGGTATGACAGTGGAGGAGACTTTTAGATTCAGATTGTATTTGGTTTCCTAATTTGGTTTTCATTCTTTTTGAGGACCTAAATTTCAAAGGAGCCTTTGGAAGGCATACTTTACTCTTTGTGCCTTGTTTTTCATGCCTGTGAAACTGGTAGAAGCAGTTAATGGCTTGCATTTCTATGAAGTGCTTAGATATGACAAGGACAGTTATTACAGGTAGCAAGAGAGGAAAAAATCCGAGCCACTTCAGTCTCTCAACTTCTAAATGAATATATCCCTGAGATCTTATTGCTGTGTACATTAAAACCTTAGAAGTAAAATCTCCCTTTGTTTGCTGAGCACAGTATATGTGACAGAGAGGTGAGTTCATGAAGGTCACTCTTCAAACACACAATTTGCTCTGCTAAGTCTCTAATAATTTGTCTCCTGCAACTTGCTGGGGATTTCTTGTTTTAAGAGTTGATTGATTCAATCAAGTTAAAGGCAATCATGTGTTTACTTCTGTTCCAGGCCAAGCTATTCCTTCTCCCTTTCCCCTTTCAGTTTTCCTTCTGTAATGTTTTATGAGCTAATACAATGGACTGCAGTCCTGTTTGGGCATTTCACACGGAATCAAACTCTGCTCTGCCTTCCGCCTCCTGTTCTGCTAGCCTTTCTTTCAAGAACAAAGTGGAGAAAAGGGCAAACCAGGTTGTCACCGTGGAGAGAAATAGGAAAAGGAGCTTAGAGGACATTGTGTTTGTGGTGTGAAAAGGGCACAGACAAGAGATTTCTGGAATAGCAGAGGAGCCAAGGTAGTATGTGGCAATGTGGGGAAAGAGATTAGAATGGACTGGATGCCTGGTTCCTTGCATATGGCCAAGGATGCTGGGTACAAAACCCCATTCGTTACATAAAAAATGAGGTTTGAAGGGGAGATATATTTCCGATGATGAGTGAAACAACTCCTAATGACAGTAGTAGGAGCTGGGCATAAGAGTTTCATTCCCAACACACTGGAGTCCCAGATGCTTTCTCTCTGAGCTATATGTGAGATCAGTGGATTTGTCTAGATTCAATTGTTAAAGACATTCTATCCTATGGAAAATTTAGTGAAATATACTCTTTCCTGAGCAACTTGGCTAGATGAATTCTGGTGGAATAGTGCATGCCCCAAAAGACCTTTTCAAAGATGTAAGGCCTCATCTGTCTGGGTGGAGCTGTAATTCTTTCAATTCATTTGCACTTCTTCTGGCCCATGTGCGACTGAAGAGATGTGTGATTCCTCACATGGCATCATTATTGGCCTCTCTGAGGACTGCAGTCAAAGGTTTCTCCATTAGTGAAGAATACCATCCCAGAAAGAGAAGAATGTATCAAATTAGTGGAGTTGCTTGCTGCTTTTTCTCCATTCCTCTTTGCTTTGAAAATAACATGAAATCTGACACAAGATTGGACACAGCCCTGAAACTGTCTCAGCAGTTTTAGCTTTTAGCCAGGTGAGTGGGTTACAGAGTCACAGGCTAATTATTGTTTAAGTCTTTAGCTGAGCAGTAAGAATGGCTTGGCCTCTCAATTTCAGGCCATGTTTATGATTATACTGAAACTTTTAAAGGTGACATGATTTTTTTAGGCATTTTGAGTCTAATGCTTCCTTTACACTTCATTAAATCTTGTGATTTTTCTGAGCTAGGGACTGTTTTTATTCACAGAAATGATATCCTTGCAATGAGAATTTATTTGGACATTTTAAATCACCTCTCCATGAAGGTTGGTCCCAATGGTCTCCAAATTATGGCAGTTGTCTTCAAGTGAGGCTTTTTATTTGTTTGGGAGCTTTTCTTGCACCCTAAACAATTTCATACCAGCAAGCAGCTTTCTGGTGTGCTACTTATCTATTCAGAAACATCAGTTTTGTCTATAACAAAATAGATTTGTTGTAGAGAGAATATATTGCTACACTGAAATATAGGACACAGAGCAAATGATCTTTCTTCTGATATGTCTCTTTATATAACCAGTGTTGTCATGACAACTACAGAGTAGAGTTGCCTCTTCAATAGGAGACGCATGACTAAGGGCCTTTGTCTTACCGATGAACACGTCTGTAATTCTCAGTCTCTCAGCGAAAGAAAGCACGAATACCATCCTACTCAATTTATTCCTATTCACAGAATTCACTATGTAAATGGCATATTACTTATAAACTTACAAACTTCTGATTCTGCAAACACTCTGCTCCACTTCACAGCCACGGCAGCTTTGCAGATTATAGGTGGGTGCAGAAACAGCAATAAAGGGGGGAGCAGCAGAGCTGCTCACAACCTTTTCTGTTGTGTGACACAGCAGGTACCCCACTTCACAGCATTTACGGAGTGAGGGGACCTCTAGATTCCCTAACAAGTCTATTCCAATTTTATAGGTGATACCTTGCATTTAGATAAGAATGATGAGTAAAATAATAGATGCATTAAATTACAGGAATGAAAGTCTACAGATGTAGGTTCTTTCCTCATCTCAGGAAATGAACTTATGCCTGGTGCCCATTTACCTTGTGCCTCAGTTCTGTCACTTTAAGACTGGGGACAGTATACCATCCTCACTCTCATAGTCACTGTGATCAATATTTTATTGATGTCTGTGAGATGCTTGCCCTGTGAAGAGAAGCACCAAGTGGAATAAGCACTAGCCAGTGAGAGAGTAGGAACAGGGAACGAGCTTATGCTGTATTTAACTGAGCTTCCGTGACATCCTGCTTTAGGCAAGGTGGGTTAAAGGGAGAGAGCTTTGACATAGTGCTGGGAGGAATGAGGTGTTTATAAGCTCATGAGTTACTTACGCTTCCAGATTTCTGGTGGAATCACATTCACAGCTGCCTCTTTGGCTAAACTCTGTAGGGTCTTGCGAATTTCCTTGGACAGCCCAGGCTGGATCAGGAGAAGCGTCATTTACATTGGCTACAACTTAAAAAGTAATATAACACCCAGGAAAGAGAGAAAACAGGAAATAGCTGATCATTGCTAGGTACCCCCAGGAAAATAACAATGTAAATACCTCAAAACAAGGCTACTAATCTTTGGGAGCTTTGTATAATCTACCAGTGACTATGTAAAAAGTCACAGAAGCACAAAAGCATGGACAGCTCAGCTGAATGACTCTACTTTTTCCTGTTGTTTTAGTAATTGTCCAGTGTTGCTGCGCAACATTCAGTACTGTCCTCACTGCTTAGAAACTGTGCTTGTAATAGGGTAATACCTGTCTATAATATTCACAGATTCACAGTCTGGGGAACAGAATTTAAATAGCCAAAGTCTAGTAAGGCTGTCTCTAAATACAGGCTTTCTTGACATTGGGTTTCCATGAAGCAGAGCACTATCATCATCTGGTGCATTGCCTGTCATAGTAGGACCCCAAGCTCAGCGTTCTTCCAGGTGCCTGTGTAATGAGCACAAAAACACATGCCTAGAAATGGTTTCCAGTCAACTATCCCACAGAGTTATTTTCTGTTCCACAGTCGGTTTTCTAATGCCGTGTTCAATACTGCAACACGACAGTTACTACTGTAAAACCCTTTTGAATAGCAGTCTGGAAACTTTTAAAATATGTAGTCACTGTTGACCTTCAACTGTTTTTGCATGTGACTTCACTGTAAACAAATTAGTTGGTACATTTTATATATTGCCTTTACATATTTGCATTTCATATTGCCCCACTGTCTGGCTTCAGGCAGTTTGCTATGCTGTGTGGATAGCGAACTTGGAAATTGTTGCCCTGTATTCTACAGCATGAGTTTTGC
Source organism: Struthio camelus (assembly GCF_040807025.1). Classification (NCBI taxonomy): domain Eukaryota; kingdom Metazoa; phylum Chordata; class Aves; order Struthioniformes; family Struthionidae; genus Struthio; species Struthio camelus. Next base: position 139,709,933 of record NC_090942.1, on the reverse strand, counting down.
CTAACCTAGCTTTTGATATCAGGAAGCTTAGGTGTTTACACCTGAAAATGTCACATTGTGTTCCTTTGATGATCAACAGAGAGAAACAGGGACCTCTTCTATTGACCTTAAAGGTAGCTAGCTAGGGATGATTCACTGTGCATGTCTGCACCACAGGCATTTAGTCTTACACGAGATGAGCTCCATCCATGGCATCACACTGCCTCAAAGAAAATACTCTGGGAAACAGCTACTGGGATAGAAGAAGCAAAGAACTATATGTCAGCCAAAATCTTTATATATTCACTATTTGGGAAAAGAGAATTTGTTGCCTTTTTACTTTGGCAACTTAAAAAAAGGGATCTCTGTCATGGAAGGTATTTTGCCCTGTATCATTTGGAACGGGTTCCTCAATTTCTTAATGTTTCCTCTGCATTTTTCTGGCTGGAAAGCATTAGCTTAAGTAATTATGTGAAGTGCATAACCTAGATAGGCGTGGAAAGAAATTGAGCCTTTGTTGGCATGTGTGGCCATAATGCCCACACCCAGGCAGGGCCAGCTCTCAAAAAAACTCAAAGGATGACGTCTGAAGCACTGAAATCAGGAGTGGAGATACCTCTACTCTAAATAAAGCTATGGTTTCACCCACTGTACATATATTTAATGAGTTCTGAACCTTGTGTGAACTCTGCAGGGAAAAATGCCAATGATAGCTTTCAGGATCCCACTGCACCTTAGAATATTACCTCTGGCAGGATGGAATAGCTTTGAGGTAATTGATATTGTCATGTTGATTTATTTATCTGTCATAAGCATTGAAAGGAAATATTTCTAAGTTTAGAGCTTTACAAAAATGCCTCCAGAATCCGTCTTAGAAGTGTATGCAAATGAAGATGTATATTTTGGATATGCCATTTGATCATTCTGCGAAGAAGTAAAACGTTGTGTGTGCACTTTAGAAAAATGGTGGCAAACTTTTCAAGGTTTGAGAGACTCCAGTTTATGGATACTTGCATCAAATGTGAGGGCTTCCGCAGAAATGGCCTAACTGACTCTTTCTCTCTTTTCTGATTGACCTATCAAGGTATCTGATGAAAGATAAAATGCAGAACGCTATCTGAAGAGTCACTGCCTAGCTTTTTATTCAGGCAACATTTTCTTAACCGGTCCTTTCATTTTGTGCTTCACTTTGCGTTGTTTCCATTTGTTGATCAGTCACTGCAGCCTTGGATACTTTATTAGTATGCTGCTGGGGAAACTGTACATCAAGCAAACTCAAAATCAGGATGGAACATGGTTGCTATACCCGGATGACACAGGACTATACAGCCATCCCATGGCACTAAAATGTAATTAAAATCATTCATGTCCTTCTCTCTTTTTTCAGCTGCAGTGCTAAGAGCTACTCCGGAGCACAGGGCTTGGATTCATACTGTGTTATGAAGCTGTGAATACTTGATTTGCCTCCAAGCTATTTTTGATACCAGAAGCAGATGGCACAACAAGATGCAGCGCAGCAGCTTTGAACAGGCGCATGCCAGCGGGGCTCCAAAACGCTCGCGTGCTGGGCACGTAGCTGCCTCCTGCCGGCGTCGTGCCGCAGGAGGCCCTGAGGTGTCCTCGTGGCCCTGCCCTGCCGGCCTGGCAGCAGGGAAAGGCAGAATTTGCCGTTCCTCTCTGTGGGGATGTCTCGCCCTTGCCTCCCCTCGGGGTCCTTTTCCTCCCTTCAAGCGTCCCCGCCACCCGAGGCCTTGAGAGGTGGGTGGCCTGGCATGACTCGCCCGGCACTCAGCAGAGAAACCTGGCAGGAACTTGTCTGTATTTGCTGAGAAAAGTTGTCACGGGAGGGCAGTGACCGCGTTTGGGCAGCCCAGCGGGGGCGAGGCAGCCGGGAGCCGCAAGGCCGGCCGGGGGCGCTGGGGCCGGGGGTGGGGGGCACCGTTACTATGGAAACACCAGTCGGGGCGGCCATCAGCCAGGGGCGGTGGGGCAAGGGGAGCCGTTACCATGGAAACCCCGGTGGGGGCCGGCCGGCGCCCAGGGGCGGTGGGCTCTGTCTCTGCTTTCGTCCTCCGCGCGGTAGTGTTATATCCAGACAGCGGAGCCTTGCCTGGGGGGGGCTTTCAAACACAAATGAAGTACAGCTGCTAGAGGGCATCTTTTTAAAGAAAATGATACAGTATGCAGCCAAGACGCGGCTCAGCTGAGAAGTCGTAATTGATTTCTTATTTAACCAGACCTAATTGCTATGATTAGATGTGGATGGATATTAGCGAACACGCTGAAATGTAGCTGGAAGACTGTAATTACACAAGCCTACGTAGGACTGCTGACACTTCTGACGAAGAGCAAAGTTTTAACAGTGTATCCAGTGGAGCAGCGCTGTAGAGCGCTGTGCTTTGTCAGGTGTGACATTCACTGTCATATTTATAAGGTCAGATCATCTTGGAAATTGGAATTTATGATTTTCTTCCTGTATTTTAGGAAATCCATTTCCATTCGTAGGCAGTATTTTCTTCAAATTAGTCAGAAGACATAACACAGATTATTATCAGCATAAACCGTTATACAGTAACACTGCCTAGCCCAAGGTACAGAATTGGCCAGGTCCCGCGCTTGACCTCCACTCATCTTCATTTTTGAGATCTGGAGGTTCTGGTTATCTCAATTTGCAAATCTAATCAATCAGCTCCAAACTGATCATTCGCTGGTGCTCTCTGGTGAGTGATTGAGTTCCCCGAAGTTTACCCTTACATGCAGGGCAGAGAGAGAAAAGTTCCTCTCAGAGAAGGGCCTATAACTAGAGATTTGCCCCGTTCTGTGTAGCTCCCTGCCGACAAATATCTAAAGCTGTGGGCATGTGATTTCCAGTGTAATTTGCATTGCAGGTATTGCTTGTGCAGTGTGATCACATAGAAAAAGCCGTTTCTGTGTGCCAATGCTGTCAACTTGCAATTAAAGAACAAATTACGTTTGAAAATGGAGCCAGTCAGGCTAGAATCGACTCTCACGCTTCCTATTATCTCCTTCTCCTCCCAACCACATCCTCCTCCTTCATTACACTTAAGAACCCTGCTGGCATGGGAAACCAATGGCAGAAGCAAAGCTTGGAGCAAGATAGGAATTTTTCATGGGATTTTATGGAAATCACTGGAACCAGATAGAAAAAGAGTTCAGGAGGTACCGGCTTTGGCAACTTCTTCTCAGCCTGAATTGGTTGATTTTTCTTTGTAGACCGATGAACAAGAAGTTTGAAATACTCTGGCACCTGTTGATCAGTGACACTACTGCTTCTCAGGAGGTGAGCCTTAGCAGGTCAGATACACTTTGTGCATATTGATTATAGAGTATTTTTTGACTTAATGGAAAACAGATGCTGTGGCAAGCCTGCCAAAGCTGAGTTTGATAGCAGCAAAGCTGCACTCTAATTGTATACAGGGCAATTATTCACTCCTGGAGGAAGTTAATAAATGGAAAATCCCTTCCTTAAATGCCCCCAAGACCTAGGAGAAAACTGCATAGGCTAGAGATGACCAGAGTTTCCAATGCCACCTCCGCTAGCACTGAACCCTGGACTGAAAAGACAAAACAGTTTATCAATCAGATGTGCGGCTATGGGATATGTGGGACTGTATATCTAAACTGTGGAGATACACATCAGGTGTAAACTGTCACAGTGGATCATGCACTGAGGTGGTACCCCAGCAAGACAGCGCCGGTACAGAAGCGTTAACCTCAAGCAGAGGAGTAATGGAAAATACCTGGGGCAGGGTGATCAGAACATAATCAGCTACACCCCATTACTGAGTGATTACCTGCCTCCTGCCTGTGGGTACATCTGAGCCAGCTGCAGCAGCTCTGGAGGAGCCCCGTGATGGGGGCACTTGGGCACATTTGGCCCCTATGCCTGGGTGGGGGTTTCTTGCTTGGCAACAGAAGCTGTGAGAGGGTAAGAGATAGCAGGGAAAGCCAGCTGGAGCAGTAGGTATGAGCGTGTACAACTCACAGAAAGTGCTGGAGAAAATAGGAGGGTGAGAAGAAGATAAGTCTCTCCCCTTTATTTTTCAGAAGGCTTTTAAGACTTTCCGTGGTTAACATGCAGCCTGTGTTACTCAACAGTTGCTCCTTTGCTAATGTAAAATGTGACATATCAGGACTTCCTTCTCTCAAAAGTTATACCCTAACCCAATGAACAGGGTCACGCCATGTCTCATATAACTGTGTACTCCGGTCCAGAGGGAAAAGGAGTGGCAGCTGTCCCCGTGCTCCCTTGCATGTAGTGTGACTGCTTGCCACAGGAGTGAGCCCCAGAGAGACCGAGTGTGCTCTACAGCAGATGTGGAAGGCGTTTCATTCTTGCTATCATGTTTTGGGGAAGGTCCGCAAGCAACAAAACGCTGAGTTTGTAAAATTTTTCTTACATCATTTCTCTGTAAGCATGGAGAAACAGTGTGAATGTAGAACCAGTTCATAGGAAACTCTTCTGGCTGTCTGCCAAAAGACATGTCAGTGGGAGCCAAGTTTCTTCTCCATAAGGATTGTTAGTGCTGTCCACCCAAACCTGCCACGCTAGTTCACCAGCAGCAATACACTAAAAACATTTAAAATCTTTTCCAGTGTTGTAAGAATCACAGTGATCCTATGATAACAGTCAGTTGTATGTAATGCCTGCCACTGTAAAGTGTAGGGTTAGCACAATGGAAAATCACTGCCAGTGCCAAGAGCCAACATGACCCCGACTGGAAACAATCAAATTGTAATTTTAAGGGCTTTCAGTTAGAATACTATTCTGTAGTAGTTCTTCAGCTGTCATGGTTCATGGTTGCTGGACGGCTACACCACTGGAGAAACGTTTTTCCCTTTTCAAGAACGTTATTTTATTTAGCTGAACCCGTGAACTGAAAACAAGCTTGGAGTATTGGTGTAGGTTTTCTTACTTTATGGACAGATTTACAACACTTCTTAATTGATAACAGATAACAATACAAACAATGTACAAACTATTTACAAATATGTGCAGGAAGGTTCAAGTTAATAATATAAATAAGCTAATAGGAAATTAACAAAAGAGGTAACCCCAAATCGTATGAGGCAGTGCGGAATGATGACAGGGTAAGGGTCCTGATCAGACCATGCCAGGTAAGCATGTCAGTTTTTCTGTACAAGACCGTAATATCACCTGGCCACACTGGTGGGTGTGCTGGCTCCTGGTATAACACCATAATTTCACCAGGCCACACCAGTGGGTGTGCTGGCTCCTGGTACAGAACCGTAGTCTCACCAGGCCATACGGGTGGGTGTGCCAGCTCTCAGTATAACAACCTAGTAACCCATGCGTCCGCGGTATAAAGGCCACACAGTGGAGGAGTGACTGAAAGGATCCTGATGAGCTTGATTCGGTGTCCCGAATCAAGGGGCAGGGCAGGTCTTGAGGAGCGCTGATTCGCCGGTCTGCGTCCTGCTGTCAGCTGTCCAGCAGCTTCGAATGGGATGATTCCATGTCAGCTCTTGGTCTTTAGAAAGGCTGCTTAGCTTCTTCTAGCCCTCACAAGTGCCACTAAGCTCTTGTCCCTCAGCACTCCTCTTCTCACTGACTCTGCCACTGAACCACTGAACCTGTGAAACTGGCGCTCTTTTCATAGCCGAGGCAGATCGTGACCGCAGACATAGATCAGCTCTCAGATTGGTCACTTTTGGATTTTTGTTCTAATTGGTCTAGTGCTGATCCTTTATTTAAACATTCCAAAATATTCATTGTGATTGACAGCAGCAGCTGCTCTTGGCACGTGGTATTCATCCACCAACGGTTTCAAACCTAAGTGGCGGGAAGCCTGGCAAGGTTCAGTTAGCCCGACAGGGGTCACACAGACGGCATCCTATTAACTTAATATATATTTATCTATATGGGATTTGTTAAACCATCGCAAGCATATTTCATGGTCTCAGCCAAGAGTGAAGTACAGTCAAGAGCAAACAATTGTGGCTGTAGTTTGGGGTTTGTTTAGAAGTACCAGAAACAGAAGCAGAGTAAGATTTATACTGTAAATAGATACATGATCAACTTTTGCAAATTCATGCATAACACTCAGAGTTTGAAATAAGAGAATTCAGATAATTCAGTACTTGCAATCTTCTGCTCCGTTTGCCTGGTACCTCTTACCAATTGGTAGTAGCTTCCCTTATCCTGTAACTATACCTTATAATCTGCCTTATCTGTATGCCCCATTCGTGCAAAAGGAGGTAAATACTAGAAAGAAAGGATGTCTGGAAGTGTGCTAAGTTTCTTCCTTCATATTGTAGCTGTTGTGGCAAATTTATAAGCTATCACCTCAAAAAGGACTCCATTTGCTTGTTGTTATACAAATATCTACAAACCCATTGCCACAGATTTTGGTCACCTTTAATTTAATTCAAAATAGCATCATCTTCTGTCACTGGCAGACGTTCCTGAAATTAATGAATTTTTTACAGTGATTCTGTAGGAGAATTTTTGAAAGCAGGTTAGATTCAGTCAATGAAGGTTCTTGTACTGATTTTAGGCAAAACAAGTAAATATTTTAGTCTGTTGGGTGCATCGATCCCCTCCTCTTGAAAGCAGTGCCCTGTTTTCCCACTTTCCTGTAGTTTTTGATGTGCAATTGCAGGTATTTGGGCCAACTAGGCTGATCTCCAAGAGGAGGAGAAATGAGCAATACAACCAAATATGTTCTAAGTGTAATTTTGTTTTATTTCCCCACCTACTGCAGTCCTAGAATACAGATGATTCAACAGATGCTTCCAGAATGCAGCTCTGTCTCAAAAATGACTTCAGAGCAGAGATGCAACTATTTTCATGCTTGCTATCCTAGAACAGTCACAGTCCCTATATAGCACAATCAAGAACCATATCCACAAACATTATCCAGCATATCTTTCTATAGCAGTGCTACCTGCTGTTACTGGTCATAACTTAATACCATGCTTAATGCCATGCTTCCAGGCCGCTGCTGTGATACTATTTTCTATCAGAGTGCAACAAAATGGCTAGCTTGAAGAAAGGACATTTATGTTCTTTCAACAAATCCCTGTCATCGCTTTTTAGAAACTGGTCTGAGCTGGGTTTTTTTGTTTGTTTGTTTTTCCAGAGGTATTTTTCTTCTTTGTCCATTTTTGTAGTCCTCTGCAATTCGATAATGATAACTGAAGTCTGTCAAGAAAGGTAATATGTTTGTTTAGGTCAGAGGTAGGTGATGAGTAGAACAAGTATAATAGCTTTTTCCATCTCTCTGTGTCTCAGAAACAAGAGATAATAATTTGTTCTATATGTGTTGGGTGACATAATGTAGCATTCAGGTGTGGTGCAACAGATGCTGAGTGTGCACGAGCAGTTGCCAGTGCCCATCTCTACAGACTGACAGTAATCTGTTTCTTCCAACTACTTCATATTTCCTCTGCAAAACTGCCAGTGATGTGAGTAGGAAAAGATTGGGGTACGGAGTTGAAGTGAGCTCTTCTTTAGCCTGCACATTCCCTCCGCGCTTTCAGGTGATATCCAAAGGAGAAAAAAGCCAGATAAAGCTTCTCTGAGCAGCACTCACTGGCTAATGTAGTCTACTGTTCCCTGCCGATCTCATAGCCCATAGTTGGCTGCGGTGCCCAGGGGAGCACTGGGCTGTCCTCTGAAATTACCAGGCTGGAGGATGGACTCTGCCACCCTCCCTGGTGCCTCCTCTTCCCTGAGAACTCAGATGAGGCAGGAGAATATGCTTTAACTTTATCTCTGCAGAAGCCATTGGCCCTTTATTACCATCATCTTTCACTTTGTTCAAAATGATTATTTCAACAGAGATAGGATTATTCCTTTGTTTTTGTGCCAAGTGAAATATAATGGAAATTCTTTATACATTTTGTTTAATAGTAAATAGCTATATAATGCTGAGATACAAGTATACCAAGTACCAAAACCTATGTGTTATTCTTTACATTTCTACTTCATTAGCAGTAGGAACAGATTTTAATGCAGAAAAAAAAAAGACAGCAAATTCATATGGCTAATAACCGTTAGGGAGAAGAAAAGTTAATTTCTCAGGAGATTTTACTTTTTCTGAAAGCTGAACCTAATTCTTTGCCGAAAGCAACGCATCCTTAGCCTTTAACTTATATCTATGGTTTATTTCCCAGCACAGATTAAGTTAGCAAATATATCTGGCAGAGCCCTGACAGCGCTGTGAGCTCTGTGGCCTCTCCTGCAGCCCGTCCGGCGTGGGGCTGGGCTGTCCATGCCCCAGCCCTGCTCTAGCTGCGCCGCTGGCCGACACCCTGGCCTGGCCCTGGTGGGCAGCTCCACTGCTGCACCCTGACAATGCAAATACATATACATGTACACTAGCAGCTTAAAGGGTAATTTCCTCATGGTCACTGACTGAACAGCCTCAGTGCAATCAAGAGTGTTTCATAAGCACCCATCAATCAGCATTGTCCTCCCAAGGTGAAGTTTTCCTTGCAGATAGGTTCAACCAATCTGCAGACAGGGCTTTTGTAGATTTACCAAGTGAAAATCAGGAAAGGAAGTTGCATCAGTGAAACTGAGAAGTTGAGAAGAGCAAGAAAATGTTGTCATGAACTCATTTCAGGAAATGGCCAAATTTCTGTTTTTCGCAGACGTTATATGGATGAAAAATGAGTGTATATATTTCATTCATGGCATGATATAAAGTTCTCACTCTAGTTCTCCCCTCACTTCTGTTCCTTTCATGACATTCATGGAAAGATAGCGTGGCTACCACATATAAAACAGCTTTGTTACAAAAAGCAAAAACTAAACAAACATCTAGAAAAAGCCCATATCCTTAAAGGTACTAAGGCACTCAGTGCTGGTTTTGGATGCTTAAATTTCCATTAAGTTTAACACAAAATTAGATATCAAATAGGTTTCAGGCTTCAGAGCAGCCTTTCAGATTTGGTCCCATGCTGCTTTCTTCTGTGGGATCTCAAAGCATCTGCTGTCTTAGATGCATTGAATTTTCTAGACAAAAGCATACAATTAATATAGCACGTTTGTTTGTGCACCTAGTAGTTTTAAGATTTGATATTTCCTTTGGTGCTGCTTATAATCCAAATGATTAATGATCTCTTCAGGCCCTTTGGCCCAAATCATCTTCAAGAAAGTAAATAGGCTACATTGGGATACAAAGGGTAATTATTTCAATCAGAAAATCAGTGCGTGCTTCTTTGTTGTCCATTCATTGTCTACACAGGAAACCGAGGTAACCCAAGGAGGGGTGAGGAGTCGCAGGCAGATAGACTAGAGATTAGTGGGTGCTAGAGTATATTCCCTTCGCTAGAGTATACTCCCTTCTTACAGTATAGCATGAGCCACAGTCTATCAGTTGGCTGGAAACTGGAACACCTTCCCGTGCAACCACTAAAGAGAGTATTGATGTAGCTAATGGGACTTCTGCAAATAGAAGAATAAAATATTAAATAATGTATGTAAAAATTAGCATTTGAATGCAGCTATTGAAGAAATATTTTTACGTGGTTACAACACAATGGCAACACAGAGGCATTACTTAAATGAAATGAGAAAACCAACATATATATTGAAATTTTCACAAAATTTGATGTATTTCTCTGAAATGTCTTTGTTCCAACAAAATAATGCCTTCTAATAAAAAAGTCTGCCATGAGATTTTCCCATCACTTCTCATTTCCTGCTTATAACTCTGCTATGCCTTTTCAAAATTTTCACTTACATTGCTCTATTGCAGGAACATTTTCAGTGTTCCAAAAGATATACAGAAAGGATAGTCTCCTTTTTTTTTCATGAAACAAATGCTTAAAATGCATTCTGAGGTTTAACTAAAGGAAGAACTCATGATATGCTTCTACTGTTATATGGATTGTGGATATGCTGTGCTGTAATTAGTAGCATGACACATGAAAAATTTTTCCTGAGAAAAACAAAAATCAACTGACAAATTCTGGTGGGTTTTATTGGTAGTTCCTTGCAAATGAAGGAATTCATTTGCTTACCTGGCCAAAATACCCAGGTCTGCCATTTAGCATTTTAACCTTCATTGCTGAAAGCTTCCCAATGCATGTTGAGCCAACACCAACTGTTCATGTCAGCCAGTCTGACAGGGGCTCGAGCAAGCCTGTCTTCCAATTCTTGATGCTGAGTGAGGTGACTCCCAAGTTTAATGGAGAACATCATATTTAGCTGCTACTCCTGCCCTGACTTAGATGTTACTTTGTACAGTTTCATTATTGATTCTGATTCTGTCTTAATTAGTTTACAATAGTAAGGAACAGCCCTACTGTGGGGATAGAAAGTGCGCCTTGTCTTTGTATTAAAACCTTTTTAATGGCTGCAGTATTGCCTTTGGCAGAACATCTGTGGAAGGGGGCTCGAGATGAGGAAGCAACATCTTAATGACTTCGTGAAAGATGTATTCTGAGCACTGTTCTCGCTGCTGCTGAACGTAGCAAAGTCATGAAATTCAGGATCCAAGCTCCTTTGCCACTTCTGTGCTGTTGTGGGCTGGAAAACAACCTAATTCCTCTAAAGCTAACACTGGGCTTGTGGCCAAAGGATAATAAGTAGTGAAATCTTTGAGAGCTTGAAATGTAGCTAAAATCAAGAGCTGGATCTTCAGCTGATATAAACAAGAATGGTACCGCAGACTTTGATGAGCTGGCTTTATAATTTGATGTAGTTCTTTTTTTATAGCTGCTGTTTGTTTTGGAACCATCTGCTTAAAATGGTTAAACAGCAAACAAAAGGGTCAGAAACTCCATTAGCAGTCAACTAATTCTCAGTTCATAGGTGCAAGTTGTGGTTATTCATGTGTGCAGACATCTGTCAAGCTTTTAATCACAAAAGCAAACTGTGACCTGTGTTCATAGCCATTTTTCTCTGAGAAATAGTAGAGCTATGAGCTAATAAAATTATCTGTAAACAAGCACAGTGCACTGCAAAGAACTTTCTTGAGATTTGCATTGCAGATTAAAGATATTTTAAAAACATAAAGCCTACACTTTGGCATTATTGTGTTTACTCCTCTACCTGAAGTCATTACATTTCTTATTCCCTCTCTTTTCTTCAGTGCAGAAATAGGTTTGAGTTTCTTATTTTGTTGAGGAAACACCATTGCCAGCGGCTCAGTTCTCCTGAGCTGCAAAATAATGGACCGGTGTGCTCGTGCTGCAGAGAGAAAAATGTCTATCCTGAGACAAATTTTAGTTTTAACCTTCCTGAGGGACAAGGGAGAAAGAAAGTATTATTCCATATGCTTCTCTGCTTGATGATTTAGCTGGACCTCAAAGAACTCATTAGTTCTGGAACTCTTCTCATCCAGTTATGCCAAGTAGCTACCTTACAAAGACCCTTTTTTTCAATGTACATACGAACAATATAAGAAACTTTGTGTGTGCTACCCAGTGCTGTTGACTTGAGCGTTAGTACACTGAGTAATTTTAAAAGTGAGGGACATCTCTGAACTGAGAGTTACTAGCTTTGATTCCATAAGCGCTGTTTTTTAAAAAGGAGTTGAGACAAACAAGATTTCCCACTCTTGATGGAGAGGACCTGTCTTCCCAGTAATCTTTCTGGATTCATATCTTCCTATAAAATTAGGACAAATTCAGGTAAACTGGATCTTCAAATGTGCTAAAAAAGGAAAATGATTTTTTCTACTTCAGAGACTCTTTCAAAATTCATTTTAATTAGGATACACACTACTATTCTATGTTTTAGAGAAAAAGTTAAAAAACAATTTTCAAAACAAACTCACACAAACCCAAACCCTCAACACTCTCAAGTGCATATAAGACTCTACTAGTTTATTAAAAAGGCAGTAAATATCAAGGCTGTGTCAGGATTTGGCTGATGTCATTATCTCTGTCTGAAAGTGATGGAGAGACTGTGCCTGGATATTGTTCCTGGATATGTCACCGAATTTTAAGGAATGAAATAGCACCTCATTTAATTGCCTGAGTGAGCAGTAGCTGGCATGGCAGCCAGACCACATTCAGAGTTGATATAACTCGATTCTCTTCTATATGTGTGTCACGTCAACATCTTTATAGCTGATCTCAAGGCAAGGGTAAGGGAACAGAATATAAGCAGCCTCCTGCCACACAGCAGGGAGACTTAACTGCTATGGAAACAAGAGTAGCTTAGCCAGAGGAGCATTTAGTGGATAGGCTCCTACAATCTGCTTGACATTTTACAAATGTAAGAAGAAAAGAAGTTAAAAACCATTAAAGCGTTACCACATCTTCTTCTACTGTTATCTGTCGACAGCCTAGTAAAGAATGGGTTTGCATACAATAAAATCACCTTGGCACTGGGTTCTTGGTATTTCTTTGTGCCTTAATTGTGGAGCAGCATTGTTGAGTGAAGCATTTTCCAGGCCTGGGTCCTGGCCCCAGCTATCTTACAAACCAAACAAAATTTGCCTGACATTTAGCCAAAACTCTCTATTGATAGTCTAAAGAAAAAATGGTTTTTAACTTTTGGCTGTGCTCTAGATTCATCTGGGAGTGTTAGTTAGGAAGAAGCACTATTTTGTGTTTTCTCCACAGATGAAATTAAGAAGCACCAGCCATCTGAAAAGAAGCTTCATTTTCTTCCTATCCAGAGCAGAGCTGCAGAAGTGCTTAAATAACTTCTAGTGAAACAGTGACTCTCCTGCATGCTGGTGTGAAGCACATTTCCAAACTCCGAGGTTTGACACCCGCATTTGGCAGGCTGGATTATTTGTGGGCTAGTTATTTCATTATTCACCTCTGCACCACAGCTGTTTCCATCCCTTTACAATGATGTAAAGTGAAAATGTGCTGTCATGTTTGTCATAACATGAATAGATGTATAAAGAAAATAATGCCAGCTGTCTGGAAAGGACTTAAATACTTGCATTCACCCTCATCAAGAGTGATCAGATTTGGTTTTCTGCACTTTTTTATGCACAATTCTGAAAGAAACCTGAGCAATAATATGATATATTTGCCATCTTAAAAGCCAAATTCAGAAGATACAAAAGAACATCCAGGCATGCTCCTTGTGTAGCATTTTACACACTGCTTTTTATTAACAATTTTTAAAATCAGAAAAAAGCACCTTGCAGAAAATTTCCTAAGGAAGGGAGAAAATTGTAACTATTAATGGAATCAAGATGAAGCATCAACACAATTCATTTTCACCTTTGTGGGCAATATGAGTAAATAGTTCATACTGTGGGCAGAGGTACCTAAGCCAATCTATACACAGTATGAGATAGAATGGGCAATCCAATATAATAAATGAAGCTTCTGGACTTGCTGGTCAGTGGAGAGGAAGAAGATGCAAAATACATAGGGCACTTCAGACAGCCAGGGCTCAGTTCAGGTGCATAAGCACAGGCACCTAATACTGTCTAAGTTACTCTATGATATTCCAGACATTCACTTAGGGCTCCAGATACAACACCATTGAGACTCATACCCTTCTGCCCTGATGGCTGGAGGTCAGGTGGGATACTCTGCAGCACCTCAGACTCAGTAGATGTTTTCTTTTAGTCATCTGAGCTGAGCCTTTGGATTGGGACTCATTTACCCCTAAAGTATGCATCTAAAAGTTAGATCACTGGCTCAGGATTAATCACTGTAGGGTGGTCCCTTCATTGGCATTGCAGGGCAATCCCTCTCATCCTAAAACAGACAACTGAGATAGCTCTGAACAACTGTTCTCTGAAGGTGCCTGTTTTTTACCACTCGGTATTGAGGCAGCACAGCTTCAGGTGAGTGGATTTTATCTAGAGTTAGATGAGATACTTTCTATGCTTGTGAGCCCACAACATCACCCCCATATGGGTTAGCCCATGGGATGTGGGGGATGCTTGCGCTTAAGCTCACTAAATCCCATGTATTTCCAAGCTGGAGACTTTCATATTCTCAACTTATATGATATGAGAGATTGTCTCTGCACTACAAGAGAGATGTGGAGCTATGGGAGCGAGTCCAGCATAGAGCTACTAAGATGATTGAGGGACAAGGGTATCTGCCATATGAGTAAAGGCTGAAAGGGCTTTAGAAGCTTGTAGAAGAGCAGGTACAGGAAAGACCTAATCAATGTGTATAAATACCTGAAGGCAGGGTGTAAAGAAGATAAAAACAGAATCTTTTCAGTGGTTCTCAGTAACAGGACAAGAGTCAGTGGGCACAAACTGAAATACAGGAAGTTCCATCTGAATGTAAGAAAAAACTTTTACTGTGAAGGTGGCTGAACACTGGAATAGGATGTCCAGAGTGGTTGTGGAGTCTCTGTCTTTGTTGATACTCAAAAGCTGTATGGACATGGTCCTGGGCAACCTGCCCTAGGTGACCCTACCCTAACAGGGAATAGGACTCGATGATCTCCAGAGGTCCCTTCCAACCTCAACCATTCTGTGATTTTGTGATCTTCACTAGTTGTTCACAGTTCTGACTAGTCAGGGCCACTGAAGTTATAACTCCCTTAAAACCTGCATAGAGAGTGTGAAGGATGTTACGTCACTTGTATCTGTACAGCCAGTTCTGATTAATTATTTTTAGCCCCCATGCTTCTGAAAAATGAAGAGGTTAGATGGTTCTGAACTTAATTTTCTAGTCAGTGATTAGCCAAACACTAACAAATCAAACTTTACCACATTCTTTGACGAGGGGCCCTCACCTTATCTGTTAAAAACAGAGGCACAATAGAAGATAATAACCTGTCTACTTTACTCTTCAAACTTGAGAAATGTCCACTACAAACACCCATAGGGTGACTATGGGTGAAGACTGAAAAGAGAGCTAGATATCCAAATACCTTTGGATCTGACCCAGAAGCACCTTGACATTCAGTGAAACTTCTGCATCATAATAAAATAAGCTTCTTAGACCAGTCTTTGCAATACAGACATGGGCTTGAAAGCACCAGATTGTCTGTCTCAAAGGCAGGTGTGCACTCAGGATACATCTACATGGTACATAACTAGTAGGCATGATCCAGCCTTGCCTGGGCTGAAACCTGAACAAAAGTCATATAGCTTTGATCAGCATGGTGCTAATCCCAAGTCAGTGAAGACTGCTGAGAAGCAGAAGGCATTGCCATGGGCCCAGTTCTAAATAAGTATCCTGGCACAGCACTTAACTTCTCTTGGAGTGTGAACAGAGCTTGCTCACATTTACTTGTGACTCCTGTGTGCCAAGCTGACACATGCAAATGGACTGATCCTTGAGACACTGTGGCAATGTGATGTTTGCAGGTTCATTTCCCATGCATCCCAAATATTTACCTCACAAGACAGGTGACTATTTTGGTGTGCAGTGCTCCAATCTGCTTTGTAATGCCCATGTTGAGCAGCAGGGCTGTGATTGTTAAGTCTGAACAAAGAACTTTAACTTCCAATTTCCACAATCAAAATTCATTAGAAAACAGTGTACAAATTATGGAAGGTAAATTTGAAAATCTCATCGTGAGTCTAGCTCTTAAACTGAGAAGCAAAAACTGTCAAGACCTTGCTCAGCTTCTTGTTCACCTCATAAATACCTGAAGCAAAATGCGAGTACTGCCTTAAGTGATGGATGGTGCTTAAAATTTTGGGAGCTATACACACAAGTAGCTCCCCAGGCTCTCTCTATAGCCAAAAGAAAGAGAATGACTCCCTAGGCTAAGGGGGACTCAGAGTACCTCAAGTTAGCTTTATTCTCTTATTGCCAGATACCACCATGTACTGGCTATTGAGGGAACCTGGGAAAATTAGGCCTTTTGGCTAAAGTCAGGCTTTATGGCTAATCTTCTGCACCTGCTCAGTCATTCTAATGAGGCAGGTAAGCTATGCAGTCTTCATTTAGCTCTTTGCTTCTGCTCTTTGGCAGGGCAGACAGCAGCAGATTTCTTAGTGCAGCTTTAGGTTCTCTGAACTCTCTCTCCTGCTCATTACCTTTTTTTACTGTATACCTGCATGGGCAACACTCTACACCTGAGCTTTATGGGATCAAGCTGCAGGAGCAAGTGTGCTTAAAATATTGTTTAAGGCTGAGCCAGCTTGCTAGAATATGAATGCTACTGAGAAGCTACTGCTTAACAAGTTTGTGAGACATCATGGTATTAAATATTAAGAGTACAAAGACAAAAGAAACATAACTTGCAAATGTCAACAGGCCCTGGCTTGACAATACTGTCTCTGTCCTGTGAATGAACCATTCTTCACTCTCCTTCCCATCATTACACAAAGAGAATGAATAATTGAGAGCAACAGATAATTCTTACCAGAGCTTATCCGCCATGAGTTTCAAATTAATACTTTATAGCAAAGAGCAAGCTAGAGGAAACCATTCTTAGCTGTCCTGCGGTGGGCCTTCTGTATGTAAACTATATGCATGGTTAATCACCTTGCTATGTATGCATCATGGTCTTGCTTGCTGTGCCTCACACTCCTACCATCTGCCCTACTGAGGCAAGGCTTAACAGGGCTTTCAGTGCAGAATATGAACTTCACATCCGCTCTCACAGAATCACAGAATCACAGAATGGTTGAGATTGGAAGGGACCTCTGGAGATCATCTAGTCCAACCCACCTGCTCAAACAGGGTCCTCTAGAGCATATTGCCCAGGATCACATCCAGACGGGTTTTGAATATCTCCAGGGAAGGAGACTCCACTACCTCTCTGGACAGCCTGTGCCAGTGCTAGGTTACCCTCACAGTGAAGAAGTTTTTCCTCATGTTCAGATGCAACTTCCTGTGTTTCAGTTTGTGCCTGTTGCCTCACTACTTACTCTTGCCCATGCACTGGCATTGATTAAGAAATTAAGCACCTAGATTGACAGTGGGTAGAAACTTTATCTCACCATTTTGTCTAACATTTCCAATGTCTCTGGGAAGTTAGATCTTTAAAATAGAAGTGGAAATTATCCAATGGCATTTTCAAGTCTTCTCCAGTATTAGTTTTTCTTCTTTCTATTTAATATTGGGGGGTTGAATTTTTGTTCCTCACACATGCAAGTTTACATCTAGAGTCAAGATTAACCTCATTTTGTTGTTTTCTGCCCAAGCTCATAGATTCTGATTTCCTTTGTATTATTCCTGTTACAGCTGGCACTGCTTTCCTTTTGTTTGTTGTAGATTTCATTAATAAACCATTTGAACTCTTTTTCAGATTAATAAGAAACAAAATAGATTTTTGGGATATTCCTTGGGATGCTTCCTTCCACTTGACATTTTATCATATATAAAAAATATAAAGTTCTTCAGGACTTTAGGAAAGTTTTCCCTGAATGTGATAAGTCTATTGGAAAATAAGCTTTCAAACAGAATTTCGAAAGCTTCCTGATCAGGTTAAAATCTGATTAGATTACACAAGCTTTATTCTGTTTACTAGCTCTGTTCTTTTGATTCTGCGATCATAGTTAGCTTAATTCAGTCTATCATACTTCAGTGTGGAGTAATAAATGACCAATATGTGTTCAAGAATCAGTTAATTTATTTACTTGGTAACTGCTGAAAAATCAAGTCTGCCCAGTAAAATTGCAGATCAAGTTGATTACAGGGTTCCAGAAACAATGGCTAGATGTTATGATGGTTACAGCAGTTGTAGATACACAAAGTCAATTTGTCACTCACATGTGCCTAAAGTGACATGGATGCAACAAAGCTATACACACCTCAGACAGAATGCCTCTCAACAGCAATAAGAAGTGACAGTTCTTAGTGTTAGTGTGACTCTTCCATTTTTAGGGCATCTGTGAACAGCACAGCGATGTGTTGAAGACATGTATTTTAACATGAAAGCTGCTTGCTTGTTTTTGGTGTGGTTAAATATGTTAACTTAAGTGACAGGAGCTGGTTCCTAGTCAGTCACCTCATCAAGACCAAAAGAGGAGAGCTCTCTTTGGAGTGAATTGCAAGAATCTGAACACCTTTGGCTTATCTCCCTGGGCCCAGAACCCAGAAATATGTAAAATAGGAATTTCAGAGTTTGGTCCTCTCCTCAAACAACCCCTGCATCAATGTAACCTAGGAATAAAATTCCTCTTTTTTCATACTTCTTTTTTTTTTTTTTTTTTGTGACCTCTTGGTAAAGAGTTAAGAAGTGGAGGAACCAGATAAGACAAAGAACACTCTGCCCTTCTTAACTGGAAGGTAAGCAACATTGCAAAATGATGTTCAAAGCTCCCATCCTAGCACCTGTGCCTAAAGCATTTGGGAACTGTACTGGCAGGAATTTGCGACCTGAATAGTACTGCTTTAGTGCAAGTGCCATGGGTCTATTTGTCAAACTATCTTGCTGCTAGTGAGGCTGCTAACAGCCAAGCCCTGTTAGAGCAATGCAAACAGAGCTGTAGAGAGGGAGTCTGGCCTTGACAGGGCAGCCTTTGGGGACCATGGCTTCATCAGCTATCACTGCCAGGAAACACGTTGTTGCAGGTGTATCAACAGTAACTTTTACAAGGGGACAGCTGTCTTCAGTTTAAATGTTACTCAAAACAAAGGGAAACTATTACCACAGGAATTATAGACCATTTCTTCAGCCCTTTGTATATGTATGAAGGTGCGTGTTTTCATCCTTTGAAGGACGTCCTTAGACATAGGCAGATATTTAGCTTACAGGGAGGACAAGGTATTAGGGTATGGAATTGGGAATGGATATGTGAATGTACTCACTCTTCATGTCTATGCTAATGCTGAGCAATAAGCTTGTTTCTATACAAAAGAAAAACAAAACAAAATAAAAAATCAGCATTTCCTTTTCTAACCAACATATCCAGCTTTAGAGCACAACAGCACAAACAAAATAGTTTGAAGGAAGCAAGGATTTGACTTATAGTGTCTGGTATTCTGCAATCATTGATTGTGAACAGTGTGTCCAGAATGGCCTGCCTCATTTTGCTGAGCAATTAACTAATCTTTACAGCACTGGAAGATAATAGACCAGCCACCACAGGTAACTAAAGTGCTTTGGATCACCTCACAAAAGCGTGTTTGCATAGCTTTACACCTAGAAAGCAATAACACAGGACATTCAGCAAGATTCACTGGGTGGAAAAAGAGAGCTGTTTAAGCAATATGAATAAATCTGTATTTGTTGGGTTTAAACATTCCCACATTCAATTGCTGGAGGCCTATTGTCCTTTTGCCTAACAAGATGTTCTTTCATGGTGATATGAACGTCACTAACAACAGAATTTTTGATACTGAAACACAAAATAATAGGAGATCAGCTTTTCGTAAGGTCATAAGTCTGTCTAGTTATCGAGCGACCTCTTGTTAATAGAAGACTCGACCTTTCCATTTATTAAAAGCTAATTCCAGTGTTGGTGATTTCATCCTTTTAAAAATTATTTTTGAAGTCCAACAGGTTTTTTTTTTCCTGATGAAATGAATCCTACACACCAGAACTGCATGTAGAATACAGACTCTAGTGCTCTGATTATCTTTAACATTTGTCTACTTTGAAAGAACCCTCAGTTGCATGCAAGATATAATTTAGGACTACAACTTCTTTACATAGCCAGAGATGCGTAATGGAGATGAAAATAAAAAAAAAAAGAAAAATAGGTTCCTCTGCCACTGCCATTTTAAATTAGCCTGTTAATCCTGGTGTGACTAGAGCAGAATAGGCAACATAGAATAACACAAAATAAAAAGTAGATGCATGTTTTATAATATAATTAATGCTTTTACTATATATTGTAGACATTCCTCTGTGTTATTGCAAGGGAAGTTCCTGATCCAGACGTGATTTCTGGTCAAACTCTTCAGTAGGTACTTGTTTATTTTAATACTATTATAATGATTATTATAATTTAATAATACTATAAAAAGAATTATAATAATAGTTCTTCCCTTGAGGCCCAGTGTAAGCATCTTCTTCAGTGTTTTCTGAGTTTCGGTATCTGACAAAGCGATCTAGCAGGAGGTGTTTGCAGCTGAGAATGACAGCATCAAAATTCAGGCATGTTCCCTGGTTAAATGGTTTTTAAGTTACTTTGGAATAGTGTGTCTCACCTCTAAGTATATCTCTCAGATACTAAAATTTGATTCTGTCCCCATCAAAGGCAAAGGTATCTTGCAGCTGATTTAAGTAGGAGAGGCATTAGGGTCTGCATGTTTAACCTTTAACCATGAAATAAGAAGTCTTCTGAGCTGAGCTAAATGTTGTTAAAGTTGTGCAGCATAAAGTTGCTTAGTCTTTCATTCAAGATCAGTATAAAGGGACATTCAACCCCTCTGTGCAACTAGGTAGCATAAATGATAGGAAAACTGTCACAAGCACTGGCTGGCAAGCTGCGAAGGCTGAGAAGAAGCTGAATCATTTGGTCCTGGAAGAAGACAGGACAAATGCAGGCATGTAGGGATTCATTGTTGAAACTGTGATTGCCTAGGTGTCTGTGGTAGAAACAGGGAAGGGCCTGATATGCTGAGGAAGATGACAGCAGAAAGCACAGGATGCATTAATGGCAGTGCTAGTAGGGGGCTCTGAGGAAGAGCTAAGAGAATTTCTGTGGGAGTTTGGGAGCAGAAAACTTTTCTCTTGCTGTCTGATTGCTGCTGTGGCCTGAGAAAATGGGGCCTGGCATTTTCTTTGCAGATGAACATCTTTGATCACATCAGCGAAGCCAAAGTCCAGCATCAATATTTCTGATGAGAAGAGCTCCCCACTGAACTTTAGCCTATTAACTAAGATCAGGAAGGACACTGAACAGTTAACAAGGCATATTTGGAAATCGCACTGTTGCAAGGACTAACAAAACAGCTCTGATACATAACATTTTTAAGATAATTCTTTTTAATTTACCAACCTATCCTTTACTGTACTATCTTTCTATGCAGTCTATTAGTGAGTTTTCTCAGTGGATTTGGTTTAGTATGTTTGCATACAAAACAATGAGCTTGTTGTCTCTCTGTCTGGAAAAGGCACAGCATGGTCTGCTTTGTTTTGCTGCAGAACAAAAGCCTCATGGGTTCATGTCTGACAGAAAAAAACAAATCATTCTCTTAGAGCTATCTACTACTTTTGCCTCTCTGGAGGCTTCTGGCTTCCTCCACTCCCGCTCTCAGCTGCTCCTATCCGACATGCCACGCACTGGCAAGCATCTCACTTGGCAACGTGCTCTGACTGGAGACTCATTTAAACCATATCTCTGTTTTTAAATTGTATTCAAATTGGTACTGGAGTGGTAACATTTAGTGTCAAAAATAGCTGTATTTCTGAGGTAACCCAGCCATTCCTGCAAAGACAGAGTGCTCTGTTAATATAAGAGGACTATAAATACAACAAGATAGTGAAATATTCTGACTTCATAATGGATCAAATTAATTCTATAAGCTTCATGTCAGGAACACAAGCCAAAGTAAAAGAACTCCAAAATAAATGTATACTCCATGTGTTGAAAAATGGCTGAAATTGTATTAAAATCTACCTTTGACAAAAGAAGTGAAGATACTATCTTAGCTGAACTGAGAGAAATGTCAAGAAGGTGAGCAAGTGATCTGAGAATGAGTGAATGTGGATGAACAATGCAAGACTGATCCATTAATTCTCATACTATTTCTCTAGTTAGATTCATCCTATGCAGTGAAAGCCATAAATTCAGGATTGTGATTGACTGAAAAGGGCACTGCTTTTAAATCTAAGATGCTCATCAAGAGTATTGAATCCATAAAGTTTTTTCACATATAAAGATCACTTTGCCAGGTGCTGACTTATTGCAAAAATGTCTTCTTCCCTCCTTAAGCAATTTAAAGATTGAGGTATTAGGCCTTTCACTAACTTTCAGGTTCACTGAAAGGAATAATCATTAAAAATGTAAATCCTGTGCTCTTGAATTATAACCTCTGCTTTCTCTGATTATCCACTGAAGCCTTTACCGTGTCTTCAAGCACTGACAAAACCTATCTTTCACCGTCAGGTTAGTTGCAGTAGTGGTGAGTTACATCCCTGCTAAATTGCGATCTTACTGTATCTCCACATTTCCAAGAGAGGTGTAATCCAGGCAGAGTCTAGCCTTCCCCTAAGAGTCCTGTTGAAGAGGGTTTCACGTCACATCTGCAGAAGATGCTCATGTGTTCTAGCTACCCATAGTTCCTCACAAGTGTAGCTACAGATAGTAAGCTTAATACCAACCTTTTTTCACTCATGCTGAAAAGATCACAGAATCACAGAATCACAGAATCGTTTAGGTTGGAAGGGACCTCTGGAGATCATCTAGTCCAACCTCCCTGCTCAAGCAGGGTCACCTAGAGCATATTGCCCAGGATCACATCCAGACGGCTTTTGAATATCTCCAGCGAAGGAGACTCCACCACCTCTCTGGGCAACCTGTTCCAATGCTCTGTCACCCTCACAGTGAAGAAGTTTTTTCTCAGGTTCAGATGGAACTTCCTGTGGTTCAGTTTCTGCCCATTGCCTCTTGTCCTGTTGCTGGGCACCACGGAGAAGAGGCTGGCCTCATCCTCTTGACAGAGGCTGGCCTCATCCTCTTGATTCCCCTTTTATAGAAATGCCATTTCTTTCTATGCTACAGCTTGCAGTGTGAGTTATTTCTCAGGCTAAGAACAACAAAATCTGACCCTAAACATAACAGTAACTTGTTTAGCCACCTGCAGTCCTCTCAGGTAATTAAGATCAGATCTTCACTTTCTCTCAGGAAATGTCTTCTCCTGCATTTGCTCCATCCGAGTCTCTTGCAGTGGAAGTGCCTTCCTGTTATAAGCTTCTGGTGTGTCTACAACCAGGAAAACACATGATAGTGGGGTTTGTCTCACAGTTGTTGATGTGTGCAATGTGGATACCTACCCCTAATGTGGTCACAACTTCAAGACCCTGCTTCCTCCCAGCCTGAAGCAGTTGTCACATTTGTCAGACAAATCACCCCTAAAAGTGTCTGCTCCTTTCTGCTGGCCATGAAATAATCTGACAGTGAGTAGCCCATACATAGATGACCTGTCTGTAGCTGCTTAAAGTTTGGTGAGATGACTTCTGGCATCTGTTTCACCCAAAGATTTTGATTAACATCAGCACTGCTAAACATATTAGATGATACAAGGCCTACTCCTTTACTGGAAATAACATGGAATAATGTTAACCTCATTTTACCATCGTTTTTATAGTGTTACCTAGCATCAGGATATGAATTTCTATTCACATGACAGAAATAACTCAGCTTTACGGTAATGCTGTATGCACTAGACAGTTTAATAATTAGTGATGTTTATACCTGGAGACACAGAGATATCCTGGCTACGCCCCTGTCAGCTCTTGAGCTGGAAGCACGAGGGGATGCAGTAATGAGATGCCTATCCAGTAAAGAAGCTTGGATGGGAATTTGAGTTAATACTGTCTGCAAAAATTGCCTGAGTATATGTGTCTAGGAGATGAAGAGAAGCATAGGGAGGTATATCAGAAAAAGATAGTAATAAGTACTATGCACTATCTCCTCTAAACAAATCCGGAGAAAAGTATCAGTCCATGCTCTTTAACGTCTTTCACGTGTCTGTTTGATCTGTGAATACTGAATGTTCTCATACTTAATTACCATAGGGGAGGAAAAGAATTGGAAAAAGTTGTCTTTTATCTTAATTAAAGGTGTCACATGTGCCATTCTAACAGGTGATCAATGCTAATGGACATTTATGGGAGAATGGTATCATTAAGCCTATAGCAGCCTGTGAAAGGGCATGCACATGACTAGAATTAATATCATGCTGTTTCACAAGGCCTTTCTGATACCACAGAACTCTTTTTCACTCATTCTAATCAATACTTCAGATTCTGACAATAAAATCAGTTCCTGGACTGAATAGTATGCTCACTGAGAGAGAACTGCAGTATGCTAGCGGAGAAAAAAACAGCAACGGCAGAAACCTGCCCCTCCTAGTACTAAGTCTTCCTTTTTCTTGTGTTATCGGTATAAATTACCTCAAAAATAGACTGCTGCAAATATCATAGGCAATGTCTCCTCTCAGAATGTAGTCCATCTACTCTCATAATAGCACCTACCTACCAACTTCTTCATCCTGGAGTGGTAGGGACTTCACTTGGTATAACAGTAATTACGGGAGTAGAGCCAATGTGGCTGAGTATAAATGCTATGCTTAGTAACAGAGCCTGCCACATTATTTTCCCAGGTGCAAAGAGGAATGTGTTGCCATGAAAATAAATGCTAATGTCAGCTCTCCCTGCTGTGCTACACTACTGTTCTGAAAGCTAACTGAGAGTACGATGCTCCCATTATTGTGCTTCTCCTCCCACCCTCCTTTTGATGAAGTGGTGTCCCATCCACCCTCTGCTTCTGTCAGAAAGGCCTGGATATATATATGCAGTCTGATCACAAGCACAGCTGCCTGTAGCAGCATGCTTATTGAAGCAGAAATACATATACTTGTTGCAGCAGAAATAGGTATATTTCTTACCCCTACTGATGGCTTTCTCTAGAAGTAACTTTCATGGGAGCCACTGCCGGGAAGCCTGTGGTTCGCTGTGCTGGGACATCATCCCCACATACACCACCCTGAGAAGCCATTGTGGTGGCAGAGCCTCATAGAGTTGCGGTTCTGGGAAGGATGTGGGGAAGCCAGCACTCCCAGGTGAGGAGGGTAGGCTCAGACACCAAGGAGCTACCATTCCTAGTCCTCCATCTTCTCTCAGCAGGACCAAAGGTGGGATTCCTTCCAAAGAACAGAAGCGGCTAAGCTTAGGCTCTTGGTTGTTACAGTATATGAACAGCAATCATTTCTCATTCGCTCTCCCTTGGGCTTACTGCAAGCCCTTGAAGGGAGGATGGATGTGGGTGGGAGGGGTATATGCTAAGGTGAACGGTGAGCTAGAAGAACACCAAACAAAAATATCTCAGGGAGTTTTGTTCTGCGTAAGGGAGGGGGATTTTTCACTTCCTATTTTGGATAGGTTTTGGACACTTGGGGCTTTATAATTGCTGAGTTTGATATTTTGTCTCCCTTGAGGTCGTTCTCCAGGTGAGCTCCCACCACCCTGGGGAAAGGCCCATCAAGCAATATTATCAGGCTTTTCTGGGAGCTAAAAAAGGAGCCTGGAATAATGCGGAGAGCTCTTGAGGAAGAGGCCAAGAATGTCTGAGTTTAGGTCTCCCGCTCCTTCCTACCGGGCTGCAACACCATCTGGCATGTCTACACTCACTGCCTATGCTCCACTATACGGAAAGTCAGTGGCTACAGTCTCAATGGTTGTTTTGGAGGGTCCCAAATACCCCTCTGCTCCGCACCTCTTTGAGATCAAGGTTTGCTGAGTGTTCCTGGGAAGTAAGCCTTATGATTATCTCTAGGTACCAGAGCTGAAGACATCACCATGTGTGTACCAGGGCTTAGGACCTGCAGTTTTTGTCTTGGGTAAAGTCACCAAAGCAAAGCTGAAGACCTAGCTTTATGTTTAAACCATTCCTAGTGCAACAAGGCTTCACTCCTGGGTCATATACCTCTGTGTTTCTGTTGTACAAATCCTAAATATCAGTAAGTAGTCATTGACATCCAAGGTACCTTGTTATTCTCAAGCCACCTTTCTTTTTATTAAAATTATATATGACACATCAGGATTAACAACATACACCCCTGTGTTGTCTTCCTTGCTTCTTTTCTTCAAGAAGTGATGCCAATGCTATTAAGAATGAAAAAATATCATGCACACTCTGTAATCCTTCTGGCAAAGTGCCAGTTGTGAGGATCCAAATGAGAAACTGGCTTGGGAACTTTTACAGTGTGGTTCTTACAAGACATCTGCAACTGTTTTAATGAAGCTGATCTTTTAAATAGCCATTTGGAAAAAAAGAAACGGTGGATGCTATCATCATCTTTATATAGCTCTTGCTCATCATAAAATCTCCAAAATTAAAACAATCTTGTCAGAAAGCTGTTGTGAGGTCTTTAATGCTCTTGACTCTTTAACAGTTTTTCTCCCATTAAAGGAGGGAGTAAGGATGAACTTGTCAGACTGACTACATAATGAGAGCTGCTAAAATGTTCCGGTTCTGAGAGTTTACTAGATTACCAAGTACTGTGTATGGTTAATTTCTTTTTAATCCTAATATTTTATTTGTTTAAAAGATGAAAGAGTATATCACAGTACTGAGCTGGTGTGAGCCACATTTCCTTCCTGTTTTGCCTACAGATACGTTATTAAGACAATTTACCCAATTGGAGTCTCTGCTTAGCATAAAGCAATTTCCTGTCTCTCCTCTTTGAGTTCTGAATAACATATTTAAGAGTTTAAAGCTGTTTAACAGGAAGTCTACTGCTTTTGTGTGAGCATACTCTGTGGGGATTGTGGTGAGCCTCCAGACAAAGGTGAGGTCCACAGAATGGTGGGGAGTGACTGCACTAAAATTACACATGCAAGCTGAGCACGTGCATAATAGCTGCCCATACTCATGCTCTCAACCTTTTCCAGCCATGATTTAAGATATGCTGTTTAAATTCCCTCTTTGTCATACAGATTTGGTTGCCATGGCTCAGCTGAAGGATGGAGAGGGACCTATTTCCGGGTTCGGATTCCAAAGCAGCGGTGCCTGCCTGTAGGTACCCATGAGCCTGGTGCCTGTGGTCCCTGCACAGTCAGCAGAGATGTAGGGGGAGGCAGGTGCTCCCACGGCATCACTCAAGGGACCAGCAGAATCCCCCTCCAGCTGCCACCCCAGAGGGACATGGATGTCTTGGTCCACCTGCCAGCATGTGGAATACCCCCGGCATTCCAAAAGCCCTGCATGCCTGGAGCAGACACTGAGCTGAGCCCCTAGTTCATATGCCCAGCAGGGAAGAGCTACTCTGCTCCCCAAAGGTGGAGGCTCAGTTCAGTCTCCCCCACATAGGTGTTTAGTGCCATTTGAGACATTCCAGAGAACCTAGGATGTCCTCAGGGGACTCATGGGCATACCACAGGGTCAAGGGGACAATCCCACATGTTTGCGAGAGCAGATAAGGCAAGGAGGACCACCAGGAGACCTTCAAAGGCTCCAGGTGCCTGCATCTAGGCAGCTGAACCATGCCTAGGGGAAGCTGAATAGCCCCTGAACTCCAGCGGGCATCTGTGGCTGAAAGTGGAGCTGAAACACCAGACTTATGTATAGACTCCTAAATCCAGATGTCAGAATGAGGAGCTGAATCCAACCTAAGCAGAGCACTGAATCACAACGGTACCTAGGTGGCACCTCTAGGATCTTCTGCACAGTTACAGCACCATTGTTCTTTCTTCAGATTAAAGCCACAACAACAGTTAGTGGGGTTATAGTCAAAGCTGATGAGCAGAAGAGGTCATAAAATGATGCAAGTGGGATAGCAAGTGGTTTGATGGAGGTTTGTAACTTAGTGAAATAGATTACTTTTGGTCCAGCTCTGAATTTAGCCCAGGTTCTTTTCCTATCCCTTTCTATTTGTATATTTGCAGATGAGGCATGATCATTGTTATTCTCTCACCACTGTAAATGATGAGCAGTTCTTGATAATTTCAATGAAGTTATACTAGTACAAAATAGTGTAAAGGAGAGAAAAAATGGGTCTGCAGTATACACCCTTTTATGTTCTTTAATCTGGATTTTTAGATACGGCTGGAAAAGTAAAAGCTTTGAAGACCTGCAGTAACTTAAAGTGCTATTCCTAAAAGATTTGATTCAAGTTTAAATTTAAAGTATTCTGTGATTAGGGTGAATTGCTGAGGTTTAAACTAAGGTACAAGTGAAGATAGGAAAAAAAAATCTTCCTGCTACATTTTGAATTGAAACCACAGGCAAAAGCACTGCTTTTTAAAATGTGATCTTACTTTCAGTCAGGCAAATACCTGGGTAAATGAGTACCTTCTTTTCTGACATAAAAAGGACTAGATCCTTAAAGCATCAGCAAATCAGCATAAACCGACTGAATATCACCAGTTCTGGCTGTAACTCACAGTGTTGTAAATATAAATATTTTTGAGAACCAGCTTTTAGATAATCTGACTCCTCTGATATATTTACAATTTATGCTTATTAATTAATTAAGATGACACTAATTAACATAACACTTTACAGAAATCCTTTTTTTCTGGAAAAAGTTTATGTTGTTCGCTATGGTATGAATAAGATACCCTTTACCCACTGCTGTGGAAACTCACTGCAGCCACTGAACACCTCATTCTTGGATTTTGAAGTAAGGAGTGATACCCTTTTCTAATGCATATGCACAGGAGATTTAGGTAGATGGATCACAAATTACTCAAATTACAATAAAACCATGACACAGTCTAATAAACCTGCTCTACTGTGAAACATGATAGAAGTTCAAATGACCATAAGCGATCAGAGGCTCAAGTATGTGAAAAATGAGTCCAACAATAAAGCTGATCAATGGGTCTGGGTTCTCCCAGGGCTCACAATTTTTCTAACTAGCATTAAAGAATTAGACATATTTGGTTATACCTTGGGCTTTTGACATCACCTGTAACAGTTATGAGATGTTTTGGAAAGAAACTAGGACACACAAGCAAAAGAATGGTCTTATTTTCAGTCATAGTTTAACAGAACTTTTGAACTGAGAACACGTTTTGATGGTGGCATCTTTCTTCCAAGAGTTTAAAAAAAAAAGTCAAAAGCACAGCCTATAAAAATACAATCTCTTTTCATTTAAATATGTGATTTGCAGAGTTTTCAATAATAAGACTTGAGATGACTAAGTATAGAAAAGGATCATTTAATATACCAGTTCTTCCTTTATTAATTTATTTTTCTTGATAGTGACTTTCAATTAAAAATAATTATAATTTTATTTCCATTTTATTATGCAAAATGATTTCATATAATACAATGAAGTATTTAAAAAGAGTTTGGCTCTACATTTCTGTGGGCATCTTTAGAGACTACTGAATATTTAAAAGATCTTATAAATAGAAGCAGGATCCATATGGCAAGGTAATAAATATTCATAGAGGTATGGGTTGTCTAATTCTCTAACTCATTTTTAGGACTGTAGGGCTTCAGGAAACAAATATACTGCTCTTACATTCAAGAGACGAGTAGCACATTGATCAGCCTGCCAGTTCGATCCAGGCACCTTGCATAAGAATTTGTTTTGTTCATTGTATCTCATAAACAACAACGGCTTTTAGCCTTTTGCTATTTGAACATTAAGCTGTAAAATTTTTTGATTCCTTGGTTAGACGTGACTGCACATGCAATGTGCGATTTGGAAGGGGAATTCTTTGCAAATTTCTTGGCTTTCAGTGTGTACTGCATCAAAATGTATCAGTTTACCACAGCTGACAGAAAAAAAGAAACTGGTGAGCGTCAGGTGGCCTGTGTGAAATTAATAATTTCTCACTCGGTTCATTTCCCAGTGGACACGTCTACTATACACAAGCTCCAACTTGGCATTAATTGCCACACTTGTTTAAAATCTCAGTTCCACAAATAGGTACTTTCTTTAAATATGTACTCAGATTTCCATTAAGGCAGCTTGCAAACTGGGCCAAGGGAGCTCCTGTGGGGTGGTAAGCTATATCTGCAAAGTGATGCAAGAGGAGGCTTGTAGTTTCAGCCTCACCATAAGAAAAGCCATCTCCTTCAGACTGCTGGGGCAGTGATAAGTGCCCAGTGAGCAGCAGAGCACAGGGTGTGATCCCCGAGCAGGGACTGCAGCTGTGATTCTTGGATTGAAGAATGACACTACCTCTGGCTCTTACCTTGATGCCTCAGATTAGACAAGAACAATGAAATGCTTTTAATTTTTGCTAGATTTGTTAAGACTTTTGCTAGGACTTCTGAAAAGTCCTTCTGAAAATGATGATAGACCTCATAAGTTTAACTGAGCAGAAACTAAGTTATGGGGAAAGGTTTCTTCCCTACTGAAGTCAAACAGTTTTTTCCCACAAAAGCTCAAAATGAAGCAATGGAGTAAGACAGGTCATAATTACCATCATTCTTATGGCAAGTTCATTAAGTTGTCTAATTCTTACTGGCTGTTCATGCCATTCTTTTAAATTTACATTAAACCTATATCTATACTAATTGTTTTATCATCATGCTTGTGATTATTACAACTTAATGTTGCTCTTGGTTATTAGTGAAATGTACTAACAGAACAGGAGCTCCAATGTAATCCATTTTCTAATGTATAAACAGTATAACCTCTTTGAGAAAATAACAAGTTATTACACACATTTCATGCTCATAATTCTTTTGCTGATACTTGGCAAATCTTTTTTTAGCTTAAATTTTCCCTGCATGCATTTTGGCAACAGTACTGAGCCCTGAGGATCCATAGTCCTCTACTGTTAAGCTTTAAGGACCAGGGAACAACTACATTTATCTTTCACTGTAATTTAATTGCTGTTAATTGGATGCTTGTTAGCACCTTTTTAATCAGCTCTAGTTATAAAGAGTAAGATGGATTTCCACTTCATTATCTAATTCAAATGGGCATGAAAAATGAATTAGAAATGTTGCCATAAAACCTTTTCAGTTATTACATGCACACTCAGAAGTAGCATAGTTAAGCTACTTCTTAGTTCAAAAGATATTTTGAAGACAGAAAAGGAGCCTGTTTGAAAAGGCATGACATTCCAGGTACCGTTTTTCATTGCTCCCTTTACGGAAATTTTGTCACTAGCATCAGCTAACTCTCTAGCATTCCTCTCATTATCATGGGGGAGGGGACTAAAATAGTTGGAATATATCATCTGTGTGCACTGATGCAGACTCATCTCCCTCCTCTTTCAAACTGAAGGATAGCTATAGACTTGCATCAGACTATATCAGAATATAACGCTCACCTTGTCCTCTTTTCCCTTTCTTTCCCCAATGTCAAAGCTTCCAAGCCTCTTCTAGTCATTTTCAAAATAAGGGAGAAAAAATATTCCTTTTTTAATCTTGTTTTGAAAGTGAAATAGAAAAGGGAGGAGTGGAGACATATATATTTATACACTTAAGAGTGAAATTTCAACAAAATTCCCATAATTTTTGTTTATATGTGTTAAGGACTCGGTCCCACTCACATGTGGATGAACAGCATCTTGTTTTGATCAAGCGGATATTCAGTATAGCCTCTTGTCCTTTCCTCTTCAGCTTCCCTGCAGGGGAATGACTCTCAATAAGCCAAAGCTACTACTGGATGGCAGTTAAAAGGTGTTTTGGTGTCTTTTTTTCTTCACTCTTCACCAGAAAATTAACTGCGACTAGATTACTAACTGAATTCACATCAGCATCAAAAGGACAAGAACTCAGGTTAGAACACAAAAGGAAAAGTTAGGAAAGACTTATGTAGCTGCTTCTTTTTCAGCCCAGCTGGGCCAGATGAAAATCATAGCAGGATATTTAAAGAATGGCTGAAACGATTTCAAAACAATCAGAGGTTGTCTTTGAGAACACCTACTGAGGACAAGTGACATTTCAGAAGACTGAAGATAAATGATTATAGCACCATCTTTAAACAGGAGACACAGGAAGAACCAAGAAGTTAGAAAAGCCTCTGTTTAACTTCAGTGCAAGGAAAACCATTAGAATGAATTACTCAATAACAAACCACAAATACCAGGAAAATAATAAGAGTTCAAGAAAGAGGCAAAATTAGTTTCTTAAAAACAGATCATATCAAACTACTAATTTCCATCTTTGTTAGCATAACAAATCTAAAGAAAAAGGGAGAATCAGTAATTTGGCATAAGTAGAATTCAGTTAGGTTTTGAACACTTTTGCATGACATTCTCATAAGCTAAACAGAAAACATGATCTAGATGAACCTAATATACGGTGGGTTCAAAACAGTTTAAATAATCATACTTAGAGAGTAGATATAAGCAGCTCACCGTATAACTGAACGGAACTACTGGGCAAGATCCTACAGAATTCATTTGAACTTTTCAGTATTTTCTTTAATGGTATAGTTTATGATCAATGAAAATATTGATGATGAAATAGAAAGCACTTATTATACTCTCAGAGGATGTTAAACTGTACTAGATTTTGGTGGATAGGATTAGAATTTAAAATAATCTTATCTTTTGGAGTTATGAACCAAAAATGTTGAGTGAAATCCAGTTCAGACTTTGGCATGAGTAATCAGCTGTGCAAATAAAGTGTAGGAGAAAGGATCCCTGCAGGAAGGAGCTGCTGCTCTCAATAAATCAAAAGCTGAACATGAGCTGACAGTGCATTGTAGTTCCAAGAAAGACAAGCATTTTCATGGAGCATATAGCTGAGAGTACAGTGTGCAAAGCATTCAGAGTAATCCTGCAAGTCTGGTTAGCAATGGGTATACATCAGCCAAAATACTTTTAGGTACTCAGGCCTCAGGAAAGAGAAGATCCAGATGAAAGCAATGAGTATGACCTCAGGTCTACAACATATGACCTATGGAAGACAGATAGAAGAAACGGAGAATGTTAAGACTAGAGGAGAGGAGACTGAAGGGAGACACTACGGCAATCCTTCTGTATGGAAAAGCTGCTGCGGAGAAGAATGGAATGAACTGGTTACCATGTCCACTGTGAATGGAGTAAGAAGTCCTAAGCTTAAAGTACAGGATGAGAGTTTTTCTTTAAATGGCAGGAAAAGCTCACTTACAAGGAAGGAGGATGAAAGAGGGTCTAGAGTAGATTTTCTGGGAGTGTGTGGGATGTTTGTCATTGGAAATTTCTGAGACAACACTGAACATACTTCTGTTAGGAATGACTCAGGTATTGCTGAGCCTGTCCTGTGGCATGTGATGGACATGGGATGACCTCCTGCATTCCCTTTCAGACCTATTTTTCTATGATTCTGTGATATTGAGACATTCACTGTGGAAGGAAAACTTCACAGCAGTGACCAGAAATTATGTTTAGACTTTCAGTGCTCGCCTCCCTTTCACAGGGACTCACACTTTGCTTTCACCTACTGCCTGGAGTGTTAAAGCTGTGACAGTGAATCAAATGCAGTTTATTAATTAGCTGAATATAATTTTGTACTGATATAATAGAAGCAGTAATTAACATGTCTAATGAGAATTCATGGATAGGATAGGTTAATGAGACACAGGTTGTTGTGGGGATCCTGAGAATTTATTTCCATCCCATAAAGTAGACACTACAATTTTATAATCTATATCATTGTCTCTATTCATATGCTTTGATGTTTTTTTTAATGGTCAATGCTATATGCCTGCTGAGTTTTATGAGGGTCTAACAGATGTGACAATAGTTTGGCTAGCCACAGATATTCGCTACTATGTTTTCTAGCATTTTTCCTATCTAAATTGGTACCCAGTGTTATCAGATACAAAAAAACCAGGCATTTTCTACCACTTAGTCCTTCTTGGATGTCACTGGAGAAAAAAAAGGGACCCTTTCATACAAGAGATCATTTCATACATAGGTTCCTTTAATCAGAGTATCAAATCCAATTAACCAAACACATTTCCATTTAGTCCTTGAAATCTTACAAGAAATGATTTCTGACAGTGATATCATTAGATATGAAAGTGATCAGGAGCCACAGTTATCCTGGAAAACACAAAATGAATCTTGTACCCATCTCTGTCCCTCCCTGCAAAGTCTAGCCCTGTCCTGCACCACCAGGCTCTTTGCAACTCTGCCCCACTCCATCCCTTTGCTGTACTCTCTGCAGAGCCAAGGCACCAATGGATGATACCTGCATGGCTTTCTTGCTCCAGCTGTCCTTTCCTCCAGCTATGGAGAAAGGACAGCACATGGGCTACACTTCTCTTCCTTCTGGCTAGTGGCTCTCTTCTTCTCTCAAGGAAATAATTGAAGGATCAAAGCAAGGCTGTCCTGGCTGTGAGATCAGAGGGGATCTGTGAATCTCTTCTGTGAGGAAGGAAGTGGTGACAGGAATATGAGTCCTCCACCCCAGAGAGCTGAGCAGAGGAGGTGAGCTCAATGTCGCTGTGCTACTGCATGCTGAGGTTTCTATCACAGGAGGACGTACCACAGGGACAGCTATCTGCCTTCTTGGCCTGATCAGGTTATCTGGGGAGCACAGTATTACTGAAAGGGGTGCACAGAAAGAGACCCACAGGCCCATGAAACCCTACTGAGCCTCCGTCCAAAAGTTCAGGAAGATGCTGAGTGGTATCGTGATACATGTTGATTTAGTAGTGTGTTAGATTCAAAGTATACTCTACATTTGAGAAGGACATCTAATTTTTAGACTACTAAAATTACCCGAGATACAGTTGACCACATGCCATCACTAAATGATATGTATACAAATAAAATTATGCTCTCTCATCAAATAGCTGGATACACAAGAATTGATTTTCATATCGTGCCACAGAAAGTACCCACAAATTAATTTCCATTGAAATAGTATATTCTATGGACTAATACATATTAGCCCAAGACTATCAATTTATCAGATTGTAGTTGCCTAATAAGTCAGGTACTGAGCAGGTGGACTAAAGCCTTTTTTTTTCTGAGCTAGATGGTAACAGCTGTGAACCTCCCTGAGTCAGCTGGTTAGAAACACACATACCCACATCAATGTGAAAAGACTCATGCAGCTGGCTAACAGGGCCAGGAATGAACACACCTGAGGAACTCATATGCAAAAGCAGGGCTTGAACTCCCTTGATTACAGCTCCATATAGCACACTCAAAAGCTTGTCAATATTTAATCAAAGACACAGATAAGAAAGAGTGTGGCTAGGTGACTAATGCAAACTTGCACCTCAGTTTTCCACCAAGAAAACGAGGAAGAGGACACTCTCCTACAACATTGTAAGGGAGCAAGAGGACGTTATCCTACAATACTCGGTGCTCTGTGAGGCTAAAAATATATTAGGGATACTGACAGCTCCAGATAGCTCTAGCGCAAGGCTGTAACTGTTTGTACACAGCTAGGAGTAGTGAAACTCGCATCAGTATAGTAGAATGAGCAGTTTACTCATATTTCTAAAACAGTATAAGTGTACCTTAGTAGTTTGTTCATTTGTTTTAGGAGGCTTTTGAACTGCAATTTTGATTGAGTTCACATTTATAAGAAAAGAGATGCAAGCAAAACTAGAAGAGCTCTTTCCCTTTGCTAGTGACTCATTTTTGTCCATACTTCTTGCTCCAGAGTGTTTGTTCCAGCTTTAGCTATGCACTATCATGCATTATAAAATGCTCCTCGACAGATGGGGTCAGACTATAAATGGAGAGCATTAATTTGGTGTGTTATATAATAGCCACTTTCTCCTGCAGAGTGCTAGTTTCAGAAATGGTCTCATCAGAAGCATCATCAGACGTGGAAAGCATTTGTAATGGGGCAGTAATGATGGTGTTTCTATTTACTGGCTGTCTCGTGAAAATACATGGAAAAATGAAGCATCATTTTCCATGGAGACCCTTTATTGTACTGGGCCTCTGATATTAAACTTTAAAAATTCAGCTACCACAGATGGCTCCAACCAGTAAACATCTGGATGTAAGCAGAATACATTAAATAACAAATAATTCTAATTTATATAGTTTACTCTATTAGAATATGTTTATTTACAGTCCTTTTCCATGCTAAAAGAAAAATGTGCTTGTGCACATGCATTTGCCATGGCAGAATGGATTAGGGGACACAACAAAATATATTTTTGTGCAAGGGAAATATCAATAGTTTCAACTAAATTGAACACAGCAGCTTTACTTTAACCTTTCTGTGTGATCAGTGATGTTTTCTGCTAACTAAGCAGTTAGGTCAAAATGTGAAAGCTTGGCATGAACCAAGGAAATGATCTTAGAAGTCAAGTATGCATAATTTTTTTCTGATGTATCTTCTTCAATATCTTTAGCGTTTCGGTGTTCCCTAGTGCAAAGCAATATCATGTCATTATACTCAATATCTATTTCAAAATCTTAAACCAACATCTTCACTTGAAAAAAAATTGAAAGATGTAAGTTTTGCTTTTCTGGGAAAGCTTAAATCTCTGACAAAAACCACAAAGCAACATGAGATGTATTTTTGATCAGAAAAATCTCATCTCTTGCATTCATGGTTGTCCTTTCATTCAAGTCTTATCACACAAGATTGGCACGCTTACTTCCTACTGAAAGTCGTTGTTTGCTTACTTCCTACTGAAAGTCATTGCCTGGGCTGTGTGCCATAGTTGTGCATAGATGGATTTGTCTTAGCAAGTTAAGACATGACTAAAGAGCATGAAAAAGAAAAGTCGAGGGCATCTGGTAAATTGGGCAAGAATTGCTCTTGATTCCTCCAATTTAATTTGATAACAGATTTGCATTATTAGCTTTCTATGATGGGATGACTAGCTGGGTAGATGAGGAGAGAGCAGTGGATGTTATCTACCTGGACTTCAGCAAGGCTTCTAACACTACCTCAGAGGCAAGCTCAGGAGGTGTGCGCTAGATGAGTGGGCAGTGAAGTGGATTGAGAACTGACTGGATGGCCGAGCTCAGAGGGTTGTGGTCAGTGGTGCAGAGTCAAGTTGGAGGCCTGTAGCTAGCAGTGTCCCCCAGGGGTCAGTGCCGGGTCCAGTCTTGTTCAGTGTATTCATCAGTGACCTGGAGGAAGGGACAGAGGGCACCCTCAGCAAGTTTGCTGCGGATATTAAACTGGGGGGAGTGGCTGACACACCAGAAGGCTGTGCTGCCATTCAGAGGGACCTGGACAGGCTGGAGAGTTAGGCGGAGA
The DNA here is from genome assembly GCF_040807025.1 of Struthio camelus. NCBI lineage: Eukaryota > Metazoa > Chordata > Aves > Struthioniformes > Struthionidae > Struthio > Struthio camelus. Next base: position 139,673,355 of record NC_090942.1, on the reverse strand, counting down.
GGAACCTCCTGAAGTTCAACAAAGGCAAGTGCAGGGTCCTGCACCTCGGGAGGAAAAACCCCATGCAGTAGTACAGGCTGGGGGTTGACCTGCTGGACAGCAGCTTTGCAGAGAAGGACCCGGGAGTGCTGGTGGACAACAAGCTAAACATGAGCCAGCAGTGTGGCCTTGTGGCCAAGAAGGCCAAGGGGATCCTGGGGTGCATGAGGCAGAGTGTTGCCAGCAGGTGGAGGGAGGTGATCCTGCCCCTCTCCTCAGCCCTGGGGAGGCCACATCTGGAGTACTGTGTCCAATTCTGGGCTCCCCCAGCACAAGACAGACCTGGAGCTGCTTTAGCACTCTTAAGTTACTGGAGCATGTCTCCTGTGAGGAAAGGCTGAGAGAGGTGGTCCTGTTTAGCCTGGAGGGGGGGATCTGATCAATGTATATAAGTATCTGCAGGGAGGGTGTCAAGAGGATGGGGTCAGACTCTTCTCCGTGGTGCCCAGTGACAGGACAAGAGGCAATGGGCACGAACTGAAATACAGAAAGTTCTGCCTGAACATGAGGAAAAACTTCTTCACTGTGAGGGTAACCTAGCACTGGCACAGGCTGTCCAGAGAGGTAGTGGAGTCTCCTTCCCTGGAGATATTCAAAACCCGTCTGGATGTGATCCTGGGCAATATGCTCTAGAGGACCCTGTTTGAGCAGGTGGGTTGGACTAGATGATCTTCAGAGGTCCCTTCCAATCTCAACCATTCTGTGATTCTGTGAGTCTGTGATTATAAACTGTCACTGAAAAAAAGTAAGAAACTTAATTTTGTAATGGATTATGGAATGGGTTTGCAATGATGGTAGGGCAATGAACTAAGAAGTAGATCAGCCATTTTTCAAATAAATTGATATGCTACAATCAGCAGCTTCATGTATAAAGTGAAGAAGGTGAGAATATTGTGCAGGGAGGATTTTTTAAAGCATTTAATCCAGTGTAACTTGCTGGTCATCTTTTGGTCACAGCTGAGAACCAAGCACAGTTCACTGGCTCCATAAAATGTGAATCTATAAAACTCATAGGGTCAGCAGGCCTTCTGACAATCCTTCACATGGAAACTATTAGTCACATTCATCCTGAAATGTTCATGAGCTTAACACTAGGGATGCATTTTTTCCCAGAGCATTAGTGACACAGTGGCAGTCTTTCAGAAATAGTCATTACAGTTGCACTGAGAAGGAGAGGGGAGAAAAACTCTTTGTCCTCACAGACACTCTGCAGTCCAAAAGATGGGAACAAATGAATTATAAAAGCCAATTTCAGTACTTTCACCAGACATTGAGTCTCTCTTTTTAAAACATCAGTCAATCAGGATGACATTTCCATTTAACCTTGTAAAACTAAAAGTGTTTTCTCCTTATTAGCATTTAAGTGGGGTCAACATGTGTATATTCTTTTACAGCTGTGGCATGGTGGTCATTTAACCCATTGAAAGATTGAAATTCCCATCAGTTTCCAAATTACTATTTCTATTTTTAGATAGAGAGACTTCCTTTATGGTGGAGGAAGACCCATATTCCATTCTGGTACCTCTATGGCTTCTAATGTACAAATAAACAAGCTTATTTTACTGGCCCTACCACAGCTGCTGGTATATTTGGAGTTAGCTCTGAGCACCTCTAAGAAAGATCCAGCTTGGAAAGAGAGGAGCACTGGAAACTCACTTCATGAATAATTTAGAGAAGGCCAGTAGAGAATACTAGCACCCACAGTATCACAGTACAAAAGCAAGGCAACAGCTGTGCCAAAAAATATTAACTTCTCTGTATAAGGTAAATTTTTTATTTTAAATACTAGACTTTCTAGCAAAAAGGCCACCAAAACCAATGAAATCTAAGAGAGGAGTCTCTAAATATTTTACATCATTAGGCCAAACATTTTTTTCTGTGTGAAAAAGAATCTATTCTTCCAACATTTTAAACTTGTAAAGGATCTGGGCTTCTGTCATTCCCACAGACATAGACATTCAATTCAGCTGAATTCTCTCACTTTTTAACTATACCTGTACAAAAAATTGAGTTTGTTTTTCATTTCCGGCCTGGTCAGAATCAATTAAAAAAGAAAAAGAAAGCTTTTGGTCAGCAAATGATTTTTGTTAAGTTGTGTGATCAAAAGCTGGCCTGCACAAACTCAGAGGAGTATGAGAAGCAGTGACAGGAGAGGGAACCCATGTAATACCCTACCCCAGCTACTCCCAGACCCATCACAGGACAGCGATCAGCCCATCAGATGCTCATCTCCACAAGGACAGAGGAGCGCAGAGGCACAGTGGCAGGTGGGGGAACCCAATTTACTTGCTCAGAGGAATGACACCCTGTTCAGGCTCCTCTGGGACTGTCCCAGGAAAGCATGAACCCCATGGGCCAGGTGTGAAACCCAGCAAGGTGAGTCAACGAGGGTGGCTCTCTGGAACACCATTTGGACTGAGGGAGGTTTCTGCCTAAGTGTATGGACACAATGTGAGATGCAGGGGAAGAGCATTTCAGGACTGGGCAAGACAGTATGGAAGTTTAGAGGAGAAAGAAAAGATAGAGTTAGGGATTGATCCAGGTAGCTCAGGGAGGGACAAATGTGGGAAAGCAGAGGGTAAGGGAATAAAAGTGTAAACAGGGGGCTGGTTGGGGTGCAGTGTGCTGTGCCTGATGCACACAGTCTGTCCTGTCTTCTCATTTATCTTTGTTTCTAGCAGTTTCCCTGGGTGAGGGGCTCTCTATCCTGTTTGCGCATGCGCATGCATGTACATGTGTGTGTGGAGACCTAAGTGCCGGTGACTAGAGGGGGACCACAGGTGGGAGGCCCATGTGTCTGTGCTGCCGGCAGCCGGAGCGTTTGAGTGTGCACGTGACGGTGCGTGGTCATTGGTGAATATGAAGGTGGCCCAGGCATTGCAGAGGTGAAGTGGCTGGGGAGCCAAGGAATGTGTGTCTGTGAGGGTGAGGCACCTGGAGGAGTTGGCTAGGGAGGGGCTGGAGGTCCTGGTATAGAGCTGGAGAGACCATGGGTGGTTGATTGAGCCCAGCTTGTCTGTGTCTGTGTAGGAGGCAATGAGAGATAGTGAAGATGCAGGATCAGCTAGGGGATAGACTGAGTGTCTAAGCCTGCTTTCTGGAGGGATCCACAGTGTGTGTCTGTGTGCATGTATGTGCACAGACGTGTGCATGCATGTGTGAGTGAGACAGTCTGTACCAGCAGCTGGAGTGGAGCTGTGGCCCTTGGCGCTTGTACATCTAGGTGCCAACTACTGGGGAGCCTGAGGATGAAGAGCCAGCTGCTGGATGCACAAGTGCCTAAGCCCAGCTGCTGGAGGGACAGATGTTGAATACGTGCTTGTATTTGCCACTGATGGACCTTCATCCTGCTCAGTCAGCAAGGGGCATAGGATGAGGCCATTGGCGCTGTTTGTGTTTAAGTGAGTTCTGAGTATATCTGTCCATTTCGGCCTGTGCGGCTGGCTGGGTATATATATACGTATGTGTTGCATATGTGTGTTTGTGTGTGCCTACTGGGGTAAATGCTCAGCCTCACTACTGGTTGGACCAAGTGCATGGAGCTGTGGCAGCCTCGCCTCCATTGGGCCACTGGCCTTGGCCTCCCCCTAACAATCTTAATAATCTTAATTGAACAGAAGAGCACGCTGTTTGACGTTAAACAAAATTTGTTCCTAATATGATTCTTTTTCAGCTATTTTAACTGTCAGGATTTCTCTTTACAAAAATTTACTAAAATTGAAACTCATTTTAGATTGAAACAGTAAAATAATTCCTTTTGAAAATGCTGGAATAAAGTGTTTTGATGTTTGTAATTATTTAATAAGTTTTTTTTCAGGGGAGAAAGGCTGAATTTATAGAAACAGCTTATTGAAATATTCTGAACAAGTCTCAGTCTGCATAATTCTACAAGATCAAAAATGTTTTGCTTAAAACCACCCTGCTGTATTGCTGACAAAGGAATTGAAGAGGTGGGAGAAGACAATCCAAAGCATGAGGGGTAAGAAGAGATGCTGAGCGACTTGTCTAGAATTCCTCCTGATCACTACTGAAGAATGCACACCATCACCACATGCCTGGAAGGGACACCTCATGCAAGTAAGATAAGCAAGATAACAAGCATCCAAATGATCACACAAATATAAGCATGAAACACCTATTTTTTCCCATTCCAGTCCCAGTGCTAGTGTTTAAAAAGAAAATAATCAATTTTCTATATAAGGTACACTTGATAAAATTTGAAGAAAGGAAATAATTTTTGGAAGGGTTTTGGAAGAATATATAATTTTAGATTAATAATCAGATTCCTCCCCCCTAATATTATTATAATATGATTACTAACTTATGGCATAAGTCCTGACAGTTTCTATGTATTTAAATTACCTTGAAAGATGTACTGGAACTGAAGGGATTTGATCATCCCAGTCTCTGAGGAATCAGAAAAAAGTCTGACAGCAGACTAGACTAGAAAAGCCAAACCTGTGTCCTCCCCTCCTTTTCTCCCCAGCCACAGCTAATGCAGGGTCATGAAGAGACTCTTCAAAATGTTCAGTGCTTGCTCAAATTTGTATTACAGGAAGCATACCTCCGGTAAGTGGTGAACCTTCAGTAATTACTTGATGATAACAGTTAAAGAGTTCCTATGTCTCTTTTCTTGTTAACAACTTCAAACCTAATTACCACATTCTCCCAAGCTGAAAAACAGATCTTAGAAAAATTGCTAAATGAATCATGCAATCTTTGAAACAGTTATCTGTTCCTGAAATGTGACTGTAGTACAATACATATCAGTTAATAAAGAATTGCGCAGGTGCCATTTTGCTGTCTAGCAAGCAGCTATTCAATTAGAAATAAAAGTTGCCACCAAAAACAGTCATGAAGTTGAAATGATTTCCAGAGCTCCTGAGCCCTATTCCTCTTTCCAAGGTGGGAAACCATGTAGCAGAGAACCTCAACCTTCACACCATTCCCACCTAAAGCAGGGCTTTGACTACATCCAAAAGGACTGCTGTCATATAACCATTGCAAGGAGTCCCAGCAAGGCTTCCAGAGCAGCAGGATCAAGTACCTAAGTGTATCCCACTACCAAATTTTCTCCATCAACACTCAGAGAGGGGGAAGGCTGGACAGGGAGTAGTTGCTGTTCTTGCTAAGTGTATGTTTTCTGGTCTCCAAGAGAAAGGGAAAAGCTTTACAGTGACATATGCAGACACCCAGCCAGACTGGAAATAGCCTAGATCTTGGCAGTAGCCCTCTTGATGTAGTACTCTACATGGGTTAACTTACTATTTTTCAGACCAGAGAGACACTGTGATTATCATATTGCTTTCCTGCTTATGGGTAGCCAAATCACCCGTGCAGAGATAGTCTCGATAACTCTATATAGTACAAGCTTGTCCTCTATCAACATGGTTTTTGAGATTAGCTGGTACTTACTGTTTTCAGCAGTGAATACTAACTGTGAAAACCCAACTAAGCCTATGGTTTTTGAACATGTAGGATGTGTCAGTACTGCTTGACTGAAAAGCACAGTTCACTTGCTCATTTTTTTCAGCATTTACTCTGACACAGCAATGGGAGGCCATCTCCCACTAAGCATTATAAGCATACACCTACATCTCTCACAAAATGCACACTAATTTGGTGTGCTTAGAGAAGGAAGATCTGGTCAGAGCAAACTGATTTATTGCAGTCCTGCACACATAACAGCTCTGCTCAACAACCCTTTCTGTCATAAACAGGGTTCAAAATCAACATTTAAATTAGACTATGAGATATTTAAAGAAATACAGATTTAGATAAGCTCTTTACAATGCAGCTTTCTATGGAGGCAATGATGATGCATTTAGTTCTTTCATTTCTATTTGTGGCAAACCTAGCTTTTTTCCTTACCACAATGTATGAAACATCAGTTGTTTCAATCGTTCTCCAGACAAAGGAGAGACTCTGTCTCTGTGTACCTCTCCATAAAATTCTTGCTGAAGAAGAAACAGCGTGATTGATGAACAGAGAAAAAAATAACCAAACCAATGTGTGTGTATACGTATGTGTGTACACATGTGTGTGTGTGTGTATACATACATATTTATGTGCTTGATCTTACAGCCTTGGAGTTTGGTTGGTGACACTGTAAAATTGCACTTACGTGTTTGTGTAGATACAGCAGGACACACCACAGTCAGCCCTGCACATGCCCAGCTCATGTGACCCTGCAATGCTCTGCAAATGAGCAGGGGATTTTTATATGTCAGTCTCTTGCTATGCGCAGTTCCCATTGTCACCTCATCTATACTAGAGGAAAGAGATCCAAGAGGGTCTTGGCTTCTTTTCTATCCCTGAAAAGTTTGGCATGAGTTTAGTTTCACAAGCTCAAAAGCTGCACAAAGGACAGTCCAACAGAGCATACAAAAGCAGGGTGCTTATAAGCAAAACTATTAAACTGTATCAGTACTGGACATATGGGGAATATATGAAGGAATATTGTTTAATCTATCATGATGGGCTTGCTAATGAAAGCTGCATACAAAACACTCTAAATAATCCATTTAAAAAATTGTTTTTTAGATCCTCAGATTCACTGCATCTTCCTGAAGGCTTAGACATGAATACTGATGTTGCCAGTGCAGGTGTAGGAAAGATTTGCCAACCTAGAAAGACATTTGAGTCATCCATGAACCAGATTCATTAGGCCTGAAGATAATTTGAAGAAATTGGGCTATTTTAATATACAGACACATGAGAGCAAAAGGGAAACCTGGAAACAAAACAGTTCCTGTCTGTGCATTCTTGCAAGAGCTGTAAAATACCTAGCCAGGACTGCAGACTAAGCCACGGCCTATGCCCAATTTTGGAAAATATAAGGTTGTTCTGAAAGGACAAGACACTACTCTGGCTGCTGGGCCGGAAAAGTGGCTCCAGTCAAGGGTTTGCTGCAGTGGTCAGACCTGTGTGAAGGCCTCTTACTGCACCCAAATCACTCCAGGAGGGTTGATCTCGAGGGGAAATGCATTTATTAAAACCAAGGTATGGCCTGAAGAAGTGCTGTGTGGCAGAACCCTCCTGTCTTTGCTTTGGGGGAAGTCAAAGGAGAGAGGGGGCCCCGCTTTGCAATGGGCTGAAGTCTAACTCTTCTGCTCTGCCTCTCCCGGAGCCCCAGGAGGCAGATATGCCCTGGTGGAGGGAGGTGTCCCCTCTGCGCGCTGCCTCCCAGACTGGGCTCGGGGCAGCATCTCCTCCAGACGAGCCGTGCCCCTGCCTGCTCCTCCTCTCCTCCTGCCGTGGCCCTTGCTGCGCCCTGGGACCCACTGACGTCTCTTGCCAGCGTGCTCTCACAGCCGCCTGAAAGTCGTGGGCTTCTCTGGGACTTGCCAGTGTCCCACCACCGTGACCTGCCCTGCTTTTTGGGGGCCTCAGGGTCTCCTGGCTCTGCTCGCACCATCCCTGCTAGCGCTGCAGCCGCGACTGCTTCTCTGTGGGCTGGGGATGGGCCCGCGGACTGCTCGCCCTCCTCTTTCGGGAGACCCGGCGACTCTCCGGTGAGACCGTCCTGCCCCTGCCGGGAGTGGCTGGGCTGCCGACACCATCCTCGGCAGAAACACCAGCCACAGGCTCCGTCTCCTCGTCCTGGCTCTCTGTCCTGGCGCTGGGGACAGCAGTCTGCAGGGGCCTCCACGCTCCTCTGCCCTTGCGGGGGGCTGCCTCGGCAGAGCCTCCCTGCGGCTGCCGGGGAGACCCTGGGGCTGCAGCGGCCTCGTGGGCGAGGGCATCCGTGGCCCTGGGGAGCTCCTCGTGCCCAGGGCCCGGAGGTCTCCTGGTCCGGGACGGTGCCTGTGTGGGGGCTGCAGAGCCGTCTGCGGCTGGAGGGGTGCGTGGGCTGGAGGAGGCCGCGGGGCATCCCTGCGTGCCCGCGAGAGCGCGCGGGTCACGGGGGGCCCGGGGCGCGACGGCCTCCCCGGTGCTGGCGCGCCGAGCCTCGGCGAGGAGCTTGCCGACGAACTGCTCGGTGCGGCCGAGCAGGAAGGGCCTCAGGTCAGCCGCAAAGGCCGGGCTGCCCACGTCGTACCTCCGCACGTTGGTGACGACGATGAACTCGACGGCTGCGGCCAGCGTTTGGCGGACCCCAAAGAGGCTGCGCAGCTCCCGCTTCAGCCAGGGCAGCAGGATGTGGAGCAAGGCCGGGTTGCGTCGGAAAGAGGCCGCCGAGAGGCCTGGCAGGCGGTCGCCGTCGGGAACCGCTGGCGCCGCAGCGGGGGACTGAGGGCGGTGGGAGTCGGGGCCCTGCTCCTGCTGTGGCGCCTGCCCCCGAGGGGCTGCCGCGGGACGCGCCGTCCTCCGGGAGGCCGGACTGCTGCTCGGGCCTGGCCGCGCTGCCTCCCTCTGCCGTGGCACAGCGGAGCCCGCCGGCCCCGGCAGCCCGGTGCCGCTCTCAGGAGGGGCCGGCAGCCGTGGCGGGGAGGGATTTGGCTGCAGGGGGGCTGTGGGGGGACGTGTCCGGCGCAAGGCGGAGTAGAAAGCCGTTCTCCACGGATAGAGGCCGGTGACGGAGCCGCCTGCGGGAGGCCGGAGGGTGAGCTCCTGGAAGTTGTCGTCCGCCACCACCGAGTGCAGGATGGACCGGATGGGCCGTTTGCAGAGGGGGCACTCGGCTTTGGTGTTGCACCAGCGCTGCACGCAGCCCAAGCAGAACTGGTGCAGGCAGGGGTTCACGAACGCCGCGTTGTCCAGCCTGTCCAGGCAGATGGGACACGTGGCGTCTGAAGAGGCAGCTGTGGCCATGGTGGGTGCAGCGGGCTGGGGAGAGCTGCCGGGGAGGAGCTGCTCGCCCTCAGAAGCGCCCCAGCTGCCGCCGCTGCTGCCGCCACGCTCTGGGAAGGAGAGAGGCACCGAGATCAGTGCTGAGCCTGATGGTGATGGTGGCCTGGGGGCGGGGGCCGGGGCATTGCTGGGGAGCAGTAGAGCTGAGGGACGTGGCTAAAGAAGCCTTGAAGGCGGCTAAGAAGAGGCTGAAGTAGCTTCCTCTTTCCACTGGAGAGGAAACATCTCGGGTGCTGTTGGCTTCTCCCCCAGGAGGGCACAGCCACGCTGCTGCTGTTCTTGCTTTCTCCCAAACTGATGCCACGGGCAGCTTCTTCCCCTCTCTAACCCCCTGCTTTGCCTTGGGCGTTTCTTCCTGCCCAGGCTGCCAGGACCGCTCGTGGGCTTTTTTTGGAGCAGGCTTTTCCCTGGGTGCTGCCTGCCCCCAGCCCAGCGCCCGCTCCCTCCCTGCAGGACTGCTCCCAGGCCAGCTCACCTCTGCTGCACAAGTGATCCCGCAGAGCAGGCAGCGTGTCTCCTATGTGCTCCCAGAGGCCCCTCTGCCCCCTCCGCGCACACGGCGCCCGGGCCCTGGCCACACGGGACACCCGCAGCCCTGGCAGCCCGGCAGCAAGGGGGCGGTGACCGAAGGCGCCTCCTGGGTTCAGCACCGAGAGAGCTGCTGCCACCCCAAAGCAAAGGTGCAGACACCCGCACCTCCACGTGGTTCGACCCTCCACGCCTCGCACTCGCGCTCGCACTCACGCTCACGCTCGCACTCGCTCGGCAGGAGTCTGCGGCGAACCGAGCTGGGCGAGACCCTGCGCACGGGGAAAAGCAGTGAGCGCCGCGCGGTCACAGTGCCTGGGGGCCACCTCACAAAGGGACGCGTGCACCTCCCTCCCGCTCAGTCCCGGCTGTTGCTATGGCTGGAGACCGGCAACTGCTCCATGCACAGAAATGGCTCTGTGGTCCCCAAAAGCTCCTCTCCTCTCCTCTCCGCTGCCTTGGCTTCTCTCCTGGCTACTGCTAGAGATTCACCAGCCAGCTCCTTCCCCGCGGGTAGGGCTTTGCCTCTCCCATGGCCCATGAGCATGGGCATGGGCCCTTGGGCATGGGGCCTGTCTCTGGGCATGCAGAGCAGTAGCCTGCTGGGATGAGTCAGGAACTGGTGGCTGCCTTTGAGGCCGTGGCACAGGAGCCACAAGGGCGTCCCCTCCACCCCGCAGGAGCGCTTGACCCTAGGGCCTGCCTCAGGTTGCCGATCCTCCAGCTCTCACTCCCCTTCCCTTGCTCCCAATGATTTTCTCCTTCCCCTACGGGAACATCGCTGTGTGTGGAACATCTGTCTCCAGGGCAGCACCCATGCCTCTGCTCGCTCAAGGGGGATGCCCTCAGCCTCCTGCGGCAGCTGATCATCCCTTGTGCTGCTGGGTGTCGCTCCGGGCTGCCTGCAGCCCTCTGGGCCCTCAGAGAGCAGTTTCTCGAGGACCTCAACAGCTCTCATGGCTCTCAGCAGCCCAGCTTGCCTGTCAGGCCTGACTCGGACCCCTTGTCTCCAGCGCCGTGTTGGAAGGGTGCCACTCAGCCGGAAGTCACACTCCGTTTCCCCGCTGTCCCGGTCTCGTGTCAGACACAAATCTTGGCATTCTTGGGGGCTGTTTGCTCCTCTGTGCTGGTGCCCCAGGTGCTGAGGCCATGCTGGGCAAAAGAAAGGCGGGCTGAGAGGAGTTGCTCTTCTAGGGGGCTGCTGGGAGGCAGGAGGTCTGGAGGTGGGCCTCTCCTGCTCTCCAGGATTTTCTCCTCTCCCTTGAGGAAGCTTACTGTGTCTCTGCCTCCAGGCCACTTCTTTGGACTTCCCTCGCACAGGCGGTTGTGCTCGCCCAACCCCTTTGTGTACCCCCTTTTCAGCCTGGCTTCAGTCTGGGTGCATGCAGCCCCCTCGGGCCTGAGAGGCGAGTGTCTCTGAGCTCCCAGGTCACAGGCAAAACAGTCCTGAGTCGGCTACTTTTGGCTGGCTTAAGTCACTGCCCACCAACACAAACCTCTGATTACTGAGGCAGGTATGGAGAAAAAGGAGGACACACCCCACTAGACCCACACCTCCCTAAATACCCATCTTGCCGCCTCCCCAGTCTCACCTTGCCATAGTTCCGACTCAGGTTCCTCACGGTCCGTCCAAATTGTTTGCTTTGCCATCAGGCTGGCTGACCTGGTAAGGAGGGCTTTAAGCTAGGAGTGACAGCGGAGGGAACAAGTTAGCAGCAGCCATAGGAGCGAGCAAAGGACGGGCCTGACAAGCAGAGGTCCTGGGGTCAAGTAAGCGAGAGGGAACACATAATCAACAAAAGAGGGCTGAAGTGGGGCACCTCAAGCGTTTGCATGGACGCAAGGAAGTGCCTTACAAGAGCGCGTGTTGGGGAAACCTCTGACACCCGTTCTGGGAAATCAGCGCGCCTGGGGGCTTCTCTGAAGTGCCCGTACATGAGTGCACGCAGCCTGGGGACTAAGCAGGAGGAATCAGAGATGTGTGTGCAGTTGCAGGGCGGTGACCTGGCTGGGAAGAGGGAGATGAGGTGGGATAGCTCACATGACTGGAATGGTGCAGCGGATGGCTACGGGCTCTTCAGGAAGGACCGTCTCGGACGGCGAGGAGGGGGAGCTGCCATGTATGGGAGGGAGCAGCGAGACTGCACGGAGCTCTGCTTGGGCATGGACGATGGGCTGACAGAGAGCTCCTGGGCCAGGATTGCGGGGCGGAACCATAGGGGTGACATTGTTGTGGGTGTTTGCGCTAGGCTGCCTGAGGAGGAAGAAGTAAAGGAGGCCCTCTACAGGCAGCGAGGAGTAGCCTCGCGTTCACAGGCCCTGGTCCTCCTGGGCGACTTGAACCACCTGGAGGCACAACACAGCAGCTGTGTAGGCTGGAGAAGAGAAGGCTCAGGTGGGATGTGATCATTGTGTCTCTATACCTGATGGGAGAGTGCAAAGAAGACAGAGTCAGACTCTTTCCCGTGGCACTCAGTGATGAGACAAGTGGCAGTGGACACAAGCTGAAACATGGGAAAGCTCTGTCTGAACACAAGAAGAAACTTTTTTCCCCTCTGAGGACGACTGAGCACTGGAATAGGTTTCCCAGAGAGGTTGTGGAGTCTCCATCCTTGGAGCTATTCAAAAGTCCCCTGGGCACGGTCCTGGGCAATGTGCTCCAGGTGACCCTACTTGAGCTGGGGGGCTGGACTCGGTGGTTTCCAGAGGTGCCTTCCAACCCCAGCCAACCTGTGAGTCTGTGCCTATTCCTCTGCCACAGCGAAGGCAGTGGAGGCGCCTGAGGAGCTGTCCCCTCAGGGTTGTCCCTTCCCAGCGTGAGCTGCCCGCAGCCACAATCCTTCTCCGTTTGATCGGTGAGCTCCTGCTCATAAAAGATGTGGCCGTAGTCCCTTTGGCGGGAAGAGAGAGAGGAGGCCCAGCTCTGTCAGCCCCACCCAGCAGGATTCGTGGGCCAGCAGAAATGCAGCCAGGCAGCAGTGGCAATAACACGGAGAGAGGCACCGTCACCTGGGGCCAGGGGTCTGGCCTGCGTGGGCTGCCCCGGCTGCAAGCCTCGCCCTGCCCTTCAGGAGCTCACCTTGCAGGAGGTGGCAAGTCTTTGGCAGGGTCTAACCCTGCAAGTCAGGTGCAAATGCCTGAGTTTTGAGGGGGCTGTTGGATTCTTCTTGTTTGTTTTGGGTGAAGGAGGGCCGGAGAGAAAGCCTGCTGCCCAGTCCAGTGAGGGGGCAGAACTCAGCCTGAAGGACTGCTGTGAACTGCACAGCTTTCCTGCCAGGAGAGGAGAGCAGCTCCCAGAGCAGCCCAGTTCTGACTGCAGGAAATGGTTTAGGAAAGAAAACAAAATGCAAGCAAGCAAGCAAGCAACCACACAGGCAGCCACTCCACTGACCCCTCAAACCCCACCACCACAGCGAGAGATGCTGGGCAGAGCTGCTGGACCAGGGGAGAAGAGAGGGGGGCTTTCTGGCTTGGCAGCGTTTTGCGGTGGGCACACATCTGCAAAGGTGTGCAAGCGCTTGAGTCGCACTGCTCTGGCTGCTGGGCCGGCAAAGCGGCTCCAGTCAAGGGTTTGCTACAGTTGGCAGACCTCCCTGAAGGCCTTTTACTACACCCACATCACACCGGGAGGGTTGCTCTCGAGGGGAAACACATTTATTAAAACCAAGGTATGGCCTGAAGAAGTGCTGTGTGGCAGACCCCTCCCGTCTTCACACAGAAGGTGTCCCCTCTGCGCACTGCCTCCCAGACTGGGCTCGGGGCAGCATCTCCTCCAGACGAGCCGTGCCCCTGCCTGCTCCTCCTCTCCTCCTGCCGTGGCCCTTGCTGCGCCCTGGGACCCACTGACGTCTCTTGCCAGCGTGCTCTCACAGCCGCCTGAAAGTCGTGGGCTTCTCTGGGACTTGCCAGTGTCCCACCACCGTGACCTGCCCTGCTTTTTGGGGGCCTCAGGGTCTCCTGGCTCTGCTCGCACCATCCCTGCTAGCGCTGCAGCCGCGACTGCTTCTCTGTGGGCTGGGGATGGGCCCGCGGACTGCTCGCCCTCCTCTTTCGGGAGACCCGGCGACTCTCCGGTGAGACCGTCCTGCCCCTGCCGGGAGTGGCTGGGCTGCCGACACCATCCTCGGCAGAAACACCAGCCACAGGCTCCGTCTCCTCGTCCTGGCTCTCTGTCCTGGCGCTGGGGACAGCAGTCTGCAGGGGCCTCCACGCTCCTCTGCCCTCGCGGGGGGCTGCCTCGGCAGAGCCTCCCTGCGGCTGCCGGGGAGACCCTGGGGCTGCAGCGGCCTCGTGGGCGAGGGCGTCCGTGGCCCTGGGGAGCTCCTCGTGCCCAGGGCCCGGAGGTCTCCTGGTCCGGGACGGTGCCTGTGCGGGGGCTGCAGAGCCGTCTGCGGCTGGAGGGGTGCGTGGGCTGGAGGAGGCCGCGGGGCGTCCCTGCGTGCCCGCGAGAGCGCGCGGGTCACGGGGGGCCCGGGGCGCGACGGCCTCCCCGGTGCTGGCGCGCCGAGCCTCGGCGAGGAGCTTGCCGACGAACTGCTCGGTGCGGCCGAGCAGGAAGGGCCTCAGGTCAGCCGCAAAGGCCGGGCTGCCCACGTCGTACCTCCGCACGTTGGTGACGACGATGAACTCGACGGCTGCGGCCAGCGTTTGGCGGACCCCAAAGAGGCTGCGCAGCTCCCGCTTCAGCCAGGGCAGCAGGATGTGGAGCAAGGCCGGGTTGCGTCGGAAAGAGGCCGCCGAGAGGCCTGGCAGGCGGTCGCCGTCGGGAACCGCTGGCGCCGCAGCGGGGGACTGAGGGCGGTGGGAGTCGGGGCCCTGCTCCTGCTGTGGCGCCTGCCCCCGAGGGGCTGCCGCGGGACGCGCCGTCCTCCGGGAGGCCGGACTGCTGCTCGGGCCTGGCCGCGCTGCCTCCCTCTGCCGTGGCACAGCGGAGCCCGCCGGCCCCGGCAGCCCGGTGCCGCTCTCAGGAGGGGCCGGCAGCCGTGGCGGGGAGGGATTTGGCTGCAGGGGGGCTGTGGGGGGACGTGTCCGGCGCAAGGCGGAGTAGAAAGCCGTTCTCCACGGATAGAGGCCGGTGACGGAGCCGCCTGCGGGAGGCCGGAGGGTGAGCTCCTGGAAGTTGTCGTCCGCCACCACCGAGTGCAGGATGGACCGGATGGGCCGTTTGCAGAGGGGGCACTCGGCTTTGGTGTTGCACCAGCGCTGCACGCAGCCCAAGCAGAACTGGTGCAGGCAGGGGTTCACGAACGCCGCGTTGTCCAGCCTGTCCAGGCAGATGGGACACGTGGCGTCTGAAGAGGCAGCTGTGGCCATGGTGGGTGCAGCGGGCTGGGGAGAGCTGCCGGGGAGGAGCTGCTCGCCCTCAGAAGCGCCCCAGCTGCCGCCGCTGCTGCCGCCACGCTCTGGGAAGGAGAGAGGCACCGAGATCAGTGCTGAGCCTGATGGTGATGGTGGCCTGGGGGCGGGGGCCGGGGCATTGCTGGGGAGCAGTAGAGCTGAGGGACGTGGCTAAAGAAGCCTTGAAGGCGGCTAAGAAGAGGCTGAAGTAGCTTCCTCTTTCCACTGGAGAGGAAACATCTCGGGTGCTGTTGGCTTCTCCCCCAGGAGGGCACAGCCACGCTGCTGCTGTTCTTGCTTTCTCCCAAACTGATGCCACGGGCAGCTTCTTCCCCTCTCTAACCCCCTGTTTTGCCTTGGGCGTTTCTTCCTGCCCAGGCTGCCAGGACCGCTCGTGGGCTTTTTTTGGAGCAGGCTTTTCCCTGGGTGCTGCCTGCCCCCAGCCCAGCGCCCGCTCCCTCCCTGCAGGACTGCTCCCAGGCCAGCTCACCTCTGCTGCACAAGTGATCCCGCAGAGCAGGCAGCGTGTCTCCTACGTGCTCCCAGAGGCCCCTCTGCCCCCTCCGCGCACACGGCGCCCGGGCCCTGGCCACACGGGACACCCGCGGCCCTGGCAGCCCGGCAGCAAGGGGGCAGTGACCGAAGGCGCCTCCTGGGTTCAGCACCGAGAGAGCTGCTGCCACCCCAAAGCAAAGGTGCAGACACCCGCACCTCCACGTGGTTCGACCCTCCACGCCTCGCACTCGCGCTCGCACTCACGCTCACGCTCGCACTCGCTCGGCAGGAGTCTGCGGCGAACCGAGCTGGGCGAGACCCTGCGCACGGGGAAAAGCAGTGAGCGCCGCGCGGTCACAGTGCCTGGGGGCCACCTCACAAAGGGACGCGTGCACCTCCCTCCCGCTCAGTCCCGGCTGTTGCTATGGCTGGAGACCGGCAACTGCTCCATGCACAGAAATGGCTCTGTGGTCCCCAAAAGCTCCTCTCCTCTCCTCTCCGCTGCCTTGGCTTCTCTCCTGGCTACTGCTAGAGATTCACCAGCCAGCTCCTTCCCCGCGGGTAGGGCTTTGCCTCTCCCATGGCCCATGAGCATGGGCATGGGGCCTGTCTCTGGGCATGCAGAGCAGTAGCCTGCTGGGATGAGTCAGGAACTGGTGGCTGCCTTTGAGGCCGTGGCACAGGAGCCACAAGGGCGTCCCCTCCACCCCGCAGGAGCGCTTGACCCTAGGGCCTGCCTCAGGTTGCCGATCCTCCAGCTCTCACTCCCCTTCCCTTGCTCCCAATGATTTTCTCCTTCCCCTACGGGAACATCGCTGTGTGTGGAACATCTGTCTCCAGGGCAGCACCCATGCCTCTGCTCGCTCAAGGGGGATGCCCTCAGCCTCCTGCGGCAGCTGATCATCCCTTGTGCTGCTGGGTGTCGCTCCGGGCTGCCTGCAGCCCTCTGGGCCCTCAGAGAGCAGTTTCTCGAGGACCTCAACAGCTCTCATGGCTCTCAGCAGCCCAGCTTGCCTGTCAGGCCTGACTCGGACCCCTTGTCTCCAGCGCCGTGTTGGAAGGGTGCCACTCAGCCGGAAGTCACACTCCGTTTCCCCGCTGTCCCGGTCTCGTGTCAGACACAAATCTTGGCATTCTTGGGGGCTGTTTGCTCCTCTGTGCTGGTGCCCCAGGTGCTGAGGCCATGCTGGGCAAAAGAAAGGCGGGCTGAGAGGAGTTGCTCTTCTAGGGGGCTGCTGGGAGGCAGGAGGTCTGGAGGTGGGCCTCTCCTGCTCTCCAGGATTTTCTCCTCTCCCTTGAGGAAGCTTACTGTGTCTCTGCCTCCAGGCCACTTCTTTGGACTTCCCTCGCACAGGCGGTTGTGCTCGCCCAACCCCTTTGTGTACCCCCTTTTCAGCCTGGCTTCAGTCTGGGTGCATGCAGCCCCCTCGGGCCTGAGAGGCGAGTGTCTCTGAGCTCCCAGGTCACAGGCAAAACAGTCCTGAGTCGGCTACTTTTGGCTGGCTTAAGTCACTGCCCACCAACACAAACCTCTGATTACTGAGGCAGGTATGGAGAAAAAGGAGGACACACCCCACTAGACCCACACCTCCCTAAATACCCATCTTGCCGCCTCCCCAGTCTCACCTTGCCATAGTTCCGACTCAGGTTCCTCACGGTCCGTCCAAATTGTTTGCTTTGCCATCAGGCTGGCTGACCTGGTAAGGAGGGCTTTAAGCTAGGAGTGACAGCGGAGGGAACAAGTTAGCAGCAGCCATAGGAGCGAGCAAAGGACGGGCCTGACAAGCAGAGGTCCTGGGGTCAAGTAAGCGAGAGGGAACACATAATCAACAAAAGAGGGCTGAAGTGGGGCACCTCAAGCGTTTGCATGGACGCAAGGAAGTGCCTTACAAGAGCGCGTGTTGGGGAAACCTCTGACACCCGTTCTGGGAAATCAGCGCGCCTGGGGGCTTCTCTGAAGTGCCCGTACATGAGTGCACGCAGCCTGGGGACTAAGCAGGAGGAATCAGAGATGTGTGTGCAGTTGCAGGGCGGTGACCTGGCTGGGAAGAGGGAGATGAGGTGGGATAGCTCACATGACTGGAATGGTGCAGCGGATGGCTACGGGCTCTTCAGGAAGGACCGTCTCGGACGGCGAGGAGGGGGAGCTGCCATGTATGGGAGGGAGCAGCGAGACTGCACGGAGCTCTGCTTGGGCATGGACGATGGGCTGACAGAGAGCTCCTGGGCCAGGATTGCGGGGCGGAACCATAGGGGTGACATTGTTGTGGGTGTTTGCGCTAGGCTGCCTGAGGAGGAAGAAGTAAAGGAGGCCCTCTACAGGCAGCGAGGAGTAGCCTCGCGTTCACAGGCCCTGGTCCTCCTGGGCGACTTGAACCACCTGGAGGCACAACACAGCAGCTGTGTAGGCTGGAGAAGAGAAGGCTCAGGTGGGATGTGATCATTGTGTCTCTATACCTGATGGGAGAGTGCAAAGAAGACAGAGTCAGACTCTTTCCCGTGGCACTCAGTGATGAGACAAGTGGCAGTGGACACAAGCTGAAACATGGGAAAGCTCTGTCTGAACACAAGAAGAAACTTTTTTCCCCTCTGAGGACGACTGAGCACTGGAATAGGTTTCCCAGAGAGGTTGTGGAGTCTCCATCCTTGGAGCTATTCAAAAGTCCCCTGGGCACGGTCCTGGGCAATGTGCTCCAGGTGACCCTACTTGAGCTGGGGGGCTGGACTCGGTGGTTTCCAGAGGTGCCTTCCAACCCCAGCCAACCTGTGAGTCTGTGCCTATTCCTCTGCCACAGCGAAGGCAGTGGAGGCGCCTGAGGAGCTGTCCCCTCAGGGTTGTCCCTTCCCAGCGTGAGCTGCCCGCAGCCACAATCCTTCTCCGTTTGATCGGTGAGCTCCTGCTCATAAAAGATGTGGCCGTAGTCCCTTTGGCGGGAAGAGAGAGAGGAGGCCCAGCTCTGTCAGCCCCACCCAGCAGGATTCGTGGGCCAGCAGAAATGCAGCCAGGCAGCAGTGGCAATAACACGGAGAGAGGCACCGTCACCTGGGGCCAGGGGTCTGGCCTGCGTGGGCTGCCCCGGCTGCAAGCCTCGCCCTGCCCTTCAGGAGCTCACCTTGCAGGAGGTGGCAAGTCTTTGGCAGGGTCTAACCCTGCAAGTCAGGTGCAAATGCCTGAGTTTTGAGGGGGCTGTTGGATTCTTCTTGTTTGTTTTGGGTGAAGGAGGGCCGGAGAGAAAGCCTGCTGCCCAGTCCAGTGAGGGGGCAGAACTCAGCCTGAAGGACTGCTGTGAACTGCACAGCTTTCCTGCCAGGAGAGGAGAGCAGCTCCCAGAGCAGCCCAGTTCTGACTGCAGGAAATGGTTTAGGAAAGAAAACAAAATGCAAGCAAGCAAGCAAGCAACCACACAGGCAGCCACTCCACTGACCCCTCAAACCCCACCACCACAGCGAGAGATGCTGGGCAGAGCTGCTGGACCAGGGGAGAAGAGAGGGGGGCTTTCTGGCTTGGCAGCGTTTTGCGGTGGGCACACATCTGCAAAGGTGTGCAAGCGCTTGAGTCGCACTGCTCTGGCTGCTGGGCCGGCAAAGCGGCTCCAGTCAAGGGTTTGCTACAGTTGGCAGACCTCCCTGAAGGCCTTTTACTACACCCACATCACACCGGGAGGGTTGCTCTCGAGGGGAAACACATTTATTAAAACCAAGGTATGGCCTGAAGAAGTGCTGTGTGGCAGACCCCTCCCGTCTTCACACAGAAGGTGTCCCCTCTGCGCACTGCCTCCCAGACTGGGCTCGGGGCAGCATCTCCTCCAGACGAGCCGTGCCCCTGCCTGCTCCTCCTCTCCTCCTGCCGTGGCCCTTGCTGCGCCCTGGGACCCACTGACGTCTCTTGCCAGCGTGCTCTCACAGCCGCCTGAAAGTCGTGGGCTTCTCTGGGACTTGCCAGTGTCCCACCACCGTGACCTGCCCTGCTTTTTGGGGGCCTCAGGGTCTCCTGGCTCTGCTCGCACCATCCCTGCTAGCGCTGCAGCCGCGACTGCTTCTCTGTGGGCTGGGGATGGGCCCGCGGACTGCTCGCCCTCCTCTTTCGGGAGACCCGGCGACTCTCCGGTGAGACCGTCCTGCCCCTGCCGGGAGTGGCTGGGCTGCCGACACCATCCTCGGCAGAAACACCAGCCACAGGCTCCGTCTCCTCGTCCTGGCTCTCTGTCCTGGCGCTGGGGACAGCAGTCTGCAGGGGCCTCCACGCTCCTCTGCCCTCGCGGGGGGCTGCCTCGGCAGAGCCTCCCTGCGGCTGCCGGGGAGACCCTGGGGCTGCAGCGGCCTCGTGGGCGAGGGCGTCCGTGGCCCTGGGGAGCTCCTCGTGCCCAGGGCCCGGAGGTCTCCTGGTCCGGGACGGTGCCTGTGCGGGGGCTGCAGAGCCGTCTGCGGCTGGAGGGGTGCGTGGGCTGGAGGAGGCCGCGGGGCGTCCCTGCGTGCCCGCGAGAGCGCGCGGGTCACGGGGGGCCCGGGGCGCGACGGCCTCCCCGGTGCTGGCGCGCCGAGCCTCGGCGAGGAGCTTGCCGACGAACTGCTCGGTGCGGCCGAGCAGGAAGGGCCTCAGGTCAGCCGCAAAGGCCGGGCTGCCCACGTCGTACCTCCGCACGTTGGTGACGACGATGAACTCGACGGCTGCGGCCAGCGTTTGGCGGACCCCAAAGAGGCTGCGCAGCTCCCGCTTCAGCCAGGGCAGCAGGATGTGGAGCAAGGCCGGGTTGCGTCGGAAAGAGGCCGCCGAGAGGCCTGGCAGGCGGTCGCCGTCGGGAACCGCTGGCGCCGCAGCGGGGGACTGAGGGCGGTGGGAGTCGGGGCCCTGCTCCTGCTGTGGCGCCTGCCCCCGAGGGGCTGCCGCGGGACGCGCCGTCCTCCGGGAGGCCGGACTGCTGCTCGGGCCTGGCCGCGCTGCCTCCCTCTGCCGTGGCACAGCGGAGCCCGCCGGCCCCGGCAGCCCGGTGCCGCTCTCAGGAGGGGCCGGCAGCCGTGGCGGGGAGGGATTTGGCTGCAGGGGGGCTGTGGGGGGACGTGTCCGGCGCAAGGCGGAGTAGAAAGCCGTTCTCCACGGATAGAGGCCGGTGACGGAGCCGCCTGCGGGAGGCCGGAGGGTGAGCTCCTGGAAGTTGTCGTCCGCCACCACCGAGTGCAGGATGGACCGGATGGGCCGTTTGCAGAGGGGGCACTCGGCTTTGGTGTTGCACCAGCGCTGCACGCAGCCCAAGCAGAACTGGTGCAGGCAGGGGTTCACGAACGCCGCGTTGTCCAGCCTGTCCAGGCAGATGGGACACGTGGCGTCTGAAGAGGCAGCTGTGGCCATGGTGGGTGCAGCGGGCTGGGGAGAGCTGCCGGGGAGGAGCTGCTCGCCCTCAGAAGCGCCCCAGCTGCCGCCGCTGCTGCCGCCACGCTCTGGGAAGGAGAGAGGCACCGAGATCAGTGCTGAGCCTGATGGTGATGGTGGCCTGGGGGCGGGGGCCGGGGCATTGCTGGGGAGCAGTAGAGCTGAGGGACGTGGCTAAAGAAGCCTTGAAGGCGGCTAAGAAGAGGCTGAAGTAGCTTCCTCTTTCCACTGGAGAGGAAACATCTCGGGTGCTGTTGGCTTCTCCCCCAGGAGGGCACAGCCACGCTGCTGCTGTTCTTGCTTTCTCCCAAACTGATGCCACGGGCAGCTTCTTCCCCTCTCTAACCCCCTGTTTTGCCTTGGGCGTTTCTTCCTGCCCAGGCTGCCAGGACCGCTCGTGGGCTTTTTTTGGAGCAGGCTTTTCCCTGGGTGCTGCCTGCCCCCAGCCCAGCGCCCGCTCCCTCCCTGCAGGACTGCTCCCAGGCCAGCTCACCTCTGCTGCACAAGTGATCCCGCAGAGCAGGCAGCGTGTCTCCTACGTGCTCCCAGAGGCCCCTCTGCCCCCTCCGCGCACACGGCGCCCGGGCCCTGGCCACACGGGACACCCGCGGCCCTGGCAGCCCGGCAGCAAGGGGGCAGTGACCGAAGGCGCCTCCTGGGTTCAGCACCGAGAGAGCTGCTGCCACCCCAAAGCAAAGGTGCAGACACCCGCACCTCCACGTGGTTCGACCCTCCACGCCTCGCACTCGCGCTCGCACTCACGCTCACGCTCGCACTCGCTCGGCAGGAGTCTGCGGCGAACCGAGCTGGGCGAGACCCTGCGCACGGGGAAAAGCAGTGAGCGCCGCGCGGTCACAGTGCCTGGGGGCCACCTCACAAAGGGACGCGTGCACCTCCCTCCCGCTCAGTCCCGGCTGTTGCTATGGCTGGAGACCGGCAACTGCTCCATGCACAGAAATGGCTCTGTGGTCCCCAAAAGCTCCTCTCCTCTCCTCTCCGCTGCCTTGGCTTCTCTCCTGGCTACTGCTAGAGATTCACCAGCCAGCTCCTTCCCCGCGGGTAGGGCTTTGCCTCTCCCATGGCCCATGAGCATGGGCATGGGGCCTGTCTCTGGGCATGCAGAGCAGTAGCCTGCTGGGATGAGTCAGGAACTGGTGGCTGCCTTTGAGGCCGTGGCACAGGAGCCACAAGGGCGTCCCCTCCACCCCGCAGGAGCGCTTGACCCTAGGGCCTGCCTCAGGTTGCCGATCCTCCAGCTCTCACTCCCCTTCCCTTGCTCCCAATGATTTTCTCCTTCCCCTACGGGAACATCGCTGTGTGTGGAACATCTGTCTCCAGGGCAGCACCCATGCCTCTGCTCGCTCAAGGGGGATGCCCTCAGCCTCCTGCGGCAGCTGATCATCCCTTGTGCTGCTGGGTGTCGCTCCGGGCTGCCTGCAGCCCTCTGGGCCCTCAGAGAGCAGTTTCTCGAGGACCTCAACAGCTCTCATGGCTCTCAGCAGCCCAGCTTGCCTGTCAGGCCTGACTCGGACCCCTTGTCTCCAGCGCCGTGTTGGAAGGGTGCCACTCAGCCGGAAGTCACACTCCGTTTCCCCGCTGTCCCGGTCTCGTGTCAGACACAAATCTTGGCATTCTTGGGGGCTGTTTGCTCCTCTGTGCTGGTGCCCCAGGTGCTGAGGCCATGCTGGGCAAAAGAAAGGCGGGCTGAGAGGAGTTGCTCTTCTAGGGGGCTGCTGGGAGGCAGGAGGTCTGGAGGTGGGCCTCTCCTGCTCTCCAGGATTTTCTCCTCTCCCTTGAGGAAGCTTACTGTGTCTCTGCCTCCAGGCCACTTCTTTGGACTTCCCTCGCACAGGCGGTTGTGCTCGCCCAACCCCTTTGTGTACCCCCTTTTCAGCCTGGCTTCAGTCTGGGTGCATGCAGCCCCCTCGGGCCTGAGAGGCGAGTGTCTCTGAGCTCCCAGGTCACAGGCAAAACAGTCCTGAGTCGGCTACTTTTGGCTGGCTTAAGTCACTGCCCACCAACACAAACCTCTGATTACTGAGGCAGGTATGGAGAAAAAGGAGGACACACCCCACTAGACCCACACCTCCCTAAATACCCATCTTGCCGCCTCCCCAGTCTCACCTTGCCATAGTTCCGACTCAGGTTCCTCACGGTCCGTCCAAATTGTTTGCTTTGCCATCAGGCTGGCTGACCTGGTAAGGAGGGCTTTAAGCTAGGAGTGACAGCGGAGGGAACAAGTTAGCAGCAGCCATAGGAGCGAGCAAAGGACGGGCCTGACAAGCAGAGGTCCTGGGGTCAAGTAAGCGAGAGGGAACACATAATCAACAAAAGAGGGCTGAAGTGGGGCACCTCAAGCGTTTGCATGGACGCAAGGAAGTGCCTTACAAGAGCGCGTGTTGGGGAAACCTCTGACACCCGTTCTGGGAAATCAGCGCGCCTGGGGGCTTCTCTGAAGTGCCCGTACATGAGTGCACGCAGCCTGGGGACTAAGCAGGAGGAATCAGAGATGTGTGTGCAGTTGCAGGGCGGTGACCTGGCTGGGAAGAGGGAGATGAGGTGGGATAGCTCACATGACTGGAATGGTGCAGCGGATGGCTACGGGCTCTTCAGGAAGGACCGTCTCGGACGGCGAGGAGGGGGAGCTGCCATGTATGGGAGGGAGCAGCGAGACTGCACGGAGCTCTGCTTGGGCATGGACAATGGGCTGACAGAGAGCTCCTGGGCCAGGATTGCGGGGCGGAACCATAGGGGTGACATTGTTGTGGGTGTTTGCGCTAGGCTGCCTGAGGAGGAAGAAGTAAAGGAGGCCCTCTACAGGCAGCGAGGAGTAGCCTCGCGTTCACAGGCCCTGGTCCTCCTGGGCGACTTGAACCACCTGGAGGCACAACACAGCAGCTGTGTAGGCTGGAGAAGAGAAGGCTCAGGTGGGATGTGATCATTGTGTCTCTATACCTGATGGGAGAGTGCAAAGAAGACAGAGTCAGACTCTTTCCCGTGGCACTCAGTGATGAGACAAGTGGCAGTGGACACAAGCTGAAACATGGGAAAGCTCTGTCTGAACACAAGAAGAAACTTTTTTCCCCTCTGAGGACGACTGAGCACTGGAATAGGTTTCCCAGAGAGGTTGTGGAGTCTCCATCCTTGGAGCTATTCAAAAGTCCCCTGGGCACGGTCCTGGGCAATGTGCTCCAGGTGACCCTACTTGAGCTGGGGGGCTGGACTCGGTGGTTTCCAGAGGTGCCTTCCAACCCCAGCCAACCTGTGAGTCTGTGCCTATTCCTCTGCCACAGCGAAGGCAGTGGAGGCGCCTGAGGAGCTGTCCCCTCAGGGTTGTCCCTTCCCAGCGTGAGCTGCCCGCAGCCACAATCCTTCTCCGTTTGATCGGTGAGCTCCTGCTCATAAAAGATGTGGCCGTAGTCCCTTTGGCGGGAAGAGAGAGAGGAGGCCCAGCTCTGTCAGCCCCACCCAGCAGGATTCGTGGGCCAGCAGAAATGCAGCCAGGCAGCAGTGGCAATAACACGGAGAGAGGCACCGTCACCTGGGGCCAGGGGTCTGGCCTGCGTGGGCTGCCCCGGCTGCAAGCCTCGCCCTGCCCTTCAGGAGCTCACCTTGCAGGAGGTGGCAAGTCTTTGGCAGGGTCTAACCCTGCAAGTCAGGTGCAAATGCCTGAGTTTTGAGGGGGCTGTTGGATTCTTCTTGTTTGTTTTGGGTGAAGGAGGGCCGGAGAGAAAGCCTGCTGCCCAGTCCAGTGAGGGGGCAGAACTCAGCCTGAAGGACTGCTGTGAACTGCACAGCTTTCCTGCCAGGAGAGGAGAGCAGCTCCCAGAGCAGCCCAGTTCTGACTGCAGGAAATGGTTTAGGAAAGAAAACAAAATGCAAGCAAGCAAGCAAGCAACCACACAGGCAGCCACTCCACTGACCCCTCAAACCCCACCACCACAGCGAGAGATGCTGGGCAGAGCTGCTGGACCAGGGGAGAAGAGAGGGGGGCTTTCTGGCTTGGCAGCGTTTTGCGGTGGGCACACATCTGCAAAGGTGTGCAAGCGCTTGAGTCGCACTGCTCTGGCTGCTGGGCCGGCAAAGCGGCTCCAGTCAAGGGTTTGCTACAGTTGGCAGACCTCCCTGAAGGCCTTTTACTACACCCACATCACACCGGGAGGGTTGCTCTCGAGGGGAAACACATTTATTAAAACCAAGGTATGGCCTGAAGAAGTGCTGTGTGGCAGACCCCTCCCGTCTTCACACAGAAGGTGTCCCCTCTGCGCACTGCCTCCCAGACTGGGCTCGGGGCAGCATCTCCTCCAGACGAGCCGTGCCCCTGCCTGCTCCTCCTCTCCTCCTGCCGTGGCCCTTGCTGCGCCCTGGGACCCACTGACGTCTCTTGCCAGCGTGCTCTCACAGCCGCCTGAAAGTCGTGGGCTTCTCTGGGACTTGCCAGTGTCCCACCACCGTGACCTGCCCTGCTTTTTGGGGGCCTCAGGGTCTCCTGGCTCTGCTCGCACCATCCCTGCTAGCGCTGCAGCCGCGACTGCTTCTCTGTGGGCTGGGGATGGGCCCGCGGACTGCTCGCCCTCCTCTTTCGGGAGACCCGGCGACTCTCCGGTGAGACCGTCCTGCCCCTGCCGGGAGTGGCTGGGCTGCCGACACCATCCTCGGCAGAAACACCAGCCACAGGCTCCATCTCCTCGTCCTGGCTCTCTGTCCTGGCGCTGGGGACAGCAGTCTGCAGGGGCCTCCACGCTCCTCTGCCCTCGCAGGGGGCTGCCTCGGCAGAGCCTCCCTGCGGCTGCCGGGGAGACCCTGGGGCTGCAGCGGCCCCCTTTCCTTTATCCTTTTTAAAATCAGGCAAATAATTATCTGATAATAGTATTTCACCACTTATATGACAATAGGGCTGCCACTGACTGCATTGAAAAATTCTGAAGAACCTCACATCAGTAAGTCCGGTCATCTTCTGGGGGAAATCAATGGAAAATGCTCCAAGGAGTGTAACGAAAATGCCATTGCCATCTTAAATGCTCTTTCTCAGGTGATAGGCTTTACAATGGAAAATGCCAAATATCTATCTCCCACAACAGCTGAAAAGAAATTCTGCACAGCAAAGCACTGGAATGTATCAGCACTGATTGCACAGGGAGTTAAAGGCTCTGATACTAAAACATAGCCTCAGGTACCCAATTTTAGCAGAAGTGAGTAAGAGCTCTCTTGAATCTTAATCATAAAGCTCTGATTTAGGCAACCCAGCTAATCAGGTATGTATTTATATTTTTCTGTGAGGTGGGTAGAACACATAAATCTTCACAGTTTATTTTCAATCAAGATATAAAAATGAAATAGCTAATCATGCCACAATCTGGGTAAATTACACTTACACTATTAGATGCCGACATCATCATCCAGGTCTTCCCTGACCAAGTAAAGCATGGTGTAGGTGCAATCCATTTACTCATTGCACCTTTAGCAGAAACTGTCACTTTTATTAGCAGTGGTTTATAAAATTAAGCTATCACTTTTATTAGCAGTGGTTTATAAGATTAAACTAAAGAGCGTATGTCAGAGAAGGGGCTGAAAGGTCTTGAATGAAAGCTAGGTAAATGGCAAGCCTGCAGAGCAGGTGTGAAATTGTGCCATGGTTTTCAAATTATTTTCTCCACAGATAGGTCTAATATTTTTGAGGTATAGTTATTTGCAAAGATCAGAACCCTGAGTTTAGCTGTCAGATACTGGAAAATATCTGAAGGAGATCTTTCTCCTTGCTCCTATATTCTACTCCTTTGCCACCTTCTATTGAGAATGAACAGGACCACTAGCTCCCAGAAATGTTTTGGGTTGGTCATGCAGAAAACAGCTTTTCCTTTGTTTTCTTTCTATTCAGTTGTTTCTTAACTGTGACACAGCAAATAGATGTCATAAGATATATGGGCAGGTGTCTGCACGAACTCTAGGCAACATGGAAGACAAAAGCTTTAGAAAACATTTTCTCCCCCAGTTAAGGAAGAAACTAGCATAATAACTGAGCAGCATCTAGGTTCTTCATTTCTCTGATATCGCTGTCTATCCAGTGCTGTTGAACGGCTGAGGAGCAGTGACAGTGAGATGAGCTGTATTTTGGGAGCATGCATCCCATTACTGCAGCCTGACAACTTACTGCCTGTCAGCTGAGCTGTGGTAAGGTTTGGTGAAGGCACAGTGGTGAAAGAGGCATGACTGTGGCTTGTGTGATACAGAACGCACTTTGCACTAAATGGTGCTTAAGGATCGCTACAAAGGTCCCTCTAAACCCTGTGGAAACTGCCATTACAGAATATGAGTGGGTGCTGGGACCTCCCTCTCTTTTCTGGAGAAATGCATTACCTTAAACTTCTGGGAAAGGGGGCAAAGAAACTGCATTTTACCGAACAATCGAGATGGGGTAAAAGTATGCATAGAAGCCATTAGAATAGCTCTGCTCATGTGTGGTGGCTTATTAAAATAAACCAGTTTGTTTGTGCCTAAGCATGTGCCAATGCACTTCTTATATTTGGCAGGTAAGCTATACCATTTCTTTCCAGTGCTCTATTCTGGGATTAGTCAATGACTTTGCCACCACAATTAAAAATAATTACTGCACTGTCTGTAAAGGTCTCCATCATCAAGCCACAGGGATTTTGTTGCTTGTCCAGACTGTCTTTGCCTGCTTATAAAATGAGATATTGTAGAGCAAGAACAGTGCAGGTGTATTCTAGTGTTGCCAACCAGTTGCTTTCTGAGTAATGTTTTTAAAGAGTTATGTTTAACCTGAAACATCCTGACTATTTGGGGTCTGGCTGTCAGGGCTCTGAGCTCAGGCAGCCAGACCTCCAGGGAGAGAGATGCTCTCAGGGCCCTGACACTGTTTGTCAGACACATATTCCCCCTTTAAGTATAGCACCACAGCAGAAAAAGCCATCAGGATTACTCATACTGACTCTAGAACTGGCAAAAATGGGAAAAGTTTTCCCAAAGCATTCAAGGCATTTTGTTAGTTGCCTGTTTCTTTGTGGCATTTTTGTCACTGTTGCTGTTTTGATTTGTTTTTCTGGGAAGAAGCAAAAGTTATCAAAGTAAGTGGGAAGGGGGAGGTAAGGAATATGTAAGTGAGAGTACACTGCATGTGAATTAGGAATAGGTAGCTGTTGCTTTTTTTCTGCTTTCAGTCACAGTGCTTGCCTTGCTTGGATGTTTTTTTTTCTACTTTTCATTACATATGAGACAACTGGTCTCATATTTTCATGTATTTACTTACTTACAAATAGATTTTAAACTATGTGAAAAATGCTATATATTTCATATATAATGTGTAAGCATCTAATATAGCTGAAGCCACTGGGATTTAAAAAAGAAGTTATAGAAGAGACACCTTTCCCATGTACATTTGATAGGTTTTAGAAGGTGACCTTCAAATGCAGAGCTTCTGTCATTAAAACCCTACTCTCCAAGTAGTGATAAAAGCCCTGAGATAAATGAAGCTCTGAATTTGGAGCATTTTTTCAAATTCAGGCCTTTAAAAGTGTTTAGATAATGGATAAGCAGTTTTAGGAAGACTGTCCATATGGAGACCTTGAATTACAAAAGAATTGGTTACAGAGATTTTTAAAATAAACTTGAAAAGGACTAAATGATTGTGTGGAAATAGGCTTTATCTAGCTGTAATACATGCAATATTCAAGAAGTGAAGGTAGGAATTTTGATTAGAGTGTGTCTTCATTTCTGGCTTCTTGCTGCTGTGAAGGGGCCGTTATCTGCACTGGTGGTGAAAGGGTATGTTAATCTTTCCAGCTTTCATAATAAACTGACGCATGGCTGCCATAGCATTAGCTGAACACTCCGTAAAAGAGGAGATATGAAAGCAAGTGCATGTTATTTCAGGGGATCATTAATTATGCTTGAAGTAAGGCTTAGGTGATCAAAGATATTTATGTAAACTTCTGTTTGGATAACTAAATGCCTTTGAGGGTATAGGCCTATGTATTTTCAAGATCAAAGCCTCAAGGTGTTGAGCTGAAAATGGTAATGCCCTGCCAGGGAACTGAACAAGATACAGAGGAATGTAAACAGCCATTTCACTTCATAGAAAGCTCTTACCATGCAAGTAAAAACGATTAGTGTCAGGAAATCAAATCATTACACCAGTTTGTGCTTCACTGTTTTTCTGAACATCACCTACTTCTTTGAATACACTTCCAAGCTTGAAAACCTTATAATTTTCTAACTGGTGGATTAGTTTTAATCTAGAAGCATAACTGGAGATCAACTGAAGGCCAGTTCTTCTCCAGAAGGGGGTCTAGGCCATATCTGAAGTCTCAGTCTTAGACTGAGGGCGTTCTGAGATGTGCCTCAAGACTACTTTCTTGGTCAAATTCCCCATCCATCTGAAGTGGAGAAGCACCTGGAAGTTGCCCGAGGACAGATAGGCCTTCACACCCTAAGCACGGCCAACTCTTTAGCATGCTGTTAGCATCCATGTCTGTGGCGGGGAAGCTCCCTGCATGCCTGGATGGGCCAGCCTCAGGCTGCTGGCAGGCACTCACATCAGCAGTGAGGTGGCTGCCTGCCAGTCTCCAGTGTGGAGGCAAAGCATGAGGAGCACAAGAGGCTCCCCACACATCTGGCAAAGAGCACTCAGTCGCCCTCCTGGCCTTAGAAAGGAGCAAGTCTGCATGTTGAAGCACTGTGCCTCAGTGAGGCTATTTCTCTGACTCATATCTCACCAAAACCCTGTAAAACTAGGAGATCCATGTTGTAATGAAGAGCCTGAGGTTAGCTTTACTGATACCAGAGCCACACTCAACCTAACTCTGTGAGCACCAGAAAAGGCTGCAGAGGGAAAGGAAGACGGCTAGTGTTCTTCAGAGAAAGGAGATACCGCGCTAACTTCCTCTCGCCTTTTTCACCAGCCACAACCTATCATGCTTCTCTGAGCAGCCTTCATTCGCTCAAACCCTTTCTGCCTGTATGGTTTTCGGGCATACAGCTGAAGGGTGAATTTTAAAGACTGAATCCTTTTCATTTTATTTAAAGATTTTGCTCCCCAGAAAGACCAGGTATCGTTTCAGAAACAATAAGCAAAATGTTGATCCTGAGTGAGCTTTATACGGTTTTTCTATTAATCTCTTCTATTTTTTTTCTTTTTTTAACAGGCATGAGCACTCTTATGAAATCTCACAGTTTCAAGCGTAATTGGCACAAGGATAATAGCACACTACCCCAAAAATTACCTTGTTTTTAAAGAGAGCAAGTTAATGAGAGAGAGATTCTTGTTAGTGGTGTTTCATTAAAAGATCCTTAATACATCTGAAATGTTAATTTTAGTAGAAAAGATCTAAGGGACTCATATTATTAATTGACAGATGTTTAATGGCCTTTTAATTAGATGTTTTTATTATCAGAAATAATACCAAAACCACAGTAGCTTCTACTAAATTTTCAAGAGTTTCACCACACAAGGTCAGATTGCCGTATTGCATTACTACTGCCATCTTATTGCCATTCTGAGGATGCATTCACCAGTGCTCAAATTGCCATAACTACTTTTTGAAGAATATTTGATTATGCTGTGATTCTATGATTTATACTGCAGAATGATTAATGACAGGGCAGGGAGAAGATCCTGACAGATTTCTTCAGTATTTCCAAGCCATGACAGTAACAAAAGAAATGGGTAGTAAATTCACCTCCCAGTGGGAAGACTTATTTTCGGTTACATCGCAGAGAGGCCCCAACTACAAGGGTTTAATAACTATCTTCTTGGGGATCCCACAGCAAACTATATTCTGTCATGCCTTTTAATAGTTATTTACATGTTCAGTCAAAGGTATGTGTTCGTTCACTGGTTACTGTGCCTGCCTGTCTCTGTTGATGTTTAAACAAATGGTTCTTAAGCATGCAGACAATGGGATGACCACCATGTCAGACCAATGGAAAATTCTGGAAAACAAAAGCAAATCACAATGATCTTTTCTTTAATTAAAATTAGCAAATTCAGGAGCAATAACACTATAGCAGTCCCTGTGGCATTGGAAAAAGCTGGCAAGGTCTAAGAAAACATTCTTGTAATGTAGTATTGAATGTGAGGTGCAGCAATGAGATTCGATTGTACTGCAAACATATTCCTGGTAGCTTATTTTTCCCCCACTGCCGAATTAGAGAAACCATTCATATATGCCAGGAACTCCGCATCCATCCTCAAGAATCTTCTCGTTTTTGGCTCACTTCTGAAATATGTGTTAAAACAGAGGTTTATTAAAAATAGAAAGCAAATAGTTGCTTTAGGGTTAGGGTTGTACCACATCATTAACTTTCATGTGTGTCACGCCCATCTTGTTATAGGATGGGGCACCAGCAGACACGGCATATGGTAAGGGCAGGCAGGGACAAAGAATAAGTCCAATGTTTATCATTAATGGATGATTTTATAGATTCAGAGGCTAGAGGGAGAGTGCTTTAGCTCTAGTTTTATAATACTTAATAGAATACAAGATTGAAAGAGGAAACTGCCCCAAAGGAAAGACTTGTGTATCTCAGTGGATTATTTTTCCTCCATTTGAAAAACTGTGGTCTAATTATCTAACAGATGCAGATGGTTTCGTTCGGAATGTGCCCACTATTTACAATTAGCAAAGGAGAAATTATGTTCATTTCTAAATTGACATAAATGTGGGAGGGGGTTTGGTCTGTTTTTCTTTTTTTGCAGTGTTGTGCATTTTTTTGGATTGCAGCTCTTGATTATCTGTTTGGAAGGCTTTCTTAAACAAGCTGAGCAAGCTGCCTTGCAGAGATTGCAGCAAAGGAGGACACAGGATCTGAATGATGAATTCGAACTTGGGCCTTCACGCGGTTCTGAAGGTCTTCTGCACCGCAGTATTCCCCATTGCCTGGCTTAGGAAGGTGCTGCCTCGAGCAAAGTGCAAAGGCTGGAGCTTGGGCTATAGCTACGGAAACTCTGCTTTTCACACAAACCGAGGTGATCATTGGCCTGTGTAGACAAACACATCCTGAATATCGTCATCCAACCCCTGACTGTTCTGCAGAGATCTGGAGGAAAATAGCAGGTAGGGCAGTCTGACGAGCCCCAAACTGCCCTTCCTATATTTTACCACTAGTCTGTCAGCCTCTGTCAGGATGGGCTTCAAACGTGACAAGATCTAAATTTTCAACATAGCTTTGCAGTGCTTGTCCCCAGAAGTGGAGGCCATAACCCCACTGGCATGTCCATGCAGCCGCAGCTGGCACCTCCCTGTGCACCTCCCTGTGCTCTGCGTGGCAGCGCCAGGCGTCGGGCTGTGCTGGCAGGCTCCCTCATGCAGGATGCCGTTAGCCAACAAACCAGATATCTGCCCCTCTGAAGGGCATGACCAGAGCAAACAGAAGCCAGTTTCTATTAGCCTGCCTGAGCCCACAGCAGGAGTCTCTTTGCCTAGCAATGCCCACATCCCAACTAGTGTTTCTTCCCCAGGAGACCTCAGCAGCATGAATTTGCCCATGGCACTCGTGTTTCGTACCTCCCACTTTACCGGTGCCCATTTGACCTTCCATTTATTTTCTTTTTGCATTGTTGCTGTCTCTTTCCTGTCTTACCTGTCGCTAGAGCTACCTGCTCCTCTGGTTCCCAAGTCCCCTATTCACCTCTGGACAGAAGCTCGGCTCTTGTGCTCTGCTTTTTGCCTTCAGAGAGTGCCTTATCTTCTATTATGGCCTTACCTGAACACACTCCCTGTAATGGCACGATAAAGAAACCAACATGGGGATTAGCTGGTTAAATCCTACTAAGCCTTGGGTAATGGTGCACATGGGAATCAGACAACATATACTTTTACTTGAGTTTATCACTTCCAGTATATCGTATGTGGCAATCCAAGGATTAAATTTTGCTTTTATCTGCAAGAATATTTTTGCAACTGCCAACCCTAGGCATTGGAGTGAAACCAGCAGCTGAGGAAATTATTTACCAATAAAGAAAAAAGCTATTTCTACACCACTAGTTAGTAAAGGAATTGATTCAATCAGTCTGGGAAAAGTTTTCAAGCACTGGCATCAGAAGGTAAAGCCTCAGACTCGTCTGGTATTTTTCCACTAAGACTTCTGAACTCAGAGAATTCCATTTGCTGATCATTTTACCAGAAAATTATCACTTCTGAAGGAAAGTTATTTACTCTGACTGCTGTATTAGCAGCGGTAGCACAGACCAGGTGCGCACAAGAGCTATGAAAGAGTGCCATCTCCTGGGCCTAGGGCTACTCTAGGAGTTTTGCTTTTGCAAATCTTGGCACGCACATGCTGATGGCAGCCATGCAAAAGCCCTTGTGCAATTAGTGCATAATGCTGATTCTAAGAGTGGAAGGAGGGCAATTTGTTAACTGTTTGTTTAACAGTTGTAGCTGCTTAATGTAGAAAAAAGTACTCCACTGCACAAGCCTGAAAACTGAAGCCATAATAACGCCTCCGTAGCTGCTGTGCTAGGGAGATATGCTGAACTGCAAGTGTGTGGGGTAGTTTCAAATAACCCAACAGCCTGCAAATATTATGAAATGCCTGTGGCACCCCCACCAACCAAGCTACATGGAAGCCAGGTGCCACAGCTTCTTTTTGGAGTGTTTGTTTTCTCGTTTGTTCTTGAAGGCTACTCTCTTCATTTCTACTTCTTTGGTGGTTCCCTTTCTTTTCACATTGCTCAGAGGACCTTTCCGAGTAAGTAAAAAGACAGAGGAAGCCACTTACCCTCTTTTTGAGCCTCCTCAAGGGACTGACCCAAGGTAGGGAGGAGAATCCTGAGGAAAGCCATTTTTTGTGGTTTGCAAGGAGCATGTATTATCTCCTGCCCTCTGCCTTAGCCCACACTGCTATAGTGATGCAAAACAGCTGGCATTTTAACCCCTGCCTTGAGATTAAAAAAAGAAGTATTATGTAATGAATCCCTATTACAGTCAGGGAGCCACCCAATTTCCAAGGCATTTAAGCTATACATTGTCCTGCCAGTAGGAGAGGTCCATTTCAACTGTTTTCTGTCCTCATCATACTGAAATGGTAGCTGTCTTCCCATCAATGCAATTAGTCAAGACATTATGTTATGTCAAACTATAGCTACTGCATAAAAACTATCATGTCTCCAATAAGCACAGTTATCTATATTTTATGCTTCAAAATCCATTCCCTCCATTTCTAACCTGCCCATTAACCGGACAATTGTTTTCTTATTTTCCTATATTGAACTTGATTTTTTCTTTCCTCTTCTTTATCCAGTTTTGCAATAGAAGAAGAGTTGCAGGGAATGGCAATTTTGCCTTTTCTGATTGTCTGAATTTTCCAGACAAAAGACTATTGTAAGACTTGCCCCTTACAAATGATGAAAGATCTTAATTTATTTGTTCTTTTTTCTATTGCTGTTTGTTCCTTTTTCTCAGATTTTTCCTATCCTTTTAAGATGCATGCAGTCGAAAAGGATCTCACAGAGTCATGTGTGATACATTTGGTAGCAACTTGGGAAGACTCTTCCCTGTTTCTAAAGTTTTTTGTCTCTTCATTAAGAAAATCAGTCACAATTCATTTGTAGCTACACTTCACATTCAGGCCATGCACATAAAGAGAAAGTTGCTGACGATTCTTTAAGTAAGTAGGTTCTACATTTCCACAGTTTGAGTTCTACCCTACAGGTGCCAGAGACGTCACTAAAATAAATCTTGGAATATTTTATTAGTATAAGCTATAAAACTGGTGTAGATGAGCTAGCATTAAAATATCATATTTTTTAATATATAAGAATGACTAGTAATATATACATGTGTGTATATATGTATTTATGAGTATATCTGGATGTACATTTTGAATACAGTCTGACTGAAATTTGCCAGGGCAAACATAAAATGTCTTTGCATTTTCAGTTCTGTAAGCAGTCTGCGAAGAACTCAGTAGTTAGGAGTGCATCCAGTTCCTGTCAAATTAACTGGAAGGATCGTTTGATTTCAACAGGACAATATTTCAGTTCATTCCTGAACTATACCAAGAAGTCAGCACCGTTTACTATCCAATTCAACACCTTACAGTCTTTCTCTTCCTAGTAAAAACTAATTGGGTTTCCAGTCTAAGACCCTTCAGACATTGCCCACTCTTACGGTACTATGTGCATATACTCCCACCTTTTTATTCTTCTGAGAGTGAAGCACATGACTTGGTCAAATGAAATAGTACAGAAAGTAAGTTAACTAATACTGATGAAACAAATCGGACTTAGGTACCTAAATACCTACAAAGACTTGACCTATGGTGCTTTAGAAAGGGACGTATTTCTCCTAATTTGTCTCTGTCCAAAATATATTGTCCTGTGCAGCCCGTTAGTTTTATTAGAGGATTTGTAGAGATTTGTGACAGAAATATTAAGATTGGTGTGAATGCAGTATGAAGATGTGCTTGTGCAAGGAGTGGAAGAAACAGCAGAACAAGGATTTAAAAAATAGCACATATGCCAGTCCTTTTCCCATCAGCCCACCAGGAAGACAGATGTGTTTTCCGAACAAAGAAAAACAGATCAGCATCCAGTCCTAAAACTCACAGAAGCTGAAGTGAGCATGATGCTGAGACTAGGAACACCCCGAAGAGCTGATGACTTCTAAAGGGTAAAAGAGGTCTGTCCAAAACGTAATTTGTTGTCACCAGTCGAGAGGAACCCCAGAGATGTAATGAGAACCTGATAGTTAGTCTTTTGTCCTCTGAGTGCAGACCACTTTTGCACATACCTCTTGGTGCTCATGAGTAGAGTGTGAGTCAATGAACTCTATGAGAGAATGACCGTGAATGCATAAATAAATATCATCTTCCCCCTCTAAACAACCTCATATTGAGTTTTTTTTTCACAAATTTCCCTACTGCTTATAACTTTCTTCATATTGCTGTGAATGGTTATAAAGCATACCATATGGTGACGAGGCAGCCCTTGACTGAAGTCACTAATCAGAGTATCTGAAGAGATCCTCTGTGTTTATTTCCTTTTTGAGTGCTGAGGGCTTGGGAAGGAGCGCCTATACAGGCTTCACTGGAGATAGGAACTGCCTACGACGTGACTTGGGGATGCTGCACAGTGGGAGAGAGATAGGTGTTGTCCTGTCCCCAGGAGTGGTCATGGTGAAGAATTCTGTGATTGAGCAGGGAGAATGGCAAAGACTAGGGGACTACTCAAAGGGAGATGGGGGGCTGCTTGTTAGAGGAAATACCAAGAAAAGTGGAGGAAAAGCGAGGAGAGGAAGTTTGAAATGTGTGACAGAGGAAGCAAAGAAGGATAAGGAGGTAAGGAGAGAAAGTATGTGGGGAATCCTAGGATACAAGCAAACTTATGACATGCAGGAGATATAAAGCCTATCAGAAGAAAACATAATCTGGGATTGCAAATCAAAGCAACTGAAGAGAAGAAGGAATAAGGAGACTATGTAAAAACATAAACAGGATATGACGAGAATAAAATGGCTGTTCGTGGCTATTTTATGAGGCTTATCCACTTCACAGGGAGACTGGGTAAAGGCAAATGCAGAATAACATCTCATCCTCTGTAGGTCACGGATGTGGCTAAGTAAAGAGACTTCCAGTGACTTCCAGAGACTTCCTTCCTTGGAAGGTACTGGAGGTTTTATGCATTTACTCCAGCTGAATTATGAAGCTGAGTTGATCACATCTGAACTGAGAGAAGCAGGAGCAAAATCAGAAATCAGAATGATTTATTCTTTAACATATATCACAGTTCTCTGAGGGAGGGTGAGATTCTTGATCTCCGAGGAGGTCTGCATTGACAAGTCTATATGTCTCCCTTAGTGTAGGTCTCCCTTATTAGTGTAGTGACCTAGAGCAAGATTAACCCTTCATCTAAGCTGAGTAAGTGGCCTGGCAAGAAAGGAGGTGCCCCAATCCTAATTCTTCGGACTTCAAGCTGCAGATGGATACACTTCAACACGGGAGAGGAATGGAAAACTTTCCTTCAGCACAGCATCAGCTCCTCTGTCCATTCTCACATAGTGTCGGGACAGACAGAAAGCAAAGTGAGTGCAAGCATCCAACAGTGCCTGCTGCACCTGAAGGTGCAACCAGGGAGCTCAGATGGGGTCATCATAGCAGGTGGCATCCCTGCACTCCCATTCCAGGGAAACTAATATGAGAGACTTTCCAGAACAACACAGAAATATATCTGTTTTGAAAATTGACTCAGAGAGGGTCATGCACCTTCATTTCTGCCAGTTCACCTGTCAGGTTTCCTCAAGGCTCCTGGCTTCTATGGAGCCCTATTGTGTGCTTTCAGTCCCACAGAGCTGACACCCAGGGAGGTAGCTGGTGGGGGGCAGAGCTTAGGTTCCCATGGACCAGCAGATGGACTGGGAACACTAAGGTTCTCAGTGTCCATTGGCTTTCCACTTCACTTCCCATATAGCCAAGCACCTGGGCACTTGGGGTCTGCAGTTCCAGGATCAAGTCTGTTTCAAAAGTAAACATTTTTTCAGAATTAACTTCCATATCTTTCTAATGGAACATTTCTAAAAAAAAGTGCTTTCCACTTCAGAACAGAGTGTCAACAAAAGGCTCGCTTTTTAACTAGCTCCAGCTAGAGATGTGCAGTGGGCTAACCATACTCACATGCTTGCGGTGCCTGATTGAATGATTTTGTTACTGCTGTATTCCAATTCTATTCAAGTAAAGTGGGAACAAAGGGTTAGTTCCTATTAACTTTTCGTCAAGGAAAGTACACGATATGGCAGTCCTGTACTCTGTCCCCACAGAGTTGTTTCTGTCTATTCCTCTCTGTGATTCATTCATACTCTGTACAAAGATCAATATGATGAAGATATTGGCTACCTTGTCTAAAGTAAAGTTGCTCCCTTTCAACAAAAAATTAATTTTTTTCATAGTGGGCTTGAGTAGGAAGGAACACTTGGGAAAGCTGATCCAAATTAGCAGTGAGTGTTAAATTAAATTGGAATTTAAGCTGGATGAGTGTAATCAGCCGTTCTCATACTAGGGTGATGCCCTCGTTCCCCCCTATAGAAATAAAGCAGTTACTGCAAAGAAGCAGGTCTTCAGAGCTTGATAACTACAAAGCTAAACATCATTAAACATCAATTGAGACTCTTTCGCAGAACTGTAGGGATACATCTCCCTTTGCCCAAAGTAATGCCACACATAATACCTCAGAGATGCTCATGAACTGGAAGCGATATTGCTTTACTCCTACAGAGTTTTGCCTGTGCGAATGGATGTTGTTTCTCAGTGAAGCTAATTGTCTGGGACAGACCACCATATTGATATGATTACACATCTTCCAGCAACCAAGCTAACTTGGATGCCTTGATGAACCATTCTACTGCCTACAGTGCTAACATCCTCAAAGTGAATTTAATTTAGTTTAGTATAACACATTTCCAAAGTTACTTAACTAATTCACTTTATGCTATGTCTATATTGTTTTCTGTTACCTATGGGAAGGAAGAACTCAGTAAATGCTGTGGAGTGAGGAAGGGAGAAGGCAAGGGTTTATAGGCATGTCCAGCAGAGATCCTTGTGGTCCCTACAGAGTGCTGAAAGTGTGCCTTCCAAACCTCCATTTAAGTAGCTATCCTAGGCACTGAGCTCCATATATACATTTAAAATTTAAAAGGGCTATGAGGTAGGGAAAGAGGAAGGGGAAGTCACTCAGGGTTAGGCTGGCACCTGGAAGGCTGGAGTGATTTTACAAACCCTTAATTCAACTTTCACAGCTAGACGTACTGAAGGAACTATAGGTGAGAAATACTGAAGCACCTAGGCAAGAATCTCAGACTTGTGCACAAGCAAGTTAATATGCAATCTTTTTCCCCAGAGTTTGCCCTTTAGTTTTGGCTAGTAAATCTAGGTAGGAGCTGGCAGGGCTACCATTAAGGCTTCTCACATTGTTGGGAGGAAGGGGATGAAGGGGGCAAGAAGAATTAGTTTGAAGCTAACAAATGTGGAGTGCGCTGTCTCCCTGTTGGCAGTGAATAAAAATAAAGAAGCTTTCCTGGTAGAAGCTGGAGGCCATTTCCTGCCAGTCTACAAAGAATTGATGTAAAGAGTTTGTGCTTCTGAGTATCGACTTTTGGGAAAAATTTCCCTCCAGCTACCACAAACCAGCACTTCTCCTGCAAGGAGCAGATAACAGAAAAAATGCAGTGATCCAATAACCCTTGAAATGATACCACTTATAATCCTTTTTACCCTTTTAATGTAGTCAATGGAACAAATTGCTTGGAATTGTGATGATAAAAACCACCAGACTAGATTCAGTTCTCCATAAAAGTTTACAATACAATTTACAAATAACTTCAGCTGCAAAATTCAAATATGGTTCTTTCATTTTACATCACTTTTTCATATTCTTCTCCTTGCCAGTGTTCCTATCTTTAGTATATCCTGGTGGATGTCTATAAGGAATTTGTCTAAGTTCATGTATATCTTCAGGCTTACATGATACCCATGCCTGGAGAAGGACCTGGGCAAAGATCCAAATAATCCAAATAATGCAATCATAACCAATGATTTATGGATGAATGATGTAAAACTCAATGAAGTAGCAGAATCAGATGACATAATTGGTGTGGACGTTGAATGAGGGAAGAGGGTTAAAAGGCTTAATATACCGAAGGATGAATCTAGGAAATGGAAACATGCATGATTGAATCTTTTGCAGTAAGGTATTTGAAAAATCCTATTACTGTTTGATATAGATCAGCAGAACAAGGCTGAATTGCTTTTATTAAAGCATATCCCTCCAAAAAAGTAAATCCATTCTTGATTATGTTTAAAACTCAAAGCGTACAATGAATACATTTGATGAAGCATTTTGCAAGAAAGACTTCTCATCAGAAAACACTTCGATTTTGTCAGTAGACTATTCTTTTTCTGAGAAAACTGCAAAACTGAAGTAAACTTCTATTGAGAAGTTTGCTAGTATCCAGGTCATAGGAGAAGAGGAGATTCTGATTCAGGAGTTCTGTGATTAGAGAGGATCCCAATGTGCCGATACCTAGAAACACTGTGTGCCCTACCGCCTTCCCGTACTTCAGGGGAATGCCCTTTCTTCTAATTCTCTTTTGTGGTGAATTCCCCTTTTTCTCCTGAGTGAGGTGTTCTCATATTCTCTAAGACACAGAGATGAAAAATCCTACAGGCTCTAAGTTGAAATTGGATCACAAACAATAATTTCTATTTGTAACAGTTGCAGTTCCTTATACACAATTTTGATCCCTTTTGGGCCTAAAAAACCTTTAGTCTCATTTTGGTCATGTTAGTTGAAGAAGTAGAGACCTGTTCCATGTAGATCCAAAGGTTTCCATCCCTTTTATCAAAATTCAGGATTTGCTTTTCACTTTTTATTGCAGGAAAGCTAGCCCTTAGCTAGTTCCAGGTTATTGCACGTTCCTCTATCTTTTCCTTCTAAAACTGGGCCATCTCTTTAACTGTATTCAATGGCATCAAGAAGAGTGATATGCAGGGCAGGGCAGTCCCTCCCTCAATAAATATACTTCACTCACCCATCACTGAATTCCATCTCCTGAATCATCCAGCCAGAGGTTATAATAGAAATGAGCTCCCTCATCCATGAAAAGCTCTGCCTGTACATATTGTGTTGTGCTATGCACCATGATCGTAATTCCCACTGTCAACCATCATTTTCATAACCTTTCATAAAAGCATTTTGGATTTGCTTTAACAACATGCCCTGGCCATAACAGTGTCCTGCCAGTCTCGGCCGCCTCATTGACTAGACAAAACAAACACTAGGTCAGGAGTCTGGGAGCACTCCATGTGCTTCCTACACCACAGGGAATGCAGTTAGTGATGCAGCATGGACATGGTAGCTGGAGTAACCTGCCGTATAATAAACACATGTCCTCTAACAACAAGGTCTCTTGCAAATGGATCTGTTACTGATTTCTTAATCTAGTTCAGAAATACTGCTGAGTCCTCAGGGGTGTAGGCAATGTTTCACTTTGCTGGCTTCTGTTGGCCAAGGAAATGCACCCAAAAAACCTGACCTTTCAAGGTGGGAGGACCATGGGAACCTCGAGAGAGCTAGCATGGTCAGTCTCTACTCTTCCCTCTTCCTGCCTCCCTAGCCTCTTCCTCCTCCTGAAAACCATGGAGAGACCTCTTCTGCTTATGTGTTCTCTGGGCTAGACTCTATAACCCATGAGCAGTGTGTTTGCTGAGATACAGGAGCATTAAACTGAAGTCTTTATTGTGAAACCTCCAACATACAGCTGCTAATTTGCTCTCTATCTTGAGCTCAGGGGAAATAGATGTAGCCTTCAGATCTCCTTCAGTAGAACAAGAGATAATATTTAGTGCAAGATAATACAGGACGTAGCATAAGAAAACAGTCAAAAAGTTTATGGGCATTGCTGTTTATGGGCAAAAGATTAAAAGAAACCTTCTGAATGCCAAATAGTCAATAAGGATGATTTTTACCTTTTCAGACTGAGATAAAATGGTTTGGTTATATCCAATTAGTTTGTAAAGATGTTTCATACTGTTGATTGAGATAATGGAAGAGAGGACCAGAACCCCAATTTCATTCCTCTGTCCTTGAACCTGTTTTCACGAAGAGATTTCCATCTGCAGCTATCAAGCCTATCTTGAAACATGATCGCTGAACTTAGCTAAGGGCATAAGATTTCTAACCTAAAAGAAATTTTCTTCTTTAGCATTTCTTCAAAATAATCTGTATTCCTGGATTTATATATTACTTTTCACCTTTTTAGAATTGTTTTTATTTCCATTCCTTAGGTGCATAATTATTTTTGAATATTTTCTTCATAACATTGTAGCATCTGAATTTGCCATTGCGCTGCATTATTCTTCATTTACTCTTTGAACTGCATGATTACATTTATAAATTATTTTATCTATTACTATGAAAGTCAAGCCTCTGTGGAGTGACGTCCTTGAATTCTCGTGATTCTTGAACTAGTATTCGGGATCAGCGCAGAGCAAATACACCCCAAAAATCTTGAATGTTGTAAGTGACACACTCATTTCCTTTCTAGCACCAGTTGTAATTGTTAGTTATTTAATCTCCATTTTTTCCCTACCCACATAAAAGTCTTTAAAATTGAGGCAAAATATGAATACTATAGAAAACAATTTTGTAGTTCTGACACGTACTCATGAGTTAGAAAGATATTTCATGTGTATTCTTCCAGCTGGGACTTGATAGAATTGATTAGGTTATAAACATATTTATTTACAACTTTTATTATCTTAAATACTACCTGAAACAATTATTACATGTAGCTATTATTTCAAGTTTATTTTATATCTTAAATCAGAATACAAGCAAGGAGTTAGAAAACTTCCTTTCTAAGGCTGTACTTTTTACTTTAGCACAGAAGCTCCAAAACTGCGGAGCTTAATTAAAACAAATACTAACCAGAGACCTAGAGAAGAAGAAAAATTAGGGCAGAAAGCTATAAACTAATTGTTAAAACTCCATTAGGAAAAAAGTCCAGGAAAAGCCAAGGGGCCTCATGTTAGTTGACAGTGATAAGAAGAATGGGGTATATTGAGAACAAGACAGATTATATGGTAGAAAGCAGCTTGAGGGGTAGGAAGCTCATTTATTCTCTAACAATAGTGTGCAATGATTATAAATTATGAGCATGCTTATTTTTTCCAGTAGGTTATATTATTAGCAGTACAATAGTTTGAATGAATCCCAGGTCATTAAAATATCACACCCCTTCATTATAAATTAGCCCAAATCTTTCCCACTTTCCCCTTGTGTAGCTGTAAGTTGACATGCCTGACAGCTACCAAAATAAGCTTTGCCAAAGATGAGAATACGTCATATGTCACTGATACATGCACACACCTGTACTCATGCACACATGTACACATTTATCACTTGGACAAATATTGATAACAGCCCTGGCTTTTAATCAAGAATAAAGAAAGTTTGAGAGATTGGGTCACAGTCTGCCTGTCACATTAATTTATTGACTTTATCATCATCACATCGGCTATTAGCCATAAGTACTAAGAAGGCAGAACTTAATTCCTCATATTGGCTGTGCTGCATTTTCAGTGGGATGCACTATGCAACAATAAAAGTATCATTTTCAATTGCCTTCCCGGGTGAAATTACAGGACAGAACAGTCACCAAGAGCTGGGTCACATGGACCCTCCACTGAACCAGTCTCCTTTTAAAATTTCTGTCATCATCTGAATGAATTCGTTCTCCAAAAAGTTAAGGGAGTATCAGAAGAAATTGGTTATCAGAAGGAGCATATACTCCAAACAGTCCCTTGGATATGATAAATGAGAGAATCCCAAGTAACAGAAACAGCCATGTTGTATATATCCTTGTGTGCTATTTCATATTGTGTAATTATATCAGGTACCTACGCATTTGCTTTGCTGGAATAAGTAGGCCTTGTAATAAAAGTCATGTTGAAGTTAAGAATAAGGGTCTATAAATGATCTAGAAGGCCTTGGGTTCACTGACCCTGGGGAAGGGTGTATCTATTTCCATAAAGCCACAGGTGTTTTCACTGTGTATCTGCCACTACCACATTGCCGTGGAGCTAGGGACATCAGGTGTCAGGTCAGGGGAGATAAATCTCTCTCTGCTCTTCAACAGTGGCAGATTTTGAGGGGACACCGTATAGTTCTGGTTACATATTTGCATCAACACAAGGACTGCAATACAATTTCTGGAGAAGACTATGAGGTTTTCAGAAAAATTTGCTTGGGCCATGCACATTGCCTTATGGAAAACAAAATTTCTTAGGAAAGTGTCACTTTTTAAAGTTGCACAAGGAGGCAATGCAAAAGAGATTTGAAACTATCAATAGAAGAGTCTCAGTATTAGTTTTAAGTAATTCTTCCTTTCAAAGTTGCTGTAGGACAATTATAGCAAAAAATTTCAAGTTAAACTTGAACTGCTTTGAAATTACTGCAAAAATATTTGTTTACCTAGGTAGAAATATATTTTTGCTTATGAAACCGAGATTTTTTTTTTTTTAGTTACCATGTGAATATGGGACAGAAGAGAGCCTTCTTTTGCAATAGCAAAGGATGAGAAAAGAGGTGTTCTGCCAAATTGTATTTTCCAGGAGAAGGACAGAGACAGTACACTAAAGTTTATTTATTTGAGTGCAGACCTGAGTTCAAGCCTTCACTGGATCTGCATTGACATCCCATGTAGAACAACTCCAGTTGTTGTTTCAGGGCAGTTGTTAATGCTCTCACTTTCAGCAGAGATGGATGGAGCAAATCTGGTATATTTAAGCATTGATGTTGGTTATTGATGCATAGGAGATAAAACTAGAATCATTTACAATCTGTTCATCCAGTGAACTCAGCTGTTTCTAAGAAAGCACTTCATAACTTTTGAAGTATTTTAGCATTCATGAAACTTATAAAGCCTTTCTAAGATGTCCTTTTGACAAAGGTAACATCTCAATGTCATTAATGGGAGTTCAATGCAGTCATTTGAAAGTTACGATATTAATATATCTGCAAACAATTATAACATCTGAAAGAATATCACTCTGTAAATTAGAATGAGACGAGCACTACAGCAGGATCATTTAAATAACAGCTTCAAGGACTGGCATTTTCTTCCATCTTAATCCAGAAGCCTGTTGTTGAAAATCATGTGCTCTTCAGTATGTAATGAATCTTTACTACATCAAAGCACTTTCTAATCAGCTGGGGCTGCATGATTTATCCACTGGATATGCCTTCCCATGCTGTGATCTGGAAAAATCCCTTAAAAGAGCCTGAAACAATACAAACCTCCTATGTAAGTTCTGC
The DNA here is from genome assembly GCF_040807025.1 of Struthio camelus. Lineage (NCBI taxonomy): Eukaryota > Metazoa > Chordata > Aves > Struthioniformes > Struthionidae > Struthio > Struthio camelus. Next base: position 139,628,971 of record NC_090942.1, on the reverse strand, counting down.
TCATGAAATTTATTTCTATTTGTTGCCCTCCCCACCCCTCACTCCTCTGCATTCACAATGTAAAAGATTTACTTCTTTGAGCTTGAGAAAGGCCTAAAGAACAAGCTGGAAAGGTATTTCATTACATTTATTGCAAATTGTTATAAAATAACCATCTTACCTGCCGAGGAAAATTTGTATTAATATTCAGTCTAGGGAATCTTGATTAAAATAATTTTGAAAGAACATTTTGACTGACCCAGTGATAAAAAATCAACCTGGAAATGCCTTGGCTGATGTAGTTTTAATATGTTACAGCATCTTGGAATTAAAGCTACTTAGCCTCAGGATATACAGGAGACAAGGAAGACCAATAACTGTGAGCATAAATAAGCATTTCAAAGCTTTTCGTTTTGATTTTGTTTTTTTTACAGACTAAGTGAACATTTCAAAGAATAAGAGATTAATTCAAACAAATTTTCAGTCTTACTTCACCATTTTTTTTCTCTTACACTACTGTGAATTGATTAACCCGGAAGAATTCAATACAGCTATGCTAGAGCAAAGAGGTTCTATGTAAAGATCCCCCCAGAGAACAAGTATTTTCTTCTCTGCACTGAAAGGGCAACACTTAATGGGCAAGGCTCAACAACTTGTCTAAAAAATAAAGATGTTCCAAATACATCTCAAGTCCTGTCGAGGACTGGCAAAACTTATAGTTTGATGCAAAATTTCCCAGCCCATCTTTGCGAAGGATGAGACAAACATACTCCCTTCCATTTAACAGTGGTGTTCCCCGAAGGCTATTTCCATCCAACTGGTAAAATGTTACAATCATCTTATCTTACCATTCGCACTCAAAGTATCTCTTTTGTTTAGTAATGGTGTTCTCTGGGTGGTTTGTGTATGAGCTTTATGAGTCTATGTTAAATGACGTCCCATAGTTGTATTGCAGGAAATGAATAGGCTGCAATCATGGGGCAATATGAGGTCTATATTTAAAAATGCAGAGGACTTCCTCTAGGACACGATCCTAGCAAAACTTTGGAAGTGTAGTAGAGACCAAGAGGCTGTGACCTTGGATGCAACTTGGTTGAAGGTTATCTAATAACACATAATCTCTAGTGAACACAGGCTTACAAAGCATCAGTGTACTGTGATTGTTTAAATAGATGAGTTAAATACATAAAAGGAGTTTTCTGAATCTAAAGTTAGAAAAAAAAAAGCAGACGGGTGATCTTTTGTATTGTGATTCAAAAAAAATTATTTCTATTTTAAAAATGACTATACAAAAATGAGAAACATAGTTTCAAATTCAGAGCATATTTCCAGATACCTCTAAAGTACTTCTGCTCCTCCATGTACTTATAGCAAAAGAAAACATCATAGTAGACTGCAAAAGGGATGATATAGGAGGAGAAAGGGATGGAGAAGGATTTTTTGTGGTGGTGAGTGCTAAATCTTCCATGGTAAAATTACCAGCTCTCCATCAAGAGATATCTGATTCTTTTAAAGAAAAAGCCCAGGAATAATATCTTGTCATATTAAACACAGGGCAACTCTTACCTTGAGGATAACCCTTGCTAAAATCTTTCTGAGATGTACTTCCATCCTGTGCTGAGTGCTGACAGCACACATGCCAGCACCAAGGCTGGCACCAGCACATGCTGGGAGAGGATGCGTGCAGCAGAACAGGACATATACGCCCCTGCACAGCAGACCTCAGCGTGGGTGCAACTGCCTGTCCCCAGGCTGGCAGGCACAGACACATGGCAACTCAGGCTAAGCATGAAAAGCAATACACAGGAAAAAGTTGCAAAGTCCTTTCCAAGTCAATGTCTTTTTTTTTTTGTCAATATATGAGTAAAATATTCTTGTCTTGGTAGCCTTATGTTGATAATGAATAATCTACACTGTTCTTATTGTTTACAATACAATTCCCTTAAACCTCTGTGGTGTGCACATGTGTGTGCGTGCACACACACACGCACAGGCACAAAGGTCTACAAAAAATTTTTCCACTGAGATTTTCACCAGCTAAAAAGCATTGGGGACAGCACAAATTGAACATATAACATATTCACAAGAAAAAAAAAAAAAGACTAAACACAGAAGCTATTCTCCTAGATTCCCAAGTTTCAGATGATTTAGATGGTGCAACCCCTTCATCTCCTTGAAATTTCAGGAAAACAATGTTTGTTGCATGTTTTCAGGATAACTCCCTTGAACTGGAAAATCAGGTTTCATGCATCTCCCTGGCAGAACGACATGTTAAATGAAGGGAAGGAATGTGATTGATGTTGCCTGGTGTGGTGCAGGGTGTTGCAAGGTGACTAGTCATCACCTAGGAAACTGAAAGAACGTGTTTTATTCTTTGAGCAACAATTATACAACACGTATCTAGTTCAACAAAATGTGCTTTGGTGATGAGGAAGGGAAGGACATCACAGAGGAGACAAAAAAAAAAAGATTCAAACAACTTCAAGTGCAGTATTCTCTGCCAAGCTTTTGTGACTAATATGAAGCTGAATTAATTCACACACGGATTCATCCACTTAATAAAGCAAGGCGCTGTATGTGCACTTGCACTGGGGATTATTGAAGGGCACATTGTCATTGATAATGATGACAATGTAATGAGGCAAGTGAGAAGCTCACAATAGTGAAAAATACCATCCCCAGATCAAGAAGAAGTAGGGATAACTTTTCTGGTTATGACTGCAGGTCAGCCCTTGATGTACCTAAAAAATGCAGATCCTTGTTGGAAGGTGCACCATAGAGCTGATCGGACTTGCCCTTCAGCGTATACGTTTACTTTTTAAGGCTGGCATGAAAGGCTTCCTGTGGGCAGTCTGATCCAGAGCGTTCTCTGTGTTCAGTGTTTCCATACCACTGTGAACCACTTAGTCTGAACAACCCACCCTGTTATCGCTGTGAAAGACATCGATGTGCAGGGTTGCTGCAGCAGAACATAAGCAAGAAGGGTATGGCTTCTCAGCTGGCAGTGAGAGGGTGCATGTCCCTACACACAAGGAAACGTGCACTGCTATAGCTATGCTAATTTGGCTGCAAGGATGCTTTTATATTTTGACTAGGGATATGAAGAAGTCTTTGGCTTACCTGAGAAAAATTCCTTTCGGTATGATCCCCACCTCTGCAGGGTAAAGTAATCCTGATAAAACACTGTCCTGTGGATGGACACTCACCATTGAATTAGCAGTGAGTTACAAAATGAAACACTAAGATCAACAGCACTAATGTAATTTTGATAGCTCAACTTTGTGTACATGCAATATGACCCAGTCTTAACTGGGATACTCCCTTTCTGCAAGGCTTCCTACTTCCCTCTTTGTTCAGCTTGGCGAGTTAATGAGTCAGACAATTAGAAAACTCTGCTTCTTCCTTCTCCTCACATCTCCAGTATCCTGAAATGAGGAGATTAAACAATAGGCTTTTAGTTAGAAAAGGAATGACTTTCTTATACTCTGCACACTGATCCAGGAAGGGATGCCAGGCTTGAAACAATATGATCAGATAATTAGGAATAGCAGGGACATGTGCATATAATTAGGGGAAAGGAGGGCTGATTCGCCTTATGGAGCTTGGAATTTCAATTAATTGTCTTGCACAAGTGAGTTGCTTGGATATTAACCCATATGAGGAATTTCGAGTTATCACACATAAAAAAGAACGAATAGGAGAAGAGTAAAAATAAATCATGTGAACTGCAGCATGAACTAATAGCAAAATATGTCTCATGAATGGATGCTCATCAGGTGGAAATGAAGAATTAGAGAAGATGGACTGTTTAAACCAAGCATAAATGGGGAATATGATCCATCAGCATGATTATGCTCTATTTCCAATAAACCTGAGGAATTATCTATGCCACTGGACAAAGCCCCAGCAGTGTGTGGTGTAAACTCTGTGCTGGTGTGTGCAGGGAAGGGAGCTCAAAATGGAGCATGCCTGGACCCTTTGGATGATCATAGACAAGGGACAGGATGTTGTTCTGAGAAGTGAATGGAGACTAGATGGTTTTTCTTTGCTTGATCTAGAAAAAACATGGTAGAGAGAAGAAGAGGAGTTCTTATAAGTAGACAGGGATAAGGAATAGATAGTAAGTATGGGGAAGAAATATAAGCTTGAGGATCAAATTAGTACAAGAATAACCAAGTAGCAACTAACCATGCCTAAACGCTGGGATCCTCTTTCCGTGCTTAATCATTAGGGTAACCATTTCTGAGACAACCTTCTAGGAAGAGTAATAGGAACAAAGAAATTACTAAACTGCTCTGTAAGATGCAAGTAGGAGAACCTGATGACCAGGTTGCCAATAGTAATGTAAGACTGCACTTAATGGCCCAGGAGCTCTCCTCTCGGTCCTGTTGTCCTGTGATAGCCACTCCTGTTTGTGTTCAGTTCTTAATAACCACAGGAGCAGTGAGCATCATACCAACAGCATTTCATTTGTTGAAACAGCTGGAAGAGAAAAGAAGAATATGAGGGGGATCAGAGCTCCAGCAGAAATACAGAAAGTTGCTTGGTCCCTGTCCTCTCTGCACATCACTATCACTGCTACTGGGGTAGAGACAGAGACTGGTAGATACACTGACACCCACTGCCTCCTCGTGTGATGGTAGGATGCTCACATTGACCTTCTGGAGTAGTAGCAGGAGCAGCACGAGGCAGCGGGGGACAGCTTTTCACGCACGAGAGGAGCAATCAGCATCAGCCACTTCTCTTGCCAGTCACCAACAAATGCAGAGATATAAAGAAACTGAAAAAAACTACTGGTGACTTGGGATTTCAGTGACACGGACATGACGCTGACCCTTTATTTTCTTCATGTTCACATGATTTGCTTGCATCCAACATTCTCTTGTCCCACCAACTTCCTAACAGGTTGCTTCTGTCACTTTCCATTAAGCTCTGAACTTCTGTGTCATATAGTAGTTTGACACAGGTCAGCATTTCGTGGCAGGCCAAGGACTGTCTCGCCTGATGTTATAGAGCGCTGCCTTGCTAGTTTCCCTGAGAGAGAGGGGAAAAGAGGAGTCTGAGTAACTCTGTCACCCTAAGGTCATGCAGGCAGCATTCTTCATCTGCCAGCAGACACCAAGGTGTAGCCACGTTATGCATAAAACTAGGTGGTTTTGCCTATGCTGCCTGCTAATAGTGGCCCAGAGGTAACACTCCAGAGGAGACATGGCTGCGGGCCACCCCTTAAGCCTGGCAAGCAGAGCCTTGGGAGCCCAGCATGCGCCACAGGCTGGCCCCACAGTGCCCTGTCATGCGGGTGACTTTGCAAGCCCTGCTCAGGACTGCTTGGAGCTGTGTGGCATCTCTGCATGCTGCTTGCAGATGGGGACGTGGGAGGGGGCTTCAGGTATGTGTAGCTTATCAAGGATGAATTCTCCCATTCCAAGCAGTTTGAAAAAGCTTGTTTTCTATAACAAAAAAAAAGCCCCCAAAAAAACCCAAAAGTAACAGAGACTGGATCTGACAGGAAAATCAAGTACTCGTGACCAGAGGTTTGTAAGCAAATGCTGTGTGTGTTAGACAAACTCCACAGAAATTGTCAGAGGTGGGTTTTTTTGTTGCTGTTTTCCTTGCTGTCCTGTATCTGAATGTCTGTTGAGAATTTTTCTCATTCTAACTGAATGATAGGACTTGCACAGATGCCTTAGCGAGTTTATTGATGACCAGAGTTACCAAGAGGAGAAAATCAAATTTGCTCTCTCTTCATGCCCATACTGATGGTTGCAACTTTGTTATGGTATAGTTTGAGGGGCAAGCTTTCAGGGCTTTTTGTGGCTGCAATTTGAGGTGCCATCTTTACGGTCAAACAATCAATTTCCCTCCAAGGTGCACAGCATTGACTGGTGTTCATCCCCCATGTCCCAACATCTTAAATAAATATTTTGCATTGTTTATTAAAATAAGTACTTGATAGTTTCCAGGAAGGAGAGTATTGGGGAAACACATGCTTCTGAAAACAGGAGCTAGGCAAATTAGGCTTGAAATTGAAGTGCAATTAATTGTCAGAGAGACATTGTGAGGCACGCAGCTACAGATGTGGCACATTTCCTTTCATTTGAATTCTTTATCTCTGGATTTCAAATCTCTCTGGAAGGGATGATTTAGTGCCCACAAGTCAAGATTTTTCATGCAGGAATTACTGAGCAAATGCTATGGTTTGTACTGATAAATGACCATAAAGTTCCTTTTTTGGATTTAAAAATTACTTTCTTTTGAAAACAATACATGATATCCCACAAAAATTTGCCTGGCAAATCAAAGAAGAATGTTAGAAAGGGGTTATTTCTCTGTCACAGTTGAGTATGATAGATGTATGTGGTCTGTTAGCTCAAAATTGCAGCCACTAACGTAAGGATCCCAGATGCATTTTTATTGTAACATGCGCTCATGTCACCTGTTAGTTTATACTAAACACATAGTTTTCAATCTCTTTTGATCTGTAGACCCTGAAATATTTTTTCAGTAGGCCTGTCTGTACTGTATTGCAGCTTACTGAGAAAAGGTTTGACCTTCTTAATTACCGTGTATGTATCCTGGAGAAATAGGCAGGGGTATGAATTTTTGGATTTGAGCGTAAGATGTCTTTAAAACTGCTGCACTGAATGGCTTTTTTTCTGAACCCATGAACGCTCTGAGCTCATGCTCTTCAGTCTTCAGCAGACATCCACATTTGTCCACATACTACAAATTTCATGCAAATCCTGTTGGATTCTCCACAGCCCCAAACTTTTATTCACAAAGCAGAGAATGGTTCATACAGAAAAAAAAAAAGCCTAAAGAAAATAAGATCAGTTAGTTTTATCCAAGTTGAAGGGAAAACGATGCATTCTGCTTAACTCTTGTCATGGTTGATTGTCCCCTTTTCTAACACTGTGAAAGACCTAGTGGGTAATTGGGATACTTCATTGTTACATTGCCTGTCTGACTGATATAAACAAAAATACACTCATTTATGACTCTTCTGGCTTTGTGTAACACCCTCCAAGCAAGTGAGGCTCCCCTACTGTCTTCTGCATTATGCCTGGTAATATATATCTCTGTGTAAGCAGTTGATATTTAGGGTAGCCAAGTTAAAGTCAAGGCATAAAGCAATTAAAATAAATGTATCATGTCTCTTCCTAGGTTTTGCAATGGAGCTAATATTTAATGAAGCTTAGTGTTATCTGATAGCCCTTCAACTTTCCTCTACTTAACTTACAGCACTTCAAATAAATCCTTTGAACTCGGTGTGACTGTCTGTGGATGCATCGTTTTGCACACCACTTTTAGCGACGTTGACATTCCTGGTGTGGTTGTCTGGGCCAGTTCTTCAGTTTTTCTTTTCCGTCAGTCACTTTTACCCTTGGGAGCTGTACTGGCACTTCTTCTTAAAAGGCAATTGTATCATACCTTCATAAGAAGACTTGGCAGGGTATTTTATATGTTTCAGAATGCGGACTATTAATGTGTATCTTTATCAAGCAGAATTCCTAGTATTTACCAGCTACAGGTCATATTCTCTCCTTCAAACAGAGGCCAAAATAAGGGGGAACTTCTTCAAAACAAGATGGAGTCTCTGGGTCCCTCTGTTTTCCCAAATAGGTGTGCCTATCTCTTCCAAATAGGGCTGAAATAGACACTTGGATAATACTTTGAGAGAGCATAACAGGAGAACATTGGTTCTTACTATCAAAGGCAAGATCACTTATTACTGACAAAAAGGCCACGTCTGAAATCCCACTTAAGTTCATCCACATATAACTCATAGAACACTTCATCCCTGTGACGATGAGCAGGTATGAAGCAAGCCAAGTTCCTGTCCTCCCATTCCTCTGCACCTGTCACAAAGCAGCTGATATATCCAAGAAGACAAAGCTGAAGGGTTTAAATCCCCTTTTATAGGAGAGTGAGCCTGGGGCTACCCGTATCGTCAGAGATGACTGTAAGGGAGTGCTGTACTGCACAAAAGAGAAGATTCTTTAACCCTGCTTCACCACATCTTAAACAAGAAAAGCTTCCCTCGTAAGTGAAGGATCATTTATACGAGGGTGCACCCAGGATGTGTCCCCTACAGAGAAGTATTTTTTCTTGGTTTTTTTTTTCTCTTTGAATTTTGCATACAGAATAAGGGAGGGCATATGGTCAGGAGAGACTTAACCTCAGCAGGGGTAAAGTGTAACTGATTTTCACCAGCTGAAGACTTGGTAACTTGGTAATTACTTCTTTTTTTAAGGTCAAAAATACATATGAACATACCTGAGAGAATGTAGGTACCCAAGAACCTACATATTCTCCCAGTGTGCGGCATTTGCTGTAATAGGCAAATGAGGCTGACTGTAAAACTACGGCTTGCTTAATGACTTCTTAGCTGTCAGTTATCAGTCATGATTCTTTTCAAAATAGCTTAAAAAACACCCTCAAAGTTAGTTTTAGTGTGATAGAAAGGGAGCTGCATTGATAGTTCTTATACAGCCTCCTGAAATAAAATCTGGTAACACATTTCCCATAGCAATAATACTGCAGTGTTTTCCCAGTCCATGACCCACCAATGCACAATACAGCCATGTAGTTTGTTGCATTTATACTGTAAAACTCCCTTATAAACATCCGAAGGTTCTTTCTGCAGTTGTTCCAGGCTTTTGTTTGAACATTAAGCTTGAACAACTTTGCATAAGATGTCCCACTGAACCATTTATCCTACCTTGTCAACTCTGTCTGGCGCTGGAAAATTCATATTCAGTTCTTTAGTATACCAGCCGTTCTCCTTAACACTTTCCATAACTTTCTGAATCACTAAAACAAAGTGTTGCTTTTCAGCTCCTCTTTTGGCTCCACAGAATATGTCCCTCCAGGGAAATACTACTTTATTTGTCATTTAGTAGTTGAAATCTCTATTAGTATTCTCATTCAGCACACTGGCAAAATTCAGTCGCCATTTTTTTCCAGAAATAGTTTTTGCCACACAGCAGGCACCTTTTCGTTTCTCCTTCTGTCTTTGTTTCTTTCTGTGAATGGACATTGTCTCACAACTTTGCTGGAGTCCACTTTCACATAGAGCATAGTTTCACTTTGAAGGAATCTGACTTTACAAATCAAGTCTTGCCTTCAAGGTGAAAGAGATAAAAATGGACAGAGAAGTATATCTTGGACTAATGAGCTGAAATCCTGGAAAGGCAAATGGGCTTGGTATGAAAGAAAATTTCCTAATACTGGGCTCTGCTGACTCATAGAAAAGCCTCCAAAGACAAGAAGAAAAGCTCTGAAACACAAAACATTTAAATTTGGTTGGGAGCAGGGCTGGCAGGGAATTTTCTTGATGAAAGGCAAATGTAAATCACTTGAAAACAGGATTTTTCACAGAAATGCCTCTGCTACTTTTGATAGCTTGCAGTTTCTATTCAAGGAGGGATGGACAAGGTGTATCATAAGCCTCCTAACAGTCAACAGTTTTATGATTAAGGTGCTCATTTGCACTGTGAATAGGAAAGAGTGTGAGCTCACCTTTCATAAATGCTAGCTATTGCTACAAAGTTAAACAAGGCCAGGAGCAGAGGAAAACAAGGACCTGAGGCTGGAGAAATCAATGTGAAAGCCTGACACTAAGTCATTATCTGTCTCAGGCAGAGCTGGGACTTGAACCTCGGTCGCCCACCACGCAGGCAATGTGAAGTCTGTGAACAAGTCTCTTCCTCTCTCTCATTTCTTCCACTTCACTTGACGTGACTCGGGATCCCCAGAAAGAGTTGTGGAGATGAGAAAGTGCTTGGCCTCCTATAGACATGGTCAGACAGAGTAACTAATAAACTGCTATCCATGCGCAATGTGTGGTCTGTATAGAAAGCTAGTAACAACCAGAGAGCAGGTTAATGATGATGGAGAAACATCCCTTAGCCACCTCTAGCAAGAGGTTTTTTACTGTTTTCACCACCCATCTACTCCCTACTGTTTCAAGGATGAAATAGTTCATCCTTGGGGAGATAAAACCTTTGGATGAAGAATCAAAAATATCAGCTTCCAAACACAGATATCAAATATGTTTGGAATCATATTCTGAATCTGAATAATAAGAGGGAGAGAAGAGAAGAACCTGAGGTGGCTGCCCCCATAGGCAACCCTAAAATAACAACATAGGGCATCATTCAGAAGAGGGGATCTTGCTATTACTATTGAACCTTCAGGTCTTTTGGCTGAGCTGTATCCTGGATTCCAAGGTAAGAGGAAATGGACCACCAAAGGAACACGCTGTTGTAAAGAAACAGCTTGGACTGCATATATTTGTTTAACCTATAACCTTTTGTTTCCTACCTTGCAATGGGCAGCCTGACCTTAAAGTTTCGATGAATAAACTCTTACTTTTTTTTTTTAACTTCATGCCTGTTCATAATTTTAGGAGCAGAGTAAATTATGGACCAAGTGAGAAATGTATAATGCTCTGTTTTGGCAAAAGGAGAAAATCCCCCAAAAAGTAGTGTATGCATAGGCCTTGCAGTGTTTAAAGTGTTTCCTGAGAAACTGCGTAGGGACGCTTTGGGGATTGTTGTTACTAAGTGCCAGGTTTTGGAGAGAAATTCCCTTCTGCCTTTCCCTTATTGAGCACTAGCTAACTTATGTCCCACAAGTAAAAGACAGAAAAAGTCATCTCACTTTTTTGAACAAACCCCATGCATCACACTTGCCTAAAGGATACAACTAACAGATTGCATCTGTAAAGCTTTTTATATTAGCAGAGGAACTGCTGTGATTCACAGTCTGTTTGAGGAGATTCTTTCTTCAGCATAAATGGACATCTTCTTGTACAATCACAGTCACTTTCTTACAAAGTACATCCTTCAAGCAAGGTATTACTCATAAAGATCTTGGTCTCATAGAATGACTCAGATCTCATACTGTTTACAGAGCCCAAGTTTGCCAACAATAAAGATGTCATCCTATCATGAGAGACAAGAAGGAAAGATAATGGAAAAAAAAGGGACACAAGGCTACTAAGACGAAACATTTTTATTTTTAGCATCCTCCTTCACTAAATAACCTCCCCATGCCATTTCAGTCAACATCGGGGACTGTAATTTGGAGGAAGTGGGACGTATCAATTCTGCTGTTCTCCAGACCAGACTTTTCTGCTTTTTGAAAGATAGATGCAGTCTCAGCAACTCTTCAGTTAAATGACTAAAACTTGATAAAGTCCTTAATAGAAGTCTTGCAAGTTCATATGGTGATGCCTTCAGTATATGAAGGTAGAAGTGATCTGCCCTCTTGACACAAGGACATTAATCTCTTGGAATATTGAGGTCAACATAGAGATGGATATTTTGATTTCTACATACTTACTGTATTAGCTGTCCCACCTTTGCCCCAGTTTGCTTCCTTGTTATCCAAGGAAAAGAAAAAAAGGAAAGCCATGACAACTTTTGCAAGGTTCTGCATTAAACTTTTCCTAAGCCTACCTGCTAGAGAAGTCTTAACAGCCAATGGCCTCGGTAAGAAAATAGTAGCTTCCCTTCCCCTTCATCTCCCTGGCGGGGGAAGACCACCTCTCACTCCTCCATGACAACTCAGCAAAGTGACAGAATGGTACAGAAAACCAAGTAGTGTTTTCCAAATTTAGAAAATGAGTTAGCCTTTGCAGCAATCATCAAAAAATCTTTTATCATGAGTGACCTAAATGTTAACTGTCAGTCTGATCGAATAGCATCTGAGAGCTAAGTTGAACTGACTTGAATCAGAAAGTCTCTCTCTCATATGTACTAACCACAGATGATCTTATGATATATGTAGTACAGCTATGGAAGCTGCATGGTTGGAGGGTTTTATAGAACTACCACAGCCTGTTTTATAGGTGATTTCAGTCATGGAAATCATGAGAGTTTTAAGATCAGCCACTGTCTCTGGATTTGTTGGCAGTTACTGAGTGACATGCTGCAATCTGGATTTTAAAAAATAGAAAATGTTACCTTCAAAATTTTGTTTATGGATGAAGAGGAAATACACATTATATGTAAAGCCAATAATTTATTGTTAGTATAATTGAAACCTTAACAGTCTAATTATTATTAGTTCAGAGTTAATTACAGAAAAAGAAAGAGCAATAACGTAAAGTTCTTATACACAGACTTAGTTTCCACCTCTCTTCCTGGTGTAGTGCCCACCCTTCCCCTGTCCCGCTCTGTCCTGAGATTGGTAGTGTCATTCTGGTGGAGGTGGGATGGTGTTACGGCAAGATGTTAGCATCTGGAGTCCTTCAGAAAAAGAAATATGATAATCACATTGATGGCTTCTTCTTCCTCACTCTAGGACCCACTTGGACATTTTTATATGTTTACTAATACACTTTTACACCTTTACTTTTTCTTCATTTGTCTGCTGCTCTACATTACATCAGAATTTACTAGATATGGCGCCTGTGCCTTTTATCCGTGTCAGAATCTATTTCTTTGGCCTTTTTATCATCCTTAAATCCAGTTTTCTCCTGCTTCAGATCTGTATTTCCTTAAGTGATCATTAGTGAGTTGTTTGTAGTCGTGGTGTCTCCAATACCAAGCTTGTGCCCCATCTCTTATCATCCCATGCCTGCGCTCCTCTATGCCGCATCCTACATCTCTACTTCTCAAGGCCTCTAATATCATACTACAACTGTATTTCTCTATTCTATGTCACTGTGTTAGAGTCATAAAAACATGATGGCATCATACCAATATAAACAAAAGTAAAACAAATGTTAAAAGCCATGTCAGCTTGTTGCTGTTGTGATTCTAAGCAGAAACGTAAGCAAACTGTGAACTGCAGACTAAGCTCTTTTGTACCCTGGAACCTGCTTGTACTAGGACAATAAATTACAGAATCAGTCAAAGAACCACAAAACAGTTGAGATTGGAAGGCACCTTTGCAGGTTGTCTGTTTCAGCCCCCCTGCTCAAAGCTTCAACTCCAGATGGACTTTGTCTTTCCTAAACCCATCCTTGTGCACTTGGACTATGTTCCTCCCATGTCAGCTGTCCCTGCTTCCACCTCTTTACACTTCCTTTTTATGTCTGAGTTTAGCCAGAAGCTAATTTTTCATCAGTGCAGGATCCAGCCATCTTTTCTTGATTTCCTGCTTGTTGAGATGGACCATTCTTGAGCTTGGAGGAGGTGATCCTTGAAAACCAGCCAGCAATCCTGGATCCCTCTTCCCTCCAAGACTGTCTACCAAGCAGATTCCTGAAGAGGCCCAAGTCTGTTCTCCTGGCATCCACAAGCTGTGATGCTACTTTTTGCCTTGTTCTCACCTCACAAGATCCTGAACGCCATCATCTCATGGTCACTGCAGCCAAGGATGGCCCCAGTCTTCACATCCATGACTAGTTCTTCCTTGTTTGTAAGTACCAGGTCATGCAGAGCATCTCCGCTAGTTAGCTCCCCGTTCACCTGTGTCAAAGCACTCAGACATTTCCTGAAATTTTCAAATTTAAAGATTTAAAAGTAAATTTTAATCATTATTTAGATTATATGTTGTGTAAGGGACTCTACTTGTAAGAGGCCTTGGCATGAATCAACTGGAACTTGTTATGTGGTGCAGAGAGAGGCTCATGTTGGATTAGAGCTCACAGACTGCACGGACACAGCTCTGTGAAACCATGTATTAGCGATTTCTGACCAGAAGATTTTAGAGAAACAGGGAGAAAAAGCCCTAAATGCAAGGGAAGACCACTGAAGCTCCCCTACAAGACTTGAGATTGGCTTTCTGGAGATGTGAACAGGTTTAGACAGTGTTTCAGTCTGTATTTGCAGTTCTGCGTTCTCCTGCTGCTTTGGGAGAAAGAGTTTCTAGACCCTGCAAAGCTTTTTTCAGCGCCGTGAGTGTTTCACTGGAAGAAATAGCTCATTTTGGATGAAATGGAAGCAATAACTCTACGTGACAGATGCTTTGGCAAAATCAGGTGGGAGCAGGAATCAAGGAGCTGGTCAGTGCTGGGGAGAGTTTAGCATACACACTGTCATCCTGTGAATAGCAAAAGCGGGGCTGTAAAAGAAGGTGGCACAGACCTTTCACTGATGAGACAAGTCCTGCCTGCTGCCTTGATGGACCAGCAAGGCTACAAAGATCCCTTGAAATCATGAGTTATACAGGAAAACATGCCCTTATCCCTTTCGACTGCCAAAACCAAAGCACTGCAGGAATGCTCTTATACTAGTGGTAGGAATAAAAAAGACTTTGAGAAACCCTGGGTCTGAAGTATTCTGATAATGAACTCGAAAGTAAACTTAGTCGGTTTTGCCTGTGGCTGTTCCAAGGAGGAACTGGCACGGATACTTCTGACTGAATCTCTTTTTGCTTCTCTTATTGACCCTAAGAGTGCAATGACTTACAAAGGCTCAGGGGAGCTGAAAGAAGTTTACAGCAGTTGTAGTAAACTACTGGTTTTGAGATCTAACTTCTGGTTTTCATTATCCCCTGTGGGAAATGGTCAGAAAAAATAAAGCACTTCTCAAAAAGGCTGCAATGTCAAGTTCTAATCCACACTTAGCACTGCTAAAGCAAAAAATGGTAGAAGTGATGTAAAAGTCATTCTCTGGGAGTCTTCCTTTGGAGAGGGCAGGGACTGGAGGTCAGGTGCACATAATCTGCACAGACCTATTAGTATCAAGAACCTGAAGGCTGAAAATAAGGTCTTGACCTGCCGCTCACACGTGAGAATAACTCTCCTTTACTTGCTTTTCCTAGATGCTGGTGCACACAGTGCACCAGCCACCAAAGCAAGGAGCAGCAAGCACCATTCTGCGCCCTCTCCACTGGCTCCCAGCTACGGTACTTCAGAAACCCACCTTGTTTAAATGAGGACAGGACTTGTAAGGTAGGGAATTGTGGGTGATTGCAGAAAGAAATTAGATAAGCAAAGTCAGATCAAATATGATGTCTGGAGGCAAATCAGGGCTGGAACTGGGAATATGGAGGGAGTTGAAGGGGGATGGAGACTTGCAGAGAAAGATTGAGTCTAGATAGAGATGGAGACTGAAGACAGAAAAGCCATGAATTGATAGGTGGGAGATTATTGAGAGAGGGAGGAAGGAGACAAGGATGAGTTTGGTGAGGAGGGCAAAGGAAGAAGGGCTTCAGGACCACCAGGGAGGTGCCCTTGAGCCACACCAACAGTGAAAATATGGCATGGCCTGAGAGAAAGGCCAAGGTAATGAAGTCTACTGTGATTATTGGTTTACTATTCATGCCAGTCACTGCCAATTGCACGGAGGAAGGAGGAGGCAGAGGAAGGAGCAAGGGAGAAGGAAAGGAAAGGAAGAATGAGGAGAGGGAGGTGGCAGAGAAGGATACAAAGAAGCAGCAGGGACTGGAATGAGGAGGAAGAAGAAGAGAAAATAGTACCAGTAAGTCCAGCCTATTTAGACCTTGGGAGCCACAGTATGAGGGACTCCTTGTCCCTCCTTTCTTCTGGAGTTCAGAGAAGCCATTAGTCCTGTAAGATTTATTTCTCACAGGAGCTGGAAAAGGCACATTTTGTGAGAGAAGGACGAGCTCCTGGCACAGGGTGTTGTATGCTGCCCTAGGGACATGGGTTCTGCTTTGCCTTTATCAACTAATTTGTACATTCTGCAGAGCAAAGTATATAAACATGGCATTTAAACAGAAGTAGCCACCATCCTTTCATTTTCTCTGTATCTAGCTTGATTACCAATAACTTTCTTGGAGTTGCAGCTGAAGTCAAAAACAGCTGTGCATTAAGTATTTACAGTGTTACATAGTACTAAGCAGCTGTGAAAATAAAGATTGCAGATACATCAAATGGGCATCCAGAACTAAAGGACAATTTTAACAGGAAGCTTGCTGTGACTCTGTTCCCTAATCGTATAACGGGGATGCCTTGCTGGGGAACTGTAACAATACACTGTCTAATATTTGTGAAGCGGACAGTCACTGCAGTGATCAGCCCAGCAAAAAGCACCGGAGGCAATTAATAATGCTATCATCAGGGCACAGGGCTTGAAGAACTCACGATGAATGAGGCAGCGCACCAACATGCTGAGCAATGACAAGGAATCGCATTACTCCACATGTGTGCTGGTACTGCTATGCCTGCAGAGAGGAAGGAGAGTCCTGAGAAAGGGTGGCTTATAATTAAAGACTGTAGTGGGATTCACAGGTCCAAGGAAACTGAACAGAGGCTGAGAGGGTAATGTTAAGCCTAGTATTTTCCAGCTTTTCAGGGGATCCTCTTGAAGCTTCCGTTCCTGTTATTGTAATTACTTTGCATGGGTAAGCAAGAAATGGATTAGTAGACACTGAGGATTTTAGAGCTAGCTACTCAAAGGCCAGGACACGCTAAGGTTAATGCTTATGCACGCAGCTTTTGTGCTGCTCTGTTTCCCAAAGGCCTTATACATGATTCACAAGAGCTTGGGCTATATTTAACAGGACGAAAGGAGGCCCAGCTTCAAGGGTGGCAGAGTCATAGTACCACTGGCTGGGTTGGGTTACCCCAGGCAGGTGCCATGGCCCTACACTGGGAGGGGAAGGAGGACACTGGCATGCCTTCCTGCCGTGTGATTCCTCCCTTTCCTTCTCACCGGCCCAGGCCCTAGTCTTTTCCCTGTTACTTTGGTGTTTACAAGCTGAGCTCTGCAAGCACTTTGCATGTGTGTGTTACCTCTCTCCCCTATTAACATTTGAGCCCATGGTGCTTAGCATATCATGAAAACAGCTGGCCACATAGAGGAGAAAAACCCTATGGCTACGTTTAAACCAGTAAATTATAGAGGGAACTTTCCAGGCACGCCAACTCAAAATTGTCCATACTGTTACGCTGTTAGAGATGAGCAGCATTCTCCAAAAGGGTCAGATCTGGAGTTAGTACAGAGCAGGGACCAGTCCTAATTGCTGATGCAGTCCCTTTGTTTTGGTAGGGGACAATTAATGGTAGGAGCCTGTCTTGTTTCTTTGCTGTTGGCCTCAGGACCAGTGAACAGATCCAGCATATTTAGTTTATTGGCACAGCTGTAGCCTATCTGTGCCCACTCAGAGGCAAAAGCTGCTGCCTAGCTGTCTTTAGACACTGGAGGATCCACATAGAAGATGTTATTACATATTCCCTACCTGGACAGCAAGAAACTCCAGGTGGAGCCCTGCCCTTTGAGATGCCTCCATTAAGGACCTGTGGGGTGTGTCAGATGCCTAACAAGGCAAGAGCTTGTACTCAAAGTTCATATAATACCATTGAATAAGCAGTTGATCATGCATGGGGGAGAATAGCCTCAAATCGCACTCCTCTTATTATGTTGCTGGGGTTTACCCCTAGTGAAGTGCTTGTGTGACAAAATCCCACTTTCAGCTCTGTAGGTACGTGCTTCGCAGCGTTGTCGGTGGCTGAAAACAAGTGGTGCTATGGAACCAGTCTCATCAAGCAAACTTATGATGTCCTTACAGCTTGGACACCTAAGGTTTTAAACATCAGAGTGAGTGTCCTGAACTGCAGCTGGAGATGAGGCAAAGCCAGACCTGTCTCTAGAGCCGTGCTACTATGTGCTTCCAGTGGCCAATTTTGCTGAACAATTGGGCAATTGTATTTTGCGGCAGCTGTAGCCTGAGCACTCTCCAAACACAGCTGAGTGTACTACACAGCGCATTAATCCAAACCCCAGTCTTGAGGTCAGAGATGTCTTGAGTGAAAATAGGTGTCTTGGAGAATCAACTAAAATTGTTGTGCAAGGCACAAATTGTCATCAAAGCCTCAAGGGTTTCCCTTGGTTCCCTTTATAAACAAGGGGAGGACAAGGGATTCGTGAGGGGGAAAGAAGATGTGTTATTTTGTGCCTATTATCCTACTGACATCCTCCCTTCTGAACAAAGCCGGAAGACTTTTTTTTTGTTTTTCATTTCCCCACCAACATTCTTTGTCATGTTTTCACTTCTTTTCTCTGGGAGAGGTACAACATCCAATACCTCTACACTGTAACTTTGCTCATGAAATGAACCAGCCAAATTTTTCTAATTTCTTTAATGTCAACTCAGCACCCTTTTCTTGCTGACCCACTTATCAGATAAATAAGATTAGAAAAGCTGTGGACTTTTTGGACAGGTAACTACTATTAATGACATCCTTTTTTTGGGGTGGGAGGAGATGCAAAAAGAGAGAAACTAATAACTGGAAGGAACTTGACTCACCAAGTTCGGTTTTATAGCCTATTGTTTCCAACGAGCATGGAGTAGGCCTAGCTCTGCTGAGAATAACTTCTATAATCTGGCTGTGTTTCTGTTTCAGGTCCAGATGTGCATCCAGCTGCATCCTGCCTCTTTGGTGGGTGAGATACAGGTAAACACTATCTTCCCTTTGCATCCTGCCTCTTCCCCATGGGAAAGAAACCAAGCCAGAGGGGTCTGGAGGGAGCAAAAGCACTCTCCAGTCAGGTCCCTGATGTGGGCAATGAGGGAGCAGAAATCAGGATGTGCTATGGCACACAGATGCTGTGTAGCCTCGATCGACCATGTTTGCCTTTCTAGGTATTGTGAAACACTCACAAGAGGAGAATCTTTAATTCCAGTTTCAACATTTAGTACCTTTGCATGCAAATGAAATTCTCCCTTTTCAGTGCAGATACATGAACCTAAATCCTGGGATTATCCACACAAACCCAGAGGAAGCAAGAATAAGAGGAAGGAGGTCTCTTTGAGTAGTGGAAGCCTGCTATAAGGAAGCCAGGGACTACTAGGGAGAAGGAGGGTGCACGTGCACACCTTGCACTGCTGAATAACAGGAATTTGGGGATTTCTTTGCAACTAATTCCTGAGATGTGCACGAAAATGCAGCAGGTTTGCGTGAAGGTAGTGAACACCCCACTGGACTAAGGGCTGGCCATCCATCAGGCCGTAGGGCCTTTTTCACATCTATGCTCTGATTCAAGCAAACTTTGTGTATTGCAGCATCTAAATAGCTTTGAGGACTAGTTGTCAAGAGGAGTTGTGTAACTACATCATTTAGAGCACTAACAGTAAGTACCGAAAATTATACCTGGACATATTTTTTGTTTTTTAATCTTGGTTGGATTCAGATGCAAATGTGGCTTTGAGCCAATGTGTAATTCTAAGAAATTATTTTATAATCTGCCTTTTGGGCACCTTCAAAAAATGTTTCCCAAGTCCCTCAGCAATGTTCACATGCTTGCCTCATCTTTAGGTCATTAAAAAAAAGAAAGTTCATCGTCACTTTTCGTGAGTCTAAGGGAGCAGAAGTGCCACTTAAATAACTACAAAATGCTGCAAAGAGCTGCAACTTTTTCCCCAATGAATGCTTCTTGGACTATTCAGCAGCTAATATTTTACTGAACTTGTTCTGCCTGTGGGCAATCATAATAGTTCTCAAAAAGGTAATCCACACCAAAGCTTTGAGCTATAAAGCAGAAAGCTGGAGGAAATTAGGTTTATTTTGCTGTTAATGGAGAGAGGCAAAATCCTGCAATAACTTCAGTGTTCTTCATTTTTAAATGATTGAAAGAGATTAATAAAACTTAAGAGACAGAATATGAACTTGTATTTTCTATGAGCGTGAAAGGGCACTGTGTACTAACATTAGGTTTCCGGCATAACCATAAAACAGAATTTAATGAAATTGCTTCAAGAAATGCAGCAATAAATAGATGAAATGAGCCAGCAAAAGGAGCCAGGAGGCAAGGTGCTTCCATAGATATGAGTCAATAAGTGCATTAGTGAAAAGAAGGATGGGATATGAGAGAGAAAATTGTTTAAAGTGGTCAGAAAAGAGAAGAGATTTGTACAAAATTCTACCAAGAAATCTTTTTTCCTAGTTATATTAGAATATCTGCACTTTATTAGGAGATTGAGGAGGCCAAAAGCCCTTGTTAAAACACTATGCTTTTACTGTCAGCCAAAGTGGCTACAGAGGCTGAGGTGTGATATGAAATGAGGTTATCCATTCCAGCCCACATGCACTGTATAATCAACCAGCAGAGAAAATTCAGTGCTACTGAAGGAACAGAAACCTAAAGATGACCATAGCTGGAGTTTAGCATCAAAATATGCATGGCTTTAGATGGGGCCTGTGCTGCCCCTACATTTCTTCTCGCTGGCATTTGCAGTATTGCAGACAGCTCCTGTACAATGTTCAGAGAAAAGAAGGCATTATCAAAGTTAACTGCCTCCATCTGCACAAGGCAAATGCACACCTTTCAGGCAGTCACATGTATGTCCTCCTTAATTGCCTTACCTCTGAAGGATGCATGAGGATCTGCCACAGTAATTCACGGCATATATTACTTTTAAAAGACCCAGTCTATGTACCGTCAATACATGAAAGCATTTATTTCTAAGGTATGAAGCTAAATTAGACCGTCATGTGCAGTGCATACATGTCCTGGGCTATAAACCTTAGAAAACGATGTAAATAAAACATTTCAGAGAGGAGATGAAAATAAGACACTCCCCTGAAATGAGAGTCACTGCACAGCATGGAGCACAGATGTGATAAGTCCTGGCTGTGACATCAAACAGCTTTGTAAAGAAGTCCTATATTGCATGTGTTTTAGGGGTATAACTTCCAACATGTAGGAATATTCTCACCCAAGATAAATCACAGAAAACACTCTTGAATAGAGCTGCTGTCTAGAAAGCAGCCAGTAATATCCAGCGTATGAAATCAGGAAGCTGACAATAGTAGTTATTTCATTAGAATGGAGAAGGAGTTCTGAAGCGTATTGTATTCTGTAAGATTTCATTCTGAACACCTAGGTAGGTTTGAGTGTCTAATTGGTTAATTATATGTAATTTCAGTAGGCACGGATGTTTCATTTCAGACTTTCCTAGTTCCTACATTTTGCTGTCAAGTGCTAATGGATGTTGAGGGGGGAAAAAATATGCCCTAAGCAAACTGCTCTGTAAAAAACTAAGTCAATGAAGAGACCTTTCTAAGTCTGGGAGTGCTGCAGGATAGCTCTAATTACTGGATCCTTGACAACCAGTGACCAAGTGAGAGTGTTTGTGTTCATTTTTATCAGAGTTCCTTGGTGCTTTTATCACAGCAACTATGGATGGAAAAAGTATTAGTCTTCACCACAGAAGGAAGATGAATACAAAGCACAGTTGATCCATCATTTAAGAGAAACCCTGAGAGCTGAAAAGTTAGGCAATAATAGGACAAAAAAACAGAAGTCGCAGTTTTCAGTTGAGAATGACAGGAGATTTCACGGGCTGTTTGTGTTCGAGTTTGTGTTTTCTTGCTGTACCTCAACGTTTTTCCTCTCTCTTAGTTTTACCCCCAGCTATGCTACTCCTTTTGCAAAACTTTTCAGCAGAGGCGTATGCTAGCGTTACCATCTACTGGCTAAACCTGGAATTGTCTAGAGGACCAGCCAAAAGGAGTGGGCAGCAATCACTCCGTCACAGCAGCTCTGCCGTGGGAAAGGGTGGCTGAGGCTGCCCATGGCCTCTGCCCGCTGCGGGGTCCCGTCCCAGGGCAGAGGCCAGAGTCAGCACGGGGAAGGCATTGGGGGAGAGGCTGCAGTGGGATGCAGTTTGGGATTAACCATTGCCTTCCTGCCTGGGCTCTTCCCGTTAGGGTGAGAGAGAGCTCAGCAAATCTCTATCTGGCCCTCCCAAAGCAGAATTTCATTTGATTATTGCTACCCAAAATTTCTTTCAATATCTGACTGCCAATTCTAGTTCATATAGTTTGGGGGATTTTTGGCTTTTTAATCACAATATGTAACAGGAAAGAAATTTCTTGTCTGACCATCTGTCTGCCCATCTATCCTGGCATAAATAAAAGTGGACACAAGCTCCTAACCGCGTGCAGAAGTCAGGCAACCATCTCTTTTTTTCATTCCTCAGGAAAAGAAGATCTCTCTGTACTTGCTGAAACTCTACTGAGGACGTTGCACGTAACAGTCACCCTTTAATCCAGGCTAAACACGCAAAACAGTCAAGATCATTTTTATGGAATGAGATAACTGCGAAGAGAGAGCATGTGTAAAACTACTTCAGAAATTGAGCTGAGGGCATTTTCACTAGATATTTGGGGGGATTAAGCTGTCTGATTATATAAGCCAAGCACAGAGAAACATCAGAGAAATACTACAGGGCACGCAAAGAAAGTAGCTAGGAAGCACTAGATAGGTCTGGTTTTTGTGTATGTGTTTTTTTTTTTTTTGTAAAATACTTTATTTATGAATAGAATCACGGTATTTTGCTCACCCATCTTCTGTCTGAGGAGTGGCTAAAGAGGTTGGGAGCCTTTCCACTGGGAAAAGACAGAGGACGTGAGGGAGGCATATGACAGAGGCCTATCAAGGAAGATGGTATCAAGGCTGCAGTAAGGAATGATTGTTCATTTTCTCATTCAATATAGGAGCTAGCAAACATCAGATGATGTTACCCGAGAGCACCATCAGAACAAAGCAGGGGAACTAACCATGCACAAAATGCATAGGCGTGCGGTAGATCTCTTCTCTACAGCATGCCATGTAGGCTGAACATCTACCTGCAGCCAAGGAGAGAGGATGAGGACGGCCCACCCTTGCAGACTGCTGCATCCTAAAAAATTGTCCCCCAGCTCCTCAACGCACTGAGCTGCACCACTTAGCCCAGGGGAGCATCAGGGGAAGAATTGCCACATACTTGCTCAGGGAACCAGCGGAGACAGGCCCTTGAGCTGATGCAGAAGGGTCAGGGTTATGCTCTTATGTTCCAAGAAACTATTCATGAGAAACTATCAGTAAGTTCAGGTAAAATTAGACAGTCTTACTGGAAAAAAAGGGGAAAAGGCAGAGGGCTTAGATTCACCAAAAATAAGGAGAAACTCTTTCCAAAGTACCAGAAAGACCTTCACTGAACACCTTCTTCTCTCTGAAGAGATTTGCATTTGCTTCTATTACCTCTAAAGAAAATGTCCCAATATGCTGGTTGGCAGATAATATTTTTCACATGCTTTATTTTGCACCAGCAAGAAAAATAAGCAATTCATTGGATTTGGATTGAACTGTTTGAGGTTGATTTTGTTTTTTCCTAGCCTCAGAAACTGTAGAAGTAATTGTAGTCTAGTACAGAGAAAAAAAAGCTATTTCCTAACCTTTGCTCCCTAAGGAAGAATTTTTGGATAGGGTGTCTGGATGACTACAAAAATGACTGGGAGCTATGAGCAAAGAAACGATTTCCTGCAGTTGCCTTCCCAGCGCTCAATGAGCAAAAACAATACGCTGTTATTCCATGGGCCTTAAGAGCACTTACCACATTTTCTGTGGGATGAAATAAAGGATTTAACAACTATCAGAAAGTCAGAATATGCACCTAACATTCACTAGGGTCTAATTAGCTCGGGAGCAGAAATACATTTGTTGCATGTTCTGAAGCCATGACAATGTGCGCTGTTACTACTGAAAGGAAAGTCTATAGTTCTCTCTGAAAAGACTTGAAAGGACAGAAGTACCACCTACCAGCTTATAGGAAAAATAAAATATAAACAGTAGAAAGAAACAAATCATTTGTCAGCCTCAGTCCTCACGCTCCTCAGAACGGCACAAAACTGGAGTCGTGTGCAGAGGTGACTCACCTTCAGGGAGAGCGAAGCAGTCACGAGAAGCTTCATTCCTACTAGCAGTTTGCAAGATAATCACTTCTTAGTTTAGGATAACTATTTAATCAAAGGCAAAACCTACACAATTCACATTCTCCAAAATAAGTTAATAAAAAGTGCATTTTAAAAGAATGAGACAATCCTATATTTACCATAGTCATAAATTTTTTACAGGCTCTATGTGAACCTTTGGGATTTAGAGACAAAGAGCTGTTTTAACTGTTATCGCTGTACTTTTCAGACCTCAGAAAGAACAGCTCTAGGGATTTCAAAAGCCCCAGGCTCAGCACAGATTCCACAGTTTAATTTGTGAAGTGAGACAGCCGACAGATTATAAACTCAATTTTACTTCACAGAAGCTAAGGCCATGAATCTAGTCCCATGTCTCTTGAATCAGTGATGATTAATGAGTTTCAAGCCCTATAAAAAAACGCAAAGGCCAGTAGTTCAGAAAGTAAAGGCTTCATCTAGCACAGAGAAGAAGCAAAATCTTGTTGCATAGTGGCATGACCAGGGCGCTGCCCAGTTGTGCTACTGTAGCACTTAGTGCTAGAGTAAGGTTTGCCATGTTAAATGGGGATATGACAATTTAAAACATTTCCCTTCACAGCAGCAGTTCACTGCTGTTATTTTAAAGAAAAGCGGATTCCCCAGGGCATCCTCGTGAGCATTTCTGCATTAAATGTTGCCTATGTGCATGAAAGTAAGCATCCCTTGGAGCAGTAAGCTGAGCAATGTACCAAGGAATGACAAATAACAACTCACTATTCAGAGAAATAACTCCTGGGAACCCTTACTCGAAGCCAGCAGGGTTCTGGCTGGGACTGCAGGGCAAGGCAGTCTCCATTTTGACAGATACAGTGTACGTGTTAAGCAAGAAAAAGCGGCTTTAAAAGTCTCAAATCTTGGATCTGTGGCTCTCAAGAGCATGCGTCTGAGGGGAATTCACTACATATTCCGTGTTTAAAGATAGGAGCATTCTCTTTTCTCGCTTCTAGCACCACTAATTTGCTATTTTGCAGCTGATCAATGCTGTTTTGCTAATCGAGTAAAGCAAAATGTATTTACTACCACCCTGGGACTCTGGTGCTTACTACCACCCCTCAGCAAATCAAAAGAGGATTTACTTACTTGAGTTAGTTGTTTTGTTTTGTTAATGCATTAGCTGTTTAGTTCAACAGTTTTCATAAGCAGCCCTGCATCCAGCAGAAACAATATCTTGAAAACTAGCAATTTGCCAGAACTGCCCTCTCTCTTTGAACTGGTCTCTGCGGTCAGAGACCCCCAGAGATGCATCTAAAGGAGAGGGAATTCCTGTTCTCCCACATCTCTCCAGCCCTTTCAGTGCACCTGCTCGATGCTGATGGACACCCCTTGGGCTTCAGATCGTACAGGGATTTCCACAAGCTTGCTTCCAGTTAAAAGTGTTCCTACTGGGCCTACAAAGGCACCCAGATCACTACACATGCCTCTTCTTTTAAGTTATGTCCGGGATGATGGAAGAAAAGTTAGTGCCCTTGCTGAGCAGGCAGAAGAAAAAAGGCAGGTAGTATAAAAATACAAATTAAAGATGGTTACCATCTTAATTTACATCTTTTCCTGCTTTGCAAAATCTCATGCTCCTTTTCAGTAACCCGTAAGTGAACAGAAAAATAATTGCTGGAGTCCAACGCTACCTTAAAACATCAGCAAGAGGATAGGATTTACACAGTATCTGCATCTTAGTGTCATCTATAGTGCAGGTCTATTTAAAAAGAACTACTGTGTACTACTATTTTGTAGGCAGCATGCCAAATGATTAGAATTCAGTCCTAAACTCCATAATATCAGATTCTGCAGAAAATTAGTTCTGTCACTTAAAAAAAGAGTGAAAACAAAAATACAGTACAAATCATATATTTCTGAGCAAATATCATATACAGTTGCCAGTTGACTATCATTAAACTGCTAAGAAAATAATGGCAAAGAATCTGAAAAAATATATTCATGACAATATTTGAAATCCAGCATTACATATGAAATGGTTTCAAACATAGAAAAAACTCCAAATCTTACTTATTCTGAGCTTACTCAGTTTGCATCGTGTACAACTTTTACAGTGTGTAACTGGATAAGTGTTGATGCATAAAGATGTAATTCACCAGTGTGGATCATAACTAATATTAAAATAAATTAGCAAATATACTGAGATGATACAAACTGTGCATAGAGAGTTCATCCTAATTATACATGACCAGGGAAATTCAAGTAAACAGAGTAATGCTATGAAATTTCCAGAAGAAAAACAAATCTTAGAAACAACACTCTAAATACCTTCTATGAGCAATTTTCTCCTGATATTAGCATTAATCCTATAAACCCACGGGTTGAGGTTAAAAAATAAGATGCTTAAAGGTAAATGATAAAACTAGCAGGTAAAAAAATTGTTCTTCATCATTTATAATATGACAAGCTGCTTTTTCAATTTTCAGATGTGGTCACCTAAGCAGGGATTCTGCATGCTTAACTTTAACTTTCTGAAAGTTAAGTGCTAAGTTAATTATCTATTCCCTTCTATTCAACGCAGATTCTGCTTATCCAATATATTGATTTTAGAAGGAGCCACCTGTCTAAGATACTTGCTTTTATTCAGTCTATCAAGACAGGTTTCTATTTTTCTTTCTCATTAGGAGGGGAAGAATATACACGGCCATCTTAAACCAGCCAGGGAATTTTCAGATGGCTCAAATTAGGTGTGACGAATGGAGTCAGATCAACAAAGGTTTCTACGTGTCTGTATCCCGATGGAAGTTATAGACCAAAATGTGTTTGTCCCGTTAGAGTACAATCTAGTGTCCCACAAAACTCACAGAACTACTCTTGCTGTGTTTGGCAAGCACAAAACCAAACCCTCATACAGATCATCTACCGCCTGCATTTGTACTGGACAGTGTTAGGATGCAAATTGTAATTTACAGCAAATATGAGCACACAGGTGCAGGATTTGATCCATCCTCTTGAGTTTCCCATGTGTGAGAAGAAGGCTTGCACTGCGGACACTGTAAACATCAAAATAAGGTGTCTTAACTGAAAGCTGTCATTCTCTCCACTCACGAGCTGAGGACGCAGTATATCTCACTGCTGAAGTTAACTGTTTCACCAGCACAGGCCAGGCAGCATTTTTCCACATGCTCGCTCTACGTCAGCACAGCACAGTCAGCTGCCACACACCCCAGCCCAGCCTTGCAGGAGCCTTCACAACTAAGCAAAAAGGATTTCCAGCAGCGCCGCTGTGGTTGGTTTGCCCCTCCGATGCTCGGGTGCTGGGTCTGCAGAAGCTGTGGCATTGCTCACACAGGAGGCACCATGGCTCGGAGCGGGAGATGGGTTGGCGCTGGCAGCGGAGCCGGTGTTTCGGCATCTTGGCCACGGGATGGGGTGAGCTCTGGTGCCTGCTCTCCCCACGAAGGCATGAGCGGATATAGGTCCTAACTGTGGAGCGGGACAGCCAATATCCACTGTGCTCCCTCCCATGGCAGACTGTAATTGGTCTTGGACTTGTAGCTGCAGGGCGTGCTTCTGGGAGGGAAAGAAAAACAAGCAACATTAAAGTTCAGCTGGAGGAAGTTTTAGCTCTAATGACCTCAGAGGAATAAGAACCCCATATGTCATGTTCACTTGAGAGATGTATAAACTGAGTCAGCAAGAGAGGAGGAACAGAAATTATCTATTATCTTTTTAATTTGTAATGGACTTTAATTTCAGCATTTTCACTGTTTGTTTTATCACCATGCATTAGAGGTATTAATATTACCTCTCCCATGAGAAATGTTATGAATGAGGTAGCACTTTTCCAATAAAACTTTTTTTTATCTCACTCTTAAGATGTTCCCTTTTCTTGGTAGGGGAAAGGGGATAGAGGCTGTAATTTTTCTGATGCATGCTGAGAAATGCTTAGGAAATATCACTTCATATTCAAGGAGGAAAGGGAGAGCACTCAGTGCCCAGAACTGATGGCCTATTAGCCTGTGTCCTTGCAAAATAGTATTCTACAAGGAGAAATTGTGTAGTACTGAGGGGGGGGCTCCCTTATGTCTCAAAACATCAAGAATAAGTGTTTTTAATGGATATTAACCTTTTTTTCCCCACTATTATTGCTCTGTAGGGAGCTGCCATCAGCAGTGACCTACATGTTTTTATGGCAGAAACGCATATTTCAATTGCTGGCCTGAATGTAGATGATGGTTCATTAGCGCTCATCTATCTGCACTGTGACATATTTAGAAAATAAATAATACCTGCCAGAGGGCCTTGCTTGCTTTGCACATGGGTTCAGTTGAGGTCCCTTTTCTTTCCCATATAGTAGTGCAGTAGATCTATTACAGACGAAACAGGGGTGCTGCTTACAGTAAAGTTGCAGCTATCCTTGGAGATAAACATATGTGGGGTCTTGCTTGTGCTGGGCTGGGATATGCGTTTTCTTTGTAAGGCGCTGTCAACCACAAGCCCTCTGAAACTGGGCCAGGATTCAGAGAAGCAAGAGAACTATTTTAAAAAGATATGCTCCTTTTCTATACTTTGTCGGAAGCTCCTGAGCCACATTCCCAAGCTTTAGAGTACAACCATCCAGAACTGTTCCTTTCAAAATTACAGATTTTGAGGAGGGACTGACTGGTGAGGACCCAGCAGGTTAGCTATTCCCATGTGTCTTGGACCTGGGGCTTTATGAGAGACTAGCAACTATCAGAAAGTACCACTTCTGGTACTTGGCATTGGCAACACTACTGATGAGAAGAGTCTTTCCTTAACAAACCTTACTGTGTTGTTAAAGGCACCGTTTCAAATATGAAAGGCTTAGATGTGGAGAAGAAAATGTTTCAGCTCATCCGGGAGGAGAAGCTCGGTTATTTTTTGATGCTGCTGCTGTCCAAAGCACCTTCGAATGCACAGGCGGCAAAGCTGCATCAAGGACAGCGGCCCTGCAGAAAGGGCAGGAGAAGAGGTCACATGCCTGGCTTTATCGCCCCCGGGTCGGCTGTTGCACACTGCAAACAGCGGCTGTGCGTCACCACATGCCTGGCTTCACGCCATCCCCTGCGCGTGCTCATACCGGACTGTAACCTCCAGCAGAGCGCAGCTCTCCCCCGCTCCCGTGACCCACCTCGCGCAGCGCTCGGCAGTGAGAGCCAGACTCATGTCTACGAGGGGACATCAGCCCGCCTGCAATTCACTTCAAGCGTCGTGGCTTGCTGTCAGCACACAGCAGGAATTAGCACCAGCGGCTTCGTTCTTTTGCTTTTAAGCTGCACCAGTGTCAGGTTTGTGTTGTCTGAGCAGAACAGCTCATTGAGGCTTCCTTCAAAATCGTCCACCCTCTCACCCCCGGTGAGATCCCTGCTGGCGACCCACTGCCTTCTTGGGACGTACTTCATAACGGTGATAAACACATGGCAAAAGAAACTCTCTGTAATCCATTATTTAAAGCTTCCTGATTAACCGGCCCCCTGCTGACAAATACAAACCCCGCTGAAGAATCTGTAGTGTATTTTTTATTTAAATGTAACGGCATAACAAGCTTATTGGGGGGGCCTTATCATTTTCATGAAAAGGTAGATCCCGTGGAGCGCTTTTAGCAGCGGCATCGTTCAGTGTTCGGCTCTCGCCTGTGTCCCTGGCGCGGCTATCGCATAGCGCACGGGGACCACCACCGCAGGGCAGATGAGGAGGGCAGCCCACGGGCAGCAGGCGTTGAGCGATTGAGGATGCCGGCCGTGAAGCGGAGATAAACCAAAACGCTGCACAAAGTAAGGGGAAAGTAAATAAGCCGGGAGAGGGCAGCTTAGGTGTTAGAGGCCATGACTGCCTGCGGGGCGGATAAGATAGGAGCCTGCACCGTCCCCCCATGACCTGAAACACTGGTGGTGACGGAGGAGTGAAGCGCTCTGGGAGGAGTGAATATGCACGGAGGTGGCTGCTTTAACCAGCTTTTGAGTCCTTCCGCGTGCAGGCTGCCAGGTCGCCAGCGGCTCTGCACCGTTCGCAAGGCTGCAGGCACAGCCTAGGGCTTCCTGCACTAGGGCTCAGCCGGAGGCGTCTCCCGGTGCTGGGGTACCAGGCAACGAGGCCAGCCGACATAGGGCGAGTTAAAGTGACTGCTGCAGCATCGCTCTGCATGGGGTTCTTTGGCCATCCTGTTTCCACATGTAAACGCCCAGTCTGAAAACATCTCGTAAAAAAAGCCTCCATTCGGAAAGAAAAATATAACTAAAGACTTACCCCAAAACCAAGCAAACTCACTGCTCTGAAAAACATTTAGAAAGTGCAAGCACACTCTTTAAAAACACGCTGCATTTTTAGACTGTTAGCTAATTCTCCGGGCCACGTGTAGGACGCTGCCTGCAATGCAAGTGGAGTATGTCGTCATCCAGCAACGTGGCAAAGTCCCGGAAAGGGAGACGGCCACATGCGCCGCGAGCACTCACTTTGTGGTGCCTCCAGGCTGACGCTCGTCAACCCATCCGTGGTAGCGTAACGCTCTCTCCAGCCTGCCCTTGCCACGGGCGCAGGGCTGCTGCCCCCCAGGGGCCTGCGGCATGGGGGAGGCAGTTGTGCATGGGGCTGTGCCCACCCTGGGAGGGTGAGCGCTGGGCAGGACACGGGGTGGCAGCCGGGGCAAGGAGATGTGGCTAATGCAAGGAGATGTGGCACAGCTCTCCTAAATTGCTCCCTTTCAGTCAACCAAAGAAGTTAGAAATCAGCTGCCCGGTAATCGTGACCCTACTCAGAAAAAGGCATGTTGAAAAACATTGGAAAAACACTAGTCAACAGCAAAATGCCCTCCAGGCATTTATTATTTCTCTTTTCAATCACTATAAAGGCGGAGTTTCACTTGGAAATGTTCCTTACTGTTGGAGCTGTCAGGTCAGCCCTAGCCATGTTCCCTAGGCCTGCTCCGCAGGGTGTGCCTGAAATTTTTTCTTATCTCAAGTAAACAGGACACACGCAGTGCCGCGGCAGGCAGGAGCTTAGCACAGCAGGGATTTGTGCTCCGAAAGATCACCGCTCTGTGCACCGCAGATTAAGCTAGAAGACCAAATATCTGCTGCACATACATAACAAACCCTGTGCAGCTGTTTTCATGCTATTATCATCACGTTACTGTTTCGTGCTACATGCAGGGCCTCAGCCACCACTGTATTGTTCCCATTCTACATTGGTACAACTCTGTTTATGATGGAGTCAGGGATCATACCCTCTGTAGCTTATTAAAATGTTCAAAATCCAAACTATTTTGTAATGTGTATAGTTTACTGACTGAATGAGAACATCTAAAGAAGAACAGAAGTACTCCAACCAGTAGTTACTAGAGACCTTATTTAGATCTTCCTCATAAATGGCAGTAAATAAAATTTCTCTCCATCATCCATTAAAATATTTGTAACCAATAAATCACAATGGACCCAAAATCATTTGATTTATAGGTAAAAAATAAGCATTTCCTACAGGTCAAGCATACAGTTTGATAGTGCTGGATTATTCAGGACATGATACTAGCCTTTAAAAAAAGGCTAGCATATATATTCATTATGTTCCTAGACCCGGAGGTCAAAAGATAGCACTATTGTTGTTACTGTTATCACTATTAGTACCACCACTATACCACTATATTCTGACACTAGAGAAAATAGTTTCTAAATACCAGGAGATAAAACCAACCTTGGCTCTTTTCACAGAATCACAGAATCACAGAATGGTTGAGGTTGGAAGGGACCTCTGGAGATCATCTAGTCCAACCCCCCTGCTCAAGCAGGGTCCTCTAGAGCATATTTCCCAGGATTGCTTCCAGAGGGGTTTTGAATATCTCCAGCGCAGGAGACTCCACAACCTAAAGCTCTTCATTTTTGTAGAGTTAATAACATGGAATAGTGTATCGTTTTGTGATAGCTTATTTTTTCCACATAGAATCCCATTTGAAGGGATAACACAAATGTTAAGGGGCACCTTCTTTCTGCAGAAAGAGTTGACTCAGGGGGCTGCTCGGAGGAACCAGCTCCATCGGCCTTTTTCTGTCCGCGTTCTTTGCCCAGATGTCTGCTCCAAAGTCGATCAGCAGCGTCACCAGCTCGGCATTGCAGTTCCTGGCAGCCACGTGCAGAGGGGAATCCAGGCCCTTGCCATGATTCACGTTTGCCCCTGAACACAAAGAGACAACAAAGAATAGTGACAATGTAGGAACCCCTTTACAGTTCCCGCACTAGCTGCTGTTTCTCTAAACAATCGGTAAACAGTATAGCATCTACTCGGAGGTGGGTTTCCACACTTTGGGGCAGGGTAGCTCAGCTTGCAGTGGGCTGGGGAGCAATGGGGTTGTGACTAAGGAAATCATCTTGGAGGAATGGTGCATGGGGAAGTCCAAAACCTGTTCATCCACAGCCCAGACCACAGGTATCCTGAAGCAGGACAAAGATGTATTTCCACCTGAGGTCCTCCTCTACTCCCCAACCCATTGCCCCATTCCCTTAAATCATTGCAGAGTTTCAACCAGCTGTCTACTGGAGGCCTAGACCAATGGGATTTCCAACTGCTAGTTTGTCCAATCTATCGGGGGGGGGGGGGGAGTGAGGATGGAGAAGTTCTAGAAGAGCTTTGTGGAGGAGGATATAAGCACTTGCTAATCGGTGTTTCCCAGCCCATTATTCAGGGCTAACAGCCCATAAAACACAAGGAGGGTGAGCTGCAGAACCAGTTCAGAACTATTTTTGTTTCTTAAGTGCACATTCTCATACAGAGAAGGCAGCAAAAACACCAAATGGCAGAAAATAGAAAATCATGGCCCAACACTCAAAGCATTTTTTTTTCTTTTTTCTTTTCAAAGTGGGTTTCTTGTACCACCATTTTTGTAATATTTGTGTAGCTACATTATATTATATGACCATTTTGGAGAGAAGTGATGCATTGCTGTAGATAACAAGGAACGGCCTCATATGATTATCTGAGTGCTTAGTCTTATAGCTAGGTTTGTTTGATGCTAAGAATATAATGCTCAATGTTTTTCTGTGTTGGACATGTTTCAAACTTTTTATGAAATAAGTGGGAATTAAAAACATATTTGCAGAAATAGCATGTAAAAAGGATTGAACCTTTTCTTTTGGGACAAGGGGGAGCAAGGAAAGAAGGAAGTTTCTTGTTGCCCTCTTCAGATAACTGCAGCATGACACACAGACACCGGAAAAGACTGTGTTTGTTCTAAGCACCACCAGTAGCGTGAAATGCAGGATCATTCCTCGTTTTACTGAGAGCTGAGTAGCTGAGCGCCTCAGTCAAGAGGACTCCTATCACCGTGCCACCCTAAGTAACCCAGACCTGCCCTCAAGAATGAAACACCCCAAGATTTCAGAGCAGGAGCACCTCTGAATCTGTGATGAGACAAGAATCCAAAAACAGATGTTATAGAAACAAAAAAATACACCATCCCATATTTTTCTTTTTACCTGACTCAAGAAACTTCTTAGCACAGTTTACTTGCTGGTTTTCACAAGCTACATAAAGTGGAGTACCCAGATGTTTGATGTCGTGATCTATATTTACTCCACGGGACACGAGGAATTCAACACATTGCTCATGACCTTAAAATGGAAAAAGGAAGCTCAAATCACAGATATTAGACATTTTCCGACAGTCCAAATTTTCTACTGCAGCAGGGTAATCTGGAAAGAATCACTATTTTGTCAAGATGGTAATGTAATACTGTATTCACTCCTCTTACTGCAATGTTTTCAACCTGGAAAACAGGAGCTGCAAAGCCACAGTTAAAACCAGATCAGGTTCTTACATTTTATCTGACTCATTTCAGATGTCTACCTAAGATGAGATGAATCATGCCCTGTTTCTCCTTGTTGCTTATACAGGTAGCCAGACAACTGTCTCAGATGCCTCCATGACAGACAGCTCGTCTGGACGATGAATCCCATTCCAGGTGTCACCAAGTGAACACAGAGGCCACGCACACTGAGCCGAGCTGCCCTCAGTGAACATCAGGGCAGCAGGAGCTGCATCACTCATGATGAGGCCAGACACAGGGGGATTTTACAGGACCTAAGTCAAGTGAACAATTGTTTCTCTCTCTTTTCCACTTCAGCCTCTGGCTAGTAACATGGAAAGGATTGATGACACCCGCAGCGTTACCTCTCTTAGCAGCTTCGTGGATAGGGGATGCTAGGTCACAGGGTGGGTGCAGACTGGCTCCATGCTGCAGCAATAAATTCAAGCAAGCCACACTGCCACTGACACAAGCATTGAACAAAGGGGTGTGCCAGTCAACAGTAACTCCATTTACCTGAGGGAAAAAAATCACAAGTAGGCTTTTTCTTTCTTTGCCTTCTCTATGCATGACTAGTATATCAGAATGGATGAAAATCACCCTGTCTCTCAACAGAAAATAGGGCTCAATAATTTTTATTTTATTCCTTGCAAAAACTGTCTACTTCTTCCAAGGATTCCAACTCTATATTAAGAAATCTTTTTTTTTTTTTTTAAATGCCCCAATTCTCTCCCCCTGCAAAGAAAAAGGAGTTACTTTGGGAGTAACTCATGGAAGTTACTGAGAAATGTGTGCCTATTCCTCAGGTACCTAAGCTTCAAACACACTAGCCCGTAGCCCAGTCCTGCTGCACTGGGGCTCCCTGGCACACCAAGGTGCCTTACCGAGAAGGGTTGTCCTGGACAAGAAAACTCGAGGAGGACACTGGGCACCTCACCTATACCCTCAAGAGATGTAGCATCATTCCTAGTTTGAAATAGTTCATTTTTAGCAGAAAGTGAGCAGTCTCCTCTTTTATTAAACTGAAAAGTAACATATGTACAATGAATTAATTCACTATAATTTTGATACTAACTTGAAAAGTAGAAGCTATGAGACACAGCCTCCATTTCATCACTGTACATGTTATCTCCATTTTCTTCCCATTTTATTGTCATTTCATCCTAACAGTCTTACACCTCTACTTCCGACTCTGCATATTGACACCAACAGGATTAGTGTGTGCAGAAAACAAAATATGTACTTAATTTTTGCAAGATTATAAACACTTTGCAAGAGGAACTTACTGTTATTATTTAAGTAAACAATGAGAACACTAAATTATTGTCTAAAGAATAACAACAACAATTGTTATTTGTATCTGTGCCTTTTGGGTTTGTATCTGTGCCTTTGTATCGGCGGATGCCTTTTGGATTGCTGTATTAAGTACATTTTATAACATATGCAGTTTTAGTTGAGCTATGCACGATATATAAGTCACAGCAATACATAAAAGTGAAATAGTATATCATCTAGCATTAAAGTGTGATAATAAAACAGATCAAAACTGGATGGCTTGTCCATCATGTAATTACCTGAGCACCATGCTTTAATAAGACACTGGCACAAGCAGCATGACCTCCTAGGCAGGCTTCATGGAGAGGGGAGACCTGGTCTGCTGTAAGTAGATTAACATTGCTCCCCTGATGAAATAATAGAAAATATCATTGCAGAAAACCCCCCTAAAAGAAAAAAAAGCTTTATATAATTATCCTTCAACATTTGTGTAATCTCGCCTTCTCAACTGCCTGCAGTTAATTCATGTTACCTCAATAGGTAAGTAAAGAAAGAGGCTATGATGCTTTGTCTGGAATGGATACTGTATGCAGCATATTAGAGGCTATGCCTACTACGCACTACTAATCAAAATAGAAAGTTTTAGGCTTTCTGCCTAATGCTTAATGCCAAGTGGGATACTACAGACATCATTCTAGGCACTCAGCTTTCTTTTCAAACTCTGAAATAAAAAAAAAGTTATTTGTATTCTTTGTACAATCGTGACTGCCACCTACTTACATCACCACTTATGCCTTCTGACCTCCTGCCTAGCAAGTTTGCGATTATTTTACTGGAAAGAATTTTGAAATGGATTTGACGTGTTTTCCAATTTTCACTGTTCAGCACATTTTGAAGGAAAGTCAGTCTCTGCATTAGAAATACTTTATTCGATTCTAGCACAGTTTTTTTTCTTTCTAGTAATCTTGGCCTTCCAGAAGTTTAGGCTGGAAGATTTTTCATTAACTCTTCCCTTTCTGTCAACTTCTCCACAAGACTGAGAATCCAATTTGAGAATTTCAAAGAATCAGAGCAGTGAGGTTTAGAAATCACTTCTCCCAGGCCATTCCCTTCTGCAGGTCCAGCTGGGGCCCAGTACACTCTCGGGCACTTCAGATGGCACCATGCATGGATGTGTGGGTGACTGAATCGAAGCCTCAGGCATGGGCGTGTAGACGTGGAGCTGAGCCCCACCACGGACACCAAACATTGTTGGAAGACATGGGAGCTGCAGAAGAAGTCCAGGCGGCCAGCAGGAGAGGCAGTGACTGGGGTCCCATTGTCTGCATGAGAATTAAAGTATGACCCAGGATATTTCTGTAGGTCTTCAGTTTAGTGCACGGGGCTTATGCTAAGTTTGCAGAAAAAAACCTCTGTTAAGAGCAGATTTCACTGCCTTCTGCCCCATCAGGTCAAAATGATTTACTCACCCTGGATGTTTCACACTAAAACACAGCCTGCACTCAACAGCTGAATAAATTCAGCAGAGATCATATCAACCTAGCAAAGGGATACCTGGTTGATGAGTTTCTTCAGAGTAAGCAGACGCCCATGGACAGAGGCATCATGTAAAGGAGACCAGTCTGAAACAAAGTCTGTATAAAGAGAAAGACAGGAAAAAGGCTAACAATTCCATGGACTATTTCACTAGAGTACTTCACTTCAGCTGAGTGCCCTCAGGAAATCTCTCTTCGAATTTATTCCTTGAACTACCAAGCTTTTCTTGGAGCAGCCACCAGGAGGCAGTGGTGAAAAAAAGCATAACCTCTCTATGGGTGTATTTTTAATTCATCCTCTTAGGACTAAACACCTACGTTCCATTAAGAAGACAACAAAGCAATTTACAAAGCATCACCTTGCTCTGACTGAGCTTGTCCCCTGCTTTGAGTTATTTCTAGAGTCTTTGTTTTCACAAGCTCATTACGCTTTACCAATTAGCCCAAAATGAATGCTTTGAAAAGGCTACAGCTGCTAAATCATTTACCCCAACTCAGAGATGGGCTAGAAGCAACAGTTAACTGTGAAGGGTACCAAAGTACAAGGAGATAAACTGTGTTACGGGTTGATTTTGTCTCTCAGTTTTCAGTGTTTGGTGTTAGCCAATGCAGAGGCAGTTAAGTAACAGCTGTGTTCTCTGAACCCTGGAAAGCATGAAGGAGGATACAGCACATACAGAGGGAGGCTCAGGAGCAGGGTCTGCCTTTGCTTTTTGTTTTTCTACTTAAACGTTAGCGGGGGAAGGAAAGCACTCGGGATGAGCTGAAGTGGTCTTGGTGGGGGAAAAAAAAAGGGCACATTTCCAGAAAGCTTTTTTACAAGAGACAGAGGCTTTCCCCCAAAGGTTATGTGAAGTGCCTGATTTCTTACTGCTTTCCTTTGCGGGAGCAAGGCAAGACAAGCTATAACAAGCGGCCCGCTGAGGTTTACATAAAATGTTGAAGGAACGGTACCCGGGACCGGCAAAGGCCCTGGCTCTCACACCCTGAAGCAAGCAAGTCTCCTCCTCGAAGGCGAGAGCCCCCTCCCTAGCACCCTGCCGACAGAGGAGAGGATACCTGGGCTGCGACTCCCGTAGCCCGAGGGACAGGGCCCGGAGGGGTGAAATTTTACCCAAGTACATCGTAAAGAAACTATTCCTACCGCTAAGATAAACACATTGATATTTCCAGTGCTCATAGAAAGGTAACCTTGCCAGATTATGTAGGAAGTATGAAACATCAGAGACAGGCTTTTAACTGCTGTTTCCAAGTAATCTTGAGATTTAAAACTTGGTGTTCAGAAAAGTACCACACACCAAAAACAATTACGGGAAACGTGTCAGCATAGTTCTGGTTGGATCATGGAGGCAAGGGAGGGAATCCTTAGGGTCAAATTTGGCATCAAACCTGTCAAATCATATAGGGTGTTTTTTTGAAAGATCTTTTTTGGGGGTTGCCAGGCAAAAGAATGATTTGATACATTTCACAAGGCATACCTACTTTTCCTCTGTTACGCTGCATAACATAATGGTCCGAAGAAATACATAGCTGCTGATGACTTTTATATTTCATTTCTCTAGCTGCTGTATTTGTTCATTACCTTAATATAGTGAATCAACCTAGCTTGGTGCTAGCTAAGGACCCTAGCTAGGGACCGTCCAAATTTCAGCAATACTAAGAGGACCTTTGGTATTACAGATTTCACAGCTCAGGGCCAGCTGACAGCACTAATTCCTCTGGGAGATATTCGCCATCTTCAGTAGTCATTGCCTCAAAACTCAGTGTCTAGTCTAAGTTAATGACCCAGGTTCCCCCTGCGAAGGAAAAGAAGCATTTCTGGAGGGTGTTTCATGCAGCTTCTTTTAGAAACACACTGAGCTGCCCACTGCAGCTATCCCTCTTTCCTTCCATTAAATAAAAAGAAAACCCCAAATAGCAGCTTGGGCAAGTTGCTAAGGTTTCCATCAGCTAGACCTCTATGAGGTTGCAAAAGGCCTGGTATACATTTAATTACTCTTGCAAGAGTCCTTTATGCCTGTAGAGTATATTCTTCTAGAGTAATCCATATAGGCCAAAGGATATTGCTGCTGCTCCGGTACACCATTTTTAAGCCACTAGATGTTCCCCAAAATGCTTATCTGCATAGCATACTCTGCTGATAGAGGTATTATTGTCTCTGAACAATGGCTTATTGAAGGACAAGACTCAAGAAGATTTTAGTGTTTCCCTTCTCAGACATCAAATAGTGGGTCATGGCAAGAAGCAGCTATTCAGAAAGCTAGTAGTCACACATATATCACAAGAGGGAACCAGACTGATTCCTGTGGTGCTTCTTATGCAAATGAAGTAATTAAAAAAACAAACAAACTTGAGGAACATCAAGATTTCATCTTCTCTCAAGATAACCACCCTTCCCTGCTTATGGTCCATCATGCTCCTGGCTCACACGGCAATCCCAGTGACATCCTGGAAATATTCCCCAAAGGAGAGTACCTCAGGGTAGGTTTGAAGCCTGAGGTGGGGGTGGGTTGTGGGCAGAATGAGGCCTTTAGGAAAGGAATGTCATCAGCGATGGTCAGAGAAGCAACTGATTCAGGATTTTCACTCTTTCTCCTCATTGCCTTGTCTCTGGTTGTGACTTCTACATACTTAAGGGAAGGGAAAGGAGGAGGGTTTGAAAAAAGACTGGATTCCTTGTTTTATGATAGGCTTACGTCCGCACAATCGAAGTTACCACTGGATGCCCCTTGGGGCCAGAAAGAAGCTTTATTTTGTGTTCACTGGAGACTGAGCATGGCTGGAGACAGGATGCAGACCCAGTGGCTGAGGTCCTTTTCCCTGGTCAGTATTTCCTGCTCATGGGTACAGTTAAAATGACTACCAGCTCTGAAAGCTGAAGGAAACATACCTCCAAGAGCAGACCAAGGAGGACCATCAGACATAGGGGTTGTGCCCATACTCCTCTGAGCATGGGCACAGTCGCTTTCCTGCCCTCACCCCAAGGTCTTATTTAATCAATTCCTCTTATAGCACCTTTTCCTGCTCTTCGCATGCATTCAGCATAGCTGTGGACTCCAGTTTTTTTCTGTAGGTCATAAGTTTGTTGTCAGGGAACTGACAAAATGTTTGGTGACCAGTTGACTGCGACCTGCAGATTAGATGTTTTGTGGACACTTTGAAATCAGCCGTCTATTCCACTGCTGTATGTGACTGTGAGAGACTATTCAGACTTAGCAGGCAAATCTGTGCTACCAAATAAAGAGGGCCAGGAAGATAATTAGCACTGAGCTGCTTCTCATCCACATGCTTAACTGTGAGCTTGCTTCCCATCTTATCCTGACTTGCTCCAGCTGACTCCAAAATAATACAGGGAACAGCTCAGGGAAATACTTCTTATCAAAGAAGACTCCCAAAGGGGCTCATGGACGAAGCTGCACCAGGTTGGGCCCCTTCACCTTACACAAGCCTCCCTCCACAATGCTGTCCTAACAGGCTTTGTACACGCAAACATCCTTCCTGCCACAAAGTCATGTAATGCATCCCCTCAGTTTTATGCTATGAAAATATCACTTTGCTGAGCTGTAACATGGCCCTCATTATTTCACAGACTTTGAAAAGGAAATATATATATAAAATAAAAAGGATGTCTCAGGGTAATCAAGTGAGGCCCACAGTGTGGATGTGGCCAGCTTGCTTTCAAGGGGACAAGCCTTAAGCAAGCGAGGATGTGAGGGTAAGTCAATCTACACCATTTGGTGTCAATAACAGGAATAGTTCCGGTCTCTTTCATTTAGCAGTATAGAAATAGCTAATGAGAGTGAACTCTATGAGGCAGGTTGTCTTTTCCAGTCTTGCACTCCTATGACTATGAAAGTCAAAGGGAAGCAAAATAGGGGACTGAGGAGCAACTGAAAATTCACAGAAAGATTCATCAACTCAGATGTGATTGAGGTTTGGGAGAAGCCTGAAATTTAGAAGGGCCAAAGGGTGGAAGAGACAAAACCCCGATACAGCTTCATGGGCTGTAGTGAGTGTATGAAATGAACAGATGAATGAGCTGGGGGGAGGTGCAGGGGGTGCAGGTTATAAAGGCGCCTTTAGTAATTATAGTAGCTTTTGTAATCCTCATTGCTACCACATAGTTCCAATTCTCTGCAGCCATGAACTGTACAGGCCTCAGCTGCCATCTCTCCTGCCCCAGCTCCATCTGCAGCAAACCCCTCCTCCCTGAAGGGACACCAGGGAGGCAGCCTCCTCCAGAAGGCGGCATTTTTCCCCAGTTCCTGCACCCAGGGCATCACTCTCAGGTTAATCACAAAGTTTCCATTTTATCCCTGCTCTGTTCTGGAATTTGAGTTTCTTACCTGAAAGAAAGAGACTGCAAGTGGAAGTTGGGATCTTACCCCTATTTCTGTGCAGCACAGTAGGTACACCATCAGAAATACAAATGATTAGTATTTAAGCCATTTACAAGCTTCTGAGTAAAAGCTAAGCGAATGCCAAAGCTAACTGGCCGTGGACTTTTAATACTATGAAATAGTGATTTTCATAAAAGTCCTCAGAATATTCTGCCCATGAGGGCTGCCTGCAAAGGAGCAAGGCTGGTGTACATATGTGGGACGGTGGTGTTCAATGTATGTACCACCACAGCCACAAGAATTTCTGTTTGCCAAAAATTTGTACAAGTGCTCTCTCACACAGGAACAAGCCAGTTTATCCAATACTGAAATTTAGCCAGCACCTTAGTCCACAGGCATGCTAAGTTAGGCATCAGGGTCCTCGGCATCTAGAAGTCCAAAATCCAAAAGCCCAAATTCAGTGGCATTGGGATATCTAACTCCCTTTTCACCGCTGAAAATCCCAGCCAGCCCAGGGGTTATATTAAACTTTGGATCATATTTGATTGCACTGCCATCACTTGGGCATTTGAATGCCAACAGTGTATACAGAGGGAGCCTTATATTGTTAACCACACAAACATGCAAGTCCTGACTGCTCCCTGTAGATGACAGCGCGTTCCCAGTGCCTTTCTAGAAGAGCATTCATTTCTGTGGTGATGGTTTAAAATATCTTTTTCCAGCCTCTGATCCAGCCCCTGGATGGTGCTGCACACTGGGTGCCTGTTCCCTGACTGATTTTCTTCAGCAGTGGTCCCACATGGTACTACTCCCAAGGGGCTTTGAAATCCTTTCAGCTGGAGTACACTCTTGTACACATATTTGCATAACACATATGCTTATGGCATTGTATTTAACAGTACTCTGAATGGTATTTTTCATATTGAAAGGCTTTCACAGGAAGTTTGTGATATATATAGCCAGAGCCAAATACATTCCTATTGCAAGCCACCAGAGAAGCTTATTGGCTCTGCTTAGGACCAGGCAAATCCAAGAGGTATGAGCTGAACTCTTATTTTCAAACGACCAACTCCTCAGTGTGCAGGAGGACTCCCCTACTTCTCATCCAGCTGCACGAAGCCTGACACCATTTTGCCAAAGCTCCTTTCCAGTGCAGACCTGGTTTGGTTCACGTTGTTAATAACAACGACACTCTCCTTTCCCTCCTACCCTAGCCTCACACACCCGCATATACATACATACACCCACATGAGGAGAGCAGACAGCACAGCAGACATACTGAACATCTTTGCAATGTAGGTTGCCTCTTCTTACTTTTATGGTCCTATTTTTCTTTTCGGTATGAATGGAAGAGTCATGAATAGCCCAGGAAAGGAGTTAGAATAGTGTAAAGTCATATTATCTTAATTTACCTCCTTGTTCTACTGCACTGACCATGAACTGAAGGAGTAGCTTCTCAGAAAAGAGAGCTACAGGGAACACATCTAGCTAAATTGTTATGTGAAATTTAATTACTTATCCTTTGTTACCATGTCATATTTTCACAGGCTCCAGGCCAGACAAAAGAGCAATGATCAGTGTGAGGTCATTTGTCTAAATAACTATTCACCAGTGACCACAAATGAATAATGGCCTGTCCATTGTGGAAGTACCCACTAGTGCTGACTCAGCCTTTGCAAGAATATTTATGTCTACCTAAAGGAAAAGGAAAAGAAAGGAAAAGGAAAAGGAAAAGGAAAAGGAAAAGGAAAAGGAAAAGGAAAAGGAAAAGGAAAAGGAAGTAAAAAGAGAGGGGAAGGAAAGGGAAAGGAAGGGCAGGGCAGGGAAGGGCAGGGCAGGGCAGGGCAGGGAAGGGCAGGGAAGGGAAGGGAAGGGAAGGGAAGGGAAGGGAAGGGAAGGGAAGGGAAGGGAAGGGAAGGGAAGGGAAGGGAAGGGAAGGGAAGGGAAGGGAAAGGAAGAGAAAGGAAGAGAAGGGAAAGGAAAAGAAGAGAAGGGAAAGGAAAAGAAGAGAAGAGAAAGGAAGGAAAGGGAATGGAGAAGAGAAAAGAGGAACTGAGCCAATGCTGAGCTTTCAGCTGGCACTAATCTAAGCCAAACATGCCACATTGCAACTTCTTTTTCAGTTTGTTGTGGTTTACATACTGCATTTATTTCCGCTTATACAAGCTGCACTATAGAATCAGATATTCTTTTCTGTCACGCACAAAAACAAACAAACAAATTCAGTTACAAATATGAATAGCATATAAGAAGCCTATCTGAAGTACAAGAACATGGGGACGTGTGGTACTGTACATGGACCTGCACTGTTAACAGGCTATCAGGAGGAACACGCAGCTATAGCCTGACTTTGCCCTCTCCACCCACCGCTCTTCCACCTCTGCTGGCAGACTAGAAGATTAGCGGAGAGGCAGGAGCGTTACTTACCCCTCATCAGTGGGTTTGCTAGAGAAGTTGCAGATGGCTGGCCTCCGGCTCCTGGCAATTTGCTGGTGTTTTGATTTGTTCCCTCATCATCCATCTCAGCCTAGGCTGTCCAAATTCTGTTTTTTCACTTCACAGTTGCTCTTGAGAGTTCAAATTCCATCCTCCCCGATGAACCCCTGCCTATGGGAGTAATCTATTAAGCAGGCTCTGTGTGCGCAAGTCAAACAAACCTTGCAGCAGACTGGAACTTGGTGCCGGCAGCACTTTATGCAGAAACTCGAGTACCTGGGTTAGGATTTAATGAAACACCTCCCTCACTCAGTTGGGAGGCAGCCAGCAATCAGGCAGACCACACTGTACAAAGCAAGGGACGTGCCTGATGTCATATCCTTTCCAACACTGCACCCAATCAGTACGCCTGCTGTCTGTTTTTATCAGGAAGGAAATTCTTAGTTTGCCAAAAAAACAAGACAGAAAGAGCCAGTTCAACTAGTTGAGCAAACTCTGCCTG
Organism: Struthio camelus; assembly: GCF_040807025.1. NCBI lineage: Eukaryota > Metazoa > Chordata > Aves > Struthioniformes > Struthionidae > Struthio > Struthio camelus. The sequence continues at coordinate 139,585,518 of NC_090942.1, read as the reverse complement.
CAGGGGATTTGTAAAGAAAACCCAGAGAGATACCAGTGTGCACTCATCTGCACCACTCATGTGAGTTGTTTGCAAGCAACTTTGCCTTGTGCCTCTCTAAGTACTGCAGAGTATGCAAAACCACTCGTGTTATCTGAAGAGCCCATGACGGTATGCAAGAAATGGAGTGCTGAATTCCTTTTACTGAGCAGTGGTCACCACATACCATAAGAATATTGAAACCACATGTTTGTAGAGCTGTGCTTTACACTGGAAGTCCTTTTTGCCTCCACAGCATGAAAAACACAGCATTATTCAGGCTGATTTCCTTCCACCCTTTTCAATCAGTTTCACTGCGTCATAGTCACACCAAGAGCTTCATATCTGAGCACTGTCTTTTTATTCTTAAGCAATTTCTCAGTCTAAAATAAAAACCATGAAGCTACCAGCAAATAAATATTAACAGACCTCCACCTCATTTCTCTGAATGCTTACATAAATCCTATCCTCACAGATCATCTCTATTTGCTCTTTTTTTGTTCCCCAATGAGTATAATTCACAAGCACAAAATCTGTTTGCTCTGCCTGAATATTTGCTCATTTGGGTACAAGTACAAGCAGGGAAGACTTGCATGTAAAATCTCACCTATGTAAATAAAAAGTAGGGTTTTCTTAAATTTGTCCCCCGGGGATGAATTTGTATCTCTTCCCAGTCCTAAGCAACTGGGATTCATTTTTATTCCTGTTTATAATGCATACAAGAGATCTGGAATCATTTTTAGATTTTTTTTTTCCACATCTTAAAAAAAAATCCATTATTTTAATAGATATAAACAGCAGCTCAACATCACTCACAAATGCTGCCTTGTGAAGGCAGCCCAGACACATCCTGGTGCACAACTGCCAATGAAGTAGGGGTGAGGACAAGGCCTGCCAGTTCCCTTGGCTTCTGAGTGTGACCACACATGCTTGATGCAAGCTTACACTTTGGTCTGCCTGGCACATATGTTTGTGTTTGAGCCATTGCAATTCCAATGTTAAAAAAGTTATGGGAAAAATTACATGTATGTAAATTCAGGAAGGTGTATAAGTATTGGTACTGACCATCAGTGTGTCAAAAACATTTTTTTCTTTTCAATAGCACTTGAGATTAGTGGCTAGATTGCTACAGCTTATGTTTAATCATATACAGAGCGGTATTAGCAAACACATCAGCTATTCCACCACTAAAAGGATCAGCATATGTGTCCACATATGTGATTATATGGCTCATAAATGAAGAAGTATTAGCTAAGACCTTTGAGTTCAGCCTTACAAAGACAGCGCCTACAAGACAAAAGTCCCTTAGTCGCTAGCCATCCAAGAAAAGGGTGACTTTGGCCATTTGGTCCTTTGACCAAGGGACCTGCTGGCTGATAGGGTAATCATTTGAGTAGTACGGTACTGGTTGCACATAGTTTAGTCATTTCCTGTTAACTAAACCTCTGCTAACCTTGACAAATGAGCTGTAATCTGGTCTTTCTTGAAGTGGATAAGGTTGCACAAAGCATCTAAAGGGGTGATGAGCCCGTAACCCTCCCCATGGCTCTGGGAAGTCTCTAGCTATTCCCTCTCTCCATTACCCCTTCTGAAACGGGCAGGGTCATAGCCCACAGACCTATTTCATCCTGATCTCCTGGTATCCTGGTCCATGTGTATTTATTTTTCATGGAAAAAATAGACACCGACATCACAAAAGAAGTTTCTAATTTAATCACACTTTACTTCCAACAGGACCGGAGAGGTCAGCACCTGGGCAAAGCCACAATGACAGTGTGCCCCGGTTACCACATCCATTCCTCAGGAACTGGGACTTCTTTCTGGGCTATAGGATCACACCCAAAAGTATCACTCTTTGATCATGCTTTCTCCTCTGTATCATGCTACATTCATGCATAACTAGATTCCGGTCTGGTGGCTGGCCCTGAAGCCTTTGCTTAGTCAGGACATCTTTGGTTCCTGTTATGAAATGCCTCCACTTTTGTTCCATTCTGAAAATATTTTATCCATACCTATCTGCTACCAAACTGGAGAAAAGGGGCCCGTTACCTGGGATGTAGCCATCCCATTCTTTGGAACGAGCAACATTTATTCAGATGTTAGTAGTTCTAGCAACAATTCTACCAAAGGTTAGACACTTGGCTGGCTATAGCTCTGTGACAGAGGGAATACAAGGTAAGAAGATAGTACAGCCAGTTAATTCAAATCTACAAAAAGTTCATAAAATTAAGCAAATTCGTACTCAAAGTCCCCAAACCAGCATACTCCCTTTTATTTCAACTATGCACCTTATCCTTTCTTTGCATCCTTAAAGCTTGCAGAACAATTCCAATTTTGGACTACTTTGAGCTGTTAGGTGGGAAATTCTAGAAATGCGTCAGTGATGAGAAGAGGTTATTACCTGTACACACACAGCAGGGGAAAAGCTACCACTTGAAAGAAATGCTGCAATCACTAGAATCATATAGTTTGATCTCCCCTGAGCCCTACATCACTACCTTACGTTACAGTTTTTGCAGGGTTAGGCCAGTGCAGGGGAAGTTAAGATGCTCTCCAGCACATGATCCTTTGTCCATCAGGACTGAGGTGATGCACGGGGCTTTGCCTAAGTCAGGGATTAATTTCACATCGTATGTATATACATATGGAAATACATATATGTTTGTGTGTGTGCGTAAATGTATATAACCAAATACATCTTTCACCTTTTTCATTTAAAACCAAGAAGTCTCTTCCACCACTAGATATGGTGAGAGAGATGGAAAAGTACTTATTAAGGGGCTTATTAGAAGTGATTATCTTAGGAGACACCCAGAACAAAAGCTTTCTCTGCACTTACTAAGGTAAAAGATGGTGTACTTGTATTTACAAGCCGATTGTGAGGTGAAGGAACAATAGGCTGATGCTCTCTCTTTTCAATTGGATGTTACAGTGGCAGTTCCTAGGCTTTATCCTTTCTAGAAGTGAAGTTTTGTGGTCATAACTTATGATGAATGAGACTTTATTTTCAAAACATAGGTCCATACATATTTTTCTTGTTGCTTGTGAAAAAGCAGATTCCTGGGACTCTCCACCATTAGCATTCACTCTATGTGATATCTGACCATGGCCCCCTCCAGCACACACACACCTTCTCCTCAACAAATCCTTTTCTGTTTGGTCAGATCTCACCTTGCAGCAATTTTCTGTCATGTACATTAACAAGGTTGGTACTATTTACAGCTGCAAGGAATCTAGTTCTAAATGTTGCCAACCAAGTTTTGTAGTAGAGGCACAATGAGTAACAAGGTAGAATTAGCAACTCAGAGAACAGAGTGAAAAACAGAGAAACAGTTTTTCTCTGCGACTGCAAAATTGCATTCCTTTCTCTTTGCTGTGGTTTTCCCCACTACTGTATTATGGGTGGCTAAGAAATCAGGATATGAGATTCCTAAGGCCACCATTGTAGGAACCACATTATTATCTCCCAGGATTAAAGCCATATTGATTATGCCTACAGTGGCAATTAAGTGTGAGTCATGGCTCGTTTTGCAATCAGATGCAGCTACCCTGCTCACAGGCTAGCAGGTGCTCACACTTGGATCAAGTCTGAGCTCTAGGGTGCTTCAGAGGGAAAGCTCAAGCCCTGAAATACCTCAATGTGAGACCATGCTCTCCTTCATCTCATTTGGATGGATGAGACACGTCCAGAACTGAGACCGTAGCCATCCTCTCCACTGACCAAGCGTCATACTCCTCCGAATTATGTTATAGTTACCCTTATGCTGATATGCAGCCAGATTAGAGCAGCAAGTAGCTAGAAAACTTATGTCAAGGACTTGGCAAGTTTACAATGTCTCTTGGCATCTTGCTTCAGCTAGTAGTTTGGACATACATACAGAAGCAGTGCATTGGCTTTGACCTGGTTGGCAAATATACCGGCAAACAAAATCAGCTGGGACCATTTGCCTCTTTCAGCATCATTTTCCTCCAAATGGCAACATCGGGATAAATATAACTCCCTAGATAAAACACCCCCAGGTTAGGATATTATGATAGCGTTTATAGAGCCTGGCTAGGCACTGAGAAAATGCGAGAAAGCTCTGATTCATTTAATTAGACTGATTGCAAATTTTTTTTGGATGAAAACAAAATATTCTCAAACAACAAAGGAACATGCTTTAACATCAACCTGGATCTGAAGATAAGCAGCACACAAAACTTCAAATACAGATTAGAAACAGAGCTTACACAATACAGATACACCAGTCGTTACAACGGTATTTTCCATTTAAATAGCACCTACATTTCTGTGTTTTACAAAAACAGATCTAGCTACAGAAATCACTTTACTCAGATGCAACCATCCTGTGTGGATAAAAGTGTACAGTAAAGCTGAGTATATGATACTCAATATTACTTTCTCTGTTTACTAAAGATTTTATAAGCTAGCCACATTTTTTTCCTTCAAAGGCATTTTTTAAAAATAATTCAATGAAATGCTCTACTACCTTGATGGCTTCTCTCACATGCTGGTCAGTTTTTAAACTGTGTATGTCAGTTATTAATCACAGAAGAGATTTTATTACTATTTGCAAGTTTAGACAAGCACAATAGGATACAAATCACAGAATTACAGAAAATATTTGGAAAACTGGACACAAAACATGAGGTTCATTTAATTCAACTTTAGAGTCTGAAACAGGAACTCTAGGTTTCCTTTAGAGTTAATGAAGAGAAATAGGCATTTGAAGGTGGTGATTCATCTGACCTATTTAGATGTCTGCTTTAGGAGGATATGAATTGGGCCTTTAAGAGCCTACAAAGGCACTTCACTGATTTAAACAGATTCCTTTATGACAAACTTGTCCCTCAGATGACAAACTGAGATACGGGTGTGCATGTTTAATCAAACGAAACGCACTTTAATAGTATGGCTAAAATTAATTCAAGTGACCCAGCCCTGAGCACACATGCCAACACTGTGTTGTGCACTCTGCACTGCATAGCCTCTGAATGCAACAGTTTACGATGGAAGGTCTTCACTTCTTCACAGAAAAGAATCATTTAAATAAGCAAAATGCAGCCCCCCAGCCTAGGATTTGCCTAGAGCTAGGGGCTATTGCAGAATCCTGAGCAAGCATCAGGAGTATGTGTGGCAATGTGCAACATGAATGGACCTCTGTCCTCTATGTCCTCCGGCCTAAGTCCAATGTTGGCCCATCCTTGAACTGTAAGACCATTTCTTTGGAGTAAGTACCTCTCAGAGGAGAGGCTTTTGATGGAGACCTCTGGCAGATGTAGCTGCAATGGTCTAAGCTGTTGCTACCCACAGCTGCCTGCCCCATTCCCCACTTTCAGCAGACGTTAACCACATCCTTGCAAGGGATGGAAGCATGGGCTGCACATAGATGCCTCCACCGCCTTAGTGCGCAGTCCATTATATTAGCTCAAAAACTCGTAATTTTTTTTTTTTTTCCACTAATACTCCAACCTATAAACTTGAGCCCTGAGACACGATTATGTGTCACATTCTGCTGCCTCCCCTTCAAGGCAGTAATTTCCAGCAGATGAGCAAGACAAACATCTGGGACAATCATGTTTTAAATCATGGCAAATAAATCTGTTAGAGCTTGCCCTCAGGAGTACTAAATCACCAGCGCCGTTTCTGGAAATACTTGAGTTTTGTTTGGAAGGCTGCTATAAAACATGTGAGCAGACACAGAGTGAAGAGGTTTTTCCCTTGAAGAAATTCTTAATCTTCTCCAGTTCTCATATCCCTAATTTCTTTTCCTCAAATTAAGCTTCCAGAGGCTTTCCTTTTCTTACAGTTATTCTGAGCACATAATGTTTTTATTTTCCTTTCTGTTACCCTTACAGAAACTTCCCTTCAAAACGTCCCATCATCCTGGTTGAGGGACCAAACAGACTTCTGCAGTTAATTGTTCTCTTATGCACGCTGGCAATTTTCAGGAAAGGTAATGTGCTTAACAAGAGAGTCTCCCAAATTGCCATCTAAATCAAAGCCAATTAACCCTGACAGAAGTAAAAAACACCCCTTAGTGTCAGTAGTACCTAGGTCTGTGGTTTTAACTCATTGCAGATGTACAGAAGCACCAAGATTTCCTAGGTAGCAAGACAAACTTAAAATGAAAACTTCTACAAGTTCACACACAGGCTTCTTGTATTTAATTTGTGGCAAAAGAGGGATTAGAGGCATCTTCCCCACTGAGATAAGAGCAGTAACACTCTCTTTTTCACTGTCAGGTGTCAAATGGGTGCCAGTGTACTCACCTGCACAGGTTTCCTGGTATACTGGAAAATACATCTTCACATTGCTTTCTGAACTGTCTTAAAAATTTATATACCATAATCCATGAAAAAAGAATCCAAACCCTGGAAGTTTTTCAAACATCATGATTCGAAGGGCTTCTCAGGATTTTTCAGCTTGTCCCATGGGTTGCAATCACAGTTTGTCAATACTGCCAGATTAGTAATATGATGAAATAATTCATGTGATGAGTACATCCCAATAGGCAGATGTTAGGTGTAATTACAGCAAAAACCTTAGTCTCATACTTGAGAGCTGAGGTGGTATTTTACCACACTGAAATCTTCTAGTATTTGGCCAGCTGCAAGGTGATATTGCCTAATATCAAATTTCCAAGTGAAACCCAAATCCCAGCATTGAGGAACATTTTAATTTCCCTCTCCTCCTGCTTTCTAACTTCTCATTATTAATTTGAAAATAGTAGGAATTCTTTGGCTTCCCATTAAATCTTTTTAGTTCGCAAACTTTCCAGTGAGAAGTATTCATTTCTGAAGAAAGCACAGTAATTCCCAGTAGGGTATTAGTTCTGTCCAAAAAAAAAAAAAAAATCCCTAAAAAAAAAGTTATAAGAGTTTTCTACGACTCCCACTGATCAGGTTAGCAGACAACCATAGACAAGAAAACCCAAATATATTACAGGCAAATTCAGCACCACAGAGGTCACCTGAATCTGCCCTGCTAAGTAGCGTTCATGATGGCAGGTCCCATCCAGAGGATACCCCCACAGTAAGGAGCAGCCTTAAAGTAGGGCAGCAGACTGCCAAGCCTGAAGGCCCATGGCAGACCTTACCAAATCAAGCAACTTTTCCATGTCCCATCTGCTTGTTCTCTCTTCCCACTTCCCACACAGAGCCAGGAGACACCAGCAGGTCCTGCTAACAGGTATCGAAAAGGCAGATAGGAAGGTGGCGAGAGCTCTTGGGATGAAGGTGTCTAATGAGGGGGCTGTTCTGCTCTGTGTGCTTCTCTTCCCCAGTTACACTGGGGTTAAATGATCAGCAATCTGACACATTGCATTGCAATAAGCTCTTTCATCCCTTCTCATGAGCTGCTTTCCCAATCTTCTTGGAGGTTACTTCTAGAAATATCTCTCACCTCACTATCTTTCCCATCTTCTCCCTGTGATGCCCATGAGGGAAATTACCAGCACCTTGTCACTAGTGAACCCCTTAACACTCATCCTGAACCGTGGCTTGTGCTCGTGGCCAGAAATGGCCTGCTGAAAGTTACACTGCCAGCTCAACTGCTTGGACAGCAAGGGCAGATAAAGAAAATGTCCGTGCACTTTGCATTTAGTTCTATTCACTCCAGCATCCTCCTGGCATGGCAGGTGTCAACTTTCTTTTGGCAAAGGTTATTAGGAAGTTACTAAGATGGTATAAACTCTGCTGAACAACATACTTGTCTTCCTACACTGCTCCTGGAAGAGAGCATTTGGCACTGTGAAAAAGAGGGGCTTTTGAAAGTCAAGCCTAAAGGATCTGAATTCTTCCCAAAACTGTCTTCAGTCCCAAGTAATCTGCATAGCTCATATTGGACAGATTAGCTGTTCAGATCAGAAGCTATCCCTATTCTCCAACTTGCATGATAAAAATGCATACCTGGGATTGTAATAAGCAGCTATCTACAGCACTAATGTGTCTTGGTATGCTTCCTTTGATGGTCTCTAGCACAGCTTGGCTTTTGTTTTGCGTGAGGGTGGAAATCCTCTAAAACAGTTAACAAATGCTGATTTACAACAGTGATATTTTGGAAATAAGAGCATCCCTTCCTAAAGGCTTATAATCTGAATACAATGACAAGTATAAATGCTTTTACTGGTTACAGCCCATCCAGCACGGCTGCTTGTCTGAATATCTAACATAGGGGCAGAAAGGAAATGGCCTCAGGAAACTCAAATACGGTGTGCAAAGGTGCCAGAAGAGGAAGCACAGAGACCAAGGTGCGCGAGCAAGTCTGTCTGGCCCTGCTCCCCCCCAACTGTGAGAGAAACTGTGTGTGTAGGGTTGGCTCCTGTCGATCCTTCCTCGAGGCTACATCCCAACTGCCCTGCAGATGCCCTCCACGCCAGGTCTGGGACTTCTCTCACTGTCCCATCGAGGAATAACAGAGCCCCCAGGGACCCATCTGGCCACGTACCTGACTGCTCTGGTAAAGGGCAGGGAAAGGTTTGCATCCAGCTCTTACCCTTGTAAAGGTGCTGGGAGGTGGCGAGGGCCAGTGAAGACGCACGTGCTCCCATGTCCTCCCAGCCTGCATGCACCCTCAGACTGCTCTGAAGGGCCTGCTCGCCCAGCACCCATCCTCTTCGAGTCAGACCTCTAAGTTATTTTCAGCTAGAGACCACAAAATGACGCCTTTCTAAATCATTCTCCATTTTGAAAATGTAAACGCATTGCACACAGATTTTATTGTCTAATCATCTCTCTTTGTGAGCCCATTGGGGCAGACATCTGAAGATCTGGGGCAACCTCTTCACTCAGCTTATTGTTTCTTCTGGTGAAGAACTTTGTTATAGAATTACCCTGATAAAGAGAATTATCTGTTAAAATGTCTCAAGGATGAGCCTTTTTAGTTGATATGCCTGAGACACAGCCAGACAAAAAAGAAACAATATCTGTAGCATGTGATTTCATGGTCACTGGCAAAAACGCATTTCTTCCCAAGCTGTTGCAAGTATGAAAAGCTTACTTATTTCTCATCCAATGGGTACTCACCAGACAAGGAAGTTTTCTGCACAGAATGAGTCATTTCAGCTTTAAGATGTTGATAAGTGTCAAACAAGCAGAGTAGCTGCAGTGCCTTGCAAGGGTGGCTGCCTGTTGCAGGTGAAAGGGGAACCCTTCGGGGGTAGAAACCACTTACTTCTAGCAAGAAACCAGAGTCAGGCTCAGAGTGAAATTTCTTGCCCTGTCTAAACTGACAGCCCATGGGAACTTGCTTTTGGGAGCAAGCTGACATATTACTTGTTGGTATTGTTTTAGAGGAAGTTTTTCATTGAAGCTTTGACAAACCCTGACCCAAAATATCTATCCCTCAGTAACCATGTAATTATTTTAAAACCCCACGTTTCATATATATGCCTTGCTCTAAATCTGTAGTGACATTGAAAGCACAAGTAGCAAACCAAAATTATCTTACTCATTAAGAGATAGTCTAAATATTTGAGGATGATTGGTCTTTGACAGGTACTCAGTGATGAAAGGCACAAAGCTTCTGGGACAAAGCCAAAGTATCTTTACATAGGTCTCAGGCTATAGGCAGCAGATACTAACCTTTTGAAACTGTTAAAAGCAGGCATCTCTCTACAGGATAGTGAAACACAAATAATAAACAAAGGATGTGCCTCTTGGCCAGTGACCTTAGAACATTCCAGCTTACATTATGATGGTGACAGCATGAAAAGAGAACACTAGTGGCTCTGTTTATGCCGTGTTTGAGGATGATCTTTAAACAGTAGCAATTTGTGAAGGTTCATCTGTAAAGTGGACATATTGTTTTAAACATACTTTGGAATATCTATGCCGTGATTTAATAATTGAAACTGTATTAACATGCTGAACTTTTTAGACACTGCACATTCTGTGCCCCCGTCATGTGTCCTGTCCTCTCCTAATGTTACACTATTAATATTCTTTGTTTAATACTTCACTCCCATTTGCATAACTAGCTGGTAGTATACCTTTTTTGTTGTTAATTCATAAAATCTGAAGGAAATATGCCATGTTCCCACTATTAATAAACCCTGGCAAGGCAGAGAGCTACCACCCTCATGGGAATTGCTACACCTGCCTGAGTTGAAATGCTGGGCCATTGTCAGTACATAAACATTTTTTTCCTTGTAGCTAACATAAAATAGGCATTTAGTCAGCATTTAATGCAAGGGAAGTGCCATGAACAAAGACTTTTAACATCCTAGCTCGTTTCTAAACTACTTTTCTCCAGGATCCACTAAGTTTATAAAACTCCCTTCTCCAAATACAAAGCGTAATGGATGTTCCCTACCACCTTGGAAAAAAAGGTCCGGATTAACATTCGTAAAGATGGTAGAGTGTGACATGGGCATTCTAAAAATGAATAAGTCAGTAAGGCCTGTGGTCTTTAATTCTTCTCTTCCTAGGGGGGAAAAATATATATATATACTCACACAAAGGCTCCTAGAGCAGAACACAAATGTTAGAACAAATTTTCTCTGGAAATCTCCCTCCCTTACCATCCTGCCTAAGTCTACATTGTTATGGCATGTTAGTCTCTATAGCCAGCAGGTAGACCTGGCAGAAGACTGACCTATCCGCCCATCCACCACAAAAATATACTGTTAATAAGCCCCAGGTAACATACAGCTGAGTATGGGCAGAAGGCTGCAAAATTCCCCTACAGGAGGTCAGGCACCACCCTTGGGCAAGGAGACCAGCCCCATACTGCAGCAGTGGCAGCGGCAGCAGCAGCTCCTGGGCTTATGCAAGAACGAAGGTGTGTGCAGGAGGAGGCGAACCTCCAGCCCCGCTTCCTCCCTGGGCCTGGGGGTGGAAACAGCAATAGAGCAGCTCCCTGTGAGGCCAGCTATACAAGGAGGCCTGCATTACCTCCACATTTTTCTAAAATATATGCTATAGTTCCAAGTACGACCTCAGTTAGTGCAATTACTGGGTGAGGTTCTGTGGCTTGCATTATAGAGGAGATCAGATGAAATAACCAAGGCCTCCAGGCCTAAAAATCTATTAAAGGGTAGAATACTTTTTTTTCTCTCTCTGTCTCCATATCTTTTCTACTAAATCTCTAAATCTGGAGGAAAGGGTGAAACTGGAGAGCTCTGTATATTTCTTCATTAGATTGTTTCAAGGAAACATGGTTTTAGACCTTCTCCAAACCCTGCCTCCCCCACAAAAACTGGTTTGAGAGTCTCATCTTCTTCCTTGTTCTTAGACACCACACAGTTTGGTGCAACTTGTAAGAGCATCAGATCTCTTGGTACTATAAATATCAAATTAACTCTATTTTTTTCATAGTTAGAACACTATCATATTTCTCAGAAGTCAATTTGGTCCTTGAATGAAAGTGAACTGAGTTAATGTTTGTGATTCTGGTTACCTAAACTTGCAGAAGATAATATCACAGACTAGATGAGTCATGATAAAAATTGCTCTATTGACTATGAGGTGCTTTTTGGCATTTATGATGGTTTTGTTCTGATTGCCATGAAGGAAAGCTGTGAATACGTGCTTAAGTCTAGTTTTAATGAAAAATAAGTTGAAAAGAGAATCTCCACATATGTGAAGTTTTATGCATTGCTAGCAAGTATACATATTTAGTTGCACTGGTTTGTTGACTAATGGTTTGTTTTTTGGCTGACCTGTTAAGGAAAACAGTAGAATGACATGCTCTGCCATTCAGTCTCTCTCGCCACTTTCCAGATGTTTTTCTCAATTGAATACGTAAAGGATATTTTCTTCCCCAATTCCTGATACCTTTTATGAAGATTTTTCAGTTCCAAAGATGTACAACTTTCTGTTTCCCTGCACATTATGAGTTTCTACAAATGATATAAAGTATAAAGGAATTTTCAAGAAACAGAAATCAATATAGAAGGTCTGTGTAGAATAAACTATATTTGACATTGACATATTATACATCTCTTGTAGAATATTAAAAAAATCACAATGAGGAGCAATTGGCTTGTGCAAAAAAGTTCATTTTAGAAAAAAGAATACAAAGCCATCATAAACTGTCAGCCAGTGTATAGGTCAGCCAGATTTTCAGCTGAGAGTCAGTGAAGGTGTTTGGTTTTCATTGGCATCAGGCCAAATAGTCAGCCCTGTCCTACTGCCCCACTGGGACACACCACCAATGTTTGCAATCCATTTAGTACTGGGGGGCTGTTAAATGCCAATAGCAGGGTTGCGTTGTCACATACCAGGGAGGGGTAGAGCTTAGATTTGTTTGACTTGTGGCAGAAAGGTGTCAGCCTGCCTCTCTGCCAGCTGATCCCTCTGTGCCTCTCGCCCGGCAGGATCTGCAGAAAATGATGGACAGTGAGTGGCACAGAGAGAGGGTACAACACAACACGTGAAACGTGGCTGGACAGCCCTCCCTTTCGGACCATGTCTGCCCAGGAAGGCGAGGGGTTGCCACTTCGAGGCAGATGTGCAGGATTTCAGCCCCTAGAGCGTGGCCACAAGTTTCAGAAGCTTACGATTTTTCCCCCTTTCTATCACTTTTCTGTTGGACAGACAGAAACCCAATCAAAAATCAGAGATTCACACACCTGCTATAAGAAGTTGAGCACTAGACAGGTTTTCCTGGTAGGAGCTTGAACCAGTGGGCTGATCAGGAGACCAGTACTGGGATCTTTTAGGGTTCAGGCTCGTATGTAACATTTCTTTTGCCACCTGCCACCAGAGTCATTGTTTATTAAACCCTTTCAAAATGTGTCAATCTATTTACTTTCACTGTCACAAGTCCCTGAGGCAGTAGCCAACAAGCCAGCCCGCTTGCAGATTGAGACTCTATGTTAAAGGCACTCACAAGCTGTGGAGAAACCTGTGGAGGCAGGTTTGGAAACAGAGCACTGAGGCAACAACAAGGCTGAAGCAAAAAGAAAATTGCCACAATGATCTTTATGAGTTAGTGCAAAATGCTGGAAACTGTAATAAGTTGTGAAGAAAATGTCTGGAGACATGAAATGCATCTTTTGGTAGATAGAAAGTAGATAGGAAGACTGCTTATTTTATGGTGAAGATAAAGATAGGGCTGATAAAAAGCCCATTTAACTTTGTTTTGCTTTGGATCACAAGCAATGATGGAAGTATATTAAGTAGTGAATGATGGCCTGAAGTCAGTATTTGGTTAGTTGGACACCTGTGAGGTCTCCATCACCAGCATTCCTGAGTCCACACTGTCTCACGTATAACATTTGAATAAGAAAATGGAAAAGCAACCTAGCAGACTGAGAACTATAAAAGGAAATATTTTGGTTTTATATTGCGCATTGGTAACCTATTTAAATCACTTCTGCAAAATAAGCTCAAGACCAGTAGCTTTATGGCTAATGAACATCCATAGCCCAAGCTCAATTTTTAAGCTGCAAGTCAGTGTCTTTGCTTAGAATTTGTAACTGCTTGCAGCCAGAAAAATCTTTTCCTCTAGCCAGGATATTCTCTGATTATTCATGATGAGATATGCTGCACTTTCCACTAAGGCAGACAGTAGTGGGAAATGTTGGAGAGAAAGTCATATGGATGTGGTACAGCAGAGGATATTTCAGTATAGAAAAATTTATGTGCTCCCAAGAAAACCATATTTAACCTAAATAACTGGTTTCTGAATGATCACAGAATGACAGAGAAGACACTACCTCTTTTGAAGAAGAGAGACCTTGTGAAGTTAGTTAGCATTTCTCCTGCCCAAGGGAAAAGCAGATGTCTCCACATCTGACAGATGTTTTTCAAATTCATTCTGAAAAATCATCAAGGAGGTTCCATAATCTCCTAGCAAATTATCCCAGTGCTATCTCAGTGTTTCCCTAGCCTCACATAAGACAGGGCATATTTGCAAAAAGGTGAAATACCCTCTCCTGCTATTTCCTCGATAATACTTCTGTGCATTGTTACAATATAAAGCACAGTCGATGAAAATTAAATGGGTATTTTTAGTCTGAGTCACTTTTGAAATAGCAGTAAGAAAGTCTGGGTAAAGTTTCTGACAAAATTTCCTAACATTAGGACTTCCAAACTTCTCTTCCAATTTTTTAAAACTATGTTCCCTCAGAATCTCTGATGTGAGGAACTTCAGAAAGAATGAGGTATCTGGGAGACCGCAAAGGTGAGGTGATTTTTTGATGGGAAGCAATGCATATAGGGCAGCTTCTGCTGCTTCATAACATAAATCTTTCCAAGAGGTTGAACAGGCTTTGCATTTCCTTAATGAAGATACATTATTTCAATTTAAAATCCCGTGCAAGTGGAATGCTGCATTCATTGATGATTGCAAATAGGAAATCAATTCGATATTACACTTTGCAAAACAGACCCCATAAATTGTCTTAGCTCCTTGACTGTAATACAACTCTGACTATCCACACAGCTGAGGCTCTGTCTCTCTATTTGAATAGCAGATGGTATTCTGACTGCCACTTTATAAACAGAGTAGATGAGCTTATAGTAGAGATAAGATTGAGAAAGATCTGATGACATCAAATTAATACAGACATTGCTTTCTTGATAGTATTTGATTTTCAGAACCTCTTGAGAATTTAGAGTTCAAATCTCTGAGATTCATGATATACTATACTATACAAGGTCATTCATGTCACTGGAAACTTTATGAGCAGTAGTTCCTGCTGTCAAATAGCATTCAATAATTGCAAACACGGGCTACTTCACAGGCAGAAAACTACATTCATTTTTGGCTGTAGCATTACAGGTCTAGGCTCATGAACTGCTAGGAGCACGATTTATCTTGCATGTGCTGAATTAATCATAAAAAGTATGGGCAATATTAGTCCTATGTTTCAGAGAGGGTAACTGTCACGGTGAAATTAAGGGACTAGCACCAAACCAGACAGACTGAGGCTGATGGAGCAGGGACAGGAGTTCAATGGTGTCTGGACTCCATCCTGTATTCAGACTCTAACATGCTCATTTCTCCTGACTGAAGGTATCCTGGCCACGAAAATGAAACGGCCAGAAACTAGCAGGAATGGCTTATCATAAAACCACTGTCTCCTAGGCTGAAAATGTAGCTGCCTCTCAAACCGTTAAAGTTGAGCTAAGTGGAGAAAGACTCTCCTTTTACTTTTACTTCCTATTTCACTAAATCCAGTGAACCATCATTGCCCATCTCATGCCAAAAATTTACCAAAACTTAGCTTTGAAGAAGCATTTCACCTCTCAGAACATCCTCCAGGGGAAAAACAGAAGAATCTTTACAGAGCTATACAAACATAGCAGCAATTACTGGATCTCAAATTTCTATGCTCAGAGAGGTCTAGGTTTTCAGTTCTTCTATGTCCAAGCTACTAGCCCTAACGACATTTTGACTACTTTCCCCATGAAGGTGGTAAAAGCCTGTAGAGTAGGGGATGAGGAAGCAGATAAGCCTGCAGACTGCTCCTGATGAGCAATATCCAACAAGACAAGCATCCAGGTAATGCAAAACAACCTTGTTTGAGGATCTACCTTGAGAAACATCAAAATATGCAAAGATGAAAAGGAGAGAAGCAGCTCACTCCTTTTGTTTTCTTTAAACTTTGCAAGAAACAGCTAAACTACTGTGTCTATGAAAATAACATTTTCAGTTTTGCCCTCAAATTTAGCTAAGGAAAATTATTCACATAATGAACACAGCTAGATCTCAAGTGCTACAGCTTAGAGAGACCTTTTTTTTTTCCCCCCAGAAGGGATGAGGGTTTTAAGACCTGTACAAATCCACGTGGAAAACTTACCCCAAGACCCACACCTGCTTTGATAACACCATTCACATGGGAGACGACAAGACGTGTTAGCCTTGTGGGCAACCGAGCTCAGTGCAAGGGGACATACAGCTGTGCAACCAGAGCCTGCTCCAAGTCACTATGACTGCATGAGAAAACGGGAAAGAGGTGGCGGGACTTGAAGTCAAAGCATACAAAAGGCATGAGAAACATGAAATGCAGCTGAAGCTGGGTGCCGAAGTTTTTTTTCATTCTCTCATTGACGGAAAACTAACAGCCACTCCCTTGATTTTGATAGCAAGCATGGAGGGCAAGAGGAGGAAGCTGCACAGATACTACCTGAAAAAATATGATAATTAGATAACACTAAATGCTGGGGAAATCCATGTGTGTGTGTCTGTCAGTGGGTGGGTGGGTGGATGCATGCAATTGCATCTACAAACACGTCAGACAATCTGTTCATGTATTACAGCTTCTCAATCTGTCCTAAGTGGACGTGACAATAAATTGTGAGGGCACTATATCTACCATATCATTCAGTGCCTACAAACAGGTGTTTTCCATTGGCTTCAATTTACATAATCATGTAGCAGCTAATGTTCAATACCCACAGTAGACAGCAAATGATATCTTTGATTTTTTTCTTTGATACAATAATTTTGGAGTAAACAACCATTTGTTCCTCTTTCTTTTCCAGTGTAAAGATAGTCACATATTTATCGATAGAGGAGAAAGTTCTCAAGTGGCTCAGGCAGGTGCAGCTTGTGGACTGCATATAGACATGATCGACCCAGATGTTTTCTGATAGACAACCGACACAGCTGGGCAAGGCTGGCAGGACCTGGAAAAAAAAAAGGCAAAGACAAGCACCCCCACCACCCATATGAGTCAGAACGCAAGTAAGAAACAGAAGCAAAGTTTGAAAATCAGATCAAGCACTACCCTTGCGTATGCAAATGCACTTTCAATGACTTGCATAAGTCAAGGATAGCTAAATACCTAAATACACTGTTGTTCATATTTGACTTATTTTTGTAGGAACTGGTTCATCAGTTTGAAAACAATGAGCACGAAAAGCATTTTTCTGCATGCACAGCTGGACTTTTCTGCTTCTCTTCTTAAGCAAACACTTAAAACGGCATAAAGATGCTCACACTGGAGACAGAGCGCCAGGAGGCGTAGCCCTTGCCCCAGAAATGAGAGAACTTCCAGCAGTGTTGTGAGGAGAAAAGCAAGACGGATCATGAGGAGCAGCAGAGGTGCTCAGCATAGACCAGCCATCTTATGGTGGCTATAGTGAATACAGTTAGTCGTTCACACATATAGTACATGCAGCTGCTTCTTCCAACAGCTAGTGTCTCTGCAGACGCCTGCACAAATAGTGATTGCAGCTTAGCCTGTTCACAGGACCGCACTGTCTCTGAATATTTGCGTATGTCAGTTTATCATCAGTGCTCCCCAAAAATCACTTTTTATTGCTTTGTCCAATTTAATTTATTCCAGCCGAGGGGAAAAGGCTTCAAAGATAATTAGTTCTGCAAAGTTTGGTGTGAAAAGGCACCGGGGTTAAAAAAAAGGGGGAGAGAAAGAGGGAGGGAGAGAGAGGCCCTGTTGCCCTTCTCTTGCCCTGAGAAAAAAAAGGTTGCAGCTTGTAATAAACTCTTGTTAGACATCAGAGAAGCCACTGGTAAGCAAGCTGCCAGAGGACTCATCTGTGTAATGACAAGGAAAGCTGCAGCAGTCATCTGCACTTTACTGCACCCCAAGGGTGCTGGGTAGCTGGCTTCCCTGATGGGGATGAGGCAGGTGCTCCCAGCCCAACCTGGTGCAGGTCAGATGAAAGCCACTCAAGGCACAAACTCACTGGAAATGAATATTCATTACTTCTAGTGCTTCAGCAGTAGTGTGCTTGCACAGGCAAATGCAATTTGCTGGTGAATATATTTCTCTTCCCTTTCCCTCTCCTCCCCTCTCCATGCTTCATTTTCTTCCTGCTAGAGCTATAAAGCTGATTCTTTATATCAGCTTGGAGATGTTTGGTTTTTGAGCCCTGGCTCAGTCCCTGGGCTTCTGGCCAAGCACTCTCTGTCACAGCAATGTCTGAAAGCACAGGTTGGGGAGATATGCTTAAAAGCCTGTTCTTACATCTTCCAGGTAAGCTTCACCAAACTGAGCTTTTACTGCAGGACTCCTATTTAGGAGCCTAAATAGGCTGATAATGGCCCCTGAGAAGAAATTAATGGAAAAATAATGAAGGGATAGATAGAAAAAAGCACTTGTGCTGCTGTCACTGAGGCTGAAGTAAGAAGCTATCTCCTTAAGCAGTTAGGAAAACAGTAACGTTTGACATTTCACATTGCATAATAGCCAGGAAGAGTAACAATTAAAGGGAGACATCTAAGCAACTACAGCAGAAAAATTAGGAGGTAGAGAGAAAACTCCTCAAGAGAAGACCCTAGGGTGCTTATTTCAAAGAGAAGGTTCTCAGAAAACACAGATTAAGTAGAGAAAATGTTCAGTTGTAGACGTAAGATACAGCAAAGGATCTGAAAGCAGGACTGAAGGGGTATGTGAGTTAATTCAGATACTGAGGAAACTTCATTTCTGAAAAGTAAAGAGCCAAAATTACAGTGCCCTATAGTCCACCTGCCTGTAAAGGAGAAGAGGGTGGAAAGCTGAAAGTAGAAATCAAAAGAAAGCTCATTACGAGAAAATTATTAATACTGGAAGATTTCTTTATCTATAAAAACTGACTTCTGCAAGCTCTGCCTTTGCTAAAGCAGCCTACATGCTCAGCCCTGAGCATGTCACATACTGTGACAAAAGTCAAAAGAGGTGAAAAACATTTAGGCAAAAGTCCTCCAGACAGGTTTCAGTCACGATACATTAAAGTTCTGCACAAAATGCAATGGAAAAAGGGAATGGGATGGAAGATATTAAGCCCTGCAAAACCCACCTGCATGCAGAGGGCCAGCACCAAGCCTATGCATTGCACTGACAGTTTACCATCCACGTTATTTTCCACCACTAGCCTGCTCCGGGCTCTCTGTGCACACTGCATCTCATTCCCCTGCGCCAGGGAGCCAGCAGGGCCTGGGCAGGCTGCCCGCAGCGGGCAAGGAGCGTTCATCCCCTCCTGGGTTGGCGAAACACCAACTAGGGGTACAACTGAGCTGGGAAACAGGGAGGTTAGAGGAGGAGGTAGTTAAGCCACCATGTCCATGCCTCAGAGATGTCATTGCCGGGCATCAAGTTTTGGCTGTACATAGTATAAAAAAACAAAAAAAAACCCCAAACAACAGGTGAAAATCATATAAGGAGATCTATATTCATTTCCACTCAGGATTTTCTTCCAAATGGACAGGAAAGGCCACTAGAAATGTCATAGAGAGGCTGAAAGTGACCTGCAAAGGGCACTGCTGGTTCATGCTTGGATTGCAGCCCCAAAATCTGCATGCAAGAGCTGTGCGCTGCAGAAGCTGAAGAGCCACATAGCAACTAGCGCCACTTTTTCCCCATGACCAAGTGCACACACATGTATTTCACTTTTTCTGCAGGAAACTGGGCAGTGAGCCATGGAGCCAAGATGAACACAAGACGGTGCTACTAAAATAGCTTTCATAATGCCAATAAATAAACGCTCACAGCAGTTTTAATCCTTAGTCCCTTGAGTCCCTATAGGTAAATAAGTATAATTTTCCGTTAGTAAATGGGAAACAAATGTACAGAACAACTGACCAACATGCCCACTAACATTCAAATATTTGGTAGCAGATCTAGCAACAAAGCAGAGATCTCTTACTCATTTCTCTGTCGCATGCTCTAGGCTTGAAGTTGGTAGAGAAGCTAGGAGAACTTACACAGAGCAGTACATGGAGAAGCAGTTAAGAGCAAGTACTTAGGTAAAGGAAATAAGTACTGTTGTATTTTAAAAAAGAGAATAAGAAAAGGAACCATTACCTTCCCGAAGCAAAAGCGCCTGTGCCACTTTGCTGTTGGGTACAGCAACATCCAATGCACATTTGAAATCAGCATTTCTGCATTTCAGGCAAGCACCATAGTCGGTCAGCAAGATGACTACTTCCACATTGGATTTCCTCGCTGCAGCATGAAGAGGGGTATCCAGTCGCTTACCCACATTAACGTTGGCTCCTTAGGTGAACATGAGTGCATAGTTAGTGCTGGGAGGAAGCAGGAACTGTTTGAATCAATGACCTGCATCACACGTGCTGGTCTCAATAAACGAAAGAGGTCGCTGGTACAAGCCTCCCTCCTTTCTCTCAAAAAAAGCAATGCTAAATTCAGCAAGCCAGATATCTGCTGCATAAATGTCTGTTGAATGACCAGTTGCTGTCTGAGATGGACAGAACTGAGCAAGCCCAGAAATTCTTTGACTGTCAACCCAACAGAAGTTTGCAGTCTATCATATGTTATGTAAATTTGTTAAAATCATAAAATCTAACATAAATTGTGTTATGCGGAGAAAAACACACTTTATGTATCTCATTATAATAACTTTGGGAGCACAATAAGCAAAATGCTTGCCCTGGGCTTGCCATGCACAGCAGGACCATACAGCTAGCAGGTGTAAATTAGCAAATGTACACTGGCAGCAAGAATTTACACTAACTCCCACATTGTGCCTGGGCCTAGAGGGATTAGCCTTTTGAGTGTCTTTACTGCTATCTTTCACCATCTGAGAAGTAGAAGAAGTTAACACTTTGCATGGCAGTTTATCATAATCGAAAGAGTTTGTTTTGGTCACTGATACTAGCCAATATTGTCTATGCTTCCTGTCACCGTTCTGGAAGACTAAAACTCTATCTTTGTTTCAAATTCAGACATGCTGTGTTTCAGGTAAGTCTCTCTAATTAGTGATTCTTTTACTAAAGATTTCCTACATTCTTCATGAATGTAGGTGAAATTTTTAATTATCTGAAACGAGTGCCACAGATTCAGGCTGTCCAAAGAACTCTTATGAAAAGAATCTGCAATGTTTGCAGTGAGGAGGCAACCCAGAGAAACCAGCAGCGCTGGCTCATGCCACAGCAGCTCTCCCCTGACCCCCCTTCCCAGGTGTACCTAGCTCTAAAAGCTTCTTGACACAGTCTGTCCTCTGGTACGTGCAAGCCACATAAAGAGGTGTCCCGTGCTGCAGATCTTCTTGGTCGATGTCCACCTCCTGGGTCAGAAGGATTTCCATGCACTCCCTGTGACCTGCGCGGTGAAGAAGAGCACCCAGATACAGTCCACAGGCACAAGCATGTTTATCCCTACTGTACAAGTTCTCGGCAGAAAAATATTATAATGTCTTTCAAGTCAAAAATATATATATTCCTGATTTAGTTATCATTAGCCTCACTCAAAGCCTGAACGTTACCTCTCTTTACTGCTTCATGAATAGGCGAAGCAAGGTGATTCCCGAGCTGTGGCTTGGCTCCATATTCGAGCAGCATGTTGACACAAGCCACACTGCCACTGCAGCAGGCATTAAACAGAGGTGTGATCCCATCAACAGTGACTGCATTGACCTGAAACAGAAAAACACTCTTATAAAAACAACAAAAGGCAGGCATTTTCAGCACGCATCACCACTTTACTAGAAACACACCAAACGGGATACCTGTCTTGCTTATTTTCAGAACAGATTTCAGAGTTATATGTTCTTCTCCAAGGTCTGCCTGGTTTCTCAGAAAGCTAGTTCCATAAGGGGATAACACTGACTACTGTAAGTGCTCCTCCTAGAGTTGCTCAGAAAATGTAAATTCTTTTTTTCCATGGAGAACTTAGGTATATTCATGATTGTTTAGTCTGGACCAATCCAAAGCCACAATGCAATCTTGTTTTCAGACAAAAATGGTTCTGCTTTTCTAATGAAACATATACTTCATGTTCACATACTTTTACCTGAAAACACATTTCCAACAACAAAAAAAATCACAGAAACAGTCTTAAACAGAAATGGAGCTTGCAAGGGTTTGTCTTCATATGCATATGTGTGCTGGTGTGTGTCAGAGGGAAAGAATGTCCTTCCTTGACCTCTGGTATAAAGATCTGACAAAAAACACCGTTCGTCATTCCCTACTGGGACAGCACAGTCCGTGGGGTTGTGCTGTACACAGCACCAGCTACTAAGTTTAACTACGCAGCAAGCCCTCGGAGGCAATTTATGCAATAAATTTGTATTTCTTTAATTCCATAGCAAATTGAAAAAGGGTGGCAGATTCTGAAACCACACGGCAATTTGTGTGAGAGTAAGAAAGAGACCAGAAAGGGCTAGAGGAGCCTTGGGCCACCAGGGAAATCTGCTGCTGCCGGAGCTTGCTACCAGCCAAAGCACAGCCCCGCAAAAGGGCTGGGAGCATCAGGGCAGAAATACATTAGCTGGTACATTTTAATTAGCAAGGTGTTTTGCCTTTCATGTGGAGAAAGGCAGTGATGTTTAAAAGCCTATTAATTTATTCCAGCGAATTCAGCAAGAGACCATAAGCAGTGGATACCTTTCTAAATATCATCTGCCCTTGTTTTTTTCCAACTGCTGAATTGTATCTGATGCTGTTTTAACTCTGTGTTAGCTCTTTTTCTTACAAAGTGCTTTTTCCACAATTATAAATCAGTCCTTGCCATTTTCAGTGCAGGGCAATGCAGCTGGCTCCAACAGGGCATACGAAGTACGTTAACCAGGACGAGCAAATGTCCCCACACCTGAAGTTGCGGCTACATATTTCAGTAGCTACACTGGTTTAGTTGGTCCCTACCTCTGTGCGCTTGCTCAGCGTCATAGAAAAACAGTTCAGGGAACAGATCTGGCTGGAAAATAAATATGGCAGGGTCAGGAGCTGAATAAACTGGCATCGTATGGGGAGACCCAGGGCCCACAGCGTGGGGTACGTCTGTCTGCTCAGATTCAGGGGCTATCTCTATTTCAGACAGGTTTCATGCTGCAGTCTAACAGCTGTTGGCACACACACGCAGTTGCATGAGGCAGATGTGGCTGGAGCTGCTGGAGGCACTGGAGACCTATCAGCATCATTTTACAGCAGGGCCATCAATTCAGCCCAACTGTTATCGGAGGGTAAGCGAGAAGATAAGTAAAGAAGAAAAATGACTTATTTGGTTTGCCTCTCCACTGGGCATGGATTTAACTGGTAAAAGAGGAAAAAGTGATAAGAGAGCTGCTCTGGAGTAAACGGTTTGGTAAAAAAGGAAATAAAGAAGAACACAGCAATAAAGCAGAGCAGCACAATGGTACACTTCCTCCTAGACACTAGATGACTACCTCCTGATGGAGAACAGAGAAGAACAACAAGAAAAGGAAAAAAAAAAGAAAAAAGCCAATCACTGGATCTATATATTATACCAGAAATGAGCTGACTTCTCAGGAAAGTAACAGGTAATTCAGAGATTCTCTGAGTTCTAAGCAGATATCACCATTAGTACACCAAAATCGTGTAACTCTGAGCATACAGAAGGACTTTTTCCTATTTTTAAGCGACTGAAATTTGACGCATAGAATAGGAAGTTCGTAAATGTATTTTCTTCTGCAAAGTGTAGCTTGATTGCCTGTTCTGGTGTTACTGTTTCTTGCCATGTAAATTGTACTTGAAAATCCTGTAACCCAGCTGAGTGAAATATATTCGGATATATTTCATCCTATTCCTGCATCTCCATTTTTACTATATATTTTACCTTAGGTCCGACTGGGGGAAATGCTGTTATTTTATTAACAAATAAAATGTTTCATTGCTTTAAGCACATCCACTTTCATTTATGTGGGACTCCCAAACTATTCCACAGAAAACCAAGGGCAATTCCAGTGATGGTGCCAGGAAAAAAAAAAAAAAAAGTGAGGGGGCGATAAGGGATTATCTTTCAGGTTATTTCAATGTAGTTTCCCCATTCTTTTTCCATCAATTACGATTATGTTTCACAGAAGTGAAAGAGAAAAGAATAATTCAGTGACCGAAGCAGCCACTGGAGGAAGGCAAGTCTATTATCCTTGAAAACAAAGCACTGGGGGTTTTTTTCCCCTCTTTTTTGTGCCTAAATGTTTCTGTTTGTCTGACAGACTGACTCTGTCTCGCGTACAGCTCTTTTGCGAATCTCAGCTGATGCCAAATTTAGGGAGGACCCTGGCCCCTTGGAGGTGACCACAGTGCCGCTCGCGGTCCCAGGACTCACGTGAGCGCCGTTCTCCAGCAGCACCTTTGCGCAGGCCACGTGGCCGCCCAGGCAGGCCTCGTGGAGAGCCGAAACCCGATCGGTTGTCAGGAGGTTCACGTTGAATCCCTGGAATTCAGAGCACAGCCGTGAGGGAAAAGCCCTCCCCAGGCCAAGCGACTCCTCCCCGTGTCTGCCCAGATGTAAAGGACGGTCGGAAGATGCCTGGCTCTGCCCACACCACTGGGTAAACATCTAGGGAACGTGCCTGATCGGACTATTGCTTTTTCGTGCTTCAAGGTTTGTCTCCAAATGTTTTCACTGGAGATGGAATTAAAGAAGCAGCAATGAACTATGTCTCTTAACTCTTTATAATGCATAGTTAATCACAGGAAAGACATTACATTTCTTTAGCCTACAAGGGTGACATTAACTTTCCTTTTACTAGATACGCAAAAGGGGCTGTCGTTTTGTCCAAAGCTACATGTATTAGCTGCATATTCAGCACTGTTGTCAGGAGTGGTGCTGGTTTCCTGAGTCACAGGTGGTGGGATTCACCTCACTTATCTGTACCTGGACATCTCCAGAGCAGATATCAGCTGCCAAGCTGGACACCTTAGCTCCTTCGGTGGAGAAATAGGCACCTTTAGGATATGACTCATCTCATGCTAAAGAATATATCTCAAACAGGTCAGATGAATTCTATCCTAAAAATACTTCCACTGACTACACGGGGTACCTAGCGTGTTTCACTCAGACATAGTAAGTACCTGGTAGATCTGTAGAGCAGATAAGAGAAATCCCACCCACAAAGCTGTTTCTTTTATACAACTACCTACGAAATGTTTTACACTGGAAGAAAAGAACTATCATTTATAAATGCCTCACTATAGGCATTTCCCCAAATAACTGTTCTTACACCTGTTCCTGTAAAAACACAAACCAGACATAATGGCAAAGGAGAAAGAGGCTGTCATATATGGTGTCTCCAGAATGCAGCTAAATCTCTTGGTAAGTAAGGTTTCACAATCTTGTGTGAGAACAGGCTTGGAAGCAGCTCTGTTTTACATTTGAAGTCTTAAATTTTATCATATAGTTCCTTCCTATTTAACATGCTATAAACTAGGCAGCTCACCAGATGGCAGCAATGCACTTTTTTGTATGCAGTAGCAAATACTATCTATTGAAATAAATATCCATGTAACGCTGTAAAATCCTGATGCAAAGAGCATTAAAAGTAAACTACTCTAATCATTTTAAGATAGAAATTTTAGGTTAGAAAAATGATCATTTTTCAGTAACAGGAAAGTATTATTGAAATAAAAGCTGTCCCAGGAATTATTCTGTACATTATATCAATGCTAGGGGAATAGATAAAATCTTGAACAATTTTTGAGAATATTCCATTTTGTAATTTTATAGACTTTTTACATTTACTGATCAGTATATTTCTTCAAGAGGAGTGTCTTCTAGAGACTTCTGATGAGAAGAAGAAGGCTATACTTAATCATTATTCAGATATACATTTAATATATGAAACTTGGTTATTGCAAATGAAAGAGTAAGTACTGATATATTGGGGAAAACATTAAATCATTCCATTACTTGGTGGAGATGGAGTTACAGATCTTACTATAATCTGTACCAAAATTGCTCATTTTAAGCCTTGTTTCCAGATGATTATAAATTTTTGCCAAGCTATCAGAAAAATCAAACACTTCTTTTGGTGCTGAAACAGGCACTGGTGAATTCTTGAGCTCTTTTAAATGCCAATGCTCGGTTTCTTACCTACACAAATAGCCCTCCCATTTCAAGGCATCCCTTTTGCAGCAGAAGCCTTACTGGCTTTCCTTGAAAGCTGTGGTCCTAAGGCATGGACTTCTGCATGTCCCATATATACCTTAAAGTATAGCTCTATATTTAATTTAGGCTAATAGTGTAAGTATCTTAGAAACAGTGAGCAAAGATTATGCTGCTCCATGAACAGCTTCATTCCTACATTTATCAAACTGCTGTAGATCAGCTCCAATATACTCTCTACAGATATTGCTGCCTATTTTCATCAGCAAGGGCCCCCAACCTTCACTCCTAAAATTGTTGTCTTTGAGATAAGGAGAAAGACTAAATGAACTAAACTATGTTGAACCACAACCCTGGTTTCTGCTCTTCCTTTTTCCCAGCTACCTTCCAAGTCAGACTGTGCATTTTCTGCAAAGCATGTAGCAGAACATGTACAAATGCACGATGGGCAAATACTATGGGGAGGTACTGGCCTCAAGCGAAGGCACCTTGGTCCTGTCCCATTTCAATGCCTCACTGGTCCCAGTGGTATCAAGGCACCTTTGGCATGTACAGGCATTTATTGCCACCCAGCGGCATGTTTAAGGAAACACAGAAATGGATGGCTCTAGAGTCCCGCAGCGCCCGCTAGCCGCCCCTCACTAATTAGATGGTGTAAAGTTATTAGTATAAATGGAAATGGAGGAGGGGGTGAGAAAGCCAGTAAAGTCCTGAGCAAATGACCCCTCTTCATCCTTATGCCTAACCTCCATCACTTCCTTTTCCATAAAAATCACTTGATGTCAGAGGGCGAGGGAAAGGAGGATGAGGAAATGGGAGAGGGAAAACTGGTTGTAAACAGCAACATTTTTAGCAGTGACCGTGCCTTGACAAATGTCTGGTGTGGAGGATTTTACACTGGCAGCTCCAGGACTCCTCCAGGACGCTGTCCTCTTGAGATGCTGGCTTCGCCTATGCAAGCCAACCATCACTGGTAAAAACTATTGGACAAAATCAGCACTGGTAAAAATTATTTACTTCAGGTACAAACAGTCTGACTGCAAGGTTACAAAACTTACACTTAGGGAATTAATTTCATGGCATTTATCTTCTGTTTTATGGGGGAAAGGAGGGTATACTCATTTGTGTCAGATCAGGGCACTAGGTTTAAGGAAAGGTGATAAGGAGGATGACTAGCAAAGCACAAAGAGCCATAACCTGTTCCTTTGCAGCTACTCATTTTTACGTCCAACTTCTTGTCCTTCCTAATCTACCCTTTCCTCCTCTCTTTCTGTTTTATGAATGCTTGGTTTCATTCAGAGTAGAATGAATGAATGAATTCATTCATTCGTCAGGCTGACAAATTTCTCTTTAGGAAGACCATGCTTGCCATCCTATAAAGCAACACATACGTTTACAGCTTTATACTGATTTTTAGTAAGAGCTGATACATATACTGTTTCTTTTTTCCTGAAGTCTAGCTTGCACTCTTTATCCTTGAAAAAGAGCCCAAGGATCACTGCTGATTATACAGAAAGCTGCAAGCTACAGCCTCTGTTCTAGGCTTGTCCCCAACAGCTTACCTAAGCAAACCAGTACATGCCCAAAGGTATGCAGGTGAATATATTCCTTCATATTCATCTATATATTCAGCATCTGCCTTTCTTATGCCCTGCTGCCATCTGTTATCGAGTCACCTCTTTACAGGTACAGTCTAACAGAAACTACGCTGCTGCCCAACCTTTTCTTTGCCTGAGGGCTTTTACCTGTGCAATCAAGGTTTTCAAAGACAGGAGGCGTCCTTGGAACGCAGCATCATGTAGTGGCGACCTGTCTGCCCAGCTGCCTAAAAGAAGCAGATTAATACACGTCAATTCAAGCATATAATGCAAGTGAGATCCTGGGAGCACTGAGGAAACACTTCTGTGTGCAAATGCAGGCTGGGCCTGCAACCGACGCAGTGTCAACGGTGAAACTGTTTGATAAATTGATTTCAGCAGAGCAGCCAGAGGCTCAGCGCTTTTGAGAAAGCAGGCCACTTGTTAAGGGACCTAAACAACAGCTTGTGGGCAGAACTTTTGAAGGCAGTTCAAACCACTCTTCAGCAAAGACCACAAGTTTAATGCTGCTGAGACTTGCCAAGGGACTTCAGAACCCTGCAAGCCTCATTTTTCAGTATCTCAGCCTCCATCTTTTCCAGGGAGCTTTTGCCACGAATCATTTTCGAGCTTCTCTTACACTTTATTAAGAGACCCATAGCGGGCGGATACTGCGATGGCTTGTCCATCAAATAAATTCTAGCATGTCCTTGGCAGTTTTATTTCCTGAACCGACAATTTCATAAATAACATCCTCCAATTCAGACTAGCAGGTAACAGGTCTCATCCTCCTACTCATTTGAAGATTTCAGAAAAAAAGCATGAAAAAATAAATTCTGCCTGAGGTTTCGCTTCTCTTTCCTTAATCATTTTGAACTGCTAAACTGCGCAGACTCCTTAGCGCAGGCTAGCTTAATCTTTTTCTTCTCTTAATCTAATTCATATGCCATGAAAAGTTTTTCCCTTAAGCTAGCTACTACCTACATTTACAGTCAGTGAGCCAACATTAAATGTCTGCAAGTCCAGTGGAGAGCAAATGTACTTGTCGTATACTAACATTTAAAACCATAATGCAGCACAGCATATAGTAAATATTTCTCCAAGGGCTAGTTGCACTTACAGTGCAATAGGGCAGAAGCAATATCAGTATTTGCATTCATGCTCTGTTATATAGGAACCCCATGAGCATAATATCTGAACCCCATGTCCTCTTTAATATTTTCAGCTACGCAACACAGCAGAGAGAACACAAAGTGTGATTCATCTCCATTTCCCACGTTCACGTGCAAAGAGAAATCAATGAGAGGCACTGAAACATCCCTGGAGGCTTCCAGCCAAGGACACAGGAGGTCAAAGGAGCCCTCATCTAGCAGCTAGTGGTGATGCTTGAGAAGCCCCATTATCCAAACGGCACCCAGGTGAGAAGGAGCCAGGCAAACCAAGAGGCCTGAGTCAACCATGTCCAGGGACCGCAGCACAGGCAAGGGCAGAGAAAGGAGTCATCACAGTCGTGTTTAAGTGGCTGTTTACAGAGTTATAGGAAAAAGAGGCAGGGCAGATCCAAACGACCTAGCCCATAATCTGGTTTTGAGGCAGCGCTGCTCCCTGTGTTCGGTTGCCCCCACGGTAGGTGTTACTGGGTTTTGGCGGTCCTTGGCCCCCTCGCAGTGTGTGCAGCGAGACAAGACAGCAGGTAAGAGCAGGCAGCGTTGCTGCCCGGGCTGCGTGTACTGGCTGGCCTGTTGCATGGCCACAGGGGATTTTTCCCAGTCCCCCCGCTCCTACCTCTTTGCCTCCTGAAATATTTGGCATACTTACCAGACACATGCACACACACGAAATATATAAAAGCTGGAAGTGAGCTTACTGCCACTTCCTTGTTCCCCCAAATATGTGTCAGAATGGCAGAATAAAGAAGGAAAAACAGAATTATGAACTCAGAAAGCGCTCAGGTAAGGCTGGAGAGCGGGGCTCCCTCAAAACAATAACCACAGCTTTAACATTGCTTTTGTAGAGCTGCATTCCTGGGGGAAAACACAAAGCACTGCAAATGTTTTTAAACTTGTGGGAGCTTTTCCGTGACATTAGTAACACTGTGTGGCTCAACAGCCTGCTATTTCTCATCAAGTACCTTCCCTTCGTTAGCCTCGGACTGGGATTCACTTGAACTCATGGGGTTACAGTTTTAAATATAGTTATTACTTTTATTTCTAGTTATTTAAGGAGACGTTTCTTGGCCTCCTAAGGCAGGAAGCTGGGCACGGAAAGACTAGCTGACACAGCATGTGACCTGGCTCCTGGGGAAAAAGTAAAATCACCAGGCGAAATGAGTGGAAACGGGAACCAGGTAGGGACCAAGAGGGCTTGTTTCACAAGCCTAGGACTAGAAGGTAAGGTGCGGAGGGGAAAAACAGAAACATTTACTTGAAAGCATCCAGAAACCTCCACGTCCCTCCTGTTGCTGGCAGCTGAAATAGGCAAATGCAGTTCAAAAAGTCTGGCGATTGATAACATTGTTAAGTGACTAAAAATTGGGCCTTACAGGAGGAAGATAGAGAGGTAACTTAGATGATAAAGCTACTGTGCCTTATTTGAACTCTTATGCATGCTAAATAGTACAAACAAACTCATTTCACATGCATTTACAATGCATGTGCACGCACATGCATGCCTCACCATGAAAATACATGCTGGTGTCATGCTAGCCACAGCAACCTACCTCCCTGAAACATGTGGCAAATGTAGTTCCCATATGGGGCGCATCTCCTTTTCATGGTTATGAGTGATATGTCTGAAAAGATTGTATCTTTTCTAAATTTCTATAGAGAAATGCAGCCTGCTGCTGCTGCGCTACGTCACGGCAAAGAGAAAAGGCTGTGAACCTCCCTCTGAAATCCAATGTAGTGCACAGGCAATAGCATCGCATGACCTTGTGTTTTGAAAGATTATCCTTGATAGCTTTTTGCAAATGGCAGCTTGCAGATAAAAAAGTGTTGTAATCTGCTCAACTTTAAGTCTCTTAGATAAGAATCTGTATGTAGGAAAACCTGCCATTTGTCAAGTGTCTGACTACAGTTGCATGAAGGCACTTAGAGGGGGGGAAAAAAATCCACTAATAAATCATTGGAATTATACTCCAGAGAACAGCAAATAAATTAACAACCCAAAGATAGACATTCCTGTATATAAGTGAGAAATGTTTTGTTGGAGCATTTCTGTTGGCCAGATTTTAATCTTTTTGCTTTTCGTGGCCATCTCACACCAGAAATAGCTCCGCTCGCTTTCATGAGCCTGCTCAGGGTGACACTACTCATCACGAAGCAAGCGTCCAACAGATGAGTCACATAAAAATCAGTGGTGTTACAACACTGATGCAAATCTTCAAGTAGGAAAATATGTTCTCATTAGTACTAAATTTAAAGCACTGTGTCATTTTAATTAGTGGAATTACTGGACATGCTACTGCCTGTCCATTCATTATTATCGCAGTGATGCGTCGGAGGTAAAACCACTTGGAAAAAAAAAAAAAGAAATGGCAGCTCTTGTGGCCTATTAAGTACAGTATATTACTGTGCCTTTTATTTTTCAGAATAATTTTAGCTATATTCATTTTTATGGTCTGGTTTAACAAAACAGGGATTCTTGGCTTGGATTCATAAAGTCATTAATCACCTCCTCCTAGTATCTCCTTTCAGAAAATCCACATACTAAAACTTTTCCCTAAATATTCTCTGGTAGTAAGCCTATTTAGTAAATGCTTCTGTAACCCACACAATTAACACTAAAGAATGCCTTGCTTTCTAGAACAATCGTTTTATTTACTGTACCCTCTTGAGCAAATGCCACCCTCTTTCTAGCTGCGTAATTGTTGGAGTCTCATATTTTGCACACCTAAAACACGCCAACACATACTGACACTGCAAAGACCTCAGAAATGGAAGGCGCTTCAGGATAAAACATCTACCTTATGCATTTAGCAATTTTATGGCAACTCAATCATTAAATGCCTCAAATCACAAAAATGTAACAGCAACACATCTGAATGTTAGAGTGACCATATTTTTACTTTACCTGGGACTATTCCATAGATCTCTTCTGCTATCCTGGCAGCCTCTTTTCTGTTGCCTTTAACAATATAGAAATGGGTCAGCAGAGCCAAGGAAATCTTAATTAAAAGCTTGAAGCAAAATAAAGCAAAAATGGCAAAATAAATGTTAGTGAAAGCATGGAGAATAGAGCTGCCCTCCATTTTAGTTTGCTCTTTGAATAGTTTCTCAGGTCTGCTAAGTTGCACTGGGATACTATTGATATCATATGACATCTATTTTAAAACCTTTAGAACTTGCTGTTCCTCAGTTACCAAAAATACATTCCGTTTTTATTTGGGATGGGCTATTTGATACTAAATAACAATACTAAGTATTAAGCTGGTTTTAACATACCATGCCGTACAGGAAACAAACAAAAAATCCACTCCAGACACATCAAGATGCGTGCCTGAATACATTTTCAGATAAAAGCTCCCCATATCACCTGAAAGAAATGAACACTGTATTTATTCTCAGATTCCTCATACAGGAATCAACACAACCAGCACTAGATAGTATGTATGTAAGCAACAAGGAACACCACCTTTTAAGAGAAAGACCACAAAACAGACTTGTAGTTGCAAAGGAGACCCGTTGATCATCCTTCACAATCAGCCTGCTGGAGATTAGGTAGGACTGGACAAGTCCACAACCCTCAGAAAAATACTCAAGAAACTAGAGATCAGACAACTTCCAGTAATATTGTTTTAATTCCTGAAGTAGGATGATAGTCCAAGGGCTGCTCAACTCTAGCTCGTCTGAAACATGATGAAATCTGACCACTTGAAAGCTGTCACAGAAAAACAACTGTCCCAGAAGGACAAAATCCACTTGTGTAATAGCAAAATCAGCTACCTGTCTTCAGACTAGTACAACTAAAAAATTTTAGGTAAATGACGGAGTTATTCTTAAAAGGCTCATGTAATCTCTTATTTTAGTGGAGAAGAAAATTGAGAAAATGACTGAAATGGATGAAAAAGATCATCTATAGGAAGATGGCTGAACAACATGGTGGAAGGATAAGTGATAGCAATATTGAGTGTGATCACCCAGAAACAATTGACATTGCTAAAACTAAACGAAGCTGAGCAAAGAAGCAGTCATGAGAACACATAGAGCAGAATAGAAGAGCAGCAATGAAGTGGAAACAGGAATCTCTTATTTCCTCCTTCGCTCTTCAGCCAAATGAAAATTCTTCAAATTCTTCAACATGAATAAAAACGATGAAAAGATCTCTAACTTTCAAACATGGTTAGGAAATAGCTCTGTTCACTAATGAAAAAAAAAAAAAAAAGCTTTATCGAAAGGAAACACTCACCCTTTTGTGTAGAATCTACATGTTCTGTTTTGAATGGGATGGATTAGGGAACTGATTGATAGGCTACAGGGCTGGAGTGAACAAGTTAACACTAAGAAGAAGAAAAAAACATGTCTTACTGAGAATTTCTGCAGGATGTCTAAACCACTTCATGAATTGCTTTTGGCTAGATTGTAGATTGATTACTAAATTTTTTGGTCAAATCAAAAGTATGCAGAAGAAATGTTAATCCTTCAATAAAGATGTTAAGAGATGGTGAATGAATAGAAGGAGTTCGGCTAAGTCCACCAAACAAATGGGAAGTTAATCCTTAAATATCCTTAATTTACAAATACGCAAGGAATAAGCACAAGAATAAAAGGCAGACCAGCTCAGAAGACAATATGTTTTCATTACAGATCGCCTTAATTTTAGCCAAGCGTGAGTTATGACTCAGATATGACCTGAGGAATTTGGCAAGGAGAGAAAGACTAGCAGGAACCTCCTCTCAGAGAAATTAAAAGAGGTATTGGTCTATTCTTACGTTTAACAGTCCTTGAACTACAGCAGTGTATTTCCTATGTATTTAGCCGAGCGAGTTACAGTATCAAATATATTTAACCAAAGTAAGGTACCTGGAAAAATAAGCAAGTTTTTTGACACAGAAACCATTCATAATCTCTGAGGGAAGAGACCAGAACAAGGATACCTGCTACAGAGCCTATTTTTTCCAACCCTGCTTCCTGTACAAGCTTTACGTCATTTGCATCCTTAGATCAGCACATTTACAACGCTCCTGCTTTTAAAAAGCGATGTGTGTAGTGAGTCATGGGTTGCTCTCAGTTAAGCAGACGTAGATTTCATCTAGTCTAACACATAACCCATCTCACCTCACCCATAACACTGCGTAAGGGCTAGTTATCGAAACTCCTTCTGCTGTCCAGGCATGAAGACTGGAAATTCCAGCACATAATTTGCCACTATCTTGTCTCCAACACCTATGCTAGCGTGGGATGACTCATAATCTCAGTGCATTTTTATGTCACTCCTGATTAAACTGTGAGTTTAAATAACTAGCTTGTACTAGATGACCATTTTATACATGGTTAAAGTTATTAAAGTCAGTGAATCCCATAGAAATAGCATTTCATGTTATGTCAGCGTTGAAGCAGCGTTGAACCTGAAAATAATCCAGTCTAGCTGTTAAGTTAAAAAAAAGCATAATTTTAATACAATGATACATTCAGATTTATAATCACATCTTGCCTTTAGTTTTGTTGCCTACACATCCATCTTTATCACCTCATCTAACCCGCCGCCCAAGCAGGGTCACCTAGATTAGAGCAGGTTACTCAAGATGGTGTCCAGTCACCTGTTGAGTATCTCCAAGGATGGATATGCCATAACCTCTCTGGGCAACATCTTCCAGTGTTCAGCCGCCCTCACAGTGAAGATGTGTTTTCTTACGTTCAAGTGGACTTTCCTGTGTTTCAGTTTGTGCCCGTTGCTTCTTGTCCTGTCACTGCGTACCACTGAAAAGAGTGTGCCTCCATCCTCTTTTCACCTGCCTATTAGACATTTATAAACACTGATCAGATCCCCCCTCAGTATTCTCTTCTCCAGACTAAGTAGTCCCAGCTCTCTCAGCCTCTCTTCCTATGACAAGTGCTCCAGCCCCTTAAATCATCTTCGTGGCAATTCGCTGGACTTGCTCCAGTAGCTCCATGTCTCTTGTACTGCAGAGCCCAGACCTGGAACCAGCACTTCAGCTGTGGCCTCAGTAGGGCTGAGCAGAGAGGGGAAGGATCTCTTTCCTTGACCTTTTGGTAACGTTCTGCCTAATGCAGCCTAGGATGCTGGTGGCTGCCTTTGCCATATGGGCACATTGCTGGATCATGTCCAACTTGGTGTCCACCAGGACCCCCCCAGTCCATCTCTGCAAAACCGCTCTCCAGCTAGTCAGCCTCCAGCTGTACTGGTGCAAAGGGTTACTCCTGCCCAGGGACTGAGGTCCCTGTGAATGGCAGCATAACCATCCGCTGTATCAGCCACCACTCCCAGTTTTGTAGCATCTGCAAGCTTGCTGAAGGTACATTCAGTTCCAAACTGACCAGTTATCCAACTCACTAGACCAATACTAGAGTAATTAGAAAAATTGTACAAGTCAAAGGCACTAGTGAATGCCAAAAAGGATGTTAGAAAAATTGTGTTGAGAGTAACTTAATGACATCAAATCATACAACAAATTAAAAAAAATAGGAGAATCTCCTAACAGTTTGTTTGTAAAACCACTTTGGGAATGATTTTTTAAATCTATTTACAGTAAGCCTGTATTTTACTGGATCAGCAGAGAAAGATGTAACATTATAATTATTTGTTTATAAGTCTAAACATATATGAAAAAGGACTAGACAAATAAATATCAAAAGGGGAAAAATAAGTTTATTTCTAAAAGATGCATAAAAACTTGAGCGCAAAAATAAGTACATTACAGTGTAGTTCTCTTCTAACAGACATATCCACATCCCCTAATACCCCATTTCGAAGATAAATCTTTTATTCATACTTTACATGATACTTGCTCTGGTTTAACATACCATCTTCAATTGTCAAGATGCTATCTATACATAAATTCACAGTGTATGCATATAGTGTATTGGAAACAATTTCTCCTTTGTGCCTATGGAATGGAATTTCATTGCAGATCCATTTAAGAATCCCATCACAGAAATAAAGCTGGTAAAAACACTTCTGGGTAGACTATGTGGTCCCTTCTATGAAGGGGAGCAATGTGGCTTCTAAATAGAAGGGTTTGGGTATTCCTCACTCCTCCTCCACACAGAAGGCTTTGCTCCATGCAAGACATTACTCAGTATTATTATTTATGTCATATCATATTTTTAGTATTTCACAATGATCAAATGTTGCATACAAGCACAACTGGAATTTTTTAATGGTTATTTTATTCATTTTCTGAATATATATTCCTAAAATGTATTCATTAATTCTGCTCACTTGTTTACTGTTGCATTTTTTTTTTTTTAAACCTTTCCGTTTCACCCATTGCTGCTTTTTGCTTTTGACAACTAGTGAATGACTCAATGACATCATCTTTTACTTCACTGCATAAGGTAGGTAAGTGAATCAGTCCTGCAGAGAGCTATGTGCAATATAAGTTACATTACTTGAGAAACAGTATAACTATAGTTAAACCAGTTACAGATTAATTTTTTCTGGCAATTTGTGCAAAATGTTTTTTAAAATCAGTCATATTTATTGTAAGAGGTTGAACGACAAGCGATGGGAAGCAGTAAAATTAAGTATATTTCTGTACTTTCTAATATGTGGGAACCTACAATTAAGGAAATATCCATGCATTATCACAAGGGTAAATAAACTTTTAGATAATCTGTAAATTACACAAGACTATAACTAGGTTTTATTATGTTATACCTAAATATGCAATGATCTGCACAAGAAAAAACATAGAAGTATTTTGAATAGATTATCATTTTCCTGTCTGAAGTTTGATTTGTGTTTGTAGAATGCTGAAAGGAAAAAAAAAACCCACAGAATTTAAAAAAATATATTAAAAATACATATAAAAACATTTCCCTGGAATGATTATCAGTGTTTTTTAAAAAGTTGTAGCCTTACCAAAAAAAGGGAGGGGGAGGAATGGGGCAGGAAGGCTTTTAGAAGTAAAACATTATTTTAATTCCACCTATTTTTCAATAATCTGTGTGGCACCATTTTAGCTGATCTCCACTTTTAATGTAAAGTTTAAAAAAAATTCAAGTTGCAAGACAACACTTATTGTATGTTAAATATCAAAGGCTTCATGAAAATATGTTTGATTAAATTATAAAACAGCAAAAGTTAGGTTATTTGCATCTCAACAGAAACAAGACGACACTGACAGAGGTTGTTTTTTTTAAATACTACCCTTCAAGGGTTTCAAAACAATCTTTTCATATTGCACAGTTTTAATATTAATACAGTGTCCAAAATTGCAGCATGCACAAGGTCATAAAAATCATAGAAATTTTCAGTCTTTCGAGATGCTTGAAAGAGAAATTAATTCAGTGCATCAGGTAGGAGTAGTTTGAGAGCTGTTCAATATAAATGCGAGAAGTCCTACTCCTCTTTGCCTCCTCTCACACATTCGTGTGTTCTTCCTATTGTCACAGGTATAGCTATGCCTTACGCAGGGCTGCTAACAGATGCAAGAAGCCACATTTCTTACATGACAAGTATATATATATGTCTTGGTTATTTCCATTTAAGGGATACTTTCCCCAAGAAGACTCAACTTTCAGAACCAGCAGAACACCTGACAGTGTCTAGGTGAAAGCACACAACTAAATACTGTCCCTCCCAGAGGGGGATTGAAATGTCATTTATGTCATAAGTAGGGGGAAAAAATACGATGGTACTTGTCTAGTCCTTCAGAGATTCTCCGTCTCTCGCTCTCTGTCACACATGTCACTTCACACTTTGGCATAGACTGTTGGAAGAGTTTTCAGGCCTGAGCTGATTCTGAAGGCTATATCATATTATGCTAGTCTCTAAGTATTACCTTTCCTTCACCTATGTATTTAAGAAATAAAATAAGAGTCATATGCTTTACTTCACTTTCACATGGGGAAGTGAACGGGACAAATTTAGCACTTCTGAAAATGTAAGAAAATCCATAATGAATCTGTGGCATAGCAACAGGTTGATCTAATTCAGTCAGAGAAAGGAAGAACTATAAAATAAAGCTGTGCAGACAGAAGACTGTCACACTAATAATTTTTGTGTTTCTATTTCCCAAATACCATAAATGTTTACGTTCACTCTTTCTAAAATATTCCAGTTGTGGAGAAAAATCTAGTACTTTTGTCTCAACAACTTTTGACACCAAGCTGTGAAAAATCCATCTGCTCTCCCAGCTTTAAGTGCAAAATATTTGTGCATAAATTTCCAGAAGTCCAAAACTAAATTACACTTAATCCTAAATTGAGGTAGCACATTTAACTAAGTTTCTTTCCAAGAATTTCAGAAAGAAACTAAAGAATTCTTAAAATAACGTCTCTATCAGCAAGCTTTAAACATTTAGTGAACGATGGTTGGTTTTTTTTTTTGTCCTCTCTCCATCTTGAGCATTTTAGGAATTCAAAATTTCATCTTTAATTCTTCCTTTTTTACCAAGGAAATACTGTTTAGTCCATGCACCTTTAGGACCTGTGGCATCTATTGCAACATCAATAATGGAATCTGGAGTCATCCACCTCAGAAACACCAAGAAAAGGAAGTTCAGAACAGCAAAAAGAGCAAAAATATAACCAGTCACTGGTCCGCAGTGAGATATTAGCCTGTTGAGTCGGTCATCCATCGATAAAACCAGTTCATTTGCAACCCTCTCATATACCTAAAGGAGAAGATGAAAAGGTAAAAATCTTTAGACAATGTTGCTTCTTCCTCAAAAATCAGACAGTACTTTGTCATCAGTGTGCAAAATACATTACTTACTCCTAACTATTAGACTGGATGGTTCCACCTAAAAAAGCTTTGTAGATTTTAAATGTTGATTTATGAATACTGTTGTAGAAATTTCATGTATTTACACAATCGTTGAGGAGAAAAATGAAAATATTCGACTTTGTGACAGAACTCAAAAGTATTTTATTAAATAGGAAGACAGTAAATTTAGCTCTCATCTAATACTGTATAGAGGTTTTTCTGAATTACTTCAATTAGCTTCTAATCTCATATTCACACCAGTCAGAGGAAAACAGAGTTTGAACATGCAATTACTACATTTTCAGTACAAAGAAAGATGAACTCATGGATGAGTGGGCAATCTTCTAATCTCTGCTTCTAAACAATAAAACCAATTAGAATAGGATACTGACTTTTTATTTAGAGAAACACTAGTAATTTTTAGTATGGTAAAATTAAATTAATGTGACAATCAAATACATCCTATTAGTGACTTCTTGATATACATATTAGCCACAACAACTAAAAAAGTGGTCCTGTGTTTCACAGAACAGAAACAAATACCTACAATACATATTTCAAAGAGCCTTGAAATATACAAAGAATTGTGTCTCCTTGAGAACTTTACAGATTTCATCCTACAGATGAGTTGATTATGAGCTAACCAACACTTATCCTTTGTATAAAATAAGTTGTATGCAATCCTTTTCCAATTACACTAATATTTTCTTCAGAGTTCGGTTTCGCTTTAAGAAATTGAAAATTTATAGTAAAAAAAAAAAGTCAAGTGTGACTTCAAAAGCTTGATAATTTATTTTCATTACATCCACAGTTTATGTATATTTAGTTACATCCACTGGTATTGAGAATGTAGCTATCTTATTTTCTAAACCACTTTTTTGTACGTAACATAATAACCTGTGTCAAGAACTTTTTCCTTTTCATACATCTTATAAAGCATGTTTTCCAGTTATGCCAGGAGAGTTACTTAATATGCAAGACTTTGGAGTAAAAAAATAACTAAAGGCACTATCTGTTCTTCAGAATGCTTATCTATTTTTTGTTATGGCACAAGAAGAATACAAACAGGAAAAAAAAAATCTAGCTGTGGCAGGTGTATTTAGGGGAAAAGCAAGTGTGCTTGACGGGAAGCTCACTGAGTCATTACACAGAGAATGTACATAGTAACGTTTCAAAGAAGCCACTTTTCAGAACTGTACTGAGGAGGGAGGGGAAAAAAAAAAAAAACAAAACTTATACGTACTTTCTCAGTTCTCTCTGCTACGTTCCTCCATGTATAAAAAGTTTTTACTTTATTATGAACAGTTTCTGGAGACGGCAACGTTCCTGATTTGAGCTGAGCAATAGCTTTTTCTAATCCATCACACAAAGATTTCACCGAGGGTTCACATAAAAGAATAAGATTTTCTGGAAGCACCTCAGGAATCCCACCAACTCGCGTACTCACCACCTTTGAAAGAAACAAAACAAATAGCGCATAGGGTGCATAACAACAAAATGCAGTGATGATACTGTTATTACACTGTTTGGATGCAGTACTTAAGAAGAGAAAAAAAATTCAATTACTAGATGCCACGAAGGCAAAGACTGATACCATGCTTCAGGAGTTTTACCTTCCTAAGAACTGAAGGTGCAGGCCCTAGAAAAGACCTAGCATGGTAGGTTAGCTGTAACTAAGTTCAGAACAATTCTTTGGTAGCACGGTGAAACAGAAGATTTTATCTATCGAGTATTTCATGAGACAGTTACGTTTCCTAAAGGTGTTTGTCACAGCATGCAACTAAATCTGTGTAATCTGATTTTGGACCATAGTCCCTCATGGAAACTGTAATGTCTGCTTGGAGAGGACACTTTTACCTCATCCACCTTCAGTTTCTGGTTTGTAGGCTACTGAACATTTACAACAATTTCTTTAAAAGTTCAGTAATTTTAATATGATTATTATTTTTAAAGGAAAACAAGATGCTATTAAGATTCATGTTACATTATAATCTGCAAACAGTAGGCAACAATAAGCAAATTACAGAACTTTCCCAACTCTAGAGAGGAAAATGGATGATTGGGGGAAGGACTGCAGCAACTAGATAATAACGACTATCAAAGAATAGTGGAAGGGAAAAAAAAAAAAAAAATCAGTCTCTCACATTTTCTGTACTTCTTGTATATTAGATACTCTGATCAGTCTTTTTTTTTTTTTAAATAAAGACTCTTTAGACTATAATACAACAATCTCAGTCCTTTATAGCTGTTGATTTATTTATTTTTTTAAATCGTTAATCTGAGCTGTAGATTAGCCAGCAAAGGCATTATTGTAAATGCTCCAGTGTAACCTCTCTCTCCCTCTTCTCCATCTGGAATCCCAAAATGAGAAGTCAAATATATCCTCAGCTAAAATAGGAAAGTGAATGTCAGCTTTATCCAGGAAGAAAACACTTGTAATACAATGGTTTATCTTGGTAATTCAATATTCCTGACTGGCCAGAGTCAGCCATGCTCATGAACCTTTTTTCTCCACATTCTCATTAAATAGTGTCAAAGTAAACCTTTATGAAAAACAACTCCCCCAAAACTCTGTAAAGGAGTACATACAAAAAAGCATTTTGGAGAGGCAGTCTGGTTAGTTCAGAGAACTGAGAGTTAGCAGATCTACATGTTATTCCCAGCTCTGCACAAGTTTCTTCTGGGAGCTTGAGCAGTTTCGGTTAACACTTCTG
This sequence comes from Struthio camelus, assembly GCF_040807025.1. Taxonomy (NCBI): domain Eukaryota; kingdom Metazoa; phylum Chordata; class Aves; order Struthioniformes; family Struthionidae; genus Struthio; species Struthio camelus. The sequence goes on along the minus strand of NC_090942.1, from coordinate 139,544,619 downwards.
TCTCAGCTTCCAGGTGATCTGTAAATGGGGATAATATTTGCTCACCTTTGTAAAGACAGAGCCTCAGATGAAATACAATGTCATCAAGTACATATTACTAAATCATGAACTTTGTTTAAAATGGATACATGCGCTCTATATAGTTAAAGGCTTTACTTACCTGTAAACCACAGCTCGCTGCTTCCACTATTGCCATACAAAAGGCCTCAGTGAGAGAAGTGTTGAGAAAAATATGTCCCTGGACTAGGACATTTCTAACATCCTGGTGTTCCAAGGCTCCTAGGAGACGTACCCTGTATACAAGAAAAAGAATAAAGATAGCCACTAGATATGCACTGTCAACATGCTATGTAATATTACCATATACTGAAAAAATGTATAGTTCCCATACTATGCACATATATAGAGAGAAAAATAACACAGACACCTCTGTTCTAGTTTCTTTACATTTTTGCCAACAATAAAAAAATTCAAGACTCTGCTTTTTATTTTCACACACATATACACACATAACACAAAACTTACAAATATGAAGCTAGGGGAAGGGTTTTTCCTGTTCTGTTTTAATGGCAACTGCTTTCCAAACATTGCTACTATGCTGTCAGAACATTGCTTCATGCAGTTAATAAGATTTGTCATCATTTTCTTTGTTTGGATGTATTATATAAATTTGCAATGTCAGGTCTGATCAATTTCAAAGCCTGAGGGGAAAGAAGTGTTTAGGACATCAATAATCAGGACTTGTTATTTTGAGGAGAGATTGGAAAATCAGAGGAGGGAGAAGGAAGAATAATACTAGCAGGCAATTTTATCTTCCATGCCAGGGGGAAGCAAAGGGAGGAATCATTAGACTGAAGAACAGAACGGGCAACAGAAGATAGAGGCCCTACAGTGAGAGATGCAGAACACTGGATGCAAGAGAAAACCGGAGAGTGTAAGCCTTCGCAGTAGTGGCATTTGTGAGGATGGCTGCAAAGTTTCACAATGGAAGGCTGCTCAGAGCCTCTCCTCCCCACTGAACTGAAAGAAGCAACAAGCAGGGAAATTTCTTGGATAGTGTTCAGGTAGTCACTACCCATTTACACATTTACTTCAAAAGAACTGAAGTAAGTTTTTGTTTGTCCATAGATGTTCCAAAACGCACACTGTGAACCTAGCACTCTAGAACATACAGCAATAACTAGATACAGCTAAGGATATCCTAAGGCTGATGAAGGCTAAATTTCCAACTTTTGGTAGGAGGGAGTAAGGAAAACTGTTTTGTTTTTAAAAGATGCACCCCAAATACTTCAAAAAAAAAAAAAAGAAGAAGTAAAAAGGAAATGGAAAATTAAGAACCTTGTATTTGCTGTACAAAATTGTTTTTGAACAACTACTACTCATAAAAATCCCAAAGAAATATATAGACACATATATGTCATAGAAACACTTTGGTAACACAGTAGCACCATGAAAACGCATACTAGATAACTACTATCCTGAAAAGTTTGACCTAAAAATAAAAAAATGCAACAAAGCAGAAATGGCAACAAGAAAGAAGATTCCAGAATTACTAGCAGTCATCCTCATGAGCAGCAGTCACACCAACTAGCTGTCTAACACCATATAGCACTATATGGTAATATAGCAGAGGTAACCTGAACATCACGATTTCAGAGAGGAATATGAATAAACTTATGTCTAATTCAGATTTTCTCTGAATCTGCTGAAGGTTCCCACAGGGTCTATTCATAAGAATCAGCCTGCAGGATCATGGTCCAACTTTAAAGTGATCAATCAGTGTGTGCTGCATCTGCCTTGCCCTCAATGATTCTCATCTCCTCCTCCAGTCTAAGTTTTTTGGATTTCTTTCTTTGGCAGAGAAGAGGGACAGGAGGAGAGTTGCTGCTGTCTTCCCCACCCCTAAAATACATTAAAAGACCATAAACATGCATAGAACAAACCTGTCATGTAGCTGGTATCTTTCCCGGACTTCTTCCAGAACGATTCGTTTTGGTCCTTCTCCTCCAACTAAGAAATGTAAATCTGGATATTTCTGACAGAGCTCAGGAATTATACCACTAAGCAAATCTATACCTAAGAGTATAAAATTTAAAGTAAGTTGTTATTGTATTTCATTTTAGAATGGTAAGGTAGCCTAGTGCTATAAGTCTATTTGGGAGGAAGGGAAAGGAGAGGAAAAAAAAAAAAAAGCCATGGTCTCAGAAGGACAGCTGTATTGCTGGACATAAAATTATGAAAAAAGGCAAATTCTAATCTATTAGGAGACAAATGTGGAAGGAAAAAAACCACTCAAGTTCTTGTTGCTTGATTAAAAACAATTGTAAAAACACATTCTTAATAGAATGCATAGTTTGGGCCCTAAACTTGGTTCCCAGTATAAGCCAAACCCTCCATTTTACAATGGCAAAATCTTCAGTTTTTCAAGATCTTCATTGGAAGACATAGACCTCAAAACCCCAAGTGTGCAGACTGAAATTTCTTCTTCTTGAATGCATAGATAGAAAAATTCAGAATCATCACCTCACAATAGGGAAATTCCCATTTCACAGTTAATCCATACCACAGATATGGATATCAAAAAAACAAAGTAAACTTACATTTCGGCCCCCATTACCTTTTCTGTAAACAAGTCTGCTGACAACAACAATCGTTATTGTACTATCATCCCTTCTTGATGGGTCTGGAGTGAAGTCGGTGGGGTCTACAGCATTGGGAATGACAGAGACTATCTGAGGATCCAGAGCTGCTCTCAGCACTGTGTTCTCCTTACTTGTATAAGAGACACAGATTATGTGATTTGTATCACAGAGGGACACAGTCAGAAGTTTGTTGGTTAGCACCGAGCTGACATCTGCAAACCCAAAGAGAGAGTGGTCCGTGAACACCGTCCGCAGGCCCATGGTCTTGGCGTGGAAGAGCGCGTCGTGGGCCATGGCAGAGAAAGAGCTGTGGGCATGGACGATGGTGACCCTCTCTCGCACAAGGATGTACCTGAGCAGAGGCAGGCTGTGGAAGAGCGTCGTCGCCGTGGACTGGTTGTACATCACCTTCAGGGGCAAGTAGTAGACCTTCAGCCCGTTGGTGAGGTAGCGAATGCCTTTGCGGGCCCCGTAGGCGTGGGTGACCACCAGGACCTTGTGGCCCCGCTCGATGAGGCACTGCGACAGCTGGTAGATGTGGCTCTCCACGCCCCCCATGTTGGGGTAGAAGAAGTCCGACACCATGCAGACGCTGTGCGCCCGCCGCGCCGGCCCCCCGGCCGCCATCCCCGGCCCGCGCCTGCGGGGGCAACCACGAGGCGCCGTCACTCGCTGACAGGAGCCCCCCCGGCCGCCCTTACCGTCGGCTACCCCCTCGCCGCCGCCGGGCCCAGCCATGCCGCCGCCGCCGCGCAGGCCACGCCGCCACCCCGGCGGCACCAACGACGCCAGCCGAGGGGCGGCCCCGCGGCCCCTTTAAGAGGGCGATCACCCCGGGCAACCGGGCCCGCCTCGAGGCGGTTGGGGGAAAGGGGGGGTTGAGAGGCGTGGGGCCGCGCGCGCGCGCGCGCATGCACCTACCTGCCGGCTGCCGGCGCGTCTGCAGGCACCGCCCGGGCGCCCTGCCGTTTCCGGGCACGGCAGCCGTCACCACGGCAACCGCGCGGCTCGCCTCTTCCCTTTTCCCGGCGGCGCGTCAGGCGGGAAAAGAAGGGGCCAATGGGAGGGGCCTGGGGACGGCTGGGAGCGCGGCGGAGAGCAGGGACGTGACGGAAGCGCGCGCCCCGCCCAACGCTCGCTTTAACCCTTCGCTCGCTGCCAGGGCGGGCGGGGCCGGCCGTTAGGCGCCGCGTGCCGGAGACGGGGGGGAGGGGAGCGGGGTCATGGCGCGGCGGGCAGGCGGTTGCGGACTGCCGGTTCCCCCTCTTCCCCCTCTTCCCCCTCTTCCCCCTCGCCTCCCTAATAAATCCTGGTTCTGGCTAGAGCCGTTGCAGTGTGAATGTGCTTTGGTTTCCTTCACGTCCCCTTCTCAGTTCCCTCCGTGCTTGCTTGCCCTTTCCAAGGGTAGCGCTGCGTTTTGCTGCCCTTGGTCACCTCCTGAGCAGGGAGTTGCCTGGTGTGAGCTGGTCAGCAGCCTGTTGCACGCTGTTCCCTTGTACCCAGCCGGGCACCTGCCAAGGAGGGCTACCCCACCTGAGGTGTGGGGAGCCTGGGGTGGGCAGGTGTCCTGCTGAGGCGTGCAAGTAAGTGCCTTGAGCTGGGAGGCCTAACCTCAGTATTTCTGCTGTCCCAGTTAGGCTCCCATGCCCTGGTGAATGGGATGCTGCATCCAGTCCCCTAAACCAGCGTGGAAGCCACTGCAATGGAAAGCCTGCCTTAGTAGGTTGGTGTTGAAAGACAGTGGACGCACCCAGCCCAGCCCTGTTAGTCAAAAGTCTATGAAAGTGAGCTGCACGCTGTAAAATAACAGAATTGTTTTGAAACTTCTCAGGCTGCTCCCCGCCCACCGCAGCGGGGAGGCTTTTCTGCTTTACTCTTTGGCTTTGTTCATCACAACAGGAACTCTAAAGATGTGCTCAAGTCTTTGCCACAAGTGCTCAAGTCTTTGCCACAAATGCTTGAAACTTGCTCTTGTAACCAAAAATAAAAATACCATCATTCTTATAAGCACTCTAGGAGTTTTAACTTTGAGAAACAAAACTGAATACTGTAAGATTTGCTAAAAAACCTGAGCTGGCCTTGCTTGGCTGTGTATTTCCAGTCTCCTCAAAACGGTTTGGAATCAGCTGTCACCAACTCCTGCACTGGCACATCTGTTACTCCCTGGCAAGAATGGATGTTATGTGGTGTTCATGTCTTTCCTATATGTTCCTAAAATTACGTTTGGCAGCTACTTCTCCCGAGTAAGATTTCCGATACGAATTTTGCCTGATGCAGTCTCATCATCACTCCTGTGCAATTATCTGTGGCACAGATAATAACAGTACTAACTGACATCGACTAAAGTGCTGATTGGATCATAGGTTGGATTAAAACTTGGACAGACCAAGCTTGAAGGTGGTGATCTAGAGAAAGACGGAGGAAGAAATCAAGCACTTCATTTTGGGGACTGGAAGTGCTGAAAGGGGTTGGTGTGCTGAACAAGAAAATCACTGCTGGTTGTTTGATTTTCTGCTGTGTTCAGAGAGGCAAGACGGGTATTGCTGCATCTGACTTCATCATCAAGCGCTCCTCGTAGGTGGAATGCCTGGCAAGGATCCGCATTTCAGGGTGAGAAACTGAACATAAGGCCAGAAGTGGTAGGGCTGCTGACCTGCAGCGGCAGGTATCCTGCTGTGAAGCAAAGATCCAGGGGACCAGTGGGCCGTTTGGGTCCTACTTCTCAGTAGAAATGGGATCCTGGATGTAAAGCAGTTGCCTTGGATTAAATCTAGGAGAGACTGAAGTAGTGCCAATAGAAGGAGGAAAGCACCTTGAAGTTCTCAGCTCCCGCACCCCGCCACATGATCTTTGGTAATTCACATCAGTAAGCTGCCTCAGGGTCAGACTGCCCTGAAGAATCAAACTGTAGTAGTCACCGCATTTTTAGCTGTCAGAAAGAAATACTTTTGTTTTTACTGATCTGAAAAATGATTTATTTTCTTCTTAGACTGGCTACTATTGCTGACAAATTTCTCGTGTGCTGTCTAGAGAAACTGTAATTCTTTGTATGTGATCTTTGCAAAATCCACAGAGAAATCCTTAATTGCCATACAACATAGCTGCCCCTCTATTCAGCAAAGGAAGTGGAATTTGCCATGGTCCATAAGCTGTTGCTGACCACTGTGCAAATTCAGGACACTGACACAAAACCTTCCACAGGAGAGAACCATATTATCTCAGAAACCTCCCTTTCTGCCACAGCAGCTATGATTTCGGGGCTGTCTGTATTTATCTGAACATTGGACAGGATACAGAGCTTTCTCAGCAGTTGGCCATAAACTCTGGAATGTCTTTTTAAAGGTCAGGAAAAGTATTACGGCTAAGTTTTCCTGCCTTTGACCTCTGCACGTTAACTGTGATGTTCTGACATCTACATTCTACATTAAACGTATCTAGTTATGTTTAATGTCATATCTTTGGCACAAAACAATCCCATATAAACCAGCAGCCTCCTTCCACTGTCATCTTTAAATGATCCTGAAAAATTTATGTCTACCAACAAGCTTAGGAAAAATCGTAAAAGAAAGGAAAGGAATCGTTGCTACTGCATACTTGGCAAATATATTGATGAATTTTCTATCCACAGTTGTTTCACAAGGACCAAGTACCTCACATTTTCCCTGTCTATGTTGTTGAGTTGTTTATTCATAAAGTTGTAACTGATTCTGGGCGGATCCAGAGTCTGCCCTGCCCTGATAAGAGGTGAAATGGTGAAGGGACCAACGGATGAAGAGAGAATCAAGTTTGCTTCCTTTCTAAATGCCAAAGCTTGATCCGTTCATTCCCTCATTTAAAGTACATACAAGGTCAAAGTAAGACTGTGGGATATGTAAAGTAGAGAGTAAAGATGTTAAATCAGTGACAGCAGAAAAATTACTGCTTCCAAGCCTGGTTGTAGAATGCTCTCTAAAGCACCCTCATAAATTGAGTTAATGGAGAGAGAAGATGGAGACTTAAAGAGACTCCTGTGGCTTTGTACTGCAAGCAGATGTCATCTTGCCTCAAGGAGAGCAGTTCAGTGTTCTTGAAAATAAAGAAAAACGTTATGCCAGGTACTGTGCTATATCATTTCCCGCTCAGCCTCCCCTCATGCTGAGCTCTGTTAGGCTGCCCTCAACATGGATTCCATGACATATTTTCCTAGAGCGAAACATACCAGTTTGGTGGAGTAGCTTTTCTAGGTGGATAAGCTGATATATTACAAGTCCTGCAGAGATCATTTAACGTGCATACCCTGTTTTTAAAGAAATACTAGGTGAAATCTGTATATTTAACAAAATTTTGTATGTACACTTCTGTGAGCCTCATAAAACAAAATCACGAATGCGGAACTTAATTTACACATTTGTTTATAGGTGGTATGTCTAAAGCACATGGTTTTATTGCCTCAGAACATCAGTAATTTACAAAAAAAGGTGATCAGTTGTTCACAAAGTAGTTCACAAAAAAGCTGCCAAGTAGTGCTGTTCCAGAGCCTGATACCACGATGAGGTAGGTAGCCATGGTGCTGCTGGAAAAAAAGTGTCAGGAAGTGAAAGAGTGATGGGACAGTGAATACACAGCTGGCTTAAAGTGAAGGAAATTGTCTTTCCCTGTTCTGAGGAAAGTAGAAAATACTTTAAGCTCCAAATGGAAAATATAGTGAAAAATAGTACTACTAGGTGGAGACTCAGCGTCTGTAGTTGTAAGCATGGAGCAAGATCAATTGCTGAAACTAAGCAAGAAGATAACCCGGAGCAGCCCAGCACGGAGTTTGAAAAAACATGGTGTTTTACTCCCTGATCATAATGGAATTACATGTGCTCTGTTGTGAGGATGGAATTAGTATTTGGAGCCTTGGTTCTGAAGGAAATGAGGAACGCTCCTTTCATTTTACCTGCTTTTATATACTAATTAAGACTGGAGAGCCTATCAGTTCTTCTTAGACTCCTACAAATAGGGAGTGAGGGACCAACTGTCTACTTCAGCAGTTATTTTTCATGGTCGGGAGTAAAAATGATGTAACAGGTTTCTTTAATACCTTAAAAAGGTTGATACTGTCTGGTTTTTATTGGTGTACAGTCAATCCCTTATCTGGCTGCAATACCACCCAAAAAGCAGCCAAGAAAAATGATGACTTTCTTATTCAGCCACGTAGGTTTTCTTACAGACGAGCTCCCTTACTGATGAAATCCTGCAGAAGCTGGTTGAGATGACATGTTAATGTGCTTTTTAAAATAAAGCTTTCAAGGTGAAAGGTTAATAAACTGCAGTGCAGTCCATGAAGGGAATGACTATTAAATGCAAGCTGCAAAAAATGGCTTCTTATCTTCAAGTCAGATTTCTCTCTTCAGTTCCAGAAAGTTGTTTTTCCATTTTGCAGGCACATGTCCTGTCCAAGCAGGATATCCAAGGCAGATGAGTTTGCTAATAGAAGTGAGAAGTTGATCAGCAATTCTTTGTCTCTCTCTTAGGTTTCACATTTGTATTCTGCCCTTAATGCACACCCTGAGATCTTGTTCCCTCAGTCATCCTTTGTGGACCTTTGTGAACTACAACTCTCTCCCCATTCAAGGGCCCAGGTTTCCTTCTCTCTCAAATCAGGATAGTGAAGAAGAGGAAGAGCCTGTGCTTGTGTCTGCCAGCACCTGTGTCTCACTACAGTGTGGGCGAGGGAGTAACCGGGGAGCTTACTCAGGAGTGGCTTCTGGGCCCCTGAGCTTTCTACACATGGATCACGTCTCTGTCCTTCCCAGTATGTGACAGCTACTCACGGTCTACTGGAAGTTGTTGTGGATGATCCTCTCTTACATGACCTAGACATTGCTCTTTCACCACTTCCTTTCAGAGAGCATTTCAGTGCCTGAGCACCTGGTTTCACAGTCCTTCTCTGTCCCTAGCAGGAGCTGCAGTTGAGAACAGACCCTAGTTGCTGGCTTTTTTCTTCATTTGCACCTGAGGCTGTGAGTGAATGATTCAGCCTAAGGCCTCTACGTATGGGATAGAAAAAGTCTTGGGCACACAGTGGTACAATGCTATGTGATGACTGCGCTTTCTCTGACATTTCAAATCAATTTTGACAAGTTAACTTTATTCTGGTAGACCTTACAGATATCTGCCCTGCAGTCGGTGCACAACTAGCATCAACTCTGTAACTAGTGATCTGACTAACTTGACAGAAATACAATCATGTGCCTGTGTCTGATCTGGATCAAATATGATCCAGTAACACACAGATCTGGTATCAATGATTATGAAACCACAGCCTGATGACCAGACTAGACTTTGCTTTACTTTCTTACTCCAATATACTAGACTTCAATGGCTGTTGAATTGCAGATATAAATTTCCATTTATCCAGTTCTGGGGCACATCTAAATGCTTAGGATTTGTGCGTCAGTTCTGTTAAAAGAGAAGGCCAATCTTACAGGTCTTCTGTTTGCATTTTAAAGACAATACTTGACAAACTCCTTAAAACAATGATTGAAATTTATTGTTACAGAATCAATACAAACTGAAGAGCCAAAACTCTCAGATGGTTCTAGTATGAAAATGCTAACAGAATGGGTTTAATTGAAAGTTAAACCAATATAAGGCCTTTTAGTGAAAAAAAAAAAGTGTAGTGACAACAGCAGATGGAGCTGTTGGAAACTTAAAATGAATTGGGTCTGGTGGCGATGCAAAGTATTCTCTGTACAAAGACGAAAAACCTGCACCTGGTAAAAAATCAGCGAGACAAAATGATATTTTTTTTAATTCCTACCATTAGTGGTCCTACCACAGATGTGCTTCAGAACATTATCAGCACTGTTCTCAGTGTTCATGATACCCTGTATTGTAGTCTTTTACTGCTTTCTGTATGGTTTGAATTAGAAGAAGATTGCATGTGTTACACAAACTAAATATGAATTATCCAGTATTTAGATAGCTTATATTTGGGCTTGAACTATAAAGCAAGAATAATTCATTTTAATTTTACTTAAAAATCTGTATGAATGAAACAAGAGTTGCTTTAAGTTGATAGCTTTATTGTAGCCTTAGCTGTCTAAAGATGAAACCAAGGGGAGGACTATGTCTTTTTTATTTGGCTGTTAGAGTTGGCAAAACTCAGGGAAGATTCAGGCATATAAACCCTTCTTGAGGTTTGAAACGGAAGCCACAGATTTCAAGCTTTGTGCAGATTGGAAACAATTACTCTGAGTATGATTTAATTAAGGTGGAATAGAACAAGGTAATAAGGTGATTAGCCTCTAGGGGACAGGTAGAGAGGGATAGGCAATTATTAGCTATGAAATCTTCAGAACTGAACTGTAGGTGGTTTTAAAATGGTATGCCCAGGAAAATGCTAGATTAGCGAGACACCAGATAACTTTGAAGGGTTTTTCCTAATATGCTTTAGTAACTGAGTTGAAGAATATATTGTAGTTTATTATGGAGACACTATTGATAAGAAGTATTGCATTGTTCTTGTGAACTTTTAGCGTTTTTCTTAGCATTTTATTATTATTTGTATTGTTTGTTTTATTCTGAGGAGTGAAGCTAAACCAGTACTGTGCAACCATGTTTGAGGATTCAAACACAATTCTGAACAGTTAGTCCATTCACGGCAAGAAAAAAAGCTTTCCTAACAAAAAAAGAACAGAAAACCACCAAGGAGAAGGAGGCATATGAGTGTGCTTAGATAGCAGGATTGGGGGGAAGCATAAGAAAATCTTGTATAGATACTTTGCCATTTAGTCACCTACCAGAAAGTGATGAGTTAATCTGGTTATCTTGCGTCACAGTTTCCCTTGGATCTATGAAATTAAGCTACATGTTAGAAGTTCAATCTTCACCAAATAAAAATTCCACTTTGCAAAACAAGTGGAAAGAATAGAGGGCAGAATACTAGGTTAAATAGTTCCTACTTTGTTGCTTCTTGTCACTTAATTTGGAATCATATTCAGTACTTGCATATTTTTGATAAAACAATTGTTATATTTCTTAGGTATATAAAATACACTAATGTAGATTAGAATTAGAGCATTGCTTATCCAGTTACAAACATTTTAAAGGTAGCTTTTGATATTTAAGAAACCAAACACCTCATCCCAGCTTGTGGCTCCTCAGTGCTCTCAATCTGGGAGGACCTTTCATGTTGAATAATATTGTGAAGTAGGATAAAAGTGAAAACAAAGGGTGTCAGTGCCATTAAAGTCAAAACGTAGACCAAGCCCTGACAGTATCCTTTTATGTACTCATTTTGCTTCTTGGGCTAAAGGAGTAGTTTCCTTTTAACTTAATTTAAAATATACTTTTCCTCCCAAGAGTGAAAAGCTTTTATTGAAGTTTTGAGTTTTATTGAAGTTTTATTGACTTTTTATTAAAGTTTTATTGAAGTTGATGTGGGAGCCTGACAGAAATAAAATGAATAGCAGTATTTCATTTGCACACCCTGTCTTGTTTGTTTTTTAACGTAGCATGTAATCAATAAGAACATAGATTCACTTTTCTTGGTAACCACCTTGGTCTTCAACAGAGGCTAATTCACTTCAGGTATCCAAAATTAGAAGCTGTTAGCCTCTTTCATATTTAAAGATGAGAAGTATTTACCTATTATTTAGCAAATATAAGTGAAACTGGGAGCTGGAGGGGCCTCCCCAGCTTCGTTTTGGATTTTCTACGTTTCCTTTTCCTAGATTTCTAGATCTTCCTTTTCCGAGATTTCCTTTTCCTTTTGTTCACACTACTGTAATGCAAAGTAACTATCAAGTATCATATCTCCTGGGTTTCAGTAGTACAAGAAAGTGAAAATTAGATCCACAGGTTTTATTTTTCTGGTCCAGAAATCATGGATAAATCAGGCTGATTATCTGATTGCTAGCTGTCATTTTTCAGATCTGATTAAGAAAACAAATTATCTTTAGACGCAACTAGTAGCTTGGAAACATCCAACTAGCTACAGAATTTCCTTGCCCACTTCCCTCCTCTGAGTCCAGACCATGAGTTCCCTGACAGCTTTCAGATGGGAAAGTTGTTGGAGAAGGAGGATTTGGCATTTTGGAGTTTGAGGCACTGACATGGACAGTTTAGAAGAGACAAAACATGGCCAGCAATCATTTTTTCCACTGAGATATGGTCTACTGACTGATATCCAGCTGTACAAAATGTGCAGAAGGGGAAGTGGGATGAATCAGATTGCTAGAGATCTGCAGGCTGAGTCAAGGGACATTTACGAAGAATGGCTGCAAGAGAGGAAGGGACCTTAAGAGTGAGCTGGACTTGATGCTCAAAGGATACATGTGGATTTATAGGTTTGCAATATAGATGTATGTTTGTATGACATGATTTGTATACGGTCTGTCAACCTTTCTGTGAGTAATGTTTACTATAAGCGTATAAATTGATTCTGGAGTAAATGGTAGCTATGGTTAGAAGATTTGCTTGAGTTTCTTCACTGTCACGTGGCATTTTGTTAGGTCACACATACCTCTGTCCTTCCAGAAGACAAATACAGTTTTAAAAAGTGGATAATGATTTCTTGAATCTTTTACATGTGATATGATTATTTTGCTGTAATTCTCATTTAGTCTCTCCGCTGCCCCTTCCCCACAAAAAGCATGTGGCAGTTGAGAGCTATTAGTAAGAACTGGTATTTTTAGAAAATTCAGACTTGCTTTATTCATAATTAACTGTTATTATGTAAACATTCTGATTCTTTTTATACACAAGAATGTTTAGGGGGTATAATCCAAATGTAGCATTAAAGATTTCTCTCATTATATAAAAACTAAGACACACCATAACAGGACATTTTAGCATTGTTACTCTGGCTAAGAAATCTGTAAATCATGTCCATATGTTTAAAAAGCAAGTCATGCTGAACACAGTAATAAAAGGCATTTCAAACTTCAAACAGAATGTTCCTCTGTTCAATAACCTTCCCTCTGAGAAGGTCATTTAGTCATAGATTAAGAGCTAATGACACCAGTCTAAAAACAGATCTGCCATGAATTTTACATACCTCATTTAAATCTTCTGAATTGTTTTATTAAATCTGTGTTATTAAATTCTGATCTATTGATATGAAAGATAACATGAAGCATTTCTATTTTAATAATATTTGAAAATGGATTGAGTCTAGAATTTCTCAGATAAAATAACTGTGAATTTTTATAAATCCTCATCAAATTGTAATTATCTGCTTGTGTTTCCATCTCCACACAGAGCTCCTGTCAATATTTTCCTTTTAGTCATGGTTTTCCATGTAAAGGGTTTATGGCCTGTGCCATGATATTAGCAATATTCTGATCTTCTCTGGGCTGTGATAATCAAGACCATCACACAGTACTGGCGTTCATAGCATTATGCTTAAACTCTTGAGCTTTTCTACATACTATTTTCGGGAATGCTGTAAATACCCAGGATATGCTCTAGCTTTTGTCTTTTTCTCATCATATAGGAGAGCAGGATGGAAAAGGGCAGCTCCCAGCAATGCAGCAACTGGCCTAGGACCTTGGGAGCAGAGGATCTGCTAGGATAGGAATTTATTGTAGAAGAAATAAGCTTTAAGCTCCCTGTGCAGCACACGCAGCAGTGAGCTAGTACGGCCCAAAAAGTGTGCAGGTCAGAGCTTCAGAAGATGTAGGTGCTTTCCCTGTCCTCCCACAAATGCCAGAGGGAGGGAAAGGGTGGTCAATGCTAATCCTCCAAATATTTAGCTTGTAGGGCTAGGGAGAGATATTTTCATGTTCCTGCACCAGTACAAGTGAATCTGGCCTAGTCAGCTCAGGCATCTCTGCTTTGCCACACAGGTTAGTGCTCGCATTAGATGACATGAGGAGGGAGGCATCAGGTGTGCTAAATCTCCAGGGAGGGCTGCAGGACTGCAATACTGCCGTGGCATGTGCAATGACCTGGAGTACGGGACACCAGAAAGAGATGTCTTCATCCTCACCAGCCCTGGCACAGTGTGTGTGCTGACCTTGCCCTCCCTATGGGGACTTGGCAGGCCAAAGGCAGCTGGCTGGCAGATTAGCGGGTTAATGGAGTGAGAAAAAATTATGTGAAGTCCTGTGCTGCACCCAGAGAGGAGTTGCGTGATGACTGGTGCATGATTAGTGTGCGCACACACACACACACACATACACACACACGTCTGTTATTCTGCAAAGATCTAAGCATGAGTTTTAACTTTGTGCACTAAGGTTGACAATAGTATTTGATCAAAGAAGCACTTTTATAAGCCTTTTACAAATTAGGCCTAAGGATCCCTATAGAGCTGAAAATTAAAATAAACTAGGTAGATATTTAAATATGCTGGCTGCTTAGGCAGCTTTGTTAGTGAATGCAATCATAAGCAGTTCATCTTTCTGCCTTCAAGATAAACCTAAAACCTGTGCTGATTTCACAAGCTTTCTGGCACATTGCTGCTGCAAAATGTAAAATTCCTCACAAATAAAAGAAGCCGTAGGGATTTAATGCGAAAATAACACTGAATTTTACTTTGACCTTCAGAAGTGTTTTTGATAGCCACCAATTTTCTGCTATTTGAACATATTCATACCAAAAATATTTACCTATACAGTTCACAGGTGATCTACAAGAGCAAAGGGCAAAATTTTGGGGTTAGGGGTTAAATTCACCGAAAGGCTTAAGCTGAAGCCTGTGGACATGCCAACATCTCACTCCTACCCATTGGGATCTTCAGTCCTAAATTAGACCTCCAGGCACAGGCCTATTTTACAGTGGCTTAAGAAGGCATAAAAACTTCAGAGCAGGGTCACAGGGAAAGATAGTGGTTGTCGGTGATGGTACCTTTCTAGTCTCTGTATCGTAGTGGATATTGCACTCTTGGAAGTTAGATGGTTCATGTTCAAATTCCTCTCTGCCTCATTGACAGAAGCTTTTGAATCTAGTTTTCTGCTTTCCAGTGACTACCATATCTAAGAGCCTTCTGGAGTTGGAGCAGCTCTGTTTTGTAAAAAATATTTAAATACTCAATGGGCAGGACAGAACAGTGAGGAAGACTCTACGCGTCAGCGTTGACAAGACTCAGGCATTCCAGCCGCTATATTTCAAGTTAAGAAAAGCTGGGCAATGCAAAAGCTTAAATTCTTGCCACGGGTAACTCAAAGCCAGACCACTGTGTACCCAGAGGGCATGGTCTCATCCACACTCATTTTATGTCAGTATAGCTCTACTGACTTCAGTAATTATTCATGAATCTAACAGGTCACTAGTCGGATCCAACATGTGAACTATCTATCTTCCAATTTTTCTATTGTTAAAACATACTATAAGCTACTACCCATAGGCAATGTGTCTGTTGGTCAACAAATATACCTTATCTTTCTTGACACTTAAAAAGAATTTATCTGTGCAAATACTGTTATATAGTCTCACAGTAAGGTGTATTATTATCCCGTATGCGACTAGTGCCACTTAGCTTCTGGTTCAGCATGAGTTGCCCAGGCTTTGCAAAGCATGGTGCCTCTGCAGCATCTTGGCTCTCTGAGGAATGTGCTAATGGTGTACCCTGCCAGCAGTCCAACCACAAGGTCATGGTGCCCCGACTAGGACCTCAGTGAAAGGTGATGGGGAGGTTCATTCTATGTAAGCGCCCTCCTATCGTTCAGGACTTTATCCATTGTGAATGTGTCTAGATACAGAGCTTCTCAAAGGAGCGAGGGAAATGCAAAGGTGTGCTTCTACTGCCAAGTTGGCTCACCTCTGTTTTGCACCAGGGTCACATTCCTCTTCTCATCCATGTGGTGGACAGACGTTGCACATTGCAAATGGCCTGTGCTCTGGAGGAAACACCTCAGCGGGGGACCCCAGTGCAGATGAATACATAACCGTGCACTGGCCTGCAGATGCTCCACCCAGTATGGTCACAAGTCAGACCACATTCTTTTGTCAGAGGATCCTAGGTCATTTCTCAGCACTGATAACAAAAACAGCCTGCCAGGGTGTTTGCATAGACCCAGATCATAGACAGCTTAGTGGTCATTCAGTCTGAGTAATCATCCAAGGTTAAATCTTCCATGCGTTACTCTAACGGAAGATACGTTATGTTGGCACTTTGCCCAACAACTGAATCCATCTTACAGGGTTTGGCTGTAATTTTGTTTTAAGGAAATCCATTTTTTCCCTATATAAATCTCAGATGCACATCAAAAGGCTATTTTCTATTCCCTGTGTTGTGTCAACCTTTCCATCTCTGTAGCAGCTGTTTTATTTCCGCCGTTCCATCTGTTCACAATGCAGTATGGAACTGGAGAAATCGGTGACGGGAAAAAAAGACTTAGCTGTCAAGACTATCATTTCCAATTCAAGATTGTTGCTTATGATGTGTTCTTTAAAGTGACTCAGTCCAGACTCCAATGGCTCAGCAAATAATGCTGCTCTGTACTTGATTTGGTTAAAGCACTGTTATCAGGCCTCAAACTGGTGAAAGGAATTTCAATGCAAAGGAGGTATTTCACAGCCTGGTAAGCTAAAAGGAAAATCATCTTTCAGTGGACCATGCCTTCCCAAAAATCACTGAAGACTTGGTACCAGTGAGGCTGTCATCCCTTAGGGAGATCCATGTACCACACCGAGAACAAATAAATAAGTCACATATGGCTGTTGGACAGATACGGGAAAAGCAGTTCTTTACTGAAACTATTATAGCAAGTGACCTTATTCTGACCTGGGTTTGGGCAGGGGCCAGTCCCAGTGGGACAAACATTAAGAAGGCTGTATTTGACATGGCTTTGTGTTTTTGCTTATTTTCTTTTTCTTTGGCAGAGTTTTAAAATAACAGAGGAAAATCAAAACCACTTGAATAACTGATGTATTTATTTTCTTATATACATTTAAATATGGCACATCTGACAGTAGTTGTACAATAAACTCAAAATGATATTCGAAGCTGGACAGTAGATCAAATAACTCAGTGCTGAACATACGAGAAGCCAAATCCTGTACACTGAATTTCTGAAGAATGTTTCACTCAAGAGTTGCACTAGCTAAGGACTGAGAGGCTAAACATATTTGCTCTTAAGTTCTGAAAGACTGAATGGTGATTGTGACTCTAGTACCAGTAAATCAGCTTCACCTTCCATAATGCAACATTAAACTGTCCCTTTCCACTCTTCCTTCCAGACAGCCAGCAATTCATCAGTTGTTGCTACCTCTTAGAGAATAGTTATCAGTGTCCTAGAGGACCCACTTGCAATTAGTGATTGCTCTAATAAATAAGTGCAGACTGGATCCATCCTTCTGCTATTAATGTGGAAGATGTCCATGTTTGCTATTGACTGAAAGTCAGTGACAGCTACTTTGCAAAGCAGTGGATTGTTGGAGAATAGGGGAAGTTTAATCAAGGATTTTCTTTGCTTTGGGACCCATGAGAACCTCTCTTCTCCTTTGGACAACGACAATGCCTGGAACACATTGGTTTTGCAGTTGGACATATCCGGGGTTGGGATGGACATTTGTCCTCGCAGCTGTTCAATATAGGAGGAAAAAGCAAAAAGAAGTAAGCATTATAACATGATCATTATTTTCTATCACATTCCTCAACTTTTTTAGCATTGAACACTGCAGTGCTCGCCTCTAGGAGACACCTGCAAGTGTCCCGCTGACACTGTCAACACAGTGAGACAAAACTCAGCCACCTGACAGCTTATCTACAGCAAAGTATCCTGCTGTTGTCCACAATTTGTCCACAGTTGTAGCCTATGTAATTCTTTAATTTCTTGTGAAATTCAGAGTGTCAGCACTGGACAGTGCTGCCCTCAAATTCACCAAAGTGCCTTATATTCACACAGAAACCTCCCGAGCTTAGGAAAATGCATGGAGTGTAATAGACCCAGGAACAATTTTCCTTCTTCTCAGTGGAATCAGAGCCGATTGACTGGCTTTTATGTGTACAAAATCTCATTAGCTCTAGAAAATCCCTTAATCTGAGGTTGAGCTTAATCAGGAATGAACTGTATGGCATGGGTGCCAGTTTAGGATGCTTTTGCCCCCAGAAGCCCATGAGGCTACATTCAGCTGTCACAAAGAACATGGTGGAGTTGTAACTGCCCAGAAATGGAATACTCCGTATCTCACCAAAAATCCTCTGTGTCACACAGTAATTTCAGGTTTAGCACAGTTTTAACAGTCATTCCCTTAAGATTAGGGAAAAAAAAGTAATAAATATAGGTACTTAAGTAGCATCCTTGTCCAGACTTCTCAAAGCATGCTAATTAAAAAAATCTTAGACTCTTTCTATGAGGTAAGTATAGTAAATATTCTCTCTGTTATTATTATCACCATAATTGCAGCAAGCTATTTCATCCTGGGTGGAACTGCTAGCTAATTGAGCACTTGCACCAGTATCTGAGCAAACTAATTCAGATCTTGCAATATAGACACATACTGAACGACAAGGAACACTTACCTGCAGGTTTCGGCATGAAATATCTTGTGTTTTTGAGCACAGCTTTCCTGGCTCTCCCTACACAAATAGCAGCTGCAGTTCTCCTTGCTTTGAAAGAAGTCTGTGGGACATTTCTGTCTACAGATACATTCACAGTTATCTTCATCAAATTCCATATGTTGTCCACACATGGCCAGCTCAGCAAGAGGAGGGAGTCCTGCAAGAGCATGTATTTTTTATTAACAAGCTTTACACGGCTAAATCCTGCTCTTGAAGAGACATGTAGCCCTTCCTTTGCAATCACTAGGACTTAAGCGTGTACTCTCTGAGAGATTCTAGTCTTTAGGATTTCTGTTACGACTTAGAGCGCAGAAAAGGACTCCTAGAGTTTTTCAGGAGAGGAATAGACTGATTTTTTTCCCTTACTCCTGTTATTTCTTGTGGTTTTCCTGAATGAACCCCGCATTATTTGGTTGTTATATATTAAAAGAGCCAAATGTTAGGTTTTGGAATGCAGAAATCTGTACTGAACAGCAGTACAGATAAAATCTAGAAAGGGATTTAGTCTATACTCATTGCAAAGTCCACATCCCCACAAACTGTCACACTCGCTTCTCAATGTACTGCACTATCCATCGGGAAATTTTTGCAAAAGCAGTACTGTATCTAGCAAGGTACAACCTGGTCTAACACTGTTCAATAAACAGCATATGTACGCTTGTCAATTACTGAAAGGAGAAAACACTTTATTTCAAAAATAAAACCCCTGCCAAGTGAATGCACTGTCTAATACCTCATCCATCTTCCCTCAAAATACACGTCTGGAGTACAATATAAGGGAACTAGCGAAAAGGGAATACATTTTGTGAAAGCCATATTAAAATGCTGGCAGCACATCCCTGGTTAAAGGTCATGGCGTATAATGGGTCATTGGAAAGGTAATTTCCTGTAGTTTTACAATTAGCTCTTGGATTTAACCTATGGAATGTAGAATGTAACCTACGTCTGTGACCTCTGCAATTTGAGTTCTCATCATAGTGGCCAAAAAAGTCATAGGCATTACTTGAAAGAAGCCTTCGTTATTATTTACTTAATGCTGGAGAACTAATATCCAAACAAAATAAAAAACATGTACTATTTGAAGGGAAAAAGGAATCAGCATGAAATTCTTGGAAAACAAACCCCTTCCTTGGGTTGATAAAGCCTGGCATGTATGAATTGATGTAGAGTGTTTAGGTCTCCCTTTGTTTCAGCCTCAAAAACAGAATTTAAGTTGTTTTGTCCAAGCCAACACCAAACACAATGTACTTCAGAGAATGATTTTTTATTTGATGAAATATTTAGTCTATGTCAACAAAAGCTATAATTCAACAAGCCACAATTTATAATGTTGCAAAATGACCTTGCAAAAGGCTAAGAGTTAAAGAGACTCTGGATATTCACGGTCCTTTGGACTTTAAAATACAGAGTACTAATCCTTTTTTGAGCCAAAAACTTAACTTGAGCCCAACTGCCTAACCTGATGGATAAATAATCTGATCCAGAATGAGAACAGATCCTATAAAAGCCACTACAACTGATCTCTTGCTTTTTAGGAGACTGTAACCAACAGAGTAGTTTATTAAGTTATTTTGTTTTAGCTCGCTAGTCTGGGAATTGCTTGCCAGATTGCTTTTATTGTTGGCTTGGATGGTTTACTCTTGTACTTCCTGAATGTAGGTTAACCGAAAGAGCCAGGACTTCCATCTGCATCCATCTACTCTAGCAAATGACAATTTTATTTTAACCAGTGCAATTTCCTGAGAAAACCAATTTTTTAAAATCTTATATAGGATATGAGAGAACTTCTCTTAATGTTTACTGCTAGTAAGTATCTGTAAACTCACATAGTTTCACCAGAGAATAGTTCCTGCAAATTTCTCTGACAGATTAAACTCTTTTCCAGGAAAAACAGGGGGAGGAGGGAAGATACTTCTTCAAATTTTACCCTGTTCCATTTCTTTCCATAGACCTGACAAGGTTAACTTGTATACTCCTGAATACATATGGCATACTGGTTTGAAAACTTCCTAAATAACTTATTAAATAATATAATCACAAAAAACAGTGTACTTGTATATGTACTTTGAAAGGTCATATAATCTATTGCATTGCCTACAACCAATAGGTAGGACTGATTTTACCCATCTTTTCCTGATAGTCTGTTCTTAAATATTTCCCACAATGAAGATTCAATCCCCTCCCCATGCAATTTATTCTAGGGCATAATTTTTTGTACAGTTGCAAAGTTCTCCCTAATATCTGAACCATGTCTTCCATCATATAGTTTAAGCCCCATGTAAAATAATAATTTATCAAGGGTACCTATTTCCTCTTCCTTATTCAGGTTGCTAATATAAATGGAAAAAAATGCCCAAGCAGAAAACATGCGATGGGGATAAACACATACTTATGTTTATCTTCAGGAGGGTTTCTACTCCATTAACAAAGGCTATCTAGGGATAGTTGCTCTCTCAGTGACAAAATGGAACAAAACCAAAATGAGACATAACCAGCCTAAAGATGGTATAGCGAAGGTGTCCATTTGTAATTTCAGCTTTACCTTCCTGCCTGTTATGGTGCTGTGCATCTACAACGCATTCACATTTGTCACTATCCCATATCCATCCGTTATGGCAAAGTTTGTTGGTAAAGGGGCATCTAGAAAAAAAAATCAAGATTGGGTTTTGTTTTTTTTTTTATATATTAAGAGCATTAGTATAGCTGCTTGGCAAAATGAGCCCGCTAGTACTGTAGATCTATCATTTGTGTTATATGAACCTATGGCATCTGTGTGTATTACTAGTGCAAACAGAAAACCTTAGGGATGGATGGATTTACTGATCGGGCTCAGCTGTCTGGTTCCCAACAACTAGCAGTAGCAGATACAGCACACATTTTGGGTTACATGCCTAGCGAACAGCAACAATTTTGCAGCTCCACTTATTGATAACACAGCTCTCTCCAGCCCAGAGTAGCTTTTGTCCAACTCCATTCACACTCCAAATTTGCCATGGTGCAAAGTGCAACACCACTTAAAATTTTACCTATGTTTGAGGATGTACAATGGGCTGTTTTCAGGATCAGAGGGGTCAGTCTGACAAATTATTCTATGCCCAAATTGTAGCAAATAGGAGGCAATTTGGGCCTATCAGGGCCCAAACTGGCCCTGGCAGGGGAACTTTCAAACTGAAATGAGACTGAAATTCTTCTGTATTTGCATAGGAAGGGGATCTGCAGCAGCCAGCAGCCTGAGCAAGGGCTGGGATAGCTTCACTGAAATGTCATCTCTCTTCCAGCCTAGATGTCTAACTCAAGGGCAATTATGGGGTAAGTCTACATGCAAGGCTAAACAGAGACATCTGAGCTAGCTTTAAATAAGTCACTTAACCTAGGCCTGTTTCTAAACTTTTTGCTGAATTAATGTAACCTGTTGTCATCTGGACTAAAGGTATGTTTACATCATATTTTGGAAGTAGATGTGAGATCACTTTTTTCCAGGCACGGAACTTGAAAGACACAAGCCAGCTCTGAACCAGAAAGTGCATAGCCGCAGTTTGCAGTGATCCTGGCCCAGCAGGCCATGAGGTCTGGCAGAGCACTGTAGCATGATCTTAGTATTCTGTTTTCCTGGCTAAAAAATGTGTGAGCAGAAGGGCTTGTGTCAGATCAAAAAAGCCTATGCACGCATAACCAAATAGTGGAGCATAGTGCTAATAAGTGCAAGTCCTCCTTCAAGCACCTAAATGTATTGATGACTCCAGATCCTGCTGAACTAGCCTGCTATTTATTGGATTCTAGTGTCCATTTAGGTACAATTTACTAGGTTTAATTCAAGTTTTTTAACAATGAGTCATAATCTAGATGTTTGGAAAAACTGCTGGGAAAACAGAAAGTGGAAGAACTATTATAATGACCAATTCAAAACAAAATAATTTTCATACTTAGGACTGCAGACCCTGTGTAGCATTTGTAAAGGAGGGAACTTACCCATCTTCTTCAGGGTACTGGACAGATCGTCGTATGATGGCATACTGATGACGCTGAGTATTCGATAAACACTTACAGCCTGTATGATTGGCAATTTTGATTGGCACGGGCTCTGGAACGCTTGTCAAGGGAACTGAGATCTCAAATAGCTAGGTGGATGAAATAATCATTTTTTTTTTTAAATTTCCGTTATACAGTTAATATGTGGAGTCCTAAATCAAAACCTCTTATCCTTTGCCACCAAAACCTCTTATCCTTTGTCTCACCCTTACTCTTTTCTAGAGATAATTACTACAAGCATAAATGAACAGGTGGTCACTGAGGACTTCGAAGAGAAGAATAAGCAATGCCACCAAAGCAGGAACTTGACAAAATGGTGATACCAGTGCTGTAAGTACTACCAGCTCCTAAATACCCCAGATCATCTAAAATACTCTGCAAGCATTCGAAAGCTTCTTCTGGGTTGCTAGGGCAAACAGAGGAAGATATAGGTGCTAGGAGCTTTCTTCTCAGTTGTATTATCAGTTGAATTTCAGCCATTTACAGAGATAGTTATTTAACTGTCCTGGGGTACAGTCACACCACGCACCTTTAGGGATCTACCATATCCCCCACAACCTCCCCAGAGAGAGAAGAAACAGGAGCATGTGAAGGATGGTGCAGTCCATTTCAGTTGGGTTTCTGCAGGGAATGATCCTATGGAAGGTCTAAACAAACCTATACCAGAAGCTAATTCTTCTTTAATGTTTCTAGGATCTGGGACCTTCTGAAAGGATTGACTCATGGGAATCGTACACGCAAAAGGATTAAGAGAGAATTTGGGAAATTCTGTCAAGGGAGGCCAGGAGTTTGAGATCTGCGTTTTTAAAATTGCTATCAGTGCTGAAAAAGCAGGCTAGTAATTTTTGACATGCAGCTTTGTGAGCCTAAAAATTGAGTCATTTTCTGCAGTAGGGGCCAGATGCTCGCAATTTGAATGTTTCAGGATCCAAATGCCCCAAATCATTAGTCACTTTGAAAAAGAAAGGCTTAAAACAGTAGCTAATTTCTACTCAGGTGCAGCAGGCAACAAATACCTGGGATTTAATGAACAGCGCCAAGAAGTGAGCATAAACAGAGTATTCAGACAGCTTCTCACTATTGACTCCCTGTAGTGTCTACATACAGTGATATATTGCTCCAGTACGTGACTCTGAGCAAACCTCCAGCTTTAGTTCTTTGAATCAGCCCTATAGATAAAACTATCTATGTCCACGGTCTACAGAAGGAGCACCAGAGACTAGTCTTCTTGGATTAATCTTCATCTTGTGCATCCTTCCTTACAGTTGGTAAAACCTTTTGTATTTGGAGTAATATATTAAATTCTAGTTATCAAAAAGGGTTTTCTTAAACCAAAACAAAAATCACAGGCAGTTATTTTAAAATGAAAATTGAAGTTTTTATGAGGAAACATTCTAAGGGGAGCAGGCCTGATTCACTTCTGTATTGTTTCAGGTTTGTTGGAATGCAATTCTATCATGTCTCAGACAGTTGTACTGGAGTATAGTTTAAGTAAAATAAACCAGTGCCCATGCTTCTTGCGTCAATGTTCATTAATTGGTTCCATTCCACACCAGAAGGAGAAATCTCTTATGAGCTGTTGGCTATGTAAGAGAGACATCTGATCAGCTCAGGGTGCTAGATAAAGCTAAAAGGTATTTATTTATTTATGTATATTTGGAATAGCAGTTCAGAAGTTTGTTGAAAAACTGCAGTTCTGCAGAGGATAACATTCCTTTAGCTTCCTTCAAAATAACCATTCCCTCAAAAGTCCCCCAGCTAAATTCCATTCCTGGATACAACCAAATCAGTCCAGATTTACTCCTCTAAAATCAATGGAATTGCTGCCATACTACTGAGAACAGTTTTTTCCTGATATGAAATATCCACTGAAGGATATTCATGCCAGCTGAAGTTAGACACTGCCACACCTAAATTTAGATGTCTAAACAGTGTAACTTAGGTATATTTCTCAGCCCAAGTCTGGATGCAGCGCTAGGCCAAGACATGTTGGCACACTAACACGTACCCCAAGCCTTGGTTTCCAATGTAAGGAAGGTGAGTTGTGGGCATAGAGGAGCTGTAGGTCACTTCAAAAGCTCCCACACATAGCTAATCAATGATCCAGGACTTCCACAAGGCTACTCAGAGATCACTTGAAACAGTTTGGGTGCACTGAAGTTAGGCTGCTTGGTTCCTTAGGCTCCTCAACATCACAGGGACCTGCAGTCACTTTCTCAGGGCCTTATTTTCCACCCCTGTGCATGTATAGCCATTTTTAATTATGCATCATGAATGTAAAATGCTATTGCACACACCTGCTTTCGCTCCACAAGGATAAAAAATTAATTCTCCTTTTTGTTATGACAGTGCAGACAGACCTGACATAACAGGATTTCAGAAAGCAAACATCCTCTTTCCCCTCCATTCTCTAAGGGCCAGAGTAAAAGAAGGCAGACATAAATAGTCTCATTTACCGTTTTTGACACGTAAGTTGTACTTGTATTCATGCAACTCAGACTCTCCTCATTGCAGCAGCCTCCACATCTGAATACATTCACACAGGGAGGCTTGAAGAATTTATTGGTTGTTGTACCCAGCTCTTTGGCAACCTCCACACAGGTTTCCCGTGGCACACATTGAGTCTTCTGCCATTCCTCATCTATGACTGGAGAAAACATCATTTTTGTAAGCAATGACTGCAAAGTAAACCTCTGATTAGTGAGGCAAAAACATGATATAAATAAAAATGAATTGCTGGCAGACCATTTGCACTATTTGCTGATACTTGGGTCAGTTTAAGGACCAGAAGGAAGCTGAGGAGAGTATTATCCCAGGGACTTAAATCAGCTGCACTGGCACAGAGTTGCTGCATTTATGTTTCGCAACATGGATGACCAAAATCTCAGTCAATTTCAGCAGATTAAGTAGATCTACATAGATATCTACTAGCCAAGGATCAGCTCCACAGTCTGCATTTGAAAAAGCTGACCCAAACCCTGTTCTCATTTTCTCTGGGGTAGACCCTCCTTACTGTCATTCTATGCTCTCTTCACATTTACCCCTCTGTTTATTAGAGCTGGAGCTTGACTAGAAAAGCGTATTAATGATTAACAGATTCTAGTTAGAAGGTATTAATACTCCTGCTGGATGTCAGCCAGGGAGCAATGTTTCCAAAATGTCTAATGAAATTGAAATCCAAGACAAACTCTCTCACACCTAAGTACCCTCAGGGGTTTCAAGTCTGAATAACAGGAATATGAATTCAAGCATGATTTATCTTTTCAAAACAATGTGACATCTTTCAAACACTGAATGGTTGCAGACTAGCAATTTATTTTAGACTCATCTGTCAAATTCTGACTGTGAGAAGGATTAATGCATTAGTTAACCGAACTAGAGACAGAAAACAGTAACATTTACACAGTATTATCTCAAGTCTGGTTAGGGTGGCCCTGCTTGTTTTGGCTTTTGCTTACCTCATTCATGTTATGGAATTACTCGAGAGTCATCAATGTTTATCCTTTAAGTCTTTCCTAAAAGTATGAAAAACATTTTTCCTGTCTGCCCCCCTCCAGCAGGCTTATGAAAAATCAATTCTAACTTCTATACTATTAAGAAAATTGCTATCTTCTTAAGCAGTCCACCTCCATACCATTGTGCAAGCAATGCAGCTGGTTATAGGGAACTTCTGTAAAAAATACTTTTTCTGGAAAACTCTTAGTTTAAATGTTCTACCTTGTCTTCCAACAAGCATTTATTTCTCGCTCTCCTACCTGACTTTCCTTATATTTTTTTACTTTGTTCTTTATTTATCTGTGTGTATTCAAACCAGTTGTTTATTCCTGCAAAGTCCTTCCCCAGGACTGATTCACTCCTTTTGTCAGTCATACAAAAGATACAGGAAATAAGAGTTTGGGGGCCAGATTCTGACTTTATGTCCTACAGCATAAATTAAGAGAAGGATCACTAAAATCAACAGAAATTGCTGGAGTTATGTGAGTCTATCAAACTAGCAATCTAATCCTAGGCCTTAAAATAGAAAATAAAGTGTTTGCCAAACTTATTAAGGTATGTGCATGTAATCATTTCAGATGTCGTTTCACTGAGTGTCAGCAGTAATGACCTTTTCAACCGCACGTATCCTCCCTTTATTAATCCCTTTTTTAACTGTGGGGCTGTTATAAGTAAGGCTAGTGAAGGAAGTGGGTTTCACATCTTGTTCAGAAGCGTCATTTTTTCATGAGCAAGCACAGACTATTTACCAAGAAATCTGGCTCCAATACATGCTCAAGCTTGAAAGTTCTGCTGCTCTAGGTGAGCTGAGCTGCTCTCGGAAGGCTGTGGTTACACAGGGTGATGCAAGCTTTTAGTGAATTCATTGCTAAAGCTCTGAAAAAGAGAAACAAAGTCCTGAATTCGCCCTGCTGGTGTGTGGGTGCTGTGGAAGATCGTCTAGCAATGAAACATTGGGTAGCCCTAACCCAGCCTTTTCATCATAACACTTTGCTAAAACAAAACAGATGCCCCAGTCAGTGCTTACTGACTGGAAAGGATGTGGGAAAGAGATTCATGTTTATAGGCTTGTTTTTTCAATGGAGGCTTTAGTACCTTGAACATATTAAGACATTAGAACAAAAATAGTTTCTGTTCTGGGATTGTTCCACTTTGGATGGAGGAGTGGAGAAGTTGATCCAGTAGGCTTTTTTTAACTTAAATTTCAGTGAATAACAAAGCTGACATATATGAGTCTAGAGTTGGACATGTAAAGGGAAAGTAGGATGAAACTTAATAATTGTTACAGATCGTTACAAGATAATGATGATAAGGAGACATCTGTAAGACTATAGAGTAATCTGACTTTATTGCCGGAGCAATTACATTATTCTGCCATTGAGAAAAGCCCTTTGCAATATACACTGCATCCATACTACTTGCCAAAATCCTCTGTTGTTTCACTGTATTGACAAAAAGAATGTGATTTTTGAGAAATGCTGATGCTCACTAAATGAGCAACAGTAAATAGAAAAATTCAGCATCTGAATTCAGCATCTGACACTGCCTAGTACTTCAGTAGAGTAACAGCTCTATGGACTGCTAAAATTCTGTTCAGACTTGTAAATGTGTGCAGAAAAAATGCATACCATTAATTAAAGGCCTATTAATTGTCCTTTGCAGTATCTATTGGATTCTATTTTTTTCTGTAAAATAACTTCTATGAGAGGTTTAAAGCCATGTCTATCATAGGAAAACACTTTTTAGACTGGCATTCCGGTCTGCATCTCTGTGTTCTGGCTCAGAGAAGCAAATTAAGGGCTCTGCTCAATCATAATTTAGCTGAAATGTAGAAGTAAAAGATATGAAGGTAACAGTAACAGTGTGCAAATGCGGCTGTGGTTATTGTAAAAGTGGTAGTGGGACAGGATCAGCAATATCTGATTTCCCGAAAGGAAAGTGATATAGTCACATCACCTCAGGGGTCAAGACTGAACAAAAAAGGAATAGCTCAGTCTACACTATTTTAAATCTGCAGGGTGGTTTTGCTGCAGGATGATTACTTCCTTGACCAAAGTCTGATTCTTTATTTTACATCAGTGAACATATATGGGCTCTTGAGTCTTTCACCAACAGGGAACGGTATTCTTTTTTTGCTCCAGAAAGAACAGATTATGGTTCCCTGCATTCAGGTGTTGGCTGGTAGTTTCAAGATCTACGTCTTCTCTCCAGAGAGATTTCATCAAATAAGATTAGGGCAGTACCTCCCTCCTTGACAATTCCCACCCAGGCATTGCTGCTGATGTATATAGTGGCTTATATCAGAGCACACCTAATAAAAATAAGGAATTTCTATGCCTGCTGTAAAGCTCATTTGTTTCTGCCTGCAAGCAAATTCTGAGATTTAGCATAATGCTGCTGGCAGGCTCCTCAGCTGGTCATTCCAACCTATTCTTGCTTGTTTACTTCCCCTCTTTTTTGTGAACTGACAAATCCATACTTAACACATCTTTCCTTTGGATAGTATGCAGAGAACAATAAGCCTGATTTGGCCATAAAATGGGGAGACGTACTTAGGCTGTTGCCTAACATTCTTTCATACGATGTCATTTTCCACGAATGCCTTGTTGTTGCTGATGTGTTCTAGGAATCCCCTGGTATTTAAGTCTTTATTGCATAAGCAGCAGTGGTCCTAAAGCTGACACCGGACTCAGCTGCAGCCCTGCACCTACCTTTTAGTGTATCAATATCATAGAAAGCAGCAGCAAATCGGGTGGAGCGATGTGATGCAGAGCGGGAGTCTAAATTGGCCAGGTTTTTCAGTTTTAGTCTGCATTTCCACAGCTTCCAGTCCTCAGAATGAGTGATTCGAAGCAGCTCTTCCAGGCTGGATGCTCTCCTGATCTGCTGTTCTGACCGCTCTAATGCTGACAGGGACGTCCTCTGCAAGGAAAGGGCCGTGTCAAAAAGGCAGTACCTTTGCGGCCTGTCCAGAATGCAGCACATAGAGCACTCATACAAAAGGCAGCATGTTACTGAGGACAACAGAGAAATTCCGGGAAAACAGAAACACACAGGGATGCCCTAATTTTTGACAGTGCCTGGAGTCAGACCAATCTGCGGGATTTGTGCTCACATGAATTGGGAAGGGGAGATAGTCAGTTCCTCACCCATCACAGGTCATCAAAGCTGAATGACAAACGCAGGCTGCGCTCCTTGTATCCCTGCTCCTTAGGGAACCTGGCAGACGCTGCCCACTTCTCCGTTGTGCCTGAGCTGGCCAGTCACATCAGCATGAATCCCAGGTCACCACTGCAGACAATCTGAATGAGTTCAGCTGGCAAGCACAACCCACGTGCTTTTGCAGCAAGCCGCCTTAGGACCTTCCCAGAAAAACTCTAGTGCCAATCATATGACATCACTGAAAGGGCAAGTGATATAGCTGGAAGCTGCTCCAGATATGAGGGCCCATCCACACGGCAGGTAAACTCAGTCTTCAACGTGCTGCAAAATGCAGGCTATGTCTATGATTTCCCACCCCGACTACCATTTGGGCCAACTCTAAGTCCGGTAAAGTGGCCTCAAGCCCTGCCTGAGCTCTGTTGCTGTACAGCAGTGCCTTCGCTGGAGATATTCAAAACCCGTCTGGATGCGATCCTGGGAAATATGCTCTAGAGGACCCTGCTTGAGCAGGGAGGTTGGACTAGATGATCTCCAGAGGTCCCTTCCAACCTCAACCATTCTGTGATTCTGTGATTCTGTGTGATTGCATTCTCCTGAGTGATGGATGTCCCCCGAATGCTTCTGTGATATAAATGACCAGCCCCCACTCCCAGGGTAGGACGCTCCTGCAAAGACCTACTCCACCAATCTGAAGTCATTTACTTATTTTAAAAATACCCTTTTAACAGAAATTTAGCATTGTAGAGCATCACACAGCAATACTCGTTTCCTCAGCTGCTGCTTTCCAGCCTCTGAGTTTGTGCATTTATCAGGGCCCTGAGCATTTATTTCCACTGACTCACCAGATCTGGTGGAAACTATTACTTCCAACCCAAGTAAAAGGTTATCTTTGTGAATGGGTGTATTGCGCTGGGCTGGTGCTCTCATATGTACTCTTTGGTAGAGCAGCTGACTGTATTTTTTGCCTTGCAAATAAAGGGCTGCACTGCCAGCTCTCGTAAATGCAAAACCAGTTCTTAAAGGCAAAGCTGCAAGATAGGAAGTTGGTGACTCAGTAGGTAGTAGTCTGCAGTCTGAACTAGTAACAAGCTAATACTCTGTATAATGTTGGGGAAGGGGTTGGGGCAATGATTACCAATTAGAGGAAGCTTTTTAGATGAGATATAAAACACAGGCACTGACTACATCTGTTATTCGTTATTAAAACATCTGTGGCATTTATTTTGCAATGATACAAATGTCAGCTTGTACATTCTGGCCAAGTTCATTTTTGGTGATTACTTTTCACTGACCTAAAATTCCCTATATAGTTAACTCAGAATAAATTATTTGCTCCTCTTTTAAGCCCTTACAGAACATTATACTTTGCTCTAACACACTGCCATGATGCTTCCAATAAAGAGGTGGTCACTCTTTATTGATGAGTGATTTCTCATACACTGGAAAGGCCATCTCAACACTTACGAACAAAAAGATCAGAAAGAATGTGAATAATTAGCACCAATAACTGAATTGCCAGTCTTTTACAAACTTAAAAAATATACCTCTGATATTGATGCATTATAGTGGTATTGACAAAGCCTGCCTGTATATGTAGGTTGTTCCTTCTCTTCTTGTACTATTTTTCATTTATTGGAAACTGGAGAAGCACAGTCAAAGGAAATAGAATGAGCAGTGCTCATTAACAGAGTTCCCTTTGCAGGTATCAGAAATTTTTTCTCATTAACTGAACCGTGATTATCCAAAACTCACACAGAGCCCTTGGAACTGAGTTATCACTTCCCTGTCGATTCTAATTCTGCTCAGTGTTGCCTGGGCCATTTAATCCTGAAATGAGTCTATCACCTGTTCTGTCTTTACCTTCTCTTCGCTTTTCCTCACACCTATCCAAGCTCTTTGGTTTGATAGGATAGCCAGCTGCCTACGTGCACAATCCCATAATAATAGGTTTTCTTCTTTTTATATTTGGTTTCTCCTTGGAGGGAACAGATTTTACAGCTGATTTTGTAGCTTCTTCCCAGGAATCCCTAACCAAGACAGAATTTCCAGATGCACTCTCCTACAAAGACAAGAGCTTTGAGATACAGAGTGCTCTTTTCCCCCTAAGCACTGTTGACACTAGGCAGGATGGTGAACAGAGGGCACTCCTAGATTTCAGAAAAGGGATGGATCCCATATAATTGCAGGTTTTTATAATGTAGACATCTATCTTGTGAGCTAGTCAGGCTCAGCTCCACTAGAGCTAAGACAGAGAAATATAGACACTTTTAGATTGTGATTCATTTGACCTACGTTAGATGAAATCACATCTGAAGTCTTTCTGCTGGCTGCCCAGCAAGCCACAGCTCGCCAGCTCTCATGAGGTGTCTGTGTGCGTTGTGAATCTTTGGTCAAATGAGTTCCGCTGCAGCTATCTGGGGTATAAAATTTCCGAAGAGAAGCACATAGTTTTGCTCCGATCTGCCTAAGTGCCAAAATGTGAACTGTGGATACTGCCTTACGCGTCTATTTTGACTTCATTGGGACTCTGTAGATAGTCTTATATAAAATGCTCATTTAAGCACTTGCTAGAGCGTGGGTAGAGTGTTTAGCATCTAGAAGGGTGTTCCCCATCCTTATGCAGTTTGACTGTACAGATTGTTATACACAATTTAAAAGCATTCAAAAATAAAGTCTCATAAAAGGAAAAGAACGTGGAAGACACAACAATCCCCCCAGTAGGATGTAGCACTAACGCTTCTGATACCAGAGACTAAACTTCTGCAGTCAGGCACTCTGTTGTTATGGTACTGCAGCACTCAAAAACATATGGTCAGAAAATCTTTCTGAAGCATACACTTCTAGTCCGCCTGTTTCGGAAAGGATGGCATGAAGTTAAAACACACTAATGGTCTCAAATAATACCATATATGAAGTACCCTATGGCTGCTAGTACCATGCATTTCTTTTATGTAGTAGTCTAAATTCAAGCCCTATTTAGGCTAATAGGAAAGCCTCACTTAAAAGAGTGCAGATTTGCACAGAAAGACAGAAAGATATTTCAAAATGTGAAATTGAATGAAGATGTTAGGTTCGACAGCACCTCAGACCTACCCCTTGTGTGATGATCAACAACCTATTTCCCCTTCACAGTGATATCAAGCAGACAGCAATTAAAATCAGTATTCAAACAGGAGAGGAGCTCCCTACTCAGCTGCGGAGCAAGGGGAAGCCTGCAAAGAGATCAATGCTCTACTGACATCTTTGGGATATCCAGCCCCCTAGAACAAGCAAGAGGAACAGAGCCTTTTTCTGTCTGCTTCCCCTGACTGCAGCCATCCGCACGTTACATTTCCCACTTTTCAGATACCCCTACCTGCCTTTTTTAGGCTTTCTCTGATGACTACAGTCCTTCCTTCCAGGTTTTCTTCCCTGTCACGGTGTCACATGTTCCTCCTCTGCCTTCCTCAGTTTTAGTCGACCTGCATAATCCTCCGCTCTGCTCTTGTCATCTTTTAGTGCTTGGATCCCACTGTGTTTTTATAGCGCTTATGTTTACTCCTTTCCCCATATTCTGTTTTAAGAGATGAGCCAAGTGGGAATCTAATCAGACCTACTTCATGTTGAGTTGTTCAACCCTCTGATGTGGAGGAACATGTCATTTTTTTCCCTGACATGCTCCCAGTAGCCTTCCCTTAGGTCTGCCCATATTTTAGGAATTAGCTGGAATGAGCTGTCACCACTGTGGTAGTGGCTGGTTGTGATGGTTGCAACCTAGCTGGGGAACAGGATCTCACTGCATTTGGCATTGTTCACACAGATAGCAAAAGGATGACCCTGACCCTAAAAAGCTTAAAATCTACATTAAGCCTTGGGACAGAGACAAAACAGAGAAGGAGACGCTTGCAAAGGGCAAGGCAACTCCCTTCACATGATCCCAAAATAAACAAATCACATTTGGAGCTATATCATTGGAAAGTTCCAAACGTCACAAACCTTAAACGCACACAAATGTGCACCCTGCGGAGAACTAAATATATATGCTATTGCCTGCAACAAAAGTTTCCTAAGAACCTGTCAATACCAATATCAAAGCAAAGTAAAAGTAATAGGTTTAAGTAAGTAGCTCGTCCTTATCTCTTAAGTTTACTGCTTTTTTTTTTTTTAAGTAGAAGAAGTGATCTTATACCAGCACATAAAAATCGGATTTGTACTTAAATGGAGCTGTATGTTTTTTGCAGCATTGACCTTCCATTTTTTCCAAAACTATTATTCAACTCAAAGAGGGTAATCTATTTTCCTTCACTTGGGCTCTGAGCAATGTCACTGACATCAGGAAATGATAACATGGGTGAGCGTTGTGATTTTTGGATAATTATAACTTTTATCCTTCCAAAAGAAACCATAAAGGACTAGCTGTCTTCTTCTTAGCAAGCTCAAATGCCAGAAAAACCCTACAAGTAGTTAGCATTGGAAAGAAACAAGAGAAAAAGCAGTGGTACATTCAGTGGCCTTTCCCATCTTGGAAGCTGGTTTAAGTCAGATGCTGAGTTCATTACCCCATTGATTTATGCTAGTCAAAGATTTGGCTTATGCCTCAAGTCATAGAGATGCACACTCTCACGCATAGTCTGCACCGTTCAAAGTGAGCCGCTTCTTGAGAATTAGTATTGACGATTGGATACATTGGATGTTGCAGCTCAGCGGTTGGTACCTTTCCCAATGCTTGACAAGCTCCTAGGTTTCTTGCCTAAGAAAAAGTATCCTACCTTTTTCAAACTGATGTCTGCAGGAGTCAGCAGAACCCAAATATGTAATAAAATTTTTGTAGGTTCCACTCCTTCTGGTCTGCCACAGATGATCTTTGCAAGTGCTCTCCTGAAAAGGAATGCTTTCCTGAGTCAGGGTTACAGGTACTATTATTGTGACAAGCGCTGCATAAATACTAGTGAAAAGTTTCAACGTTATCACTACGTCTGCGGCCAAGACAAGTGATTAAGAAACCTCTCAATAACCTTGCACTGTTTTATGAACTAGCAATAAAAAGAGCCAACAGCTTTATCTTGCCAAGGAAAGCAGATTGTAGCTGTTAACACAGAGCGATGGTTCTCTGAATGCCACTGATTCACAAAAATGGCAAAATAGGCTTGAGCTTGGTTATCTTTCAAAATTAACCCATTTAGTTGGGGAGGGTTCATCACACAGTGGGGGGGGAGGGGGCATTTGGACATCCACAGCAAGTACTGGCAGCATTTTGAATCTTTTATGTGAGTGCCATGTGCTTGATGCTGCAGTACAGCTACATTCACTTCAAGAGAGACCATGTAAAAGATAAAGAGATGACATAACCAAAAGTTTTTTTTTTTTTATCAAGAACTAATACTCCCCCCATTCCAGTGCTGCCTGAAGGCTATTCTCCAAATTAGACCCCATCCAGTTTAAATGCTAGGTATATGATTCATGACTTCAAAATATTAAGGAACTTTGCTGCCCTGTGTGCTACACCTGTCAATAACCTCGTTTTTTTCCATGATGCACTCCTCTAAGTGCTTTTGCGACACTGTACGAGTTAATCATTGTTACAGGCTCAAGTTGCAGAGATACAGAGCCTATGGCTCCCTGTAACACTGTTATCATAAAAAAATCTGATTCTATGGGTATCATTCACCTGACTGAATGTATGAACTGGTTATCTGAGACTCCGATTATAGTTAATGTGGAAAAATAGGTCCATTGCCGTCGAAAGAACTGCGTCCCAAAACTTTTTCTTTCTCTACATTGGCTCTGCAGGAGGAGTCTACAGGTCTCTACTGCAGCTGTAGTTTGGTAATATGAATCCCACTCAACTGAGTGTGCTCAAATGGGATGCAGTTCCCTCTCCTTGTCAAAAGCTCAGGCAACGTATAAAGGACAGCAGTCAACTTTTCTCAGGGGAATAAATATAAATAAGCAGGAAGCACAACTGTACCAAGGCCTGAATGACCTCGGACTGGTTGGAGGAAAGCACTGGCAGTTGCTGGCCACAGGAAACCACTTCATTTCCTGCCTTAAGGCCGTGGGGTAACTGCCCAGCTGTATTGTGGCTTGTAGCACAGACTGTGAGCTGATTTGGCCAGGGAACCTCTCCACTGCAAGAGAGTTCTTGTGGAAAAGTCTTATTCTCTTCTGGCAGGAAAACAGGCCCGCTCCTGCCGTTGTGAAGCCAATACAAAGATCTAAATAGTGCCTGAAGGCCTCTCATTTGACCATTTCCCCAGTGGTGATGACAAGCTTGTATGGAATCTCTGCAGTATGCCTTCTAACTCCTTTTGAGGAATTTCATGATTATTATTATTACTGTTTTTAACATTATTGTGGCTCCCAGGAGCTAATGGTATGGAATCAGATACAGATATAGAATAAAGAGACGATCTCTGCTCTGGTGTCCTCAACCTAAGTAGAAGACAACAGAGGAGTACTCAGGAAATACAGGAACTATTACTCAGAGTAATAGTTAATGATCTTGAGATAGCAAGATAGCAACCACTCTCAGGTTTTATCATAACAAGTATTGCCTATAATACAGTATCTTGTATACTTGCGGTGGTGCAAAAGGGATAATAAAATCATGAGAGAATCTGAAAACTTCAGGCTTGCAGGAGTGTCTTACAGCTGTATCAACAACCAACAGCATCACCCTATAAACATCCGGCGTGAGGAGTCTAACTTTAACATGTCTGACAGAAACTAGCTTGCAGTAATATTGTTATCGCGATTGTATTTCATTTCTGAAGACAGAGAAATCATCTACTTTTCAACAGCTCCACTAAAATCAGAATTTTGATTCTGTCAGCTATAAACTTTTAATATATTAAGTCCTATTCCAAACTCTATCCCTTCTGGGTGCATTACTGTCTAACATCATTAGTGCTATTAAGCTATTTTTAATTATGATGAATGTGACCGTAAAGAGACAAAGCAATGAGATGCTTTTGGCTTCCAAGTAACACTGTTCTCTCTAACATATAGGCTTCTCATGGGATTTTTCAGTGACAGCTCTGGGATCCTCCATCATTTTCAGAAGCATAAACTAAGTTTCATGACCTTGCAGTACTTTATTCTACCTTCAAATGGTCATTGTTTAAGCAATTATTTAAACCTTTTCCAATACTTTACAAAAAAGTTCAAGCTCTCTCAATGCACTGCCTTATCCAGACAACTGAGCGTTCATCTGCACTGTCATCACAGTTACAGCATTAATAATCTGGAGGGACATGCTGCCTGTGGTGGAGTCAAGTTTGGGTTTGTGAAGGGAGACTTCTAGCTTTCATTTTATAAAAGTATGCTTTCTCCGGCAAAGACTAACTTGAAAGAGTACAGCTATTTTGTACAAATAGGTTGCAAAAAATATTCATCTGGGCAGAATTTCTTCTTTAAGAGGTTCGAAATGGCCTAAGCAGTCTTTCACTGAATATAAAATTAGTTAAGGACTGTGTTACAGTTGAGAAACCCACAGGTGGCATCAGACATAGTTATATGAAAGTTAAAGAAGCTGATTTCTTTGGGCTTGAACGCAAAGTACCAAGGTAGCACTTTGTTTTTTTTCCAAAAGCCCTCTCAGAAATTTTGAAGCCTTGATTTGCCCACTAATCTTCTGCACTTTGGCATGCGCCCACTACTACAGCCTTTTCTGCAACTGCATCCAAGGGTGACTCCATGTATCTCCCACCAGCAAACATCTGCATGTGTTGGAAACGTATCATGTGCCTGTAAGGCTCAACCAGCTACTCCAGCAGTGCCTGCAGAGGAGGAAATGGTACTGTGAGTGGAAGGCCAGCTGGCCCCCTGTCTCCTCATCAGTGCCTGCTTGCCCAGTCATAGCTCAAGGTTGGAAGAGCTGGCACTAGAAGAAGCTTTCGTTTCCCCCATCCAAAGGCTTGGAAAGACCTATCCCCTGCCTTCCTCAGGAGTTGAAGAGTATCATCTGCCTTGGCCATGCGTAGTGTTAGAAAGGGGTGATCATGTGATCAAGCTACTCATCCTACAGTGCAGTGTGTCACTGCTGCTGGAAGAGAAACGGCAGAGTGGTCTGTTCTGCAGGAAGAGCAATGGAGACTGGCCAGAGCACAGAAATGGAAGCCCCCCCCCACACACACACATATGGTTTTAGGAGAAACACAAAACACTAAAACAAATAGGTTTGCAAATGTTGCATGATGGAGCAGGGGACTAATGGGGGAACATTAATTTGAGAATGTCACATTTCTCACTGATGGAGGTAAGATGTTTGAGGGCCTCTTCTGCTAAAACCTTATCAGCATATCATTTGACCAGCACTCTAAACTTTGGAGGAAGGATTCAACTTCTAAACGATTTTACCTTTGATGTTCAGCATGGTAGAAAGCTCATTCCAGTCTCCCCTCCTCCAGCCTCCAGCCTCACTCCCAGTGAATATAGGAGACATAATTACCTGTTTCCTAAACTTACTAGTCAAGATGGTGACAAAATGGCCTCTAGTTCACCTGAAGGTGATACGTTTCCACTAGTAAATCATATCAGCTACCATGTGACTTCAAGAGAGCAGCTGTTTTATATTTTGATTGGCCTTTCCAATTAGAATTAGATCTTTTGTGGTGCTACAGCAAACATAGATCAGACTTCTTGCATTTTAGTGTCATGCTTACACTATCAAAATCTTCAGTTGGTTTAGATGACCCAAAACATTCAAAGCAAAGGACTAAAGCAGCAGAAAACAGCTTGATTTTGAGGTGAAAGCATAAATCTACTCAGATTATTTCATTTTCATTTTCATGTCTACAGCAGTCAGAGACTGATATTTTATCAGAATAACTCTCACAACTATATACTTTTAGGCAGCTAGACCCTTACACCAAAAGCAGAGACAGGCATGCGCTTTCAGCCAGCAAAAGTTTTGAGAATCAACTCACTTTCTCATTAAGCAAATCTTTATTCTCACAACCAGGTCTTCTGGCTCTCCTGGGCAACACCCTTACCGCAGGCAAAGTACGATGTTGAAGGTAACACCTTCACTGTGTATCATTTTGTTGGCAGTGATGGAAAAATAAGATGGGAAGATGGAAAAAAAGAATAGGTCTGCTATGGTGCAGTTTCTTCCTTTTCATGCCTACTTATCTACATCGAGAGATGACCTTTATGCCCCTCCTATGGTGTCCATACCAAGTATTATTTGCTCTGTCAGTGAAAGGACACGGATGGGTTCTGTTATAAATGCCTAGGGTAGTCGCTGGCTGATACGTCACGAATGCTACCAATAGCTTGGGAATTTTACAGTACGTTTTCCAGATCTTTATTTCTAAGCTTGTTTATATTGCCTTGCATTGCTATAATCTGTTCAGGCAGACGTGATGCTCGATCTAGAACACAGCTAGAGACTTTATATAGCTCTACTTCATGGTACACAACGTTAGGTGCTAGACTAACACTGTCACAGGATACACATGTCAAAAATAGCATATTTTATGTGTTTATGAAGAGCATATCCAGATTGTAGTCAATTTCTTTTGATGATTGGCCTTTCTTTGGAAGGCATTGGGGTTTGGACAGTGATTTTGGAAAGTCTCCAATAGAGAATTGAATTAAATCAGATGACTATATAATGATTCTTTTACTATTTCAAAATATATTTAATGTGATAAAGGTTCCTTCAGCTAGTGCTTTCATTGGTTTCTGATTTTGACCTAAGACACTTTAATAAATGTTCTGGAAATGTGACTAGCCAATTGGACGGTAGGATTTCAAAATGTCACTTCACAAAGCAGAGTAACTGCCAGTACTGTTTGAACTTATGTTACCTCAATCACATGCACACATTTTCCTGGAATTGTGGTTTTTTTTTTTCTTAAATAATATTTCCCTAGTTCAGGAAAGTATCCTAAGTAACATGGTTTCTGAGTCACATTGCTAATTAAAGTGAAAAATTTTGCCTGTTTGCATGGCACGTTCTCTATGTGCAATGTGACCTATGATACAGTAACATGATACAACCTTTTTGCATTTTAATACAGCTCAAATACCATTCCTTCCCCAACCGCATGCGAATAGTGACTGCACTGCAGTTAGTGACAATGAATTCTCAAAACTAACCCAGTATGCTTCAGGTCAGAAAGGGTGGTTCAGACAAAGCCACCCTGATAACAAGGATGTCAGTTACCCCTTTCTAAAGCCATGTGGTGCCCACACTGGATGGCCAAATTCCGCCTGCCCAACTATGTGTGCCCTGCTGTTTACTCGGTATCATTCCGTTGAAGTGTAAGGACTCTAGATGGCGTTGCACCACTAGCTGAGTGGTCAGCAACTTGTAAGTCACATTTAGGGGGAAATAGAATAAATATGCAGATGTCTTTCAGGACCTGAATTTTCTTAATGTGAGTAAACTAAAACAGCCTGCTGAGTTATTCTGCTATTCACTGATACAAAAATTCATGTATAGCTATTTCACCTGAGCATCAAAAAAGGACTAATCCTGCTTAATCTTTCCATGGGCAAATGGGGTCTCTGCAGCTGTCATGAGCACACAAGGCATTTTGCCCCAGCTTCCCAACTCCCAAGAAGAATTGTCAGATTTGCAAAACAGCTGAGGAGGTAGGTAGAGGAGCAGGCAGAGAGGTAGACCAAAATTCACACTACTGTAGATATTGTCAAGGGGCTGGTGAAGACTGGGAGGAATAAGGGCTTCCTTAGCAAGGCATCATAAGTTTGTCCCCTTGCAGCAAAATAGCTCAAGCCACTTTTCCCCACAGGCAAAGCTGAACAGCATAGTCAGTTTGGGACTACATTTCAGAGTCAAAGTCCAGAACCTGTTCAAACTGAGAACAACAAGAAATAGCAATAGCCAGTTTTGTAATTAGACTCACTTGCTCAGTGAGAAAGCTCTGAAAGAAATACAGATCCCAATCATTTAGTGATAATTATAAAAAACTGCTGCAGAAGGTTTTTAATGAGAATAAGTAAGTTATCACCTGGAATAACCCTACCTTATCTATTTTTCTCAGCTGGATACCAGTACGGTGTCCAGAGGGGATCAGACACAAGTAAACATTACTCAGATCTAGTGGGGACAGTAGGCAGCAGAACAAAACTTGCAGACAAAAGGGCAGAGGTCTCACAAAGCAGAGTCTGCACCAGTTTTGTCCATTTTCAAACAGCCTATTTTCCTTCCAGCTCTGTTTGCTTCCTGTGGGAGCCTACATCAGTACCACCACATCAGTTGCTAGAAATGAGGCAAATTCCTGTGCAGGGAAAGCACAAGTAGGCAGGCTGTGGAAAACAGCCCTTGAACAAGCAACACTCCCTGAGCCTGAGCTGATTGCTTGTTTTGATTGCCTTGTGATCACAAATCAACAGACAGTTGTTCCACTGCCCTCTAAACCTGCCCTCCGGCCTCCCCTTGGTTTTACAGAGTTCCAGATGTGAGCCACAATTGATGTCGAAATTTAATTAGTGCTGTCTTCATTTCATGCAGCTGACTGACAGAATGGACTTCTCCAATGCTATGTCTGGTTAATCTAAACAGCTTGATGTACTATTCAGAGGTCTTCTTTATACTCAGATGTTAGAATCCTTACTGAGATGGAGTGGACTGGGATGGCAGCCGGGAGGGATTTTTTGCTATTGCTCATGAGCAAGAGCTGCTCTCACTGACATAACAGTGTGTTGGTAGCTTCCTTTCCAAATTGATAAGAGCCAAGGACGGATGCCATGTGGCATGGCAACAATACGGAATTGTTCTCTTATCCTTCACTGTAGCTTCTCAAGTCAGTAGCAGATAAAAGTCAGAACAAATTGGCTTGCTTCACAACCTCCCCAATAGTTTCCCCGCCATGAAGAAAAAGTACAATCATTTCTGCAGGAATGCTCTAAGTACATTTTCACATTTTTTTGGCTCATCATGCCTATCAGAGATTGTAATCACAGAGAATCAACAGCAGCAGTCACAAAGCCGAGATAATAAAGCACTTTTGAAAACCGCAATTCCATGATCTTTCTTTCAAAGAGTTGGGTGTAAGGATGAAAGGTCTAGTTTAAAGAGATTAAATTGTTTCTAACAGCCTTCAAAGTTGTTTTATCTAGCTGTTGTGCAGTTAACTGTACTTCCCAGAGGTGCCTTTGAGGAAGAGACCCTATGAGATAGCAGATTTGTTAGAATCTCTTTTCTAGAAACTGAGTAAAATTTACGACTCCATATTAGACTATTGTGTAAACTTGACTATCTGAACAACAGTATCAATGGTAATTAAAGAAACAAAAGCTTCCTTACAGCTCTGCTAAAACTTGCTCAGGTTCCTTCCCAGAAGGAATCGGTTTTGATTGTACAGACAGACTGCAACTGGCTCTAGGAAGGAAAAGAGGCAAAGAGCTTTCTGATTCTTCGTGCTCACAGCATGATGGTTCTCCAATATTTCCATCCTGTCATAAGGGATCCAAGAAAACCTATTCAAGCAAAAATGGCCACTCAATGCTGTATCAATGTATGATGCAGAGGTAAAAAGTTGGTGAAGCTGTGAAAAAGGAGTGCATACAACAGACAGCAGCCATGTATATCTCCAGGGAAGAGGAATATCTAACCCCCCATCTTCTTGCCATAAAGTACAGTTCTAGTTAATGATACTCTTCAGACCTATCAGCCATGGGGTTCTCTCTAATGAACAGAAGGAGAGTTCATCACAAGGAAAGACCTTTGCAAAAAACTCTGAAGCTGTGAGTCTGTTATAAATTGGGCTTTACCAATTGTCCCTTTCTCTTACCTTCCCCCAACACTTTATTACTAATATAAGGGGCAGGGTAGGACAGGAAGGGGTGAGACTCAAATTTTCAAAGATCAGGACCTTGCAGCCTCATTAGAGAGGCAGTTTTATTGTTGGAAGACAGAAGTAGCTCTGACAGCTTTTCTTGGCAAAATTGCCTCGGCTCTGATGAATACAGGACATAGCTCTTTGCATCTAATTTTAAAATTCTGGAAAAAGTAGCCTATGTCTGTCATTGCTTTAGCAGAGGAAAAATGTGTGGGGGAGAGACAGGAAAAGAGACAGTGAAGTTTGCGGTTCTGTAGCTGAAGGATTCCAAAACATATGAGACTGTCAGGGCACAACTTAACAGGGAATTTTTTAAGCATTTCCTGATGAAAAGCTTAATATTCAGTCTTCAAAAAACTCATGTGGAAATCTAATTTTTCACTGAAGAATTAGTACGTCAGACTGGCATCCTAAATCAAATAACTGAAGTGTGAAAAAGAGGGATTACTACCAATCTTGACATGATTTCAGTTAAAGAGTCATGTCTGATACCTGCATGATTACATGGCCCCAAATTGAGGCTGCCTACCATTTCCCATCATAAGACTCTGATTCCAGTTGCTTAGAACATTGCCAGACTTTAGATGTTCAGGCTGAAACTTTCCATGACACATATCTCCCTCAAGATGATTTTAATTTTTTTTTTTCAGCCAAAATGGTTTGACCATAGCTGAGGATGAAGCTCTCTCTTTCTTTATGTAAAACATTTTCTGCCAGTCTCTTCTTTGTAAAAGTCTAGCATTCTCTTCTTGTGGATCACAAATGTGAAGTTTTGAAATTTGAAGAGTCTTTGTTGGCAGTGATCTCTCTATTGCTGTATCAAAAAATCTACCCTAATGTAGCAATGCAATAACTTCTGAGAACAAAAGGAACTAAAAGATGCTTCATAGAGACTTTTGGAGTTTAGCAGCTAAACTCTCTGTAGATTGTGCCTGTGCTGACCACACTCCAGCCTGGAGCTGAGCAGGATGTGGCTGCAGATCAGCACTGGCCCAGCCCACAGAGCTGAAAGCTCCCTTCCTCTCCCTCAAGCTGCTGGGCTTGGGCAACATGGAAAGGAAGCCATCAGATTTGATTGTGGAAGGGGAAGAAAATAAACACTGATGGAAAAAGGTAAGACCTTCAGCCAAGGAGCCTGAAAGTATTGGAGGAGACTAAAATTAGAAACTGGGTTTAGGGAAAAGGAAAACCAAGACCTGAACCCAAAGACAAAACAGGGAACTAGGGATGGAAGCAGAGGATGGGAAGGGGGGATAAGCAGATCAGAGCTGGAAAGCAAAAGGGACTGGTAGGGCACCAAGACTGGCACTGAGAAACTGCTAGGAGAGACCGACCTCCTGAGGGTCTGCGAGAGAGGTGGTATATCCCAATCCACGGGTGAGTTAGCAGGAAGAAGGAAGGCACAAAGAGCACCCAAGGAACCCCAGCAGAAAAACTGCGACTGTAAGCCAGTGGGTCAGGCAACACGGGTCAGGGATCCAGTAAAGCTGAAGTAAGGAACGAGAAGAGCTCACTTAGGAAGGCAGGAAGGAAGAACTGGGACTGGTGAGCAGGGAATGACTGGGATTGGTGCAGACATGGGGAAAAAGATGCCAGTACCCACAAGAGGATGGTAGTTCTGTTGGGTTAGGAAAAGTTAACCATAACTCAGACTATGGCAGCTTGTAAGCAAGCTTTTTAACGTTCACAATATTATGTAGGATATTTGTGGAAGGGGGATAAATGAGTATTTAATTCCCCTCAAAACTCTATCAACTGATATCACATTGACAACCACCTGAGTCATCAACAGGTTTAAAACTTCAGCTTTACTGTGTAGAGCTCAGTTGCTTGGACTAATATAACAACTGATAGAGACAGTAGGTTGCTTCTGTGTGATTCCTTGTGCCTTATTAGATGTGTATTCCCTACATCCTGACTTTGTGGCTTTTATTCTGGCAATATTGCCGTTGATCTTAAAAAGCTTTAAAAATTAAGGTGGGAAAGGTGGATACAATACATTCTTTCTGTGTTCTGCAACTAAAATTAAGGCACAT
The DNA here is from genome assembly GCF_040807025.1 of Struthio camelus. Taxonomy (NCBI): domain Eukaryota; kingdom Metazoa; phylum Chordata; class Aves; order Struthioniformes; family Struthionidae; genus Struthio; species Struthio camelus. The sequence continues at coordinate 139,500,989 of NC_090942.1, read as the reverse complement.
CAGTAAGAATGAGTGTAACCCTGTGTACCATTAAACACTGTAACATGAAGGATTTTTTGTGGGATATATACACACACAAAGCCATGGGTCATAAATGCCAGAACAATCCAGAAATCTAACATACTAAATAAAACATCAGAACAAAAGTAATCAACAACTCAGCCAAGAATCTCTGTCTATGCAGAGTGAACTATCTATACCGTCTGAACAAGCAGAGAAACTGACTTTTTGTTTTGGTAATCAGCAACCAATGCATGCAAAACACAGCCCTTTTTAGTGTGATCTATGCTATACCTTCATGATAGTCTTGGAAATAAACGGTGATTTATTATTATATTGCAAGAATACCCTATGCCTAGACTGTGGCTGCTTGACATCGGTAGCAAACTTAAGATGAAAACAATTAAAGCTGTGTATCTGTTGGACAGACAATGCTATCACAATGAATGAACTAGAAACTATGCATAACAAGTAGGTGCAGCAGCAAGAAGAGGTCTTGCATTTATTCTAGGTAAAGTGGATAAGGTTTCAAAATTCAGTTGAAGTAGTGGCTTACTATTATGCTGAATAAACTCATGCCCTTTGTGAAAACAGAATTGTCATCATATCCAATTACATAATGGTTAGTATTCTCTATTAGAAATTGTTTTCTGATTTAAATAAAGTGATTCCTTCACGTAAGAAACCGGCGATTGGTCATGCAGTGTGTGAAGTAATGTATATACAGATTGATTACACTGCTGTTAATGCCTTCAAAGAACTGATTGCTGAAGTTCCAAGTTAAAAGCTTTTGAATGGTGGGCAGGAAAAGGGGTTAGTCATTAGTCACTCTGAAGCACACATCGCTCACCACTAACTTCTTGTGCTGGCAACAGGAATCTGCAATTAAGCACATAACTTAGCATTTCTTTTCTAAAACAGAGGTCAACATGCAATGCATTTCACAGACAAGTGTGTGGTCATCCCTTGCAAGCAGGAGGTTTTCTGAAGTGAAAACAAAAGTATTAACTTGTTTTGCTCCACTGGTGAAAAACAAATAATTCGTTCTGGACCACACACTGAATTAATCATGGTTTGGACATACTGCTTGCTGAGGATCTTGTTCCAGTTCTTGTTCTGATTTTTAGAAATGATTGTCCTGGATGTTCTCACATTGTCTCAGAAAGTCAGATTCGAAAAATCCTGCTCTCAAGGTAAGGCTTCACCCCAAATTTTGTTGTATGTTTTCCATTCAGAAGAAAGGTTAATTCCCGGGCATGTGCTCTATTATTACTAGTATCTGCTTAGTTTAGAGTCTTGGGTAACATTTCCTAATAAAACAAAAGAAGACATATCTCTGATATCTGGAAACAAGTGAACAACGGATAAACAAGTGTTTTTAGAGGAAAAATTTCAAGATGAGGATATTAATTCCTGAAACAATACATTCCTGAAATAAAAGAGTTAATTTAACAAGTATTTGAAATGTTCTGACTTGCATTTTTATTTAGATTTTTTTTTTTATTTTGAATAACTGATATTAAAAGTTTTATTTAGGAAGAAAGTATACAATAATTAATTAATAATGAGTAGCAAAAGAAAATATTGAACACTGAGTATGGATTAAACTTCATTAAAGATTTTCTTTCCTCTGTGGCTGCTAAACATCTGTAGAACTAAACAACCACACACAAAAAAGCACAGCAAAAAGACTACCACCTTGCACAATAAATTTACCTATTTCTGGCAGTTTGGATTATTCACAATGACAGTGAAGAAAAGATCACCTACCTTCACAGATCCATTCTCATAATCAGATCCTTGCAGGAGATGTAGAAAAGACACCATGAAAATATTCACAGTTGCCCACGCTTTGTACATTGTGATGTTTCAGATCCACAGGTTGCTACGCAGTTATTGTCATACAGCTGGAGGCGTCTGTTTCGAAATGCATTTCTCTATCACCAATACAAAAAAGAAAGCTTCCAAAATTTCTGTTATAAACTCACAAAGAATTCCAGCGTATGAGAGTATCTAGCTCTCACTCTTCAAAACAATTATAAATTCGTCTAGTGAATGTCATTTCTTAGAGTAGGTTTTAGATATACTTGAAAGCAAAGCATGATAAGAGTTTAAATAGATATATATCTGTATGCACACACGTACAATCTCACAAGTAATCAGGTATGGATTCCAGTTAACAAAGTTGATATATCTTCCATCAGGACACAAAGAGGTATGAAAAATCCATCTATGGTCCAGAAAATTTAAAAGATCTTCTCTATTTTGTGCTCCGTGTTACATCAGCCTTTTAAGATAGTAGTGTAATGGCCAATGTTTTGAGCTACAGAGCTGTAATCCAACTCTGTATTAAAACTTTTTTCACAGCCTTCATGGAAGCTTGCAGAAGCATGTGTCTTAAATCTGATACAGACTCTGGCAGTAACACAGTCAAATTTTGGCTCTAATCCCATTTTGTCCCTACCAATAGCATAGCAGTTTTTAAACTAACTGATGCAATCTATACTCCCATTATTTTAAAGAAGATTACCTGAAACATGAAACTTCAGCACACGTTCTTACACAGCGCACACATTTTAAGTTACTTCTTAAAAAAAAGAGAGGGAGAGAAAGGAAAAGAGAAAGAAGGAGAAAGATCATTTTCTTTGCTGCCTTTTATCTTCTGTGGCATAGGGTTTTCTGGATAGATTTCCTTTACAAAGGAAAGTTAAAAACTATCCTTAACAACAAAAAGGATTTTGTTTTTAATGAAAACTCCTGAAGCTACAGATATAAAAAGAATAAATCTGTTTTTATTGCAGTAAAAGCAAATTATTTCTGCAGCAAAATGGAAAGACCTAGATGCATTTTCTCTGTATTTTTCCACAGTTTAAAACCAAAATGGAGATCTAACATTTATAATTAAAACATAGAGCAAGGCTTTGCTAATTATGCATGTTTAATATATATTGCTGTTCTCATATATTATATTCACGATCAACTCTCACATAGTTTAGGGTTTGCAGAATCAGAACCTATAGCTGTTAACATAAAAGTCAGCCATGTACCTAATAATTTCAGATCATTTATTTCCTACCTTCAACTTTCATGCAGTAGCTCTCTTAAATCCGTATGCCACAGTTCTGTAACTATCATTAGCTTGCATAATTTCTTCTTCAGTACTCATCACAAATGGACATCAGAGAAAAAATTATTTGAATCCATTCATTCCAGCTGTTGCCATTTAACTGAGCCGTTTTATTTCAGAAGCATATGATGTATGTAATTATATTATTTTTTAGCATAGTCTTTTGCCACCTGTTTCCTGGAAGCTATCTATTCCCCCTTTTTTCTAGGTGGTGGCTTTCTTCCCCATCCATCCTGCTCTGGTTTGTACAAGGACAGCAGGAATGTCACCTCTCTGAATTGGGTGTGAAATAGCTCCTCTTTTCTGTGTGCTTGCTTCTCTCACTCACACCTTCCCCATAGCCATGTTGCCAGTGGTCTTCACGTGGTTTGACAGGCCTCACAGATACAAGGGGCATTCTGTGACAATTACTGTATTTCACATTAAATTACATGAACTATTTATTTAATCATTTTAAATTCGCATATTTTCTAATGCTCATGTATGTTCACCTTAACCTCATTTAATTTCTCCACTTTCTGATACTGATATCCAGGTCCTTGCAGGAACTGAAACCCTGCTGACCTAAATGAATACTCCTTGGCCTTGCATGTGGTGCTCCAGCATAAAGGACTGAACGAAAAAATAACGAAAAATACAGTGCTCCCAGGACTGCATGATAATAACAATTTTCTGTTGACCTGAAGTTAACTTGGGGAGTATCTGCCCAATAAATGAGATCAAAATGTCTCATTTTTGGGGATCATTAATTGAAACACAGACCCAGATTTACAAAACAGGCAAGGAGTGATACTCTCATGCCTTGCAGCCTGGTGACTTAGATGCTTACTTATACAGGCTATCACCAGCACAGTTCAGGGCTGAGCTGCTCTGCTCCCCTTGGGGAGTTCACATGAAAGCCCACCTTTTCTTCAGCCAGGACAGGCACCTGGAGCAAGGCTTCCTGTAGCCATCAGACAGTCTGCTTCTGTCCCTCTCATAAGCATCACCATTCTATTTCATAAGCTGGCAAAGCAAAGAAAAAAATAGGTACATCACAGAGGCTTTGAACACCAGCTATGGAATTTCTTCAGCTCAGTAAGTGTTTAACTATATGAAGCAAAACAGCTTCAAGGAGAGAGTGTAAAGCACCTGTGGTGGTACATTCTACAGATGAGTAATGAAGGCCCATTTCTGAGAATAAGACTATAGCTCAGGTCTTTACTCTGTATCAGGAAGGAAAGTGATTCAAACCCAATGGCTGTCATATCCTCAACATCAAGATGATGGTGATGATGGCCTTTCTGCCTTTGCAGGATCTGCAAAACATACTTAAGGCATTCTTAGCAATCTAGCACTAGAAAAGCAAGGCTGTTTGTTTTGGAAATGCTGGGGAGAAACTCCTTATCGGTGTTTTGTTTGTTTTTTAGTTCATCACTGCTATTTAAGGAATTCAACCTCAAATCACAAATACATTTGGAAAGACCAAACCTACAACTTTCTGGAAGCAAACTAGTCATCAGAAAAATCCACCCACCTCTGCTTCAATGGGCTTTTTGGCAGGATTGCTGAAGTGAACCTCTGGCACTGAATCAAACCCATTTACAAGAGCAAGTTAAATGCTGTAGAGAAGAGAGAAAAAATATTTAATGCCTCCCTTAGGGCTCAAACACAAAGGCTGGCAAAGAAGGAAAAAAACTCTTGTTGACTGCAGTAGACTTTAAATCTAGCCCAAAGCCGTTAATGAAAGCAAATGCAAAGGAAAAGGAATCAGTTGACGGAACAGCACAACAACTGTGATGAAGGACTTTCAGGAAACAGCTTACTTTCGCAGTCTGCACCTAGGTCCCCATCCCTTCCCCTACCTCTCCTGTCTCTCCCCTCTTATTCAGGATATGAACAGGTGTTCTCTCCAGCACCATCTCAGACCAGCTCTTCACACAACTTGCTTACCGTTTTTCCGGTCTAGTGCTGCAATGAGAACAATCTAAATACTTTCAGGATGAAGCTGAAAACTCAGAAGTATGTTGAGATTATACTGCAGGCTGCCTGCAACAGCAGTGGAACAGACTTGTTGCCCAACCAGACGCCTTCCAGGGCTATGCCTCATGTTTTCATTCCATATCTGAACACAAATTAACAACGTTTGCATTCTATTTCTTGTTTTATCTCAGTTTGCTATTGCGGAACACCTACTCAGTTCTGTGCATGGCTGATTTGTAATTTTTTAAAAATCTAGTACTGTAAAAAAAGACATTTAAAATTTATGTGACTATTTACATGACTACTCTTGTAGACACAGCACTACGGACATCAGCAAGGCTAAGGTACTGTTAAATTAACATAGAGCTCATAATTTTATGTCACCTTTGCGTGAGTAGCTGATAGATTAATATTGCAGGAACCAATCAGTACATTAAAAATTTCGTTGAATTAGGTCTATCTCACATATTGATCAAGATACTCATACACTGTTTCTATGATTGAAAAGAACGTATAAAAGACCTAGAAGTTGGTAGATATTGTTAGGAATAGATTAATCATATTTTCTTAATTCTTTCCACTAATTTGTCAGATAGAATACATAGACCAAGTACAGCTTATTTAACAGAAATGCTTACTGTGTTGTAATGCAGGTTCTTTAACTGGGTTTCCCAGTAAATAAGAGGAAAAAGACTTTTACTGATGAATGGAATGCAAAAATAATACTATATTTAGCTTTCAGTGACCAGTGTCACTATTTGCCAGAGAAAACTAAGAGAGAAACACTGCAAACAAAAACCGTCTTCATTTGGAAACATGTAACAAAACACAAAGGGAAGATACGTCAGACCTTTAACACAAGCTTAAGCCATAAATCAGTAACACTGCTCAGATCACGGAAGCCTCATGAGGCCATGCCCTAAATTAACTTCAATTAAACAGATTAATCTCAGATTGCAAAATTAAAATTGTAGATCAATAAAGGCAATTAATTGCCTTTACTCTCAATTAATGCATTATTTCCTCACATAATATGCTTTTGAGAACTCTGCACAAATTTAAGTCTCAGCATGTAGCAATAGTCAGGAAAATAACATAATTCCCAGCTAAGGTCATTAAGTAAGTATTTGTAAGATGATTCTGTGAGGGGATCTGTACATTCCCTCTAAGTAATCCACACACAGAAGAACTTTTGTTTTCTTGCAAATTACATGGAAAAAGAAAAATTGGGTCTATTATCTCAAATATTGCAAACAATGATCTAATTTAGACCTAATAGGATACTTATGACACAGCAATTACACGGCAATTTGAGGTTAATCACTTAGCACACGCACACATGTAATTATTAATTTTAAAATATTTTTGAAGTAAAGCAATTTTTAGCATAGATACTGGAACCAGAAATTTCTATCAAACAGCAGAATGTTTGAAAACACGTTAAGTGCTGAGCTGGACTGATTATTAATAAAATTAACTTATAAAAAATATGCCAGATCTAATAGCCAGATTCTGCTGAGTCGGTGCAGAAAGACTGGGGTGACAAGAGCCCTGAGGAACTACTAACCAGCCAGCTCCAGAATCAGTCCACAGCCAGACTGCCACTTCACCTCATAAGGTTACACTTAAGCTATCCTTAAATTAGATAGCCAGCTATGTTGCCTACTTGCTGCAGTAACTTTAGAGCTCAGTGCAGGCTGAAAAACCTGCCTGAGAAGTGGGCTAAAGAACTGTGTTGTGCCTCTGCTATGCTCCAGGCTGCAGTGGCTAAACTGCTATCAATATCCAATCTAGCTAGATTAAAGCTCACTAGGGAATGTCTACACAAGCTGCAAACACACCCTTGGCTGAAGGGCAGACATACTCTTAGCTTTAAAAAATATGAACCACATTACCCATAAGTTCAATTCTCAGTTACGCCACACTGAGGCACAGCTCAGAGCAGGGACACTATTGCTGACTGTATGCAGCAGGAGGAGCGCTGTCAACAAAAGGCAGATAAAAATCACAAACATACTTGGTTGAACTTTTGAGTGATGAACACACCTTTGAACCGCTCTGCCTTTGAAAGCCTCTACCCCAACCTCTAGGAGAGCACAGCTGCTTTGTTACCTTTTCTAGTTCATATTTGTAATTCCTAATGCCAGGAGAGATGGAAACCTATTGAGCAGATGGTTGCTGTGCTGAAGGTCAGCTTCAGCATCTCAGAGCTAACCTAAGTATGAAAAAATTGGTGTTTCATAACAGGGCTTCCTGTGTTTCTGTGTCTGCGTATAACTCGACTTTTATGGGACCTATTCCCCATGGCCCCCAATCAAGAGAGCAAGACCTATCTCTGGATTCCTGCTAATCAACAAATGTACCACAACAGGAGCTCTATATCTGTTTATCTTCACATCCATCTCTGTGTACATCATTGTTAATGAGGGCACAACTGAAACGATAATCAGACTTTAATTACAGAAGCATGTAATGGCATTCACAACCCCTTAATTTGCTTGTCATTTTTATAAGTCCTCACTTTCTTCCTACAAAGAAATGAGGTGAGCTAAACACCAGAGATAAAAGACTTCTCAAGGTTTTGGAGAGGAATGACAGAAAGACAAAAAGAGAAAGACAAATAGACAGACAGATAGACAAGAAAGGAAGGGAGGAAGGAGGAAGACAGACAGATAGACAGACAGACAAACCAAGGAAAAAATGCCATCCTTGACACCTATTGTAACAAGGGCCTTGTCTCCAGCTTAACTCCAAAATACTGGCTGCTGTTCTGTTAAAGAACTAAGTATGTCAGAGGATCTCTACCTGTTCAAGTGGGACGTCTGAAACAGCTCACAAACATAGCCATGAAGGAGGCGGATACCAAGAGGATGGCTGCAGAGTCAATAGTTCAATGCCTACATTTAATCTGACACTTCATATCCCATTACTGTACAATAAGCAAGGCAAAGCACAATGAGTATCCAGACTGCTGAATTCTGAATGGATCGAGAGCAAAGCAGATGAACTCTTGGATGCTTATCAAGGAGGAAATAATAACAATAGGTCCTCATTTTCTTAAGTATACACAGCACTGTTGCTAAATCACCCTGGGACTTAAGGGTATGTGCAGCTTGCACCAACTTGTGTAACCGAATAGACATTTATTGTATCACATCAACCTTACAATTTCTTAAGAGGAAAATGTGGCTGCAGATGACATCACTATCCTTAACCTTGCAATCTATGGGTAAGGTCTTGAGCAAGTTAAAGAACCTTGTCTGTTCCTCCTGTACAGCAGGAGCACTTCTGCACTCATGCTGCTAATGACAAGGTAGGGCCAATTGGCATTTTCTCTTCTGTTAGAACAAAATGTTAGGTATTTCCGTAGGGAACAGCAACAGCACAGCTTGGACTCTATGTGCTTTTAATATTTCTATTTGCTTATCCTGTGCTAGGATAGAGTCCTATATATGTAGAGTCCTATAACAATATAACTCAAGTCACTGTAGGACAGATAGTGGCAGCAGAGCATGTACAGGACATCAGGGAGATCACAGGATCACAGAATTGTTTAGGTTGGAAGGGACCTCTGGAGATCATCTAGTCCAACCTCCCTGCTCAAGCAGGGACCTCTAGAGCATATTTCCCAGGATCACATCCAGACGGGTTTTGAATATCTCCAGGGAAGGAGACTCCACTACCTCCCTGGGCAACCTGCTCCAGTGCTCTGTCACCCTCACAGGAAAGAAGTTTTTCCTCCTGTTCAGATGGAACTGCCTGTGGTTCAGTTTGTGCCTGTTGCCTCTTGTCCTGTCGCTGGGCACCACGGAGAAGAGACTGGCCTCATCCTCTGGACAGCCCCCCTTCAGATACTTGTACACATTGATCAGATCCCCTCTCAGTCTTCTCTTCTCCAGGCTCAACAGGCCCAGCTCTCTCAGCCTTTCCTCACAGGAGACGTGCTCCAGTCCCCTCATCATCTTTGTAGCCCTCTGCTGGACTCTCTCCAGTAGCGCCATGTCTCTCCTGTACTGGACACAGTACTCCAGATGTGGCCTCCCCAGGGCTGAGGAGAGGGGCAGGATCACCTCCCTCCACTTGTGGGCAACACTCTGCCTAATGCACCCCAGGATCCCCTTGGCCTTCTTGGCCACAAGGGCACATGGCTGCCTCATGTTTAACTTGTTGTCCACCAGCACTCCCAGGTCCTTCTCGGCAGAGCTGCTTTGCAGCCGGTCAACCCCCAGCCTGTACTGCTGCATGGGATTGTTCCTCCCGAGGTGCAGGACCTTGCACTCACCTTTGTGGAACTTCCTGAGGTTCCTCTCTGCCCAGCTCTCCAGCCTGTCCAGGTCCCTCTGAACAGCAGCACAGCCCTCTGGTGTGTCAGCCACTCTTCCCAGTTTAGTATCATCAGCAAACTTGCTGAGGGTGCACTCTGTCCCTTCCTCCAGGTCATTGATGAATACATTGAACCAGACTGGACCCAGGACTGACCCCTGGGGGATCTGACATGTCATTCTTATGACTAGAGTAGCATCATAAAACATCCATTAGATGAGAAGATATTCATGTAATCTAGCGACTGTGGCATTTTCAGAGGTCAAACAACAAATGCATGTTGCAGACCTTGTCAGTGAAAGCTGAATTCATGCAAGAATATTTTCTGAAGTGGTCCTTAACGCAAGAACACCCTAAAATGCTCCTGGAGAGCTTCACCAAAATAATCAAAACGCTTCTTTGAACTAGGTGGACTTTGTGAAAGAAGTGGAAGATGCAAGATTCGAAATTTCATCTTTGCATTTTAGACACCAAGCTGGATTTCACCAACATAAGCAAGTAGTCAGTAGGACTGTAAGCATGACTAAGTCCATCACAGTAGGACCACAGAAGAAAACTCAGTCTCGCAACTGATCACATTTACATAAAGTGTAAATTTGCCTTTAAGCTTTTTTTGGCCATTTTAATCATATCCAGCCTATTCATAAATGTCCTTAGCTAAAAGTAATTTAGAACATCTCAAGTGGATCTGCCTGGCCAAGTTCCAGGGCTCATATGTATCTTGCTTCCTAATTCTAACATCCTGCTGGGGGTATGAGGCCTTGGTATAAACAGCCACCAGGGAACACTTTCTATGGCCCAGTCCCAAACTCTTGACCCAGTGTATACGGGCAAAGTATACTGTGGCAATATCCTGCTTCCCAAGGTCAGTGAGGAACTCCTTGAGAAGTATTAACAGGTGCCAAACCAGAAGCACAAGATAGCTTAAAGCTGCTTGTATTCACCTTCCCTATCTCTTCCTGTCATCATCAAAAGCACTCAAGCTTTTTCCAGGATCTTTCAGCATTAAAGATTCAGTGGAAAAATTGGCTTCACCCAGCATTTCTCCAGAACGGAGATACCACTTTCAATATAGTCATTTTCACAAGGAAAGGCAACTAATAGATGAGAGAGACCATGCAAGTACAAAGAAGCAAAGGAGTTCAGAGAGAGTAAGTTTTGCTACAACTCCTAAACAGCTGAAACCATGTTGTGGTAGGTATGAGAGCAAGAGACTGACAATAGAAGGGTGCATTTATACATCTATTTTTTAAAAGTGATTTCCTCATCGATCCTTTTTCAGCACCCTGAAGCAACATCAGTGGAACAATATAGACATATATTAAAAATGGCCTTAGATCAAGTACAGGACTATCATAATTGACCTCGCAGTGCACTCCCTGAGAGAATGCACAGAGCGGTTTACAATGACAGCAAAGCCCTGAGAGCTAACTTCAGGTCTTATATCCATTTGAGGACAATTTACAGTAACAATTTAGTAATCTGAAAATAAAATACATTTAGTGCAAGCTAAAAGTTGGGGATGAAATGTTTATTATTTACATTTGGTTTTACAGCTTTAACATTCACAAACCCTAAGTCAACAAAAGACTAAATCAGCTCCCTAACGTCAACAAGGGAGAATTAACGATCTCTTTCTTGTGGATGTTAGAGAAGTAAACGTATACTGTAAAGCATACATACTACAAAGTTCATCTCTGGCTCTAATAGGCTGATTTTTTCACACTTAAAACACAAAAGCACTTGTGTACTTTTCCAATAAACACATGCTTCTGATCTTTATTACATCTTATTGCTATTAATAATGTATACTAACATAAACATAATTGGTTACTCTCACTCTGCATGTTCTATTGAAAACACAATAAAATATGGGCTGCCTAACAGGCTTTTGTAAAGAGCTTTCATGATCGAGGTGATAGTTCAACTCTAGCTCTGCTGACCTATGCATTAAAACCCAACATATATCATCATCTGGTCAGTGACCCATATGAAACAAGCTACTTGTTTTAAATGCACAGCCACAGCAGACATCAGGGTTCATAATACCAGGTGCCACCAAGGCTTTTCAATGGACAGGAGTCCTGAAGAGGCACAGAGAATCCAGAATCCTGGGTTGCATTCACCTTTGAGCCTGCTGCTCCTCAGAACCAATGCAAACTCACTTCTGGTGCAGGTTGAATCTCTGCCTGCTCTTCCCTCCATTTGACACTGAGTGCCAGATCCTGCATATATATTCAGTTAATGCTGAAAGCCTGATGTTCTACCATGGTGTATGAGGGGTACAAGAGGGGTATTCTCTTATACCCCTCATGTGTCGAGGGGTATAAGAGTCCAGTTGGTCATATATATACATCATAAGGTTTTGTAGAGTATTTTATAATGTCAGGACAACTCTGAGAGTTAACTTCAGACCTCTTTATCCATCTGAGAATTACTCTGTTGGTAGTATTTGATGAATGCACCAATAACTTCAGCCTCTACCACTGTCTTTTGGCCAAGTTATTGATAATAAAATCTGCTGGGCTCAGAAGGATTTTCAGGGAATGACACGCAAATCTCTGCTCTTTAAAAGAAAAAGAAGGGTAGAGGTAAAAACAAGTACCAAATAAAATAATGACAGATTCTTAAATTCTCATCAACTGCTAAGGTAAATCTTTACATATACTGGAGAAATTTGAGAAAATTATTTAGATTTTGAAACAATGTTTATTTTAAAAAAAAAACGAAACAAAACAAAAATCCAAAGAAAACAGGCAGATATGAGTTCTAAGGAAATTAAAACTTAATAATCTAAAATAAGTTCTTGGAATTTATCATTGCTGTAGCAGGTTAGAAAAACATAATTAGTTTAATATGAAATCTTGAATGCATTTCAAAATATTGAAAAAAATAATTGATCCTTTTTTTATACGTAAATCTTCAATTCTTGCTGCTTTGTCTTATGATGTCTTCAGTTTGACAGCATGCTCTTTGTGACATAAGCCTTATCTGGGAGATGCCAAACCTTGGGCAGCTGAAAACCTAGTAAAATATTTTCAGATTTTCCAAAAATAATTGTCATTGCTCTATAAAAGACACTAAGCAGGTTTTAACACATAGTATGAATAGCCACCCTTTCTTCCCTTTTTCTGCTCTATGATAGTGAAAATATTTTGGTTAATATGAACAAATCAGTTCAATCCTTCCACAGACCCATGATAGCATTTTCCTTTCTGTGGAAATCGGGACACAGGAAGAAGAGAGTCCTGTATACATCTATGTCTCCCAAAGACAGAGCTGGGACATAAATAGGAGACATCTGAATCTAAAAACTGGAAACATTCCTGGGCTTAGTAATCCAAATGTAGCCTCTGAACTACGTTCTCTCCCACAGGCTTCTATATTCACTTCATTTTTTCCTGTCTTAAAAAGAACATCATTTGTTTCTGGGACTGGAATACCTCTCTCTGGTCTGGTCTCAGGCCTGGGGTTTTGCAAGCCCACCAGCAATCTTCTCAGGAAGAACTGGGAACTGAGCATACCTCTCCATTATTAAATGCAACAGAGAGATAGGCAGAGAGTTTGAGTGCTGGACCTCTGCTGCTCCACCCTAGTGCATGGTTCAAGGGAGCACGTTCTTTCCTGGCCCTGCTTAGGACCACTCCAATTAGCTCACTCTGAGACAACACCCAGGCATGGTTCAGGTGATGCTTCATTCCAGAAGCCTCTTTATCAATGAACACAACTGTAGCAAGTGGATTCACTGATTCCCCTCACCAAGAGCTTTTTAATAGTCTTCAAGCCGACTTTGCACCTTAAAACACGAACAAGTGTCTTCCTGCCATGCCCTAAAGCATGCAGCATACATCCTCAGCTTCATGCTAAAAGGATAATCATCATGTAATAATTAAGTCATTAGCAATAATTATGTTTAAAAAGTCATAAAAAGGGATAATTATGACAAAGCCACAGGAACATCACATGGAACTTAGAAGAGATGCCTATCCAAATACTACATAGCCTGGATTCAGCTGATCTGCTCTTAAAAATTTGCCTGAAGGGTTCGCCTGAGGTAGTGTGCGTATAAGTTTCTTGGCCTCAGGAAGAGTTTTTCTGTCCTTTATCCAGCAGTACAAAAGTTGTCCAAGAGATTAGCTAAGACTTAGAAAACATATGCTATTGTTTTGTGCAGATCTACATTTTCTTGTCTATGACCAATGATCCAAACAAGGCTGACAGTTCTGTTTTTAGTTGTCTTCTGCCATACTGAAGGGTCAAAGCAAATGCAGTAAAAGCATTTCAGTAGATAATTACTTGTGAATCTTTCTGCCACATTGGGCTTCATGTTAAGACTATTTCTCCAGCATGCATACCACCTGACCCATTACTGTTCTGAATATGATAGAGGGTATTCAACAGAACAAGAAGTAGAACATAGCAGAAGAGGAGTTGAGACACAAAGAGGATGAGGCGATCCCAACAGGATGTAGATTCATCAAGACTCATAGTGGTTCAGGGTGTCTGCTTTGCTTCCCAAAAGATATACTATATTTCTCCATTACAGTCTCACCAGATGATCCCCAAGGTTCTCCCAAGGACATATGGTTAAAATATTTAAATTCACATGAAGCAACAAACTCAGATGAGCTACTTTGTGAATAAGTGAATAAGTGGTCTGCTTGGTTATGTGGCAAAATAATTTAAAATGTTCCTAAGAGAATGACATTTCCCAGATAATTTAAGAGAAATAGAAGAAGAATACATCTGAAAAACACTCTGACTTTAGTACATGGCTATGCATCTTAAGAGTTGCTTTCAACACTAAAGATGAATCCATCTATACCTGAGCTGATTACCCTAGACTTACCTTAAAGTCAGTGGAAGGAAGTAGGATCTGTGGGACATGGTCCTTTTCATTCCAAAGCAGATGTGTGTATTTGGTCAGTAAATAGCATCCTGAAAGTGCCTGCTTTTCTCCATTGACTAGAAAGGGAGTTTAGAGTGACAAGATTAGATATAAACCTCTATACTGTAGATGTTTAAAGTTAGATTAGATGAATCCCATCCTAGATACCAATAATTCCCTTTGATAAGGTGTGATTGGGCTCAATGAAAGGAGTTTCAGAGTTAGATTTCAGATTTTCAATGCACAAGACTGCTAGGTTCCCTGCATCCAAAGCTGGAAATACTGATTAGAGACTTATTCCACAATGCTTGTTCAGAGCACAAGTGTATATGCGCGCAAACATATGCACCCAAAAGCATGAGAAGAAAGAGCAAATATGGAGTGGCAGTTCTCTAACAGGGTCTATACCCACACACAGACACACATACGCACACACACGTATGTACCCTTAACTCTGCCTTTGATGGAGGTGCTAGGTTTTCGTGAGGTAGTTGGTCATGATTAAAAATTATCTTGCTTACTTCAAGCAAGTTGTAAGATGACATTAAGAATTCCCTCAGTCTGTTACACTGATTCATTTGTGTCTATGATGTTGAAAGCAAGGAGAAAAGACCCCTCAGTAAATGTATTGTTACTACCTATCACTCAGATGGCAGCTCTACCTAGGGGCATACAAACATTAACCAGAGAGGCCATCTGTGTCTGAATAGCTCACTGTCCAAGTCTGTGAAATAACTCAGCCCAGTTCAGTGCAGCACTCTCTATGATGAGTTTATTAAAACTCTGTACATTGACCTTAATTTTTTTATCTGACAGTATTTCAATGTGGACATGCTTTTTTCATGCTAAATCTGGCAGTGGGTATATTGGTAAATTTTTTTATTGAATTCTCCCTAAAGCTTCTTTTCAGCTCTCTGGAAATGACATTCTTGCAAAAGACAAGATGACAAGATTTGCAAATACATGAGATCCTTCTCTTAATGCAAGTAACAAAAGTCTGTGATTGAGCAGACTAGTGTGTCACTGAATTGACAGCTCATCATCTGCTTTCATGTTCTTTTTGGTCTTTGTTCATGTACTATTGATACTGTTACGTTTTAAACAAAAATGCCCCCTAAAACAGGCTTATATTAAGAGATAGTTATTTACATGTTCAGTATCACCTATCAGATCTGTTTACCACAAAATGGAACTGATTCACGACTGAATCCTCTATACCCCTTTATCTCAGCAGACCTCCATGCCTGCACGCTGTTACAGGACTGTGATGGACCACCCATAGATAGCAACCTGCAGGAGAAAAGCTGCACCCTTGATAGTGTGCTTCCTAGCAAAACGACTTAGATGTTGTATTGTGCCACTTGAGTGTTTAGCGCTGCTGCTATTTGACAAAGATCATCTCCACACACAGACTGTGATTCCAACTGTGAATTGTGGCTGTGTGGTTCACACAGCCCACTATAAAAATAACACTGATTCAGGTTGCAGCGCTCTAAGCTTTCTGATACACTGGAGAGCAGAAACCAGATCACGGTGGAGAATTTCTATGCCGTTTCTGACTCCTACTTTTTTGAGAGAGGACAGTGAGGCAATATGTGATCAAGGTAAGGATATCTGCAGTCCTTTTTCATACATACACATGCATGAAAGTAAGTGGCATCTTCATAACAGCTTTTTTTAGTGTAGTAAGTGGATGACTAGGAGAACACAGCAATATTTTATAGCTTCTGCCTTTTCATGTCTGTAACTCCAATTCCCTTGTGTGGGGATGTATACGACAAACTGTAAATCTGTTTAGTACTTCCAACCAAAATGAAGCAATAATAACCAGTGTTCAAATACATATGTTATAATTTAATTGGGCTGTATTGTAGGTCTCAAGATACCAGGAAATAACTGCTTGATCCTCAGCACTGGGGAAGGGAATCCAACCCCCTGTGGATTAAACATAGTAGCCAATAAAAATCATAATTTATGAAAATACTGCAATTACACATGAAAGTCAGCCTTTCCAGGTAGCTTTCCTTGTGTTTCACAAATGTTTAGACAGCCTAATCTAACTGCATTTTTAGAACTGCTATTTTCAGTGAGACCCTTATGAACTGTACTGTTAGACTTGGTTAGCATTCTTGGCCCAGGTTAGCAATGGAAAATATTTCTTATCTGATTTGGCTATATTTATAAGTTAAAGACATTTTAAATGTATTCTGTCTTTCAAAACTTATTTTTCTTGATATATAAAAAATAATTGCACTGGTAAAGTATCAGAAAAATTGCCCGTGAACATTTGTATGATTGTCTTTGATGCTACTCTGCAACTCTTTTGCATTTTATGTATGAATAGCAATGTATTTTACATACATAATCTAGATTTATATAGCTAGATTTTTTGCAGTATTATAAATAAATGTCACAGGATGTACTCAAAGCTCCACCACTCAACCATTAAGCCAGAAATTGACAGATCAGCAAGAGGGTATAGGAGCTATGTTTATATTTATATGCAATGTGATTAATATCTCAATATTGCTGTTTCTATCCATTCCTTAGAAGAGTGAGGGGAGGAAAAATGATCCCATATGAAATCACAAGCTCAATTTTTTGGCAAACTGGTACTAGTGATATCTCAAATGTAAGAGCCAGGCCTAGAGCGCACCTCCCAGAGGCAGCGAACAGACGCAGCGGTTTGCACAGCAGTTTGCGCAGAAGGGCACCAGAAGGCAAGAAGGCACCTTCATTTTCCACAGCGGTGTGTCCTTCCCCAGGCATGGTCATGACATGACATGCTGCAGAGCACATTCCCCAGTGGCTGTTTGAGGTTTTTCACCAGCTGTGCTTGAGGCTTCAACCCGGACAGACCCTCTGATAGCAGACGCAGCTCTACAGGTGTCAGGCTGCAGGGAGTGCCTGGGGCTGCTCTGTGAGGCCTGGGCTGTGGCTGCTGGAGTTGCTGCACCAACTGTGTCTGAAGCCTGAACCCAGACAGACCTTCTGACAGCAGATGCAGCTCTACAGGTGTCAGGATGCAAGGAGTGCCTGTGGCTTCTCCGTGAGGCCTGGGCTGACAGTCAGCTCTCCTGCACAAAGTGTGTTGTGGTTGACCAGTTGTTTTGCAGGTAAAGTTGTTACGGGAGGAAGTCAGTAGGCTGCGTAGCATCCGAGAAGACGAGCAAGAGATAGACAGGGTATTCTCGGAGACTGTGCAGCTCCAGGAGTCCCCACCCCTCACTGCAGTGGAGTTGTCAGACGGCTCTGTACCGTGTGTAACGGTGCATCATAACGCTGTTGAAGAAGGGTAGAAACTGGTGACCTCTCGTAGAAGGAGAAAGGCTCTTGCTCTTCCTCAAGACTTGCCTTTGAGGAACAAGTTTAGTGCCCTCCAAGCTGAGGAGGAGCTGGGCATGGCTTCAAGAGAGGCAACTGGCCTGGCAGCCCCTGTGCCATACGGGAACACCTGGAAGAAGGAGCAAGTGATTGCTGTGGGTGACTCCTTGCTGCAGGGGACAGAGGCACCTATCTGCTGACCTGACCTCTTGTCCAGAGAGGTTTGCTGCCTGCCAGGAGCTCGAATAAGAGATGTCATGCAAAGACTGCCAAGGCTTGTCCATGCATCGGACTACTACCCTCTGCTGCTCTTCCATGTGGGCACTAGTGACACGAAAGGCAAATTGGAAACCATCAAACGAGACTTCAGAGCTCTGGGGGTGGTGGTCAAGGGTCTGGGAGCCCAGGTTGTTTTCTCCTCAATCTTGCCTGTGAGGGGAAAGGACGGGAGGAAGAGTAGACGAGTTTTCCAAGTTAACAGCTGGCTGCGCCGCTGCTGTTGGCAGTAGGGTTTTGGTTTCTATGACCATGGGACCCTGTTTGAAGATCAACAGCTGATGGGGAGAGATGGGATCCACCTCACTAAGTGGGGCACAGGTGTCTTTGCTAACAAGGTGGCCAGCCTGGTACGGAGGGCTTTAAACCAGGAAAGATGGGGGAAGAGGAGTGTTACAGAGATAGGGTAGTCAGTAAAATGCTGCTCAAGTTGGGATGCCTCCAGCAGGTGCATGCAGCCAGGGGAATGCACATAAGACATGACTATGGAGGATCCTCTTGCACCTCTCCTGGGAAGCTTACATGTTCGATTGGCTCTCTGAAATGCCTGAACACCAATGCAGTCAGCATGGGGAATAAGCAGGAGGAGTTAGAGATCTGTATGCAGTTGCAGGGCCATGATCTCATTGCAGTTACAGAGACAGGGTGGGATAGTTCACATGACTGGAATGCTGCCCTGGATGGCTATGTGCTTTTTAGGAAAGACAGACCAGGCAGGCGAGGTGGTGGAGCTGCCCTTTATGTGAGGGAGCAACTAGAATGTGTGGAGCTCTGCCTCGGGGTGGATGAAGAGCAAGTTGAGAGCCTAGGGGTAAGGATTAAAGGGCAGGCTGACATGGGTGACACTGTTGTGGGGGTTTACTACAGGCCACCTGATCAGGAAGAAGTCGTCGATGAGGCCTTCTACAGACAGCTGGAAGTAGCCTCACGCTCACAGGCCCTGGTTCTCATGGGGGACTTCAAGCACCCTGACATCTGTTGGGAAGACAGCACAGCTAGGCACAACCAATCGAGGAGGTTCCTGCAGAACCTTTTTGACGCAGGTGGTGGAGAAGCCAGTGAGGAGAGGTGCAATGCTAGACCTTGTACTAACAAACAAAGAAGGTCTGGTTGGAGATGTGAAGGTTGGAGGCAGCCTTGGCTGCAGTGACCATGAGATGGTGGAGTTCAGGATCCTACGAGGAGGAAGCAGGGCAATAAGTAGGATCACAACCCTGGACTTCAGGAGAGCTAACTTTGGCCTCTTGAGGGACCTACTTAGGGGAATCTCATGGAGTAGGGCCCTAGAAGGAAGAGGGGTCCAGGAGAGCTGGTTAATCTTCAGGCATCACCTCCTCCAGGCTCAAGATCAGTGCATCCCTCTGAGGAAGAAATCCAGCAAAGCGGGCAGGAGACCTGCATGGAGGAGCAAGGAACTCCTGGCAAAACTCCAACAGAAGAAGGAAGTGTACAGAATGTGGGAAAGGGGACAGGCCACTTGGGAGGAATACAGGGACATTGTCAGAGTGTGCAGGGATGCGACGAGGAAGGCTAAGGCCCCTTTGGAATTAAATCTGGCAAGGGATGTCAAGGACAACAAGAAGGGCTTCTTCCAATACATCAATAGCAAAAGGAAGACTAGGGAAAATGTGGGTCTGCTGCTGAATGGGGTGGGTGCCCTGGTAACAAAGGATGTAGGGAAGGCAGAGTTATTGAATGCCCCCTTTGCTTCAGTCTTTTCTGCTAAGGCCAGTCCTCAGGAATTCCAGACCTTGGAGGCAAGAGAGGAAGGCTGGAGAAAGGAAGACTCTCCCTTGGTGGAGGAAGATCAGGTTGGAGATCTTTTGTCCAAACTGGACATCCATAAATGCATGGGCCCCTATGGAATGCACCCACGAGTGCTGAGGGAGCTGGCGGATGTTATCGCTAGGCCACTCTCCATCATCTTGGAAAGGTCCTGGAGATCAGGAGAGGTGCCTGAGGACTGGAAGAAAGCCAATGTCACCTCAGTCTTCCAAAAGGGCAAGAAGGAGGAGCCAGGAAACTACAGGCCTGTCAGCCTCACCTCCATCCCTGCAACGGTGATGGAACAGCTCCTCCTGGAGGTCCTCACTAAGCATCTGGAGGACAAGAAGGTGATCAGGAGTAGTCAGCATGGATTCACCAAAGGGAAATGATGCTTGACCAACCTGATAGCCTTCTCTGATGGGATGACTGGCTGAGTAGATGAGGGCAGAGCAGTGGATGTTGTCTGCCTGGACTTCAGCAAGGCTTTGGACACTGTCTCCCATCACATCCTCCTAGGTAAGCTCAGGAAGTGTGGGTTGGATGAGTGGACAGTGAGGTGGATTGAGAACTGGCTAGATGGCAGAGCTCAGAGGGTTTGGTACAGAGTCTAGCTGGAGGTCTGTAGCTGGCGGTGTCCCCCAGGGGTCGGTACTGGGTCCAGTCTTGTTCAACGTATTCATCAGTGACCTGGAGGAAGGCACAGAGTGCACTCTCAGCAAGTTTGCTGATGATACTAAACTGGGGGCAGTGGCTGATACAGCAGAGGGCTGTGCTGCCATTCAGAGGGACCTCGAGAGGGAAAGTAGCTCTGCCGAGAAGGACCTGGGAGTGCTGGTGAACAACAAGTCAAGCATGAGGCAGCAGTGTGCCCTTGTGGCCAAGAAGGCCAAGGGGATTCTGGGGTGCATTAGGCAGAGTGTTGCCAGCAGGTGGAGGGAGGTGATCCTGCCCCTCTCCTCAGCCCTGGGGAGGCCACATCTGGAGTACTGTGTCCAGTTCTGGGCTCCCCAGTACAGGAGAGACATGGCGCTACTGGAGAGAGTCCAGCGGAGGGCTACAAAGATGATGAGGGGACTGGAGCACCTCTCCTATGAGGAAAGGCTGAGAGAGCTGGGCCTGTTCAGCCTGGAGAAGACTGAGGGGGGAATCTGATCAATGTGTACAAGTATCTGAAGGGGGGCTGTCAAGAGGATGAGGCCAGCCTCTTCTGCGTGGTGCCCAGCGACAGGACAAGAGGCGATGCGCAGAAACTGAACCACAGGAAGTTCCGTCTGAACCTGAGGAAAAACTTCTTTGCTGTGAGGGTGACAGAGCATTGGAACAGGTTGCCCAGAAAGGTTGTGGAGTCTCCTTCTCTGGAGATATTCAAAATCTGCCTGGACACGATCCTGTGCAACATGCCCTAGATGACCCTGCATGAGCAGGGGGATTGGACTAGACAATCTGCAGAGGTCCCTTCCAACCTCGGCCATTCTGTGATCCTGTGATTTATAACATTCGCTAACAGGCTAACAAGCATCACAATTTCTTTTATAGGTGGCTACTACTGTATTAGGAGTAAATCTGCAGTCAATCAGCCAACAGGAATCCTGCTGAATTATACTGACCACACTTTGTACGTTCCCTCCACTTTCAATGTTCAAGAAATCATTTGGTATCCCTGCTGATCACCTCTGATGGCAGGGTGCCAGGCAAAAAGTTGTTACTTGTGATCCTGTCACTGTATAACTTTGGCGAAGTTGCATACCTGTTTCTGTTTGCTACTTTCCTGCTTGCCAGCTGCAGAATATTTGGCTTTTCTTAGAAACAGCCTTGAGAGCTTCGAATGGAATATAAAGGTACAACAAGGTGCAGATTTAGTGGACTGTACTAAAGCAGTTAAAAATCACCTCTTGCTCTCACATCAGCTAGCATCAGCCAGTATGGTATGTCTGTTCATGCATCTGACTCAGTTATTGGTGCTCAGTCACATAGTACAACCCATTAAGACCATGGGTGTGTTCGCTCCAACAATCATGAAGGTCTTAACTATTTTTGAGTCTCAGCATAGCATCAAGAAAATGTATTCTAAGTCCATGACCCCCTGGATTTGCCTCCAAAGGCTATGTATTTTCTAGCTTTCCCCAAAAGGCTTAAATAATGCTTTTTTGTCAACTACTGCAGAAAATAGTTACCAAAATTCGCTATCCCCCCACACACTCTGGGCATTGGTCCCAGAACATGCAGATAATTGGGTCTTGCTTATTAGTGTCATCTGGCTAGGAAAAAAAAAAAACTTAATTTCAAATGTAAGTTCACCAACCATATTCTTGCACAGCAACACACAGAAAGGTAGGCTCTGCATAGACAGCTGAGGCTGTTAGAAAATGGAGAGTTTCAATATATTACGTATAGCACTAAGTTTATGATACTTGTCACACTACAAGCCTTTTACTGTAGGAAAGGGTTGAGATTCACTTTACTGCGCTGACATTGTCCAACCCAGGAGACTGTTTTGGGGCATGAGAAATTTCTACCAAAATATATTTTCACCATCCTTCAGTTATACACTGATAACTGTACAATCCACTCAGTCTTTTAACTACTGTTGCTGAAAGGTCATGCACATATATACTTTCAAAAACACCTCTCGTTGAAACCATGTCCTCAGACAGCCTGCCCTCTCAGATAACCCCCACAGAATCAGAAGGGGAGGAATCAGAGTTTTGGGAAGAGAAAGCTGACTATGGGGAAATAGATGCCAACATAAACTGTGTAACCCACACAAGGTATGACCTGATCACTGGTGAGCTGTTGGATATCTTTGTACGTGACTCAGAGTTTATACGCATTAACATATAGTTGCATATTTTCATATATGATAGAAGACCCTTCACAGTCTTTTATGCTGCAGAACATATTATGCACACAGCGTGTGAGATCCCACAACCAGCTTATCAGAGAGGAGTGAATTCTGAAGCCAGTACCAGGAATGTGGCTTGACAAAGTGAAACTGGCATGGGATAGGAAGGAGGTGATTTGTATTTCTCAGTATTCACATATAATGAGAGGAGAAATGGGGTAGCTTTGGCATAATATAGAAATGCAATTAACAGTGACAAGGGGTCTTCAGGAGTGCAGCTGCGCAACACTTTATTAACATGTGTGAACTGTAGTATCTCTGGTGCTAAAAATCCCTTAACTTCCTAGTATAATGTGCATGTAACATAAACATAAACTGATTATCTGAAATTCCAAAACATCTCATCTCCTTTATTCTATGCCTTCCAAATCCCTGTTTTTTCCCATTAACCATTCTTTTCTGCTTCCACTTTATCATTTTTAGAAATGAAGGGTATATCTCAATAATTTTATTTCCTCTTTTTCTCCAGCTCCCACATCTTTAAGACTAGAAATGCATACTTTGGGAAACCCTATGACCTTCCAGAGTAGCTTATCTCCAGCTGCAGTTAACTCCCAAAGCAAGGTCTGAATCCTAAATAACACCACAGACTCTTCTATTATTGTTCTAATAGTTGAGTAATTTGTGATGTATGGGATATGTGATTTAAAGGCAAAAGAGTTCCCAAGTGGTGCTACATGCTTGTAAAGCTTGATATTATCTTCTTCCTCATCTATCCTTTTCATATGAAAGTAGCTAACACCTATGTCTTGTACTGCAAATAAAATCAGTTTCTTATGCAAGTCAAAACAGTGATAGCAATGGAAAATACTGATTTCCCTTTTACAAAGTTAGCAGGGAAAAACGTGTTACAAATGTGAAAGAATTGTGTAGTGCCGAGATTCTGCTAACTCTGAGGGAAACCCTTGACTAATGTGAGGAGCCTGCGATGTGTGGGGAACTGCTGCAAAGTGGAGGGCTTATCAGATGAGCAAGGGCTGCAGGATGGGGCCCGGGATTCTTTACAAGTGATGTAGAACGCACTGCTTCCAAATCCACAGCTTTGCTTCAGCTGCTCTTGTGCTATGCAAAAACAGCTGTGTTCTGAGAGAGCAAAGTCACTGAGACCAGCTGCTTAACTCTAAGATGTGTTTAGCTTAAAGGAATCACCCAGACAATTAAAACAAGTAATTACCTGGAAGTGCATCTCTTTTCGATTTGTGCTGCTCTTTATTTATGGTTTTCATTCACTCCTTGTGACTTCTCTGGTGCTGATAAAGTGCAAATTCTAAGTGAAGATTTTCCCGAGGTTATATCTCACCTGCATTACCCACTGTTATGGGAACAGTAAGAGTAGAGTTCATACTGCAGTCTTCCTCAATCGAGGGCTCTAATAGAATCTCCATCCCTGCCTGTTTCCAAGAAATTTGAAGAATCAGGGTGTTTGTAAGCTCTCTGCTTCAGTCTCTCTGTTTGAAATTGGCCTGTGGCTAGGCTGTTGTGAACTGACTGTCAGGAAAGATGCGCTCTACGCAGTAATGGTCTCTAAAAACCATGTTTCTCTAAAAGAAATGAAATCAAGATGTAGACACATTATTAGTCACTTTAGACTCAAGTGAATACACGTTTTAATCCTATGTTGTTTCTGTTTCAAAATTTGTCTGTAGTAGATTCATAGGTGAAAACATCTGATTACCACTGGTATCTGTAATTCATCTTTGCATTGCAATCTGACAATCAACAAGCATACAGGAGCTAAACGAAGAAAGAATGAAACAACAAGTTTGAAATACCACAGGAAAAATATTATTGTTTGAGCTGTCACAGTTTAATTCTTTCCAGCAAATATCTATTCAGCATCTGCCCTCAAATTAATGCAGTAGATAATCTATGAAAGTATTTGGAATGCCTCCTCACTTACAAGTCTATGTAGCTGACAATTTTACTTTTGCTTCTTTTTTTCCCTCACAAACCATGTAAGTGTAAAGCTTACTGAGCGCTAATTAAGCAGCCTTCCTCCCCCAAAGCTGTAGAAAGTCCAAGCTCTCACTTGAGAGTTTTCTGAATGATGAGACAACACGAATGTTACTTCTAGAAATAAAAGGACATGCTTTTCTATAAAGAAGACAAAGTTTAGGAAGTATCTTCTCTCACCAAGGCCATCCTCCTTTATGACAAAGCTGTTCAGTCCTCTTATTGCTATACTTTGACCTTTCACCGTTAAAAAAGCAGTGAAAATATTACACAGTCAGCTGCACTGTTAATCCATGGTTTCTCTTCCGAGGCACCCAGTTCTTTCCACATAAGTCACCTCCAGATGGTAATTGGGCTCTTCCCGTTCTGCAGTCCAATACCTCAGAGTCACGCTGGGATATCAGGCTGGGATTTCATCTTCCATTTCCTGTTGTTTTGCGGACAGTGGAATTGGAACTGTCCTAAACCGATATTTCAGATAAATTGAGATACTTTGTTCTCATAGAGAGGAACCCAGCTTCCATCAATGGTTGTACTCCTCTGCACCTGAAGCAGAATGTGGGCACAGGTAATTGCCTTTTTTGATATATTTTCAAACACTTAGGATATAGAACATAGCAAAAGCAAATGTTTTTCACCTTATAAAGGTATACCCTGTGAAGAATCATACTCAGTGCGTTCTGTTTCTCTTCTTCCCACACTTCCCTCCCCTCCTCCACAAAATAGTAAGCTTCCTACCTTTAGGAAAGCTGTATGTATTGGATTGCATTGTCCATCTTGAAGTTTAGGTACATATGTTGTACATGCACGTGGCTAAGAAAGAAGCAGGGAGGAAAAAGGCCATTTACAAACATGAAACATGAGAGCTTTTTTAACATGGTACACTGACCTCGCATATTAAATCATATCCTCAGGTGAGCCACTGAATTTTCTCAATAGAATTATCATTCTCATTTAACAAAACTTGAAGAAATATTGAGATATATACTAGCCAGGTTCTACAAATAGCATTATTTCAATGACAGTTTAATTGAACAAATTTTCATATGTGGGGTTTTCCATATGAAGCATATCTTAAAAAGCTTTTCAGAAACAAATTGCTCCATTACAGAATTAAATAACAAATATGGTAGCAAGAAAACAGAGAGATCAGAAGGTATAAATAGACTATATTTCCAACATAGGTGATACACTTGCAGGAGTACAGGTTAGATACTTCACCCAGTAAGAAATACAGAGAAATGGTTTTTTGCATAAGGAAAGATCCATTTGGAAGCAAGTCCAAACCCCAGCAGAAGAACGTGACGGCACTTTCATGCAAGAGTGATGTACCTACTCACATACATATAGCAGTAGATGTTACTGGGATACAAAGTGATCAGTTTGTAAGAAGGGGTGTAGGACCACTATTCAAAAACAGTTGGTTTTCCTTTGTTCCTCTGAAGTTAGCTGCAACACCCTATATAAATGGAGAAGGGGTTGAGGAAGACTTCTTTAGCAGTGGCATTATGGCTGTGGCAAATGAAATTATAATGGCAACAACACAAATATACAGTGAAATCGCGGAAAAAGAAAAGTTCAAAGGAAAAGATGGAGCCAAGACAACAAGCAGGAAAAAAAAAAAGGGACACCTGGGTGAGGTGGAAGAGTCTGAAGTTAATATTTAAAACAGTTCCTCCCTCTGCATGTTTCAGACACGTACAGACAGTGGAAGTCTGTAATGTCCCGTTACAAAGAGGGAAGGTATGGAGAGAAGTCTCATCTCCTCTCTGCTTGACAGCTCTAGCACAAGATCATTTTTTTCTGTAACTACTTACATATCTAGGGATTCTTCAGAAGACAACAGGGAAATAGGAGAAAAATTAATAGCACGTATGGAAACGTGATTGATCTTCCACAGAGTTTAAAGTAAGCAGGAACTAAATCAGGTTATACTAAGCAGGTGCTATCACTGTTCACACAGTGTTGAAGCAGATCAAGTGAAACTTAAAAGAATTCAAATTTTAAGCAACACTACCCTCCACTGGAAATACTAGCCTTGTCTCCAGAAATTACAGGCAAACCAGAGGAACCACCACCCATGGCTCGATGCTCACTGGCAGGGTGGAAAATGCTGGTGTTCAAAGGGTTACATCACATTGTTTTATACAAAAATATTCTGTGTAGAAATCAGTGGCAATTATGAAATCTCATCCATGCAAGTGATGTGACTAGATCTTGAATAAATAAAACCAATGAAAACATCCACCAGGAATAGTAATGCAGTAAAATATTTTTTCCAGTGGATGATTACTTGGCTTACCATTATTTGGAAGTGTTTCTGGTTAAGAGGCAATTCCAGATGTACATTGGAAAAGCCTTTCATTCTCCTTTCCCCCAAATAAAAAGACAGTGTAAGTATATTTAAGTTAGATGTTTAAGTTTTCCAAAATATACATCAGTCCTCCCTAAAAGGAAAGTAATGAAGTTTCTTTGGAACTTCCTGAAGCATTATATAACAGCCTTAAGGCTATTATACAGATTCGTCTCTCTAAAACAAAATAAAAGAGGCCAAGCTAGTTAGTGCGAGGGACTAGCATATTATCAAGCCATTCAATTGTAATAAACAAGGTTAAGAGGTCAGGAGAAGACTACCTACGTCTAAATGTCGACAGATATTTTCTATCACCTTTTCTCAGTGGAAAGCTGTTGCTGAATATGACCACCTTGCTTGGTAGAGCTCTTTTCTTTTCAAAGTTAACAATTATTTAGGGATTATTCCTGGAAACAGTTGCTGCTGCGCTCATGTCCTTTTCTGAAGGCCTGCTGAATTTAATAAACAAAGCAAAAGGAAAAAAAAAATCCTCGTGATGGGTTTGACTGCTATTATAGAGTATAACAGAAAACTGCATTTCTTCCTAACAATTCTTAACAAAGGGTCTAAAAGGGTCTAAAAGCTATTCAAAGCTAATGCAACTTTTAAGGAAGCCCCCAAATTGTTACTGTTTCATTCCCAAGTTATCCTACAATATATTTTCCTCATTGGATGTCCCACAGACCACACAGCAGGCTTCACAAGATTGTACTGCGTTGATATATAGCTACAGTAAAAAGCTGATACAGAGCTGGCCATAACTGCCTGAAAAATCCTGAAGAAGGAAAAATGTCTTCATTTTCCTCTGTGGTAACAGAACCTATCCAAATATCACAGGATCATAGCCATGATCTTTCCTGGGCTCTGCTGACTGATCTCTGCTTCTTATTCTTACCTTTGACCAGAAAGTTCTGATCCGCAAACAGACCAAATGAAGCTCCCTGGCTAACAGACTGCACAATGGTTACTGCACATTTGCAAGAAATTATCTTTCAACAGACACTGTGTGTTCTGCCTGGAGAGGACAGCACGGAGTGCAAGAACTCTGTAACCAAACAGTGACAACTTCCCAAACTGAGTTTTGCAGTTGATCATATTGCCGTCGCTTTGAGTAGTATAAAGCTGTCATTTTTAGCAAATATTTTATCAAAATACTGAAGTGGTAATTTTCCTGAGATCACTAAACCAAAGTAACAGAGCATTTTTCATAGATAACTTGTTGCAGACATTGCCTACAGAACACTTTTTATTGTACACATTGGATAAAAATTAAGTAAAATGAGTTTAGAATTGGTAATGTCAAAGCTCTGTTAAGCTTATGTGTACTCTACTACTACAAACAGCCAATAAATGTATCCAGTGTATTCCAGTGCTATACAATAAGTATTTTTATATTTCAAAGTTTGAAAACAAGTGTCATTCCAGCCCAGTTTTTACACGAAAAAAGAATGCCTACAAAAAATAAAGGAGATCTCAGAAAGGCTCTGGATGCTGAAGCTTCAACAGATGAGAAGTTACTGAAAAATAACACAATGTTATTTCATTCTTCTAATAAAAAAATGGCTATATACTGTATGCACCTTGCTTTTTCAGGGAATGAAGGTCAGACACTAAAGAGGAGCGGAAACGATAATTGAAACTCTGTAAAAACACACTGTAAAAAAAATGGACAGAATAACCCAAAACATACCAATAGTTTGGATTATCTGAACTGGTTGCTTTGGGCCCTCTTTATAGCTGATGCAGATAAACACACGTATCACAGGATGATTCATTTTATCTTAAAATAAACAACAAAAATAGGCCAGCAAACAGTACCCTAAAAATCTCTTGAGGTACTATAAGGAGCACCTAAGGTGACCAGATCTGCAGCAGATGCCTCTGCTATGGACTTCTAAGGTTAGGGGAGGTGAATGTCATCCTGAGGGTTTTATTAGGTGTTTTACATCTGAGCACATTCCACAGGCATTGAAAAGGAAGTTTCACAATGGAGAACAAAAAAAGAATACCAGGAAAAAGTCAAGAGGAATTAGACTGAGCATCAGCTTTACAACACAGATTAGATCATAGAATCACAGAATTGTTAATGTTGGAAGGGACCTCTGGACATCATCTAAGCAGATTCAGCTGGAGTAGGTTGCTCAGGGCCACGTGCAATCAGGTTTTGAATATATCTAGGGATGGAGACTCTACAGCCTCTCTAGGCAGCCTCTTCCAGTTCATACAACGGTCATTTACATCAGGGCATCAAAATAAAGTAAGTCAGGATTCAGAATGGTTCCTAGCCCTGCAGTAGTAAAACTTGGAAACACAACCTATCAGCTCAATAACTGAGCTCACAGACTACACTCCAGGTTTTCATGGTGATGTGGGAATGCAGACAACAAGTTTCTTCTGTTACACTCCCAGGGATGTTTCTAAAATAAAGGTCCTCATTCTTTGCACACCTGTGTAAAAATCTGAATTTGAAGCTAGTGAGATTGCACCTGAGAGGAGAAGCTATAGCATTGTTTTGACAGGATCACAGAGTGCACAAGTGGCAATGTTGATTATTCTGTCACTTATTGAAATATGATCAGTAACAACATTATGTACATGTGGATACTCTAAATATTAATTTGAATTAAGGAACAGGAAGAGTCACCTTTCCGTGAATATTTCACTGCCTTTTCCATTTTAAAGTGGTCACTTCACTATGCTCAGAATGTGGATGTATTAGCTCAGCCTGCAAAAAATTACTGCCATCAGTTGTCACTGTGCCTAGTGTTCATGCAGCCATGATGATAGGAGAGTGTGATAGGAGAGGCTTGGGTTACAGCTGCTTTAAAGAGGTACCCAGGTAATTGTAGCAAGAGGCACCTCAGAGGGCAGACAAGGCTTCAGCACCATCAGGAAGAGCTTCTCCTTCATCCTTTTCTTTCAAAGGTAGCACTCACTCTTCTCTCTTCAAATAAGGGGAGCAAACGAGGTGGCAGACGTTTCCCCACTCCCTTCCTCCTCGTATATGATAGTCTAATTGTTACCACACTCCTTCAGGTGGTTGGACAACCCAGCTGAATCCAGTCTTCAGCCTGAGGGAATTCACACCCACATCCCCCACAGAGGGTACTTTTACACTAAATCATAGGTTGCGTTGCCAGCAGGAGAGTGCCAGAAACGCTCCACCTTTTCTCTTTGTGCTGTTTCACTGTTCAGGCACAGCACATGATATTCATTGGCCCAGAAAGGGTAAAAGAAGACACCAGTCTTATTCCTCAGCAAAGACAATATGTGTTTAGGAAGATAGAACCTGCCTTAGTGTAGTCTATGCAGCTTTGCTGTCGCTTCTATCCAATTAATGCTTTCAGGATGAAACCTTGCTCTTACATGCTCAGATAATTGCTTGGTTTATGGATCCCCCAAAGACTCAGGTATAAGACAGGAACTGAGCTGCTTGGCTCTATCAAAACTGATACAATTCTGGATACACTCGAAAAGGAGAGAAGTACCAATTTTCAGGCACCTAGGTTCCACCTATCTCCTTTTTGGAACTGGAGTCTTCTGCTTCTGAAATCACCTTCCACAGCGAACCTATGACAACACAACTTGCCCAATGACAACACAACTTCCCCGCTCACTGATGGCTTTTCAATGTCTGCCCAAAAAGTGCTCCCACAATGAAAGGGCTCCTCACAAATTGTTAATTCAGCCTCAGGATGAACCAATTTTACGTTGGATTTCACACTATCTGCCAGGAAAATGGAAAGATGTGGCAAGAAAAGCCTGTTGACGAGCCTGTAGATGAGAGCACACAGATGACACTCCTCACTTTTCCCGGCCAAAGGGAATAATTTGGATTTAAATCAAGTATAAGTTTAAATCAAGTATAAGTTTATAAGCTATTAGCTACTCAGTGTTTCTAGACAAATATAAGTATTAAATAAGTTTAAAAGAAGCCCTTTTATCTCTTCTATTTTGTTGTTCCTGTAATTTTACTCATACAATCTCTGTTAGCTCCACTAGATAGCTTCCTGCACAAGGACTGAATCAGTTCAGGAACTGGCCCTTAGCAAGCAGTCTGACACTATAAACCAAATCCACAGTCTCAGTATTAAAGAAAACAAACATGCGTATCAGAACTAAACTAAGCTTTTAAATTTCCTTTCTGAAATGAAGTATTACCTATGTTGCATGCTCTTCAAAGACTTTCCGTTGAAAAGTCGTTAATTTTATCACCCCTAACATTCTTTCCTTCCTTCCTTAGGTTTTTTTCATAAATGTGTTCTTAATTATGAGGATAAACCATTGCCACATGTAAGCTCTGCAGCCTATTGAAATCACAGCTGCCCCAACAGACATCGTAGTTTCTAGCACAAGTATGACAGAAAAAAAAATGCTATGTCCACACTTAATTCTCCTTCTACACATCAGAACTGATTTTCTAAACTTCTTGTATATGTCCATTTTATCTCCATACTAACCAAAATAAAAATTTAAAAATGAAATAAAGAAGAGAGGCTGAAAAGGAGTGGGTTCTGCATGCGAAAGCAGTTGTATATTCTTTCAACATGCGGCTTCAAATGTATCCATAACTATTTTACAATGATATTTTAGGAGAAATTTTTCATTTAATGTTTTTCTTCAAGCATGCACTACTTATTCATTTCTATGATGTATTTCCAGTCGTGTTCAACTTCCTCACCCAATTACAATTTGCAACTAAAGTACGAAACATCATGTCTTAAGACATTAAGAAAAAACAATTAGTCTTCCTCCCTGTTCTTTTTCTCCTAGGAACAGTTGTTTCCTGCCAGAATGGAGAAATCAGACAGTTTGCATCCAGATACTGTATTATAATCAGTTGTTCATAATTCTAGGGATATTGTAAGCTATGTGGTCAAGGAGATTTTTGGTTGGGGATAAACCAAGATTTTCTCCAATTTTACTTCTTTAAATACTCTATATTGGACTGAGCCACTCTTCTAACAGCTGCTTCTACAGGTCTCACTCAAATCTAGTCAATGCATCTTGTAGGATAACTTTTGTTTAAGTAAACTATGTGTTGATAATCATCTATGTTTGTGTTTTGATTCATACACTAACTTCATTTCACCTCATACTTTGCTTCACCTGCTTCTGTTTTTCTCTGCTACATCTGATCCTTCCAGTCTTTCATCTTCTCCTCTTTGCCTCCCTTTGCATCAATGTACTATAACATGAAAGTGCCCTTCCACAACTATATTCTACTTTTAATTTCTCTCTGCTCTCTGTCTAAATCCTTAAAGTCTCCAGCCCAACTTTACTTAAGCATCTTGGCATTAACGTAGGATGTAGGTCCTCAAACATGAATCAACATGCAATTGTGCCACATCCTGTACAAATACAAAACAAAAAGACTGTTAAGTCCTAGAGAACTTACAGCACAGCCATATAGTACACTAAGACAAAGATCAGCACAGATGGATGGGGAAGTAAAGAAACCAATAAGACAATCAGGTCATGACAGGCAGTGGGCTCAGCACAATCTCAAGCTGTTATTAAATTTACTGTAGGCAACCGGGCAAAGCAAATTCCTATGGAGGGATTTGAAAACATGGATTTCTCTAAATAATCCAGTCAAAATTAACAAAGATTAATTTTAAAATGCTGCACTAGAACACATCTAAAATATAGCAGATAAAGAAATGGAGGCTGAAGACACAGATGAGTATGGCAACTCAGTTTTATCAGTGTTGATTTATGGTGTGATAACACAGGAAATCATTGTAATCATTATTTTTCCCTGCATATCATTCTTCTGTTACTTATTGTTATCTGCTCTAGCAATGGATATGCTTGCTGCCAAGATACCAGTCTAACAGCTGTATCTGGAAAATCATAACCTCCCTTCCGTTGTAGAACTCCCTTCAATTAAACAGAATTTCACATGAATGCAAGATTCTTCCGGGATAGATACAAATGCAAGATTGCAGGCTCAGTTTTTAGACTGTTTAAGCAGGGATCAAATTTTTTTGACTCTGTGAAACGCAGAAAACACTGTGGACAGCTATAAAAAGCTTCCGCAGTCAGGAAAAATGTTCACATCACAGAGAGCATTTAAGGATTGCAAGTCAATATGACAGGAGGGTGAAGAGAGTGAGAGGGAAAAAAGTCTATTTCATTTGTGAGAGCAATAATAACCTCTAAGTCAATCATTTCCTGGCAGTTAATGGCCAGAGGGATTAAGAACCCCTCCAGATGGCCATTAACTGCCGGGAAATAGCCAACTTATTAGCCATTAGTGCTTAAAACACCATTAGGATATTGCCCTTCATTAGCTACACTCACATTGTGTTACTATGCGCTGAGTATATGAGCGCAGTAGAAACCCTTAGTTTGAAAAGACAACAAAAAAGAATGCAGGTACAAAAATAGCACTGAAATAAACATGTTTCGCTTATGCACAGAACTGTATTACTGTGAGAACCGTGAGAATGTGGTGTTCACGGAAATCACTGAAGGGACAGTCAACAATATAAGCTTCTACACACGAATCCACTTACGCGTGTTCTCTTATGTTCTGAAGGGACCACCTCCAGGGGTGAAAGGTTAGGCTCCATGCCAAATCAACTCATGGTTTCCTTGCTAAGACATTTAAAAAAGTATGTGACTGTTGAGATTAGGTTACTTGACCAATGTTAACAGCACTAAGACAAAAATTCCAAGGCACAAAAAACACAACCACTTAGTTTTAGGGTGCAGATGATATATATAGTATATATACACACACACATATACTTGTTAATGCACTCAAAGAGAGACTAAAATATTCCTCCTTTATCTTCCAAACAATCTCTAGTCACAGAAAGCCATAATTTTGTGAATCATATGCTGTAGATACATGTAACTACTTCTAGCTATTGATACAAAAAATTGTGCGGTAAGACTAGCTGGCCAATCCATAATTAATTTGAGCCTGATTTATCAGAAAATCTCAGAAGCTGAAGACAGATCAGTAAACTATCTTTGAAAATATTATTCTTATTCTCTTTGTATGTGTAAACCAACATACAAACAAATTTGAACTGAAAGAAACAGTTTGTGAAGTTATAGGTGAAACAACTGTGGAAAAATAACTTTTAGATGTCACCACTGCAAGCTAATCAAAGTGTAACAGCATTAAAGGGCTATCTTCAAATGAACAGTGAGTGCCCCAAGGCTCTGTTAATTCTATTATTTTAATAAATGATACAAACATGCAATACACCTACTCAAAGGCGCAAATGCTTTGCAAAGAGATAGGTAAGAAGGTCTCACCATATGTTTGTCACCTTTAGATGGCATTTTTGTAACATATTCTACACAAAGGACCTTAGTTTCGAGAGACAAAGCTAGTGAAGAACTCACCAGTTTGCCTGCAAAATTGAAATTCGCTTGGTGCTGGTGCTTCAAGGCTGTCCCGCTGCAACTTACTGAGTTGAAGCTGACCC
Source organism: Struthio camelus (assembly GCF_040807025.1). Classification (NCBI taxonomy): domain Eukaryota; kingdom Metazoa; phylum Chordata; class Aves; order Struthioniformes; family Struthionidae; genus Struthio; species Struthio camelus. The sequence continues at coordinate 139,466,666 of NC_090942.1, read as the reverse complement.
CCGTTTTGAGATCTCCTACATAATACTGTGAAAGCTGAAACTATGAGAGCACTCAGGTCCTCTGTAAGAGGAGCTGCCAGTAAGGCCTTCTTAGCAAGATCCAGGAAACTGCATATTTCCCTGAGCCTGTGTCCCAAAAATGCCCAAACTGGTTTCTATCACAACATGCTGTAGAAGTCAAATATTTAGAGAAGGCTACTCCGACTGGGGCAAAGCTATCTTCCTGGAAAAGAAATTATTTTTTTCTAAGTCTTTCTTCCTTTTTTCTGCATTGTTTTACTACAGAAGATATTATTTTTAATATACTTGCAGGGGTCTTGATAGGTGGGAGATGCAACTAAAACCAAGCCAATACATTTTAAAAATAAAAGCTTTGTAAAGGTAATGAAATGAATATCTCAATAAATGCCAAGGATTCTGAGGTCCTTTCTGAAATGCAGAAAAACACAGAAAGATGATGAGAAAGTCATCTAAAAGTGCCTGTAAACAGATGATTTACAAAGGAGGGGCTCAGGAAATCTTTACTAATGTGAACACGTATAATTTAGCAATTCTGGATGATGACTACCATGAGCTATGAAGTTAATCAATCAATGACTGAACAAGGCTATTGAAAGCGTGCAAGAGCAATTGGGGCTGGCAAGCAGGCAGGCTGGATAGTCATGAAGTGCAATCCTAACATCTTATGTTCATAGATAACCTGAAAAACAACTAATGCATTCACAGTGCACTGTTATACATTAATGGTGTATTAACATAACACCGCATTTGACTGACGCTGGTCAGTGCATGGTGAACAATGAAATCCAGAATTTCTCTTTTATATACAAAGAAAACTGTCCCTCAGCATATGAGAGAAAATCCTGAATGATATGTTTAGGGTAAAATGGGAAAGGGGGACAGCTGGAAAGGGAAAGATTTCTTTTAATACGTGTACTCTGCATTGGTATACTAATATCAGAAGAGATTCAAATAACTGAAGCTCCAAACAAGATTCTAAATACCTGAGGCAGCAATGACTTATCCTGTCCAGCTGTACTATGTAATTTTTGATCTAGCTGTTTGTTCTAGTGATTTATACGCTTTTCTTTTTTATGTACCGTACTAGGCCTGTTCTGGTGAGCAGTCAACTGGTTTACTCACTATTTGATTACCTCATCCCTCTTTTAGCAAACAACAGTCCCTGCCAATTATAGGGTACAGATGTCTTAGAGTTTAATGCCAAAGAAGTAGAAAATGCTCTTCTGTACACAAGCAACAGAAACGCCACGAACTTTAGTTCTATAATGAGGAATCGTGACTTAATTTCCAACTTTGAGTTAGACATAAGACAATCAAGTTATATCTGAACCTCACTTGCCGCAGGCAGACAATATATACAAAATATCCCCTTACTTCATCTGCTGATGGCAAAATATCTACTGACTTCTGTAGGGCCAGAATTTCACTCCTAAATTTTTCAGGTAAAGTCAATTATATCATTGGGAATGCTAATATAGGGAAAACCTGACAATGACATTTTCCTAGTGAATTTTATTGACAATAACATTCACCTCGTTCTCTGTATTATCTCCCAATATAACTGAGTATCTCTTCAATGAAGCCTACGTGAGGATATTTTACAAAATAGCAAGCTGCAATGACAGTGCAATAAAAGGGTGGTTCTGCAGAAAGCACTGTGGACAACAAATGAAGAGATTGGCCTCTATACCCAGCCCTTCTGCTAATTAACTGGCTTGATCGATACCTACTTATCTATAAATAGACCTAATAGTATAATGGCCCTCATTTTTCCCCTACTTTGTGATGTTCTCTAGGCATTTTTTTGCCCATTACTGGCTGACTCTATGTGAAAGACAAAGACATGGTAAAAGAAAAAGAGATGGTAACTCTTTTTTATTAAGAAGAAAAAAATAAACAATACCATATGGAATCACTGCATTCCTGCCAGAGGGCAGTAAATGTCAGCACTATAGTATATTTCCTGCTTTGATAATGAACTGGTTTAATTCAGAACTATTAAACTTCACAGCAGCGGTAGCCCCTTCCTGTGTGTTGTCTTTCTGTAGGGCCAATCTCTGAAATCATTCAACTCTGCTGCATGATAGAGATTTAACCTTCAAGAAATGGAACTATTCCTGTAGTCGGATTTAAGTTAGTAATAAGGCTATGCTTTGGTCAGAGTCTTCCTTCTTTCTCCAAGGATGAGTTAATCAAATAAAAATGCATATGCTGCCCAAACGCTACTTAGGTCTCATTTTGTCCTTCTTTAATACAGTAACACAGTGAACAAACAAATTACTGAGCCTGGGTATAAATACCCACCCTTGAGTGGCCTTTTGTCAAAGGTGATCAAGACCACACCAGAATTCATACTCTATTTGCAGGCTGGGCAGCTGCTATTTTTCTTTCATTGGTTTAAAGACACCCACTGAGAACAAGCACCTGGTTTTGAAGAGGGAATAGGAACATGAAGCCTGAGCAGATACAAGTCTCAATTTCTTATGTATCTACACACTCTACTGTGCTCTTTCCCTGTTTTTTTTTTATCTAAAATCCTTATTGGAAATGTAGCTATGCACATGGTCAGAACTGCCAACCACTAATAGCTTTGTTCAACAGCCACCTGCATCAAGATCTGGTAGTGCAGACTCTTCTCTTTATCTTAACAGCCCCATTAACATCCAGGGGAATGTGGAACAAGAGAGGAAAGGGTCATGCTTACTGCAAAATCATGGTCTTATTCTCTACTTGTTATATAATGCAATAGATGAAGTTGAACCGTGACAGTCTGAGAGGTAGGTAGCCAGGGTGCTTTTCCTTAAAGTCAAAACAAACATTTCAGCAGATGGTACAGGAGAGAGCTACTAAGTGTTCAACATACCATAGCTGTGCACAGAAACTAGCTGTAATCTGAAGAAAGATTGAGACATAAATGCATCTTAGCAATATATTGAAAAAAAAAAGGCAAGAAATGTATATATATGAGAGTGTAGTTAAAACAAATTCATGTTACCTTTGCAGCCTTGTCCACTGTACTTCCTAACTTCTGAATTTATTCTCAATCTAAAAGGATATCTAACCCAGAGATGTATTTTCTTTCATACCTAACGATTTAGATTCACATTGTCTCTATCAAACAGTGGGTTTTGAGGGTTTTTTTGTTTGCAATTGGTTGCATAAAGATTTTTAAAAGCTGCTGAAACACAAAAGACAAAAGCTGTAAATTATCTGGAGAAGAGAACTTTATTCATTGTATTCATTGCATATAATGACTAGCACACATGACCACCAGCATCTGATTGAGTTCTCTATGCAAAAATCCAGTTAAAAATAATAGTGAATAACTGGCAATGATCAATCACTCTGGTCAAAAAAATGCATCAAGTAACTTACAAAATAGAAAATTTAGGGTAAACAGAAGTCTAACAGGGAACAGGGAAAGATATCCGCATCATCCAGCCACTATCACAACTGGAAATCTGCTGTCAGCCCAAACAAGATCAAGAGGACTGGGCTGTTTCCACGCCGTATGTGCTTTTTACTCTCCCATAGGTAAGGGTAGCATCATAGTGGCAGAGCAAGAAGGAGAAGCTAGTTTTTAATGTTCACACTTAAGAGAATCCTATAAAAAACTGAAAAGCATCTGATTATAAGGTTAGTAGTAGCCAAGGAAACGTTATTTCAATATGAATTTATTTTCTCCCATAAAGGTTATTCTTAATACAGATAATAAAGCCACAGAACTGTGTATCTCTCCAAAACAGGTAAATAGAGATAGAAATGCAAGAGCTGTATGTGACTGCCTTATGTCATGCAACAGTGGTGCCTGGAATGAGTTAATGTCAGAGGTAATGTGATGCTCAGTTTCAGAGAGTTATTAACCAGTGTTGACTAGTTAATAAACATTAATTCAGTCCTTCCACTCAGATTACAGTCTTAATATGAACCACAATTTGCAATGGCCTTATCAACTACAAGAAATGCAAAGAATCATGTGCACTTTTATAAACAGAGTCAAAACAACAAATATCTTCTGGCAAAAAAAGCCTCCCATGGCACTTGTACTGAAAAAAATGGCTAAGTTTTGTTGGAAACAAACAGTTGCAAGAACTTTTATCTTGATTTGATTAGTTGTTATAAGATGCAGGATACTTCCACGGCCCAAAGAAACTGGTAAAGCAGATAGAAAGCAATAAAATTTTGTTCCAGATGTACAAAATAGCATCAGGAGTTTGGCTTTAGAGCAAAAATCAGGTATCTGCGCCCTCATGTTAACCCTGCAATGCTTGCCAACACTCTTCAGAAGAAATAGAGCTGGAGAACATAATATTCTTCACCATAGTGACAATGCTTACCTTAAACTCATTTTAATGGCATCCACCAAAGCCGTGAAGAACAGAAGTTGCCAGGCTTAGTTCACCTGCTTATGTGCCATCATCATGGGAAATGTTTTAACTATGGTTTTAGTAGTGGCAACAGCAGCTCCAGTTCTGCTTCAAGTCCTGCACAAGTGTGCAGGAAAACAGGTTTCCAGCCTTATCTCACACAGTTCTTTGAAGGAAGAGGCAGAAGTGGTAGCAACAGTCCCTCCAGGCCATGCATCATTCATTAGCATAGGAAGAGGCACTTGACTGCTACTTACCTCTCCTGTAAAATGTGACAGGCTGAATTGGTTTGAGTAGCAACTTTGGTAATACTACCAACAGATATACCTAATATGGAAAGTGACCTGTTGAAAGCAATGTTTTGGGCATAAGAACTGAGAGCCTTCCTGTCCTTTCTGCTCTGGCATGGGACAGGATAAAATGGGCGACTAAAATTCCTCCTCTCTAATAGTATCAGGAAGCAGCTTCATTTGATCGAAAGTGGCTGTAATTAAAGCAGAAACATCTGCATCTGAGCTACTTCCTGAGGTCAACAGGCCTGATTCAGCTTAAGCTAAAGTAGAAATCTAAAATGCAGAACAAGAACCCTTATCCTCTCCAGTGATAGCTGAGACCTTAAAGTTAGGTGAAATAATTCGACTTTCTGTGTTTCCAGAAAACTCTCATACAGCACCAAGCCTAGAGTTCTTCTAGTCAACGTCCATCTGTGATCTTTGGAACTTCAGTTACACTGTTTTCTTCCCCTTTCTGTAAACATATACTTGCTCCATCTGGCAAGGGGAACCATAAATCTCCCCAGACTACTTGCTATTTTGGCATATTTGCAGTAGTTCACACAGATGGAGTACATTTATACAAATGGCAGAAGGAAAACGCTTATGTATACATTAAGTGGAAGTCTCAGCTATGGACAGTGTTTCTACTGTATTACTCCGAATGAGTTCCTGATTATGCACACCTAAAACTCAGCTGCACTTTCTGTCTTTCTGCACTACATTCATGGCTTCTTCATGGTTGTTTTTTGTCAGAAATAAAAGATTTAGTGGATGAAGAGAATGCAGCAAACACCATGCTTGAATTATAGCAAACCCTTCATACTCTGTCCTACAAAATCTCACTTGCAAAACTGATGTGAGTTGGCTAGTACGAAAACAACCATGTGGACTGAAAAACTCCACGAACATAAACAAAGGGTAATGATAAATAGCTATGTACAAAGGTCAGGGGAAATAGCTAATGGAGGATTTAGGGATCAGTGGTAAATCTGGTGTTATTTAAAATATGCATTCAGTATCAGGAAAAGTAAAGGGATACCACATTAACGTAGCCTTTAGATGTTACCAAACTGTGAGAAATGTCAACAACCAGTCAAATGGGAGAAATGACGCAAAGCAGCTTTGATCAAAAGCAAGCAGGGGAGAGCTTGGTGAAACCATGTCTAGAAGAAATATACATTTGGGGAAAATGGATTAATCTGAAAAACTGACCCATACAATAAGGAGGAGGAAATAGGGTAATAGTGAATGACACAAACGGGTAATAGGAAAGAGCAAATTAGAGAGATCTTGATAGTATAACATGGTACCTAAAACAACAAAAGCGTTCTGGAACTCCGCAAGCAGAATGGCCACCTAGTGAGAACAACATCCTTCTTCCTTGCCGAGCCATGCACTTACTGGGACACTGTAGGGGCATTCTGGGTCAGGGAGAGGGAGGTAAGCTAAAGAGATTGTGATTTCTCCAGTTTCCTGTCTCTCCACATCAGCAACAGCAATATCACGCGCATGTTTTGTCAGGATGAGGAAACAGCAACATGGCCTTAAATTTCTAGTGTTAAAAATTAGAAAGTATTCAGAAGAAAAGCCTCTGAAAAGGAAGACTGGGGAGGAGAGAGTGGACTGTACTGGGAAAAAAGAGCATGATGCTGTAAGTGTTAAGCCTTGTGTGTGTAACACAGGATGAAATATCAATATTTGCTAGTAAGAGAAACACCATTTCACTGTTGTTAACTCCCGTGGTATTTACTGCTTTTTAATGCTCCAAATCCTGAAATGATATAGGTATACAGCTTTTTTTTTTTTTTTAAGTTTCTTTAAATGCATTTTTTGAGGAAAACTTGCAAATATATGTAAAACTATAACGTATATTAACGTTTTAAAAAAATATGCCTGAAGAACTGATTCTGAATTTCTAAATGCTTGGGGTTTGTAATACTGTTATTTATTTTCTTAATGCTTGGGTTTGGTAATACTGGGAAATAGAAACTGGGGCAATAGAATGAGATCATAAAAGAAATGAGGCAAAATATTAGGAATTCCTGGATAGAGAAGACATACAAATAGAAGTGGTATATCCCACAGCACTTGGCTTCTTCACCCTGGTGAGGCAAACTACATTTCCATCTCTGACCTCCTGGAACAGGCACTAGTCACATAGACACTGACAGGTCTAGTATAGCCTTTCGAGACTCGTTCTTCTGGGAGATATAGGTCAAGAGCAGTACTTATTCATGACTGAAATGTAACGCCTGTTGCTCAAAGAGAGAGGTGAAGTCCCTCCTACACCTCAGGAACAAAAGCCAAAGAACAGCCTAAAACACTGTTTAGCTCGTGCTTCATGTTGAGAATTTAACTGCAGCATGGCTGCACTTTTAAGGGAAGGATGGGCACCCAACATTAACCCCTGCTGTATCTGGCATCCAGCTGTATCAGAAAACGATGCAAACCTGGATTCTCTGCTCCATGTAGACTATTTGGCTTTGAACCAAAGGCTCAGGGGGTAGATAGCAGTGAACACAAGCTGAACGTATCCTGCAAAAAAGACCACATAGAAGGAATGAAAGAGCTGCTGTGGATTGTCTCAGAGTGACTTGCAGAAAAACAGAAATCTGGGAATGAGCAACAGTCTGCAGTGTTCACAGTGAGGGGGGGAGGATTTCCCTAAGTGACAGGGCAGGGAAAGAAGTCCAGAAGGGAACTCAGGAGAAGAGCCTGGCCAGATAAACACAGCGAATACCCTAAGGAACAGGCAGAAAGAGGAGTCTGAAAACAAAGAAGGGATAGGCAATAACTTTTGCTTTCAATTTTTAATAAGCCAGGACTGATAACGGTTTGTGCAGCATGCTAATAACCACCCTACTGACACAGTGAAAGTGTAGACAGAGATAGGCAATGAAAGTCCATAGAAGTCAAGCCTATTCAACTTCATGATCCGTTTTCCCACACTGTACTTGGCTGCATTTTAAAATCTGTAAAAACATACAGAACAATTCAAAGAGCAAACTTGCACCTGAGGCTTCTCTCAGAAACACAGTCTTAGAGATCATATCAATTACTATAGCTTTTCATGCTCCACGTGGATTGCTTTCATCGCTGTTTTCATTAGTAAGAAAGAAACTGCTTCATATACTAGTTGGGTATCTATGAAATAATTAGATGCAAACAGTCAATTATACCTCAAGAATTTATTACAAGTGGAGACAGAGAAAAATGAGAGCCTGAAGCAATTGAGATAGCCATCTAGGTTTTTCTCTACTATAAGCTTTTCATATAGGATGAACTCTGCTTTTTGGTTTACTATGTTAGTAGTCTGGCAGAGAACAATACGTCAACATGAATCACATGGTAGGTATTACATAGTCATATATAGATGTCCTCAGAAGAAAAAGGTTTCAGATCTCCTGCCTTGAGCTGCTTTGGGGATCATTTTAAATAAATGTATGCAAAAATGGTACAAATACATAGAAATATAGAGAAAATGAATTATTAAAAGAAACAGTCCAAGGTCTAATTGGCCAGCACCTTTTTTTCAAACAGCAGCAAGCGTTAGATACTTCAGAGGAAAAGTATGAAATCTCGCAACAAAAAGATTAAGTGTCATTCTGTCTGTTTACTAACAGAGGCTGGTTCTAACTCAGAAGGATGCAGTTTAATATCACTTCTGATTTTTTTAACCAATAACCACCACAACTCTGAATACTTTTATTATCCCTGTAATCCTATCCAATCCTTTATGAATGTTGCTACATTTTCAGCATCGGCAACCCTCTACAGCAATGAGTTCCAAAGCCTAACTACATATTTGGTAGAAGAAGCGCTAGTTTTATCAGTCTGCGATTTGCAACTTTTCATCTGCACTGAAGGACTCCTCCTTATCTCTAAGAATCAGAAGAGATAATATTCCTCACCTATTTAAATACCACACACTATTCTGAAAAACAAGAGCTTGCCCACTTCTGACAATTTTGTGTATGGTTTGTTAATCCTTTATAAATACAGAATTCCCAGACTACATTAAATCTTTCACTAATTCCTTTTTGTTGAAATGGGATGAGACATTCAGCATGGGATCTAGGAGTAGCTAGTAGTAACAAATAACACTCAAAAGATATATGTGAGCAATTCCTTTACTAAAAATAATGCAAAAATATAACTAAAAAACATCATAAATCAAATTATCCTTTAAACATAAAGGATTTTATTGTCCCAGGCTGTTTCCCTAAATGTAGATCATCCAGAGACACTCCCAGCAGTTGGATTTGCTCTTTTATCAAAACAGAGGTTTTGGCAAGTAACTGTCCATATCTGTCCAACATTTTGAATGTAGCAATAGACACAGATCCTGCAATTTGTCTTTTTAGTCACCCTTTGTCTATTCCCACAACTAATGAGGTGATCTTTACATATTCATTGCGTCTTGTCTAGAAGACATTTCATAACTTTGATTTTTAAGTGTGGCTAGCTGATTTTGCTGCTTTAAAGAGAGGAGCTTTTTCATAAAAGCTTTCATAAAACGCTTGGTTATATTTTTGAAAACTGCCACTGGAAACCAGTGCTTATGAGTATTAATACGACCAGCCCTCTGATTCACAACCTTCTACAAGGCAACAGCTGCACAGACACCTGCGAGCAAGACTCATTTTTTGCTGGAAGGATTATACAGTTAAAATAGCCAAGGCCCCAAGCTCTACCAAAGCATTCTTTGCAATTTTCCTTCCCTTACTCAATTCTACCTTTCTTTCCCAAAGCATACGAAGGAATTAAAATCCTTAGACTCCCTTTTGTTGCCCTTATAACGGATTCTTCTCCTTTCCTCATCATGAAGCCAAACTCAAAACACTTTTACAGATTACAACAGTTAAAAAAATGTGCCACACTTGGTTGGCCTGTTTTGCTTAGTACCATCTCCTTGCACCTTCTGATCATCCCACTCCATTCAATACCTCTTCTCTCTGCTGAAATTGTTGCTAAAGAAAGGTCACCCTAAATGACCTGGAGGAAGGGACAGAGTGCACCCTCAGCAAGTTTGCTGATGATACTAAACTGGGGGGAGTGGCTGATACACCAGAAGGCTGTGCTGCCTTTCAGAGGGACCTGGACAGGCTGGAGAGATGGGCGGAGAGGAACCTCAGGAAGTTCCACAAAGGCGAGTGCAAGGTCCTGCACTTAGGGGGAAATAATCCCATGCAGCAGTACAGGCTGGGGGTTGACCTGCTGGAAAGCAGCTCTGCCGAGAAGGACCTGGGAGTGCTGGTGGACAACAAGTTAAACATGAGGCAGCAGTGTGCCCTTGTGGCCAAGAAGGCCAAGGGGATCCTGGGGTGCATTAGGCAGAGTGTTGCCAGCAGGTGGAGGGAGGTGATCCTGCCCCTCTCCTCAGCCCTGGGGAGGCCTCACCTGGAATACTGTGTCCAGTTCTGGGCTCCCCAGTACAAGAGAGAGCTGGCACTACTGGAGAGAGTCCAGCGGAGGGCTACAAAGATGATGAGGGGACTGGAGCATGTCTCCTGTGAGGAAAGGCTGAGAGAGCTGGGCCTGTTTAGCTTGGAGAAGAGAAGACTGAGAGGGGATCTGATCAATGTGTACAAGTATCTGAAGGGAGGGTGTCAAGAGGATGAGGCCAGTCTCTTCTCCGTGGTGCCCAGCGACAGGACAAGAGGCAACGGGCAGAAACTGAACCACAGGAAGTTCCATCTGAACCTGAGGAAAAACTTCTTCACTGTGAGGGTGACAGAGCATTGGGACAGGTTGCCCAGAGAGGTAGTGGAGTCTCCTTCGCTGGAGATATTCAAAAGCCGTCTGGATGTGATCCTGGGCAATGTGCTCTAGAGGACGCTGCTTGAGCAGGGAGGTTGGACTAGATGATCTCCAGAGGTCCCTTCCAACCTAAACTATTCTGTGATTCTGTGATTTTGTAAACAAATAAATAAATACACTAACACTTTGTCAAAGATGGCCCAGGAGAAACCTCATTCGTACAGTGATTGCCTCTGAAGGAATTGCTAGCACTTTAAATAAAGTCACTCCCAAAAAATCCCTTCTATCACTCATAATACTCTTGATGACCACTTAAAAAGTGTGCGTTTTTTTCTGCTATGTGCACATTTGTACTATGCCCTGTGGACTGCCTGGAAAGGAAAAGATTTGCTGTGCCAAGCTATTGCACAGCTATTTGCAATAGAAAAACTGGATCCCTTCTGATTCACAGTTCCTAGTGTGCCAGTTTGTATTGGCTTATTAGAAACAAATAAGAACAGCAAAAAAAAAAAAAGTTAAACATTCCGAAACTGTTGACACTTTTCCTTCTCTTCATTTATGTGGTCTTCAGCTACAGATGGAATCCATTACCTCCCACTTCCTTAGTTAGGAAATGGTCCCTGTCTATACTTTGTAGTGCTCCTCAGATGCTCTGCATTTATGCAGACAGTTACGAGTGAATTCTACCCGCATGGTAAATGGGTCAAATGTAAGTCAGTTTTGGACCAGATGCCTTATGGACACAGATATGGATACCAGCAAATACACCCAGTGAAAAAAAGGTTATCTGAGTCTGAGCACAGCACCATACAGGATAGTGCCACTACCCTGCTCCAGACCCAATCTGACTCACACTTGTCATGGGCAGAGAAGCCCACATCTGTCTGCACCCAGTGTGTAGACATGACCGTCTATGCCATTCTTTTGTAAGTCGAGACTTGCTAGAGGAGAAGATTAAGGTGCACTGTAACTAGTATATAAAGAGTTTATTTCCTCCAACACTGCATTATTTACAGTGGGATTCATTCAGCCTGTTAGCAATCTAAAAACTGCTTCTAGCCTATGCTTTTGTATAACAGTTTTCGTTACATAACTTTCTGTAAACGTAGTGAAGACAGAGAAGCACCTAGACAGTTAATTTGTCCTGTCTGAAGAATATGTCTGAAATAGAGGGAGGATGCAACTTTTTCCAGTTATTACATAGAAACTCCAGATGTTCAGCTAATTTTTATAGAGCCCTATAGGCTTTATGAGAAAAGTACAGAATTGACAAGCTTTCTGACTGAAGAAAATTATAGCCTGAGCATATAATTTGTCTGACTAATATCTGATACTCTCCCTCACTGAACAAGAGGCAGAGAAGAAAGATACAGACAGTTATCTGGAGCTCCAAAAGTTAGCACAGGGAGTTTCAACTTGATGCAATGGGAAGGAGGGAGGCAAAAGAAGAATTCAACAGAGAGAATAGTGTGATGAATCTATTTCCTTGTACACCTGACTATTTTGCACAGATACTCTTTCCTATCCTGCAGGCTCTCTCCTCTGAAGCCATTCCTTGAATGGACACCTGAACTGAAGTCTCCTTGGGTTGGGTACTGCCAAATAGAAATGCACTTCTGATTGATAGCAACATTTGTGCACTCTTGCTTTGCTTCAGAGCTGCCTGTCAGCTTAACAGAAGGAGAGGAATGCAGAGGCTGATGTTGGGGTTGAAGCTGGAAGCAGGAGGGTGGGCTCCCGGGCTCCCTGTGTGGGCTGCTGGAACCTGCCTTGCAAGCTGTGCTGCTTGTTTTTCCTTCCTAACCATCTCTGATTAAAAGATCCTGCTGGTTCACAGCAAAGACAAAAGCTCAGTTTTCCTTGACAAGACACATTCCTGTATATCACAAAGGCATGACCCCTCCTTACCTAAACCTTGCATGTAAGGATATTATTGACTTTTTTTCGTATACTCCTACATCCATCTGTGTGCAATCCATGAGGGTATAAAACCCTGATAAAAATTTGCCTTCTAACACCAAAATTATGAATGAGAATAAGCAGCTTGCCGCATAAGTGTTCAAAACCTCTTCGAGTCCCAAAAATAACGAATGAATAATGAAGACTGAATTATTTCTCTGCTTTAATTGTTCTGAAACAAGAGGTAAAACACGAAACAAAAGCACTTTCATTGCTCTTTCATTCTTTCATTCTTTCAAAGAAAGGTACACTCTTAGGACAAAAAAAATACTAGGATAGAAAATTACATATGCAGGTGGACTTAAATTTTTTTAATTTTATTTACACTTTGCCATTTCAAACTGCACTAGTATCCCATGGAAGTGGTTGCAAGACCAGTTCTTATCTGACCAGATCATTGAAAAAAGTGGGGTTTTTTTCCTATTTTTTAACAAGAAACAAATAATGTAGCTTTTTTTGATTACGCAATATTTATTAGTAGGAGCTAAAAATATGCATCAAGAAAGAAAATCTGCCATAAGGCCCAGCCAAAAGGAATGTATACTTCCGAAATATATTTTATTTATAATCTGAAAAATACTGCATGATATGAACACTCCGACGAATAGCTCAGATATGAACACTAATATGTATCTTTACATTCTGTATAAAGAACATTTATGCTTGCTGAGGAAAGCAAAGCCATGTAAACAAACATGGGAGGAGTGGCTGATACACCAGAAGGTTGCACAGCCATTCAGAAGAGCTTCGACAGGCTGGAAAAATGGGCAGAGAGGAACCTGACAAAGTTCAGCAAATGGAAGGGCCAAGTCCTGCACCTGGGCAAGAATAATCCCTTGCACCAGGGAGCACAAGCTGGGAGCCGACTGGCTGGAGAGCAGCTTTGTAGAGAAGAACCTGGGGGTCCTGGTGGACACTAAATCGAACATGAGCCAGCAATGCACCCTCACGGCAAAGGCTGCCAACAGCTTCCTGGGCTGCATTAGGCAGAGACCTGCCAGCAGGTCGAGGGAGGAGATTCTTCCCCTACACTCACCTTGAGTGGGCTCCAGGTCTGGGCTCTGCAGTACAAGAGAGACACAGACCTACTCAAGTGAGGCCAGCAAAGGGTAATAAAGATGATTAAGGCATTTGAGCTTCTGACATACAAGAAGAGGCTGAGAGATCTGGAATTGTTTCCCCTGGAGAAGAGGAGGTTCAAGGGGATCTTATCAGTGTGTTACCTGACGAGAAAGTATAAAGAAGATGGAGCCAAACTCTTCTCGGCCGTGCCCAGTGACAGGGTAAGAGGCAACAGGCACAAACTGAAATACAGGAAATTCCATTTACACATAAGAAAAAACTGTTTAATTGTAAGGTGATTGAATACTGGAACAGTTTACCCAGAGAATTTATGAAGCCTCCATCATTGGAGATATTTGAAACCCAAGTGGACATGGCCCTGAGCAACCTGCTTTAATTGACCCTGCTTTGAGCGAGGCGGTTGGACTTGGCAATCTCCACAGCAATTACAATCTTAACCATTCTGCGATTCTGGAAGGGGTGAAGTACTACTCTACTCTTTATGACAGAATTATCAAATATAAATTCAAATATATCTGGATTTTGGTTAGTGTAAAAAAATATGGTCATCAATTTTATATTTGCAAGCTGAAGGAATAGCTTCCCCATCAGAGGGACAATATGCCTGTCAAGTCGAGGGGATTAAAGCAGAATAGCTGTGATGCCTCTCTTAATATAGGTATGCCAGTAGGACATAACCTTTGCTGTTGTGGTACTGTTAACACGACCTTCCTCTGGGATTCCTAACGGTCTGTGCCATCAGCTCTCATATGTGGAAGAGGAGTGAAAGGCTGCCGTTCTGGCCCTTTTGCTTGGATTTAAGTGACAATAAAGTACAATGTCATGCAGAACAAGGCCTCTTTTTGCGGTCTGCTGACTACAGAACTTTGTGCTGACCTTTCAGCTACCCTATAGCCAGCAGTCTGCTCCTCCGTGCCAGGGGAACATCACTGCACCAGAACAGCAAGAGCAGGCAAACATCCAGCTTTGCAGACCTGTTCTGACAGCCAGTCCCTATGGCACAAAAATTTCGGGAGCTAAACTAGAGAGGGTGAGTTTTCAGAGAACAGAAGCAGCGTAAAGCCTATTTCAGACTATCTACCTTGACTTGGCTTTTGCCACTTTTCTTCCCTCTGAACTATTTAGCCCAGCCTGTAACCAGCAATATCCTCAGGACCCTTTGTCAGTAAGAATGGACCCCCCCCTCCGCTTTCTCCCCCTGACAGGATGAGTTGTGTCAAAGAAACACTGCTTGTCTTTTATAAATGCATTATCTGGCTCTTATTTGTTATAGATTCCTAATCTGACATTAAGTAGGCCTTCTCAGGTAAGTAGTCTCAGTGGATTCAACAAACTATTCATGCGAGTCAGAGCTGTACAGACAAGCCCTGTGCAAATAAATGTTGATGATACTCTTTCCCTAGCAACACAGGCACATAAGACTTTTTTCTTCGTAAGTGGAGAATGGTGTCGTAAACATGACTTATAGCATGGTGTATGAGCGAACGATTTTAATAAAATGAGGCATTACAAGAAATATATCTTACTAATTGGAAATGACAAGTTGGAACAATTATGATGTAACTGAAGTCCTCAAAATATGTTTATAAAATTCAGAGAATCTCTACCCTTAACGTATAAGGAAACTGAGAAAAGAGTCATGTTTAAACTTATCTATAAATGTCTGATAAATTAACTCTACAGGACATAAATCACTTGGATATATTTACCAGATATCCTAGTATTCTCAAGAATTTACCTTTGCCTCCAGTGCCTCTCCTGAAATGATGGATGCAATTACACCGTTCTTACAGGGCCTTGGTATTGCTTCATTTACATTCTGCGATATTGAGGTTCTACCATCTTTTGCAAGCTCCTCAAACTGAATCAGATTTGCCGACCAAGGGCTAGGCCCCCCTCAGCAAGACATCTCTGCAAGAAAATCTGTCCATTTCATCCAATAAACAAAATGGAAAGGCTAAGAGACTACACAAAATCATAATTCAACCACCGAATTTTAGAACCCAGGACCACAGGGGCATAGCAGTGGAGCAATGCCACACAACATTTCCCAGTGTAAGTAAGATAAGGCCCACAGCAAAAGACTAATAAAGTACAGTGTGTCACAGACAGAAAATACAGTGTTAAAGGCATCGCAAACATTCCGCACCCCTCCAACAGGAGGGAGTATTTTAGGAAGCAGGAATGGAGAAAAATAAATATTAGAATTGCATTCTATGGGAAAAACTGATGTGGCTGAAGCTTTCATCTGATTTGAAGATAGATTAGGCAGACAATCACTTCTTATCTATTATATCTGTTTATTTTCTGTGTTGAAATGCTACATGGAAAAAATACCATTAAAACGTTAATCAGCTTTGGCAGATCAAGAAAGCACAATGATTTACTGCTGGTGGAGATTTAAGCTGCTCGAATCTAAAGATTCTCAGTAAAACATGGCATGTTGGGAATTCATCTGGAATGTAAACATGCTCCATTTGTAAGGGCAGAGTACAATACTTTAAGTTCAGCAGCTGGTCGCAACATAAAAAAGAGATGCAATAACAAAGCAACGCAGCATTTCAGAGTCTTCATCAAGTCACATAAGAAAGTACAAGGAGCTGCATAAATATCAACTACTCCTTTCTGTGAAGATACCCTTACCTGTGTATAGCATGGCTTCAGTTTACTGAGATGTCCACAGATATCTTCACAGGCCATAAAACCACTATCTGATGGGTAAGTTACCTTGAAGGACAAGTGATACAGATTAATGCAACAAACACTGGTTAAAAAATCACAAACCAGAATACATCATTCTAATAAAAGAGTCAGTGATATAACAATAAGTTCATTTTACTGCAGCAAAAAGCTAAAGTCAATTTGTATCGTTCCCATACCTGATGTGAAAATTACAATTTTTTTTTGGTCTCTGCATTGCACTTCTTTTCATTGAGCTGTTCCACTTTTTCTGCCTTCTCCATTCTTACATCTCTGCACTTTCCTTTTTTTTTTTTTTTTCTGCTCTGTTTCTAGGATGGGAGAAACAGCAGAAGAAATAAGGCCTTAAAGCTGCACACCATAAGTTTTGCTATGATGGTAACACAAATAAATACATTTCAGTAAGATTATAGTCAGCGAGGAAACCAATAGGAGAAACACCACAGCAAGGCCATGGTCAGGTTTTTCTGCAATGTCACGTTGAGGCAAGCACTGCCAAGATGTCTGCAGATGAGTATACAGGTCTGGACACCTCTGTAGGCTCTAAATGCTCACTCTGTAGTTTTCAAAGAACTGCAAATTAAATCTAGGTTTAATCAGCTGCAGGACTCCCTGGTTAGCTGCACTATAACTGCTGAGGAGAGAAGGAAGACCTTCCACTGGCCAAGCATCAATACGTCTCAGCTACTTTCAACTGGACATAAGGTGCAGCAATTCTCTGTGTGCTTTTGCTCACCTCAGGTAAGCCCAGGTGAGCTACAAAATGGTGCTGTACTATCTCCTGTATGGCTCAGCTTCACCAAGAGAAGTTGTAGTTTGACTGAAAGAAAACTGAGGCCAAGTCAGGTACAGATTTGGGACAATAAAGTCAAGAATGAAGAACTAGGAGTAAAATTACATGGGACAGGGAGGGAGGAAGAAATCAGATATAAAACAGCATACGTGGGCATCCAGAATAAACAGCCAATTAAATCAAATCTAATCTTCTACACAGACTGGCACAGCTATTATCAAAAAGTCTCTGTTCCCCTACTCCAAGCCAAAGCCTCAGTACAGCACATCCCAGTCATGAGTCAGGCTTCCAGAAAGATTGCCTACTGTGTCTGGATTTTTTCCAGGAAGCCTCCTAGCTTCAATATGAGTGAACAATTCAACTTCAATAGTTACTATGAAAGGTAGACAGCAAATAATAGTCTCCTGCTATCTGCATGTGGAAGGATCCATCTATTATATCAAAATCTCCTACATCAGGCAAGTAGGTATTTTAGCCACCCTCTCTTGTCACCTCTAGTTTCAGTTTCTGTAATATCTAATACATTTCTTGGGCTTCCTCATACCTCCTCAAAGGCCACCTTCTCTGCTTCTTCAGTCTGTCCATGCAAGCACATTACCCCATCTCGCTCCTACCACATTCCATCCACCCTGGCCCATCACAGCTGGATTTCAATGCAGATTTTGTATATATGTATATGTTTATACACACACACACACAAAATTTTTATATACATTAAAATGTATATTATATATATATATATATATATATATATATATAAAGTTGCAGGTATCTTTAGATGGATAAATTAAGAAAATGGCAACCATTTTAAACCACCCAACTCCAAAGTCAGTGAAAGGAAACTAGAATAGTTTTGAATGAGGAAATAAAATCCAAGAGATGGAAAGCATGAATAAGAAAATGATTTGAAAGTTAAGGAAACATCTCAGTATCACAAGACTAAATTCACAGGTGTAGGTCATAAAGAACAGTACTGATATGCTGACTTATGCTATAGACGAATTTGACCCACAGAATTTGACCCACGTGTCCCTAAAAATATTATTATATTTATGAAGATGGAGAAAAAAGAGGAAAAATTTTTACAAAAAATCAGAAAAGCATTTTTTGCAGGCTGTCTGCAGAAATTTTTATCACCATAACAAAAAATATCTCTATTATTGTGCAGCCATGGATCTGTAGGATGGCAATATTTTATAGTTATGACTTTGTTTCACCATTTGCATAAAAAAGTTGCTGAAAATCAAATTTTAAGGACAGCAAATCCATCTTCAGAATTATACTCACATTAATATTCTTCTTCAAATCATGTATGAGGTTATAGTAAAACCTTCTCCCCTTCTCTTCAAAGAGCTTCAAACTGAATGATTTCTAACATTCATCCTGGATCTATAACAAGTTTCCTTAATGTATAACTCAATTACAGAAATATTGCTAACATTTTCAGCTCTCTAAAGCTGGATTTTTGTGGTTTATGATGTCTGTACTATAGTACACATCCAACGAAGTGCAATCTTTGTGAGAGAGTTATTATTTTACATAGAGTCTGGTAATTTCCACCTCGTTCTTCTGCTTTTTTCAGTATACCCTGGTCCTTCAACTTGAACTTCTAAAATTTTGCAGTAAGACCTAACCCTGTTTCAATATAAAAATCTTCCCAGTTAAAACTTTCAGTAACAATGATTTTCAGTATGAATTGTCAAAATCTGTAATACTGCATTGTTATTGTTTTCAGTGCCACTCTAGTAATATAACTGCAGCATTTCTCCACTGATTTTCCACTAAGCTTTTGATGCCTTATCTTCTGCTCTCATTAAGAAGATTATTTGCCCTTAAATTCACTGACACATTTAGTTAACATAAGCTTCCTTTGATGCCTGGATGGCAGGCAACTAAAACCTAGGTTTCATTATTTCCCCAAGGCATGAGGAGAGCTATTTTTTTAAAGAGAAGGGTTAATTTACCGCTACTGTACTTCAGTTTTATGCCACTGAAACTTCACAGTGAAAAAAAGTCAGCAGCATTACATCACTATAAAACTGACACTGTATCAGGCCCTTAAACTGAGAGAAAAGTTGTTTGGAGAGATTTACACTGAGTACAGATGAAACAGATTATGTTTCACCCTTGAATTCTGTTATATCATAAAAAAGTACAATAAAACTTTCCTCTGACTTGCCATTATAGCCCCTGTTTACATAGCCTTTCTTTTCAAAGACCTAGCTTGAGTTTTTCTAAACTTAACTATCCGTCAAAAGAAAGCAACTCCCAGATGTCCGAGTTTTGGGAACATTTAATACGGCTACACTTGGATCACCTCTTTAAGGTGAGTTTCAAAGGGCTGCCAGTGGCAGGGAGACCGCCCATCCAAGCACAAAAGCTGCCACAAGCCCAGAAAAAGAACAAAAATATCGTGCCTGTCTATCGGTGATTCTGAACCTCTTGCTGAAGTACTGCTGAGTTAAAACAGTGGTGAGGAGATCCAACAGTAAGAAGTGAGAGTTCTCTCTGCTTTGGCAGAGACCCTCAACACTTTGTTTTCTGCGAAGGAAGAGATCAAGCACTCGTTGCTCCTCCCCAACTATTAACTCTGCAGCAGTGTTACCGCTGGCTGGCTGTGTTCATGCAATTTAAAACGTAATGTTTAACTAGATGAATTTACACATGAGTTAATCACAATTTACTCCTCTTAGTAAAAGACCTGTGAAGCAGTTTCCAGCTTTGTGCTAAGTGCCATGTAAAGTTCATCACACAGAGCCAATTTTTCATCATGAAACAGTATTTTTTATAGCAGCATTCACCGCAGTGACTGACAGTTTAACTTCACAAGAGAGACTAGAATTCACGAAATAGCTGAAGAAGGGTTTACATGCAACTTGTTTCGTAATACTATATCTGACATATATCAGATAACCATGTCTGCTGTAACTCAGACATGCAGTGCTTTACCCACAACATTTGTATTTTTAACCAGATCATCATTTTCAGTCTGAGAGATTTCACCAGATTAAAAAAGGGAGAGAGGGGGGACCAAAAACCTCTTTAATAGTAGCTAAAGAATGAAGAGTGTTTTTGCCAACAGAATATAATTATCTGGGGCAGTGTCAAGCAAAAAAAAAAAAAAAAGGCCTTTTAAGATAATTTGAAACCAGATTCACCTCAGAGGAATAGAAAGAGGAAGGAAAAAAGCTGTTGTGCTGAGGATAACAACAAAAGCACGCTGCAACATTTCTGGCAAAAGGTCACTGCCACTACGCTCATCCTCCTACAGACACACACTGCTGCGCTGAAACGTCACAAGGGTCAGAATACAAATGTAATGAGATTAGTTTGTTAGATTTTTTTTATGTAGGAGAATCCAGCAAATGTATCTGACACTAATACTCCTTCGACGTAATTTTCCTTTCAGAAAGCTTGGCTGGGAGATGGAGGCAAAGAACAGAAGCCAGAAGGATTAGGGAGACTACACTGATGGGTAAGAGCTAGCAGGCAAAGCATGGAAGCAGGAAGGCCCCTCTGCCTAGGGATGAGGTTTGAGGAGGAAAAAGAGGAGACCATGAAGATCACCTAAAAAAGATTTACTAGAACAAATGCTTTCAAGGGAATATTTTAATAACAGAAATTGCTGATTCATAATAAACAAAGCTTCCACTGAGAAGGCTGGGCTCAGTTAGGAATTGAAAGAAGGCAATGAGGTAGAGAGCAGATGGCTGAGGTTGTTTCCAACTAGCCCAGCATCTAGGCTCCCAGCTTCCCCAGACATTCAGTCCCTGTGCTTCCTCCACAAAAAGTGAAAAGGAGGAAGTAGTCAGGTAGCAAATAGCTTAGAAAATCTGTTTCACAGTTCCCTTAGATCATGATTTTCCTCTCTAAATCCTTCGTAGGTGTAGTTGCATTATTTGCTTTCTTTAGTGGCAATCCTGACCTATGAAGGACCCACCTCATTCCCATCTCCTCTCTCCTCCACTCCTTATTCCTGACCCCACATCACAATTCCCTTCCCTCATGAAAATGTACTATTTTTAACTTATATCAACCAGCTTATAGCACAAACGGCAAAAAATTATATTAGTGCAACTGAGAGGGTTGCAGCAATAGGAAAGAGCAGCCAGGAGAATGGAAAAGGCAAGAACATCTTGTCTCCAAAGAAAACAGAGAGCAGAGCTCCCTCCCGATAGCTCAGCCAGCTTCAGCCAGGCTTCTGGCTCTCCAGAGCTCGTCCCCAGATCACAACGGCCATCAAAGCCTTGGCCCTGCACATCTGCTCCCTCTGAGCTTCAACAGTATGTGCCATAGTAATGCAAATTTCACAATACTAGTTGTTTTCCAGTAGTCCTGCTGTGGAATCAAGAGAATTTCACTTACGTTAAAAAAATAGTGACTATGATATTAAAGATGAGTTTAGTAATATGAATCCGGATGACTGAACGTATGTAGAAGGAACAAAGCTGCATGAAATTAACAATGTGTCGATGCCTTGACTTCTTGAACTGATTCATGATCATACAAAGCTAAACAGCACTAACACTTCCATCTGCATTTGACTAGTTTAGACACAGGGTTGCTTTCCCTCGGTTTGTGCTTCATTTCTCTGTATAAGATCAATCTCCTTAAGTCTATGTCATGTGAATGCAACTCAAAGTGGAAATGCTTTACTCTATGTATATACACACCTAAATGTCCACCATAAAGCAGAAGAACACAAAATTAAAGAGAGAAATCACTGGCTTTATTCACTGCCACGTAGAACAAACAGTCAAACTGCAAAACTGTTTACTTTAAAAAAAAAGGAACATTCAAATCAAAATTTGAAGTTTAGGCTTTTTGTAGCTATCTAATTATGCTTCACACACTTTGTAATGATATATCAGTCTTTAGAATACAAATATACAGTATTTGTTTGCTCTCCGTTTATTTCTGCCAACTGGTGTAAATAGAGGTGTAACTGAGCATGTATTTAGTTTAAGCATTCAGGAGGCTGAAGTAGGTGAACTAAAATAAAGCTGTTTTGTTCTGCTCTGAATAAAGCTGGGATCTTGCTAATTACTACTTAGAGCCCTACAACTGTCTGTGTGGTCTGGTGTCCATGTTTCTACACAGTGGTACGCATGCCACTAGTGGCACACAGACCACTTCAAAATGGCATGTGGCAGCAGCTCCTCCTGGCCACTGAACCACCTAAACCTGAGCTATGAAGCAAGTGTTCCCTCTACAATCACCAAGGAGTGGCAGCAGCACCTGAACCGCTGCTCACAGCACACGTGCTCATCTTTCAGGACCTGTTCTAGCCCTGCTGACACAGAACTAAGCCAGATGAGATGGGGGCAGAAAAGATGTCAGATCTCTTTATGAGATAGAGCAGATAGGTGATAATAGGTAAGGGAAGGGATGAGGCTGGGCCTCATTTTTCACAGTATGAAGCAAACAGTAGGAGGATACGTTGGAGTATGTACTTGGAACCCTAGTCAGAGCAGGAGGTGAGAGTGACGTGGTATGAGAGGGACAGCATATCAAAATGAAGAGCTGTTGCCACTGGTGGTGACAGCCATATAAATGAAGTTTGAGAAGATCTGCTCTTCTTTTCTGTACTCTGTCACTAGCACTTCCAAGGATGCAGTTTCATGAGAAATGGTGAACTATTGTAAGAGGTCAGTCTTGCCAGCTGAATGCTCCCTCCTGCTTTGGTTGTCCCAGCTTTAACGTTGTTCATCAGATTTCTCCATAAGCCAGGGTAACTCACACAACGCACAGAAACAACCTGGAAAGAAAGCAAAGACATTTCTGCTGTTTTATTGAGTCAGATCAGCTCAGCAGGTGATCCAGTGAGCACCAGCTAGCACAAAGGAGCGATCAATGACAAGGTCAGGGGATAGCAGCCAAGAGAATTGAGCCACTAAGTGCCTCAACCAAGGAGAAAGCAACTGCAGTGACCTTGCAGCTTTCCATCTGTAAATGAGGCTCATGCAGCAAAAGAAATGTCATTGGAAATGGTGGATCTTTTTGAATATGCATGAACTTCACCGAGTTGTTTTGGCCAGACTTGTTTCTGTTTTCTCAAATTTGGGGTTGTCCTGTAGTTAACCAGAAACTGGTTACATGTGTAACTGTATAAAAACAGAACAAGGTAAGGGCTCCCTCCCTAGCAGTATGCCCACTGTCCCTGACTAGCAGTGAGCTACTCCAGTATCCAAGGCCCTAGCCAGTACTTCATTGCTGCGTGCTGTGGAGGCACACCAACATCAACACAGCTGGCTGTAGTGCTTCCAACACAGAGCTACTTCTGTGTTGTGTAAACATGCAAAAAGTTTAGGCGCAACGTTGCTTCAGGAGACAGGAGATTGAGAAGCAGCTCAGCACTCCTGGAGAGTTTAAATTCCAGGCCTTGATCTGCATTTTGAATGCAAGTGAATTTTGCTTAGATGTCACCAAGATCTTGGACATGCATTGCCTCCAGAACTAGTGCTTTTAGAAAGATGGATTTAAACAAGAATTCAGATTTTTGGAGATGGGATAGGTACAGGAAAATCAAAATTAGCTTCTAACCCTTCGTTCTACACCTTTCTGAAGGTGCCCTGGTTTAATTTGGAAGCCTGATGCACTAAGAAAATTATTGTTTGAAACAACTGTTTCCTGCAAAGCATAAAACCTTTCAGATTTCAGGAAGTATTACCAAAGTCCTTCGTAGCTATAAGGAAGGTTATTTCCTCCCTCCACATGTTGTACATTTGCAGAAGGCATATGTATTAGGAAGCGTATAGGTCAGTCAGTAAGCAAAGCTTCTCTCTCCATAGGCTCTTAGTTTTGTCTCCTAACTGAAAAATTTCCTCTTAAGTGAAATCTGTAAACTTCAGACACAAAGGTATCGAAGAGCTAGCATTTCTGTTCTATAAAAATTGCAATTTGGAAACTGAAGCATGCATCAAGTTGTCCTTCTGAAGAACAGAAATCACAAGAGTCCAAAACAGCTTCTGCTAGTCCAAAATAAACCTGAGTAACTCTTCCTACATTTTTTTCTTGCTCTTATCTCTGAATCTTGATATTTACCATTCAACGTGCAACTCTTCACAAAAAGTGGATATATGTACATAACAAAACTTCTCTCAGATACAGAGAATGTAAAGTCTGAAACATTGATGGCTGGCCCCTTGTCAGTATATCTGCTCATACTTTCCCTACTTTGACTCCTCAAGGTTCATATTTGGCCCGGAATCTGCCGTAAAGGTTTTTATTATCCTAAGCACTAACTTCATCCATTTAAGCATTTTGATTGGAACATCTGCAATACAGAATACGCCAGGAGTCCTTTCAGAGGATGGTTTTACCAATGCAAGCCTTTTAAACCTCATAAACAACAATATGCAGGACTTTGTGACTGTCATTTGCACAATATTCAGCAAGTTTTCTTGTCTTTGCTTTGTGTGGGTTTGTACCTAATGAGCCTCATTTGGAGTTTAAACTTAACTCCAGAATCGCCTCCTAAATCGGCTGCATAGGACATTAAAATTGAGCTCCATGCATTACACAAACACATACTGAGGATCTGGGTGTGAGACAGACTCATGAAACTATCAACACCAACAAACAGCTACAAATAAACAAGAAGGCAGAAGTAAATCCAGTTCTTTTAAACATTTATAATCCTCTGCTATATATTTGGCAGCCTTTTAGAGAAAGGACATTGACATAGTCCAGAGACAGACATCAAGAATGATAAAAGTTGATTGGTAACATGCACAGAAAGTCTGGAAAAACATGAATACCATAAACTTGAAATCTAAGCTTTAAAAAAGCTCTTCAAATGGTGTTTCATAAAAGAGGATAGCAAAAATAGTGGAATCACTCAAATAACAAGACTGCATTTCACTGGACAATGATAGGAATTCCTTAAATGGTACAGAATTGATGGCAGTTTTAGGAGCAAGTGCTCTGTCTGCTTACCTCTGTTATTATAGATTCCTTAGCAGTAAGGCAACATGATCCCAACTCAACATTCTGACATTTTTTATTTAGGAAGCGTCATCATCCCATCATTTATAAAAGTAGTACCAATATCCTGACCTCACTAAAGTCACATCCAAAGGTTCTATTCAAGTAAGCAGGGAACGCATCCAAGCACTTGGAATTGAGTTGTCATTTCACACATTGCAAAGATAAAAGTGTATAGCTAAGTGGAAGGGAAAATCAAGTTCTTTGCTCTTCCCCTAGCAAGTGCTGCTGTTGTGCACCTATACTCCCATCCTTACACGAGGATGGAAGGATGCGCTGCTCTTGTGGTCTGTGTGGCCGTAGCTACAGTGAGCTTGTTTCCTGTGTACTGCATCATGTTTCTGAGGACATATCCTATTTCTCCTCCTTCTTCTCTTCTGTCCTCACTCTGGGACTTGATTGTTTTATTTTTATGTTTAAGGGAACTTAGATTGAAAATAACCATATGGGATTCTGAATTACTCTGCTATGACTGAATACTGGTCTCAGTGCTCTTCATTAACAGATTGACAACAAATACGTCTCCCGACATTCCAACACTCTTAGGGCAAAGAGTTCCTTAGCCCAGGATATGTGTGTAAGTGACCTGACAGACTCTACCCGACTGATGAAGCTCTATTGAAATGTTCGGTCCTTCTCCTTTTGGCCTTCATTTCTGACCACTACACAACCTCTGCTTCTGCATATTTCCACCAACAAATTGAACTATCTCAATTTTGAACCCTCACCTTGTCTTCTAACTTCAGTTAAGTGTCAAACATCAAGAGGAAAGGTGGTAGAAATTTTTTTCAAGGTGAAAGAGTAAGTAAGATAGAAGGAAGAGATTAAGAGGACTGAAGGTACCTTTTCACTGTGCGATAGAGCATGACACAGAAATACATGCAGAAAACTAGCTCCAGAACAGCAGCAACGTAACAACATCAGCATGACACTGTTTGGGGCTAATTAGCTGAGAAGCACCACACTAATGCAGTTACAGTGCTTCCAGGACTCAAGATCCCTTTTTTGTGGCTAAATCAAAATAAAAATTCATTTGTATTAATCAAAAACTTTATAATATGGTAGTTTGGGGCAAAAATCATATTCAAGAGGAAGCAATCCATTTAAATTGGTCATTGTGGGCACTTTTTATAATATAGGAGGCTGAAGTCATAAGCCCAGAGAAACAGCCCCACAATCCGTCTTCTGTCCTCTACAACACAGTATTAGCACACCTGCAGTGAGAGTGCAGTTCACTTCCCTTCTCTACCTCACTGTGGGCATAAGTGTGAACTAAAGTTTTTGTTCCTCCCTGTAAGCAAAGGTGGGGACCGCTGAGTTCAACCTTTATGACCAAATCCAGTCTGGATAAATACGTAGAGACCTGCCATGCTGATTAAGGAATTATTTGGAGAGGTTTTAGTTTCAGTCGTTAATTCAGTAAATATTTCAAAAGTGCAATTTCAATGGGCGGAAGAAACCGCTCTGAATCCCCTATAGCCTACAGCAAAACAAGTCCCATAGGAAACAAAGGACCATGGATCAAATTTCTCCCCCAAATCGGGCAAAGAAATGACTTGAGAAAAATATGTCCTCCCCCTCTCCTGCAAAATGAATACGCTGACTGCTGTATTACGCGGAAAGCATTAAATCCTTTGAAAATGTTCAAACTTGTTTTAAACAATTCATCAAATTCAAATCACTGTCACATTCAATCAAATCCTCATTTCTGATAACTTGTGTCCCCAAATATTCATATAAAAATACTACTACTTCACCATATTTAGCATCCTCTAACTGTTTAAAAAGTTTAGGCCTGCATCTCTGTCCTGTAATTAGCAGAGAAATTCCATTTTCAAACTAAAGTCCAATACTAAAAGGTAAATAACTGTTTACGCCAAGCCTCCCTCAGCTAACATTTCTAAATTGAAATTTAAGGTTTCACGTGCAGGTAGAGTCATCAACTTATAAAAGTCCTTTATATTCCATGTTTGTGTTCATTTCCTTGACCTCTTCCTTCCGATTAAGGCAATGCATACATACAAGCTGACAAGAGCTAGGGAAAACCTTCCAGATGCAACACTCATTTGTACTGGATTCACCTAGATGTGGTATATTATAATTGCTAACTTTCTCATCCATTTCCTTTTACCTATGCAAATATTACTTAAGCAGAAGTGTTTTGCATTAACAGAAATAATATTTTGATGTATTCATGGATTATTTTTGAGTATGATAACACCAGCAGCATAACACATCAACAATGAAGTTAGATGGAGCCTAGTCATCTAAAACAACTGTTTCCTGGCTCATGAAACAATTATTTCACATTGCAACCTGCTCCCTGCCATGTGTCCTAAGGGCATCTTAGACACTCACCAGGAATGAGCTATAGGCTAAGCAAGGAAAGTCTGTTTTCTCAGGTGGCTCTTCCTAAAGTCTGATGCCCTGGTCCTGTTGCTGACTGGTGACGCACCTTTCTGTGGACAAAACTGTAACGTCTCTTGCACATGGCGGATCCACGCCTGCTCTATCATTTAACAAGCCCACGTGCATACATTACGTCAAGAGATTGCCTACATGCAAGTCATAGGAGGGCTCACAGGTGCCTCCATAAGAGGTCAAATGGCCATCCCTGCAAGAAAGGAAGGCAGGAGGAGGGCATTATTAGTCTATAGTGCTAACTCCGTGCAAGGCACGCAGATTGAAAGACTGTAGTGTTTGGGCATACGTACAGGCTCTACACACATAATACACCTTTAATACAAAACTGACTGTGGAAGGAACTTTTACACTGTTGAAGGCATCTCTGAAGTAGGAGTGATTCTTTTTCTTATTAGAACCTTTTCCCTAAAATGATATTAGTTTTTAATAAGTGTTTATCCCAGTATTAAACACAAACAGATCTTACCACCTCTAGCTGACTTTTACTGCTGTTGAACAATGCCATCTGCTGGCTCTCATGAGAAGGATGACTTACATTTGGTGAGAGCCCAAAAAACACAAGTCAGAAGGGACCTCCAGAAATCATCTGGTCCAACCTTCTGTTGTAAAGCAGGACCTCAGATTAGGTTATGCAGGGCCCTGGATATGTCAAGTTGAGTCCTGAGTACTTCCAGTGACAGAGATTCCACTATGACTCTGGGCAACTTAATTCAATATTTAACTGTACTTGCAGTGAAGGATTTTTTTCTTACATCCACATAAAATTTCCCCTGAAGCAACTGTTGCCTCTTGCGCTGTTATTTTGCCTCCTTGTGAAGAGAGTACCTTCATCTTCTCTAGAAATGCCTTTTAGGTACATGAAGTTTGTAACTACTTTCCCGCCACCACCACCACCCAGCCTTCTCTTCTCTTTTCTAGGCTCGGCAAACCCAATTCCTTCAATCTTTCTTTGTATGTCAAGTTCTGCAGTCCTCTAACCACCCTGATGGCCATCTCCAATCTTTTTATGTCTCTCAAACTGAGGAATCAAAGCTAAGCACACTGTTCCAGGCATAGCCTAACAAGTGCTGAGTAGAGTGACATAATTACATTCCTTGATCTGCTGGCTATACTCTTACTGCTGGCAGATCAAGATGTTGTTGGCCCTCTTTGCTGCCAGGGCCCGCTGCTGGGTCATGTTCATTGCTGCCCACCAGGCCTCCCAGGGCCTTGATCACAAAGCTGCTCTCCAGCCCATCAGCTCCCAGCCTGTATTGCTGCTTGGGCATATTTCATCCCAGGTGCTGCACTTTACATTTATCTTTGTTAAATCTCAACCAATTTTTGTTGGCCCAAAAGCCTGTCAAGGTCTTTCTGTAGGAAGTTCTTCCTTCCCGTGTATCCACTTTGCCTAGACTGGCATCATACACAAACTTGGTGAGGTATCTCATCATCCAGATTGTTTACATTAATATATACAACAGTTTGTCTCAGTTCCCTTGACAAACTCTACCCCCAACTGTCGCTGTCATTCAGCTTTGAGCCATTAACCATTACCCTTTGAGTTCACCACTTTAGCCAGTTTTCTACCCAAGCTGTTTCATCATAGAAGGTGATGAGGTTGGTCAAGCACTGTTTACCCTTGGTGAATCTGTCTTGCCTTGTCCTAGTCACCTTCTTGCCCTTCATATGTATGAAAATAGCTTCCAGGAGGACGTTATATAATTTTCCCAGGGCCAGGAGACTGATGCAAGGTCGACTGGTCTGCAGATTCCCAGATCTTCTTTCCTGTAGATGGCCACAATACTTGCCCTTTTACAGTTATCTGGGACTTTTCTCCCTGTGTTCATTTCAAAAATGATAGAGAGAGGCTTTTCAATGAGCTCAGCAAACTCTCTTAGCACCCTCGAATGCATCCCATTAAGTCCCAAACATACACACACACATACACACACACACACACACACACACACAATTGGTACAGACAGTGCTTAACTGGATTTGACTCTACTGTTGGTAGTCTCACTGTTTGACCCTTCCTTTTTGGCATAGAGCCTCTGCTGGTGGCTACAGAAGTAAATAAGTCTCTCATAAACAACATATCTAAAATCTGTGTAGCACAATGCCAAGATATTTGGTGGTTTACTTAAATCTTCAGCTCCTGAAATTAAGCTTGTACATGAGAATATTAGTTCTCATTGAAATAAAACTCGCTTCTAAGGCTGTGGAGAAAAAGCTTTAAAAGGTGATTTGAAGATGAACAAGAAAGATTTCAAAATTATTTTTAAGCTCAGGATCATTTGATACCTGACTAACTTTTAACTGTTTGACAATGAAAAGAACTATGTTATTTCATATCTATATCTATTATAGATATTATATATATGTGCATACACACACACACATACATGCATATACAATTTATACCATTAGTTTTACTTGTACAGGTAAGTGATCACCCATTGCAGAAAACTACAAAGCCTCAGCTCTCCATGGGCACATCATCAGACTGACAGGCTGTCCATTTTACATATATAAGTCTGTATCGCTTCTGGAACAAGCTCAGGTCTGGAAATAGTAATGTATGTTCATATAACATGAGATTACTAGACTACTTCCTTTAAAGTGGTGTGGTGCTACTAATGGTACTGTAAGTCAAGCTTGGCCCTCAGCTATAGCTTTGTGCTAACTGTACTCTGAAATCTATGAAAACCCCATGCCTCCAGACATAGGGTTTAAGAGAACTTTGAACAAGAAAGTAGATTTGTGCCTATTCCTATGAGATGTCCTGTTTGCAACAACAATCAAAAGGAATTACTGATGCCCCCATAAGCAGATACACAGAGTAATCTAGTGTGAAAGGGACCTCAGGAGGTAAACTGATTCAACCTCCTGCTCAAAGCAGGGTCAGCTATGACAGCTTAATACATAACATGAACAAATAAGAACCCTGTTTGTCACCCTCCAGAATAATATACCACTGTAAATAAAAATCAGCTGGTAGATTATAAACAAATGACTAATTCTAAACCACAGAAAGTGAAATGCGCATGTTTAGACACATATGAGCGATTGTATTTTAACTGACTTGAGGCTATACCCCACTAATGTCCATTTTATAAATAATGAGTGATTGTGGTATACCTCCAAAAAGTAATTTTGTTTTTATACTCTGCATACAAAAAGTTCTGACTCTGTAATTTGCAGTGTCAGAACTGCATAGCAAGAACATCAAGTGGACAAGAGGGCTTCTGTGGGGAAAGACAGGTAGCTGTATGTAGTGAAATCAGACTGCCACATTACATACAAAAGTGTAAATGCAATATACATAATATAGCAAATATTTCACATGTCCTGTAGTATGAGGTAAAATACACAAGACTATATAGATCATGACATGATTATTTTGCACATGTACTTGAGCTGTTCTCCTTCAGTGGTTTTCATTATCCCAGGATCAGGAAACAGTTCCATCCCTTAGTTTAAATATGACATGCCAAAATAAGTACCAAGAGAATGCGTCATAAATACCTATATTTAAATACAACCTTGGCTTAACATAAATGTGCTCAGATTATTCATTTTTACATTTTTATCATATTAAAAATAGATTCATTGTCCATTTCAGACGATGGTGTTTTATTCAATGTTTGGGTTAGACTCACCTTAATCATCAATTATAAATACCAGGGCAGTGTTTATAAATTGGTTTAATTAACTGAATAAATTTACTTCAAATGTGGTAGATTAGATAAGGGATAGTTTATCAAAACATTCAGTATTACAAATTCTATGGTTCATTAAGCAAGGTTAATATTATCTGTGAGTAACTAATAAGAGATTATTGTTCCTCTCCGTCTTCCCTCACCTTGAAAGTTTCAGAATTAGTAGTTCTCACCCTCTACACCTACTTTATTTGGAAGAGGAAAAGAAATTTCTTCTTCCAAAACCTGGGTTGTTTCAGAGCTTACTCTGCTGAAACAACTGAAATGATGGATAACTGGAAACAACTCCCTCAGAACCTGCAAGACAGACAGCTTGTAAAAGGTTCAGTATTTCTACAAAATGAGGTGGTTCTTTGGCCATCTTCTGCTACGTGAGTGCCAACAGAGCTGCTGCTGCGTGGCTGCGGTTGGGATGTGGCTGCATGAGAGGTGCTAATGTGTGGACACTGGCCGCCTGAAGTTACTGCCCACCCACCGTTTTCTGGGAACACCCCACACAGCAGGTGTTCCTGTTCTGTCACAGGGCCAGGCTTAGAAACCATAACCTGGGAAAAGTACACAATTACTTGACTATTCAGCTTTTAAATAAGGGCAGGCTTATGAAAGAAATAACAGATGAAAAGTAACAAAAAAAGTAAGAGAGGGAAAGAGAAAGAGAAAGCAAGAGAGGAAGAATACTGTCATCCATATTAAACAACCTCTAATAGGTAATTGTCCATTTCAAGAGAAATGGAGCAGCAGTTTTCTGGTGACACCCACAAAACACATAGGTTAAAAGCTGTTCAGATAACCAACCAGTATAAATCAGCTCGAGGCTTCTTAGCAAGTAGCGCTGTGCTAGTTTCCATCAGCCAGGGATCTGGTGTTGGATGACGTCCCTTGAAAGACAAGACACTGCGCATCCTTCCTAAAATTTTAAATCTATATGGAAACCCTAAGCCTAAGTTACAATTTGTGCCAGCATGATGGCACATGTTATATTTTAATGAAAGCATGGATCTTCACCAGAAAGTGCAACAGCCTGTACTGCTGACCTGGCTTCTCTAGGCTCTAAACTGCCTTCATCCAGTGAAGTACCAACTTTTTCCAAACCCACAAAATCCCAGACAGTAATACCACAAAACAAAATCTTCTACAGAATCTTTGTTGGGCTGTGGTTTTGTTCTCTAACAGAATTTGGAGGCAAGGTCAAAATTAGACAGTCTCTCCCCTTTGAGAGAGACTTTCTCCCTTTCTCCCTTTTGGGAGAAAGTCACTAAATAAGCTGTCCTCATGCTAATAGGTATCCCTCCTCTGGGGACAGGGATGGACAGAGATAACAAGAGCCTCGCCTCAAAGACCGTCCATTTAGCAGAGGGCAGAATAGGGAGAATCTAGTTCCAGGCATCTGATCATGGCACCAGAAGTATCTTAGACTTCTCCCAAACCATATTAAATGAAAGCCAGTCCCTCTACTGGCATCTGTCTTTTTCTTCTGCTATTAATAATTCTGAGGTTTGGTATCCTACAGCTGAAAACTTTTATTTAGAAAAGGAAAAGCTGAGCTTTGGATACAGAGAAGATGAAAGAGTTGATGGACGCAACTGCAATTTGACCTTAATATTATGAGAAGTCTTGAGAAATGATCAAAACATGGAGCTAAATAGAGGTATAATACAGACATGTTGCACTTCTTCAAAAAATTGTACTTAATTATTTTATTACAAAAAAGTATTCCAAGCAAGAATAATGCCACAGACCTAACCTACTTCGGATAACTAGAGCAACACACAGCATCCCATAGAAACATATTATTTAACATGGAATAGTGGGTATTAATGCAAGCAGTATGGACTGGATACAGAACTGGATACAGGGGACAGTATACCGGTTTATCCGATAGAGTCATTTGCTGGGAGTGTTTCCCAAGCGCTAACCTGGAGCCAATTCTTATACATGCCTTAAGTTTTATAGCATTTCAAGAATTTCATAAGCATATGGCTATTTGTTCAGAACTTATGTAACTCTTAAGACTGGAAATTCCTGAGCCTCAGACAATTCGGGCTCAGGAGAGTACTCTTTCCTCTTGCTCCCTCTTGCTCTTGGCTACTGTCGCAGCCATGACACTTGGCAAATGGACCTTCCATCAGGGCAAATAAAGCTGTTCTTTAGAATCAGGCATGCACGTGCTTATGACATTTCTGGATGACAGAAAGAGGAAGGGTATTTCCACTGAAACAGATCGAGACCATGAGGTGGAGGAGGATAGCAGGAGAGGAGATAGTTTTACAGACAGGAGTGACAGAAACAGACTTAAAGCAAGGTATCACAAAATATAATGTTCTTATGCAACTGTCATTGGACTTTTTTGCTATTACCTGAGTCTATCAATTGGAGAAGACAAAAGGTGAGTCAGAGCCACCAGCACGAAAGGCTAAAGTGAGGTATTTTCAATAGTAATGAGATGAACTCATATGAACACACAAGGCCAGGCCCCATGAATGTATATTCTGTGGAGGGGAGGGTGGAAGAGATGAGGGGAGAGGAGAGCTAAGCTTCTTAGAGGTTTGGAAACTAAAGGAATCTCCCCAAGAGAGAACACAAGAGCTCAGCTGTTTAACCTACCGAAATAAAGACTGCAAGGAGACAGGATTACGTTTCAGAAACACTTCAGGAGAGTATGTTTAAACTCTAGAAAGGGAGAATCCTCTTTCAAGTCCAGTTCCATAACATGATCACCGTAGATGACTGTGAAGAGCGTGGCTCCATCTTCTTGACAACCTCCTCATACATACTGGCAGACGACTGTTATATTCCCCTGAAGCTATCTCTTCCCCAGGCTGAAAAGGCTGAACCTTTCCTCTCACGTAAAGCACTCCAGCCCCTGAACACCTCAGGGGCCTTCTGCTGAACTCATACCAGTTTGATGACATCTTTTCTACGCTGGAGAGCCCAAAACTGGACACAGCATTCTAGATGTGATTAATCTAGGGAGATTACCGGAGCAGGGGAAGGATGGCTTAAGATATACAACACCCAATTACAAATATACCACTAAGTACTCAGAGTAGAAGCTGCCTGCTGAGATGATGGCTATGTATCTCAGACCCACACATACACATACACGCAAGGTCTATCAGGCCAGAGGTTTCCATGCACATGAACAACACCCTGCCTCCACTGGAGAATAAAAGGAGTGTGTGCTCTCTGCCTCCCCCTTCCCAGAAGAGAAGGTGGTTCGTGGACTAGGGGAGCACACCGTGCAGCTCTGCCTTGGCTGAAGCACAGTAGGGTGGCTTGAAGGCATGGCAAGAGCAACAAGTTCCTAGTTGGGCACAGCTCTCCCCCTGTGGCTCTGCAGGGTGTGTAGTAGTGGCATAGCAGGACACAGTGTTAGTGGCAAGGGCGTATCTGCAAGTACGCCCTTGGGATGTTACCAGTGTGATACTAACCCACTCTGGGAAGCTGGTCTGAATTCTGCCAGTTTACCTCACCAGATCCTTGGGCGGGGTGGTTTCAGGGGAGAAGCAGCTTCTCCTTCACTATCCACACACACATGCGCACATGTACGCACACCCCTCAAGTCTAGGCAATGGGGAACTCCACCACATGCAAAACACAGACCAAGAGCGAGCCTGAATATTGTAGGTGCCACTGCATGCAGGAGGTCGTAATAGGTCAAATACTGGCAAGAAAAGAAGATACTTAAAGTTTTTGGCCTATAATGGCTATGTTTCCTCCCCAGAGATGACAGTTGTCTTGGGATCACACAAACAGAGCTGTCCTGAGACCTTCACAATGCCCTTAGAATCTAAAGCTAAGACAAATTTCACTCCCCTTGGCACCTGTACTTCAAGGTCAAGCACTTCCAGTCAACCCCCAAAGCTGTGAACACCAGGGCACATCAATCTTATAGGCCTCCCCTAGTGTGGGCTTTCAGACCTGTGGATTCATTCTTGTGTGTTAAATAGAAGGAAGTACAGTTTTCCATCTTTTGTAGAAGGCATCAGCAGTCTGGAAAGGCTGAGGAACAGAGTCTTAGGTATTTTGTAATGCACAAAATATGCAGATGAGAAGCAGTAGACTGCCCACATTGTGTGGTTTCCCATGTTACCTTTTACATTTGATAGCAGGTGAATGTTAATATTGTATTCAGTACAACAACTGTAATACGTTCTGCAAAAGTTCACACTTTCTTCCCCTTTTTTTTTTTCCAGGAAGCTGGGATTTAATTCAAACCGTGCATAGCTGAAATAAAAAATTTATTTTCATCAAAACATCAAAATTATTAAGGTGTGCCAAGTGAGTCACTTGATGATGATATTACACACAAGAATTATGGGCAATTGCAGTCCTGCTGCAACACAAGTACATTTTATTCCTGCAACTATACTCTTGTTAAAAAAAAAGACTGAACATTTCTTTTGGCATAACCTCAGCTATTGTAATTTCTTTTCCACAAGGAAGAAGAGAAGAGTATTGTCTGATCGAGCCATACAGGAAATAGTTTAGCTGTCAAGATATTTTTTAGAGTTTGAAATTGTTTTCTATCTCAAACTGTAATGAGAAATCAAAATCTGGAAAATATTTTTTTTGATAAAGCCAGAGCACTCCCATAATGAAATGCCTTATATATGCTGCAGTGTAAGCAGCTGCTTCATTAAAGAGTGAATACGTAGTCCCCTGGCTTAGAGGAACCAAGGGATGTGATAATTTTTATAGAATTTTTGAGTTTTATAGGTGTTTTTCTTAACCTATACCCTTTACCCTTTATTGCATCCTTAGAGTAGATCATGTGCTTGCTACAGGTCCACAGCTAACAAGGTAGCAGTCATGCTGTTAGATCACTAGGTGATCCGGGTTGCGATTTACTATGTAAGGACATATCAAGAGCCATTAAGTTCCTAAATTTAATAGCATATTATCTTCAGCTAATTACTATAGGAAGGGAATGTGTTTTTTCCTATATCAAGAAAACAAAATTTTCAGTATTAAAAATATTTAATATTTTATTTAATAAATACATTTCATATACCTTTATGTCTAAGAATTTACAGTTTAATAATTTATTTTTTTAATATTTTTAATATTATTTGTTTACAAATAGGTGTAGCAAGGTACAATGTATAACACATGAGGTTCTAATACTTAAATGAAATTACATATTGTGGCAAATTCTTTTGTTTCTACTCAGACCTTGGCATGCAGTCATGGCACAACTTTTTCAAGACCGGAGGTAGTTTTATTAGTGTTTCCACATATAGTAATGGAAGCTGTTTGGACTTTCTTCTAAGGCACCCAAAGTTTAGATTGCAGTCGCTCAATGTGGCTTCAGCAGATATTCTCTGTGCTCTCAGTTGTCATAGTGTTAGGGCCAAGGTACATTAGAATCTTAGTCACACATGAATGATGTTACCAGTCCTAGGAGTTCCGGTACTATTTCAGATTAATTCAAGCAACAGATATTTATGAAATTTTGTATAAATAATATAATGGCAATCCTAGAAGAAGGACCTGCAATTGAAGCAGCTGCTTTGGAATAAAGTAGCTGGAAAGGCCACCTTTTTCTGGCCTTCAGTATCCCTGGGAGCTCCATGGATTTGAAAGGATTGGAGCTAACGATTAGATGTTTCCCAGCAAAAGGAAACAAAGACAGATTCTACTGCAAAAGCAGGAATTCTGACTGCACCACTGTTGAATATGACAGCATTTTTAGGTCTTTCATCAGATCTAGTATTTTAGTTGCAAAGACACTGAACTGACTCCTAACTGTCCACTAGTTACTTTAAAGGGGACTAAAGGGGACTTGATGGAAGGTGTTTGCCAGCTTCCCCTACCCAGATATCCATGATGGAGTAACACCTAGTCACGTCCCCCTACCTGTCCTCAGACTGTTCCCGCTAGATATTTGTTTCTTTCTGGCTACAGATTAGATTCAGTGGATATATGAAAGGGGTGTGATGAGTGTTATGCAAATTATTTCTGCTAGGTTCTCTGTAGTGAATAGGGACATACTGAAATGTGTAGCTTAACAGAACACTTTCCTTTGGAGCTCCAGAGCGTACAGGGCAAAGGACATACTTTCTATATATTTGGGTAAGATAATCTGAAACCATACTAAACTTATATAAATAAGAAGGATCTCAACCTTCTTAGCACTTACTGCTGTATGATGACCAAGATCAAGAAAAAAAAAATATATATATATATGTGCATGTATTCGTACAAGAACATTTTTACTTTTTGATCTTTTTACATGTCATTGTTCCATAAACCTATATTTGTTTCATTTGAAATAAAGAAATGGGAAATTTCCAGCTCAGAAAACCCACTCATCAGCATTAGGTATGCCTTTCTGCAAATAGAAGAGTTTTCTTTTCTTTTCTTGTTGTCTTTGCTGCTGTAATGACTTCCATATTATGCTGCAGATGTAATACGTTTATGCTTAAAGTAGATCATGCTCTTTGCCAGAAAGAGTGCATGGCTTTAAAAGGAGAAATACTCAGACAATAAATAATGGCGATGCCTTGTTTAGAGTTATAGTGTATTTTTAACTTAGTTTTCCTATATTATGATTGTTTTTACTGAGTGAATAAGCAGATCAACTTTATTTGTTTAAGCAGTATTAAGCACATGCTTTGTAACCATATATGACCATAAAAATTTATAGTACATAGAGAGGACAACAACTCTTAATATATACAATATTACGGTTGCTGTAATTGTTTTTGTTATTTTTATTAATAGTAACAATAAAAGTAACTATGACACTCTTTTAGGGAAAAATAATGGAGAACAAAACAATTCTAGAAGAGCTTCTTTTAAAGAAGTCACAACAGAAGAAAAAGATTTCACCAATTAATTACAAGGAACGGCTGTTTGTTTTGACAAAAGCAAATCTTTCTTACTATGAGTATGCCAAAGAGGTAAGAAGTCATTTTCTTGAATATACTGTTCTAAGATTTTCCAAAGTCACCTTATTTCTTCTGTGAAACTTGTTTAGATACTATGTATTAGAACAACGGGTGCATTTTGTTTCAAATAGAACTAAAAAATTGCAGGATACCAAATCCTAGTTTCAGTTCAGGAAAGAACTTAGCCACAGGCTTAAGAGTGTCTCTGTTCAGAACAGCTCTTACCATTAGGCTTACCACTGAGCATCTGTTTGTGTCCTTCCAAAGACAACAACGCTTAAGCAGGTAATTAACATCAGGCATGTGTTTAAACATTATCTTGAATACGGATGTCTTTCCTGTTCATGCCTCCCTCTGAACTCATGAAAATGACGGGCTTCAGCAGTTACTCATGAGAGACATGATTGGTTTTGAGTGTTATCCCTCAGCTGCACAAAGCAGATGTTTAAACTATCACTGTTTCCTAAAAAGTGACTGTGTATCACAGAAGGATAGCTTTTCACTCAGAAGATCTCTGGGCATGCAACTGTATGTCCCAGCCAACTTGTTTTAAAGTTTTTGCTCCTTTTAATACATTTGGATTCTTCCAGGGAGTTATGTTCCTTTAGGAAATTGCATGGAAGTTCAGTGAGAATAAGCTCCACTGTCTTAACAAAATCATGAATACAACAGCTGGGATCCTGTTTTGCACTTAAAGGTGTTTTCTCTTGATTCCCCTTTCTCCTTTTCCTACTAGTCTCCCCTTCTGTCTTGTAATTCTGTAGTTGCAGCAGATCTTTTCTCAGATGTAGGACTGTGTCCTGTAATTCCTGTAACTGATTTTAAAAAATACTTGCTCCATATACTGGATGAAGGTGAGGCACCAAGGGGATTTTTTACTACCTTTCTCATGAAGTGTAATCAGTCTGAAACCGTGGCTTACCCAGCTTGAAACATCAAATTGCACAGAGTAATGAATCTAAAATCCTTTAGACTGTGTTTGAAATGGTGCTTAATCTTAAGTTACCCTCTGCTGTGTTTTTTTCTCCCTTAGAAAAGAGGAAGCAAAAAGGGGTCAATTGACATTAAGAAAATTCGATGTGTTGAGACAGTGAATCTTGAGGAATCAACACCTCCTGCGAGACAATACCCATTTCAGGTCAGCCATGGAATCCATTACATGCACATTTCTTGTGAAATATTCCAGTCATCGTAGGGCCTCTACAGATACACTGATCATAACTGTTCTGGGTCGTGATACCTGCTAGTGTTGAGTGCTACAGATATTTATAGCAAATAGAAAAACAGTCTCTGTTACTGAAGTTGTGACTTTGCTGAAATGTTTTCACTTGACTGTGGCAGGGATTAGATGAAGTCTTTTTTCTTTTATATTCATAGGTGTATCATAGGTTTGCTTTAATATGATCGGAAATATATAGAGTATATCTCTATCACTTATTTTAAGGCAAAATTAAAAACTTAAAAATTCTTATTTTGATTCTCGCTGTCTCTTTCCACTTTGGTTGTTTTGCCTCAATACAAAGTGCAGGATTTGACTTCTAACTAACTGATTACCGTTCAAATGATTCCTGCCACAGTCAGGAAATCCAAAGCTATGCCTTCAGCAACTGCTCATCTACAGGAACTTGTGCACGTATCAGAAGATGCAGCTGCCACAGAGTACTACATTAATGCTCAAGAATTAAATGTGCTGAGAAAGCCATAACTTCGGATTTGCTGCCTGTCATCTGTTTCTGTTCCCCTGCTCAGGTTCCTCCTAGAGCCTCCACCAATTCCAATTCCATGAGCAGTGGGACATGCAGACGTGAAAGTGGTGCAGCTCTCCTTTCAGAATACCACTGCCAAACAGTGGAAGTACAAGTGTGCAGCAGGCTGCTGGGAGGAGTGAATAACATGGGTGCTGAATAGTGTATCAATATTCACGCTCCTGCAATAATTGCCGTGCCCAAGAGCAACCTCAAGAGAGAGGCTTGGTACTCCACTGCCTGCCTAAACCTAGGTGTCATTCCCGTCTTCCTTTGCCTTTTCCCTCCCCCAGTTTTGTGGCATTGAATGGTGTGTTTATATTGAATTAGTGTATTTCTCTCAGGAGCACATAACTCATTTAAATGGGAAAAAGTATGTCTACTATAGTTACAGGGTGAGGGAGTCTATTCTGGGAAACAGTATCTCTAAAATGGACTACGGGACCATGATAGCTGAACATAAATTCCCAGTGTGATGCTGCAGCCAAAAGGGCTAATGGTATCCTTGGACATGGAAGCAGGCACGTATTGAATAAAATCAAGAAGGCTGTATTGCCTTTGTTTTGACACTACTGTGACCATCAGGAGAATATTGTGTCTAGTTCTGGTGACCATAATTCAAGGAAGATGTAAACTAAAGAGAGGTTAGAGGAGAGCCTCGAGAATGACTAATAGCTTGGAAAACGTGACTTACAATGAAAAGTTCACAGAGCTGCATCCGTTTAGGTAAATAAAGAGATAAGAGGCAAATTGATCAGTCATGTATATTTACAGTGAGAGTACACTTTTAATAATGAGGTCTCTTCAGAGTAACAAACAAAAGCAATAAAATGGCATTTGAAATTCCGTGCAGATAACTGAAAAGTACTGCCCATGAGGGAAATGCTATCCTGACTTAACATAAACACATACATACGTACATATACAACACATATATATAACATATATGTATAACATATAAATATAACATATATGCGTGTGTGTGTATAAAATAGTTTCTGCATTTATTGTTACCAGTTAGGATGAGAAACTAGGTTATAAGAGACAGTTCATTGAAAAAGTCAGCCCAGTGCTAAGCAGTGATTAAAAAAAAGCAGATGTTAATAATTGTTAGGTCAGGCATCCAAAGGAGCTAGTAGGAGATAGGTTCAAAATAAACAAAAGGAGCTTGTTTTTCATAGTGTGTAGCTAAGCTCTAGGACTACTTTGTGCAGGACGGTGTAGACAATAATTATTTAATTTAAAAGGCAACTGAACTAATTCACAGGAAACAATTTGTCACGGGCTATTAAGTATGAATGCATAACTTCTCAATTAGCATTCCCTGATACTATACAGCTGCCCTGCGCTTATACTCTGCCTCAGCATATTTTATTGGCTGTGTCAGAGACAGGGTCCTTGCCCTGATGAGCATTTAGTCTTGCCCTGTGTTAACAAGAGCAAAAGCCTGGAATTTGTATCTAGAAAAACTGCAAGAGGAAAGAAAGTTTATATGTGGGCATAAAGACCTCGTGGTCCTTAGTGCATATGAGACAGGTATATCTAGAAATATACCATGCTGTTCTTTGTTTATGCAGTTTTCAAGGGCACAGACCACTTTGGTTAACCTAGTGCATATAAGGTTTGTATTTATATAAAGTGGCAGAACAATAACTGGTGTCTGAAAAACCTTGCTAAGTTGTGTGCGTTTTCTATCAATGGGCCTGCAAACCCTGTTTCTTTGGTTCCCATCCTCTAGCCTTTTCCCCTCCTACACAGTACCAAGCTTTTGGGCAGTATGCTCTCACCATGCTGGCTTTTCCTTTGTCTTCTAGATTGTATACAAGGATGGCCTACTCTATGTCTATGCAGCTAGTGAAGAAAGTCGGAACCGATGGCTGGCAGCTTTGCATAAAGGTAACGCTATTCCTCTGTATATCAAAAAATTCAAATTAGGAGAGACAGGACAACGTTCCTGCTCCCTCATTTTACTGCAATATTTTGTTACCTGTTTCTAAGTTTCATTTCT
The DNA here is from genome assembly GCF_040807025.1 of Struthio camelus. Lineage (NCBI taxonomy): Eukaryota > Metazoa > Chordata > Aves > Struthioniformes > Struthionidae > Struthio > Struthio camelus. The sequence goes on along the minus strand of NC_090942.1, from coordinate 139,424,948 downwards.
ACTTCAGCACCGACTGATTGAAATGCATGGTATTTTCAAGAATTGATTAGAAATTTTAAAAGCTGAAAATTTCATTGAGAAATGAGCCAAAATAAAACTTATTTTTGTATTTTTCATAAGCATTTTTTAGTCTTCATCCCATCCTCAGTCTTTACCAATGCAGATTAATAGAGCACAAACATTCCTGATTTGGTTAGTATAGCACTTACTTGTATAAATGCCATTTTGATAAACCAGCCAGCGATTTTTCCATAGAATTTTCCTCTTTTTCTTTTCACAAGGAAATGTCTTTTGTTTTAGATGGAGCACAATCCCAATCCTGCAAAGCATAAGTTATAGGCAAACCGTAAGCTGTAAGCGAAAACTGTCCCTGCATAACTCCAGTGAAGGCAGAAACCTCACATTTAATAAAGCAGCCCCGTACACATCCTTGCCATTGTAGAAACAAGAATATATAATCTGTAGAAAACCTGCCACAGTTCTTTCCATTTATTTCATTGGACTTGGCAGTGGGCTGTGAACAAATATCCTCCCAAATTTCACCTGTAAGCCTATGTAGGACCTACCTGTCTGTTTGTGACTTTCCCTTTGCCTGCACAGAAGTGAGGGTAGGTCCATTAATTTGGCAGTTATGCAGAATGTGGACCAGAAAGCAGAACTGGAAGCGCTCAGCAAGCTAGTCTTTGATCCTTCTAGAAACCAAGGAGATTTCTTCAAGAAATCTTTGAAGGAATGTTTAATACTGCATTAAGATTTTTCAAAATAAACTGGTGAAAAATAAGATTAAGTGATGTATTTTTGTAATGCTCATGAGGTGCATGATAGCACAAATCTTCTCCCTGCCTACAAGCCTCTTAGAAAGTGTGTAACAGGCGCTTGTGGCCAAGAGGTGCACCAGCCCTTGAGCTGCTCTCTCGCATATTCAGGAATCTTCTGTCGAGAGTCTCACTCCACACATTCTGTGTTTTTTCTGCTGTCTTTTGAAACCAAAAATGCTCTTATGGCTTGCAGATCTAATATATCACCAGCACAGTGATAGTACTGGGCCATTTCTCTAGAGTAAAGAAGTGGGTTTAATATAAAATAAATGTTTCTGTGAGATGGCATTCGCTTTGGGTGTGCTCAAATAAGAAATATATTTCACCAGGTTAACGTTACTTAGGATTTACCGAATGAGGTACTGAGTATCTATTCTGACACTGAGTATCATTGAATATCATTTTCCTACAATGGATAGCTCTAGGAAAGTGGTCTGCATATTTTTGATATATGAAAATGTTTTTATTCATTTTATTATTGCTAGTGAGATCTTTGTAAGATACATGATTTTGAATCATAGGTATTACATCCTTCTTAGGCTGTTGGAGGTTTGACTGGACTACAGTGTACCACGTTGCTGACTCCCCAGGTTTCTTTTTGACAGAAAAAAGTAGCTGGGGCAGATATGGATTTCAGATCCAGATTTCTTCCTAGCATAGAGGAAAAAATGTGTCCAAGATGTGTGTCTAGAGTTATGAGTTGATACGTGCTCTGGGGTCCCAAGGTTTATTCCAGCATCTTCTATTAATCATAAGGAATATTCCAGTTCTGTAGCCTTTCATGTTCTCTTTGCTTTCTGTGTGATTTCCAGAAATAAAAGACAATTCCAATTTACTAAACAAGTATCACAAAGGATTCTTCACCAACGGGAAGTTTCTCTGTTGCAGCCAGACATGTAAAGCAGCCCCCGGATGTACGATTTGGGAGAAATGTAATATGCTCTTTTATTTCTGCTTGTTTAGTCTCACTGATGCTTTTCACAATATTGCTAAATCCATGTGAATATTTAAGTCATATAAATATAAAAGATATCTGCCAATGCCTTTTGTTGTATGTGTTAAACTCCCTTTAACATCCTAGTAGCTGTACATTGTCACTTATACAGTACAATTGGGGGAAATAATGCACTGAATGATATCTACTGTGTTTGATCAAAAAGTTAGTGACATTTTTTACCCACAAAATGAACAAAATGGTTATATTTTTCTCCTCATTTTTTAGATTTCTGGTTAATTGTGGCATTATGCTGTAATACACCTCTGGTGATAAAATCCAAATAGCTGAACAAATAGAAGCAATAAAAATTCACCACAAGAATGTGCATGAAGCAGCACAAAACAATATAGCTCCACAACTAAATAGAAGTATGATACTCTTTTATGATTATATTCTTATGATGGATGTTTTTCTAACCAATATGCTATTTTTTCCTCAAAAGATTTTTGAACACATTCTGGAATTTTGCAATTAGAGGGAGGAAGTTATAATAAGAACAGCTGACTCAGGAGGGTAGCTAAAAATTAATTTTTGCTTTATAAACAGAACACTGCTGGGAAATAACTTTAGCTGAAGAAAGTTGAAAATCAGATTTTTCCTTACAATGGATAGTCCTACGAAGCAAATGTTTAGGAGGTACCAAGATCTACTTTAGCTCTAAAGCAGCATTTGGGTAAAAAAATGGTAAAACAAAGAATGGAAGTAGAACCTCAAAATGAATACAAGTCACATCCCCAGCAGTATAGCAGGGGAACACAAAGTAACTAAGAATGGAGACTCCAGGAGCCTGCTAAGATAATAGCATAAAATAGAGTTCCCTTTTTAACTTTTAACTTCTTTTTCTATTTATTTTTCTTGCTTGTCTTTTATTCTGTTGAATAAAAGATAACCTGCAGCATACCTGATTTTCTTTTTCCTTTGAATATGTATTTCTAAAGTATTTTATAGAACTTAATCATAATTACTAAGGGTCTTTACTTTTTACTGTAAAGACTGAGAGCGGAAAAATTGTAAAATAGTATCTTCCCAGGTTTCACATTTTCAGAAGTGAATTCCCTTGTGTCTGCATGCTTGCTTAACAGTAAAAGCCCACATTTGGAAAAGGGAACAACAGTTTATGAGTATTTCGGCTTCAATCTTTTAAAGTTTATTATTTAGAAGGGTAGAGCACTGACAGATCTACTGATTTCAGTCATGATTGAAACTTGGTCTTAAGCATTTACAGTCACAATCAAACACGTAGGAGCCCAAAATAAAAGACATATTCAAATATGTAGGTATGTGCAGGTAGGAACTTGATTTATTTCTTTGAGACTGCTTATAATAGTGTAGCATTTGCTTTTGAAATTTGAAATTAATGATACGGGCTTGTTAATACAGCTTTCATGATTATGGAAGGCTAAATAATGTAGAGTTTGTCAGTTGTTTTGTACCAATAGTTTAAATAGGTTCATATAGCTTTAAAACCACTTGTTAAAAATGCAAATAAGGCCATGAAATCCCCAGTCTGTTGCAGGGACGAGGAAATGTCTCATAGTCAGCTCTGGATGTTAGGCGAGACAAGAATTAAGAAGAGAATTTTGTTATGTTGAGCACTTCGTTTCTGTCTGAGATAGGAATGCATGCAGCAATCCTGAAGTTGCTAACAGAGGTGCAAGGAGCACAAGCAGACTGCTTCTGTAAGGAAGACTCCAGACAGCCTCAGTCTTTTAACCACTGGGTAATTGAAAGCAATACATCTTAAGATGTGCTCCATGCACTACAAGTGTCCATGAAATTATTACAAAAGCTAAAATAAAAATGAAGCATTCCTGTCTTATCCTCTGTATACAATCTAGTAAGCTAACGCAACTGGGAAAACGACAGAGCTAAATCCTCCCTTGATGTTCCTCTAACTTTTATTTTGATGTAGATGAGAATAATGGTTGATGGGATTGAAAAAGACATTGATATGGTGCTTGAATTAAGAAAGACTGGAAAACATAGAACAAAAACAGGTCTATGCAACAAAGAGGTGAAATGTCAATTGTCACTTTGCTTCATGTTTACAATGCTGTTGCTATGTAGATTTGTGAGAAAGCCTCGAGAGGCAAAGCGTTATTAAATTCATGTTTTATTTTTTATTTCTCCACTTCTTCTAGACGTGAGTCTTTATTGCACAACCAAGTCTGTGAAACCACTGCCTCCAGTCCCTCAGGCACTGGTAGGTAAGAAGTTTTTGGTGTCTGCCTACAGGGAAAAACTCAGCCGCCAGGATCCTGGTGATGGGGATCCTTTGGGGAAGAATGGAGAACTGCAGATAGCCACTCACTGGAAGCTGACTGACACCTCTAATCTATGGTGCAGCTTCAGTGTCCTTGTGTCCACCAGCATGTCAGAGGGAAGGACATATCTCCCTCTTCAATATGGAAACTGGGAAAGTCTCAACCACTTTCAATTCACGAATATGCTGGTGCCAGTACTGACTACAGCCCTTGTAGTGACATCCTTTACTTCACTAGCCTGTTCTCAGTGGAGTCAGGGAAATGCAATCAAAATTAGCTCGATGGTGCATAGAAAGTCCTCTTTCCTAGAGATGCCAAAAACGACTTTTCACCTCCTGCCCCCCAGTGCAAACAGTCCTCATAGTATTTAAGAAGTGATAACTGAAGGTGTGAACAAATTCCATACCTGCCTGGTATGGGTGAGAAAAGGTGGATGAACTGCACTTATCTCAGGCAACTCCTAAGTTATGCTGTACTGGGTTTGGGTCAGGAGTATAGAAGACTGTTCAGGGAATATCTGTTTAGCCGCACTCCACAGAGGCTGCATCTGTACTACGGAAGTGGGAAGTGCACTTGAGCTCTTTATACATTCCTGGCTATATCCTGACTCTATATCAGACAAACGCAGGAACGTGATGTCCCTCCAGCATCCGCTAGGCCTTGGTGTCCTGAGAAAAATAGACATGCAGACCCAAAAAGACAGCCAGGATACCAGGATGTCAAAAAGTATTGCTCACACCTGATTCGGCCATCCTCTAGTACAGCGCTGCACAAAGGTGCTTGATGAAGAAGGGCAGTAGTTGTCAGAGATAAGAATAAAAGCAACGCTATAAGACCTGATACTCTGTTTATCCCCTTGTAGAAAGGTGAGGGCACTAGCGATGTCTCTGACCTTAGCTTCACTTCCCCAGCCTACTCATTGAGATGTGTATATGGAGAGAAGATAACAATGACAAGAGAATAAAAGACAGCAAAGTGGCTTAAGTTATGATGTTTTCATCTATTTAAAACAGGATAAACAATATGGTCTGTCTTATGTATTAGCAAATCATTAATCCAGCCTCCTCCAAATTAAACCAGATTGGCTTTAAAAACATGGGATTTTGAAAACTATTTCCCTCTTTCTTTTCATTTGCCTTTTGTTCTTTACATCTTTAGGGTATATTCTGGGCACGTCTTCTAGCTTCTCTCTATTAATCACAAAGTAACTTTAAAAAAAATAAAAGAAAGCAAGCTGGGATTCTAATATACGCAGTTGACATGAACTGCCAGGGCTTTAAGAAACACATAGGCTATCAAGAGACAGAAGATAAAATCACAAAAGCTGTAAAATGGAGCTTTAAAAATAATAATAAGGTCTTGAAAAGAGGCTATGATTTGAGGCTATGATTATGATATGACACTTTTGACATTTTTTTCTGCTAATGAGATTTGAAAATAGCAACATTATGAACGCATAGCAGTGTAGATTGTTTTGAATACCATGGTCTGTCTTGCCTGAGTTCCGTCAAGAGATGCTTTGTCTGTCTGGAGAGATTATCAGCCATGCAAATCTGCTGCTGAACAGGCCAGCTTCTGCTAGACCTTTATGATTTATTTTGATTATCTGCTTGAAATCTGAGAAGGTATTTTGAAAGGAAAATTTGAAAAGCAGGGACATGAACAGGTTCAGTAAATGCAGATATAATAACTACCAGATCTGGTCAGAACGGGTTGACTTCATTTCCCCAGGCCATGTGATACAGATCAGGTTATAAGGGCTAATACTGACTTTTTATGATCAGTAGCAGCCTACTCCCACAGCTATAAGTGCTCAATACATTTTTACTTTGCTTCTTTCATCTGCTCAGGTTGGTCGGGAGAAGTACCACTGTACTCCCCAGCCTTCCTTCCACCTGCCTCTCAGTTCAAGTCCCTCAGCTCCCCAGCCTCTGCAAGTCTTGTTCCCTTTCTCTTCAGATTACTACTGGCATTGGCTTTCTCTTCACCTATGGTACCTTTGTTGTCTGCGTTCCTCTCCTAAACTCAGCATTATACCTCTAGTCTCCCACAGAAGAGCTAGTTCCTGAAGTGTGATGCCATTACAAAGAATAATGGGCACAAATGTGCCCTCATAAAAACCAGTGGGCATTTCTCCTATGCCGTGGTAACAGTGAGAGCTTTCTGTCACAGGAACACTTTTATCTCTGCTGGTACCTCGTAGCAGCTCTCTTTGCAGTGGCAAATGTAGGTCGGGATAATGCTTCACGAGATCAGATAGAAGTCCACTGTGTACACACACATATCTTCTCATGCTGATGTATTAAACAAGGCTTATGGAAGCTGAAGTGATCTAGCACACACTTCCAGTCATACAGTGGGAAAGCAGTTATGGAGATAGCAGCTGTTCCCTGTATCCACATAATACTTGGGTCTCAGACTGTCATCTACTGGTCTCTTTGGATAACAGTGATACAGTCATCAGTATGAAAATCAAGATAATAACACTGTCAGAGTAAAGGAAGTAACAAGCTCCACTCAGTTATTATTAGGAAGGTATGAGACCTGGGGTTTTCAGCCAGTATTGGAAATAGAAAGCTGTATATATGCACAGAAGGCAGGACATTAAGGTGTTACGGGTGGAGTCCATCCAAAATATTGCAACAGGCAAATATACATCCAGCAGTAAAACCCAAAGGGAAGCATATCTGATGTGCTCATCTTTGGCTAGTTATTTCACCTGGCAGGCTGGACAAAGCAAACCTCATTTCTCTGATCAGAATTCATTTTGCCATCTGCTTTGGCCAGTGCTTTGCACTTTCTTCTCTTCACAAAAAAGATGAAAGATGCATCAAAGTATTACACTCTGATCATTCCATAAGCAAAACACAGGAAATTAGGAAAGAACAATTTCATTTCCAAAAGTTAGCAAGGCCATATCTCAGAGGGGTACATTGCCTCAGAAGCACATTGTTTACTGAGTCTCAACTTTCTATGATGCCACCAGATGCTTTAAAGAAAAAGGTTTATTCTCTGCATTATGATTTTCTCCGTCTTCCTGATAGATGCAGGCAACTCCGGCTCCATCTTTATTCCACAAAACAAACAGGAAGCCTAAGAGTTGAATCCTGCCTAATACAGGCCCCAAGCTGTGAGCTCACTTTTCTCAGACCTTCCACTGAACTAAGATGTGACTGACAGTAACTAGCCTAACTGTGTTCAAGTAATAATACTTCATGAGTAACAGATCTAAGACCAGTCCAATGAGGAGGATTCTGCTGTGAGAGATAGGGCTTTAAACAGTGAATTTCTCCGCTAGAACTTGGTGAAATCATGTTCACAGTTTGCATGTTTACAAGAAGAGATTTGAGTGTCTTCTGTCTCTCTCCCTCTTTAGTTTTTCCTTCTTTAAATTAAATAGATAAATGCCAGTAAAGAGGAAACAAGTAAACATACAATTCCAGGGTTGCTGGACTTCATTAAAGGAATCACAGCCTGCCTGAGGATGCTCGGCATTCTTCCCTGGCGTTGCTATCACTATATAATGCTTTTCAGTTACAAATAGATGCTTTTTGGAGTCCCTTCTAAGTGTAGGTTTTTCTCCCCCATCTTTTACTGGCTGTGTTTCATGTGTAGTTTTTCCTGTACTTAAAACATTGTGATATTTGGATTTTCTAAGTGATGACCTTTTCTCAATTTCTAAGTGCATTTCAGTGCCTTAATCTCTTATCTATGGATAGCTTAGTGTCACCTAACTTTGATGCTAGGCATCGAGTCTAAGTTAGTTGTGTAGGTTCTCTCAAGAATCAATGATTAGAAATAGGCATTTCTGCAGGAAATTTCACCTAGAGACCAGGGTCAAAGATAGGTGAGATGAATGCCACAGTTACATATCAGCAGTTGTTTAACCTTGCAAAGGGCAAGTTTGGTATCAAGGAATGAGCTTCTTGATATACATGCTTAACAGAGAAACATCCATGTTGACCAATAAGGCATGCTAAAGAAAAGGAACAATTTACAACCAGTATGCTTTTTGCTTTCAATGGCTATCATCAGAAACAATTGGCTCATGCTTGTTTTGTTTATTGGCAACATTATTATTGATAAAAAAATTAAAAATCAGAAGGAGTTATTTTAAAATACTGTGATGGGATCTTTTGATACAACAGGACATCATCACACTTAGTTATAATAAAATACAGTTTGGTCATGTGGTGTCTGAAGCACATGCGTTTGAACTATCCATTAAACAGTATTACCTTCAGATAGGTGGTAGGCTTTTGATATGAGTCACGCCTTTTACCTAAACCCAGTATTGAAAGCTTGCTATCACAACAGTGTCAGAATGTATCGCTTCTGATGTCATTGCAAACGATGAGACTTGGTTCTGTTCTCACCTGTCTCAAAAGGTGGACAACAGTTTCAGGAACGTGTTTCTAAATGGGTGGAGGAAAAAGGTGCTTGGCTATGCACACCTTCTTAGCTTAATCTATTTGCCTAAAATGATTATGCACATCGCAGATACAAATGGTTGTGTGCATGTCACATGTTATTTCTCGCTATATCTCGTGCTGCATCTCCCTTTCATTTTATTTTCTGTCTTCAAAAGCGGAAGAGTAGAAGCCTACCCCAGGTGCTATCACCAGACAAGTCAGTCCTGAAGGTGGCTATGGCCCAGTGCAACTACGAACCCACAGGAAATTCGACTATTCAGCTTGTTAAAAGCAATAAATATTATGTATTGAAAGAAGAAGACTCTGACTGGTGGCAAGTAAGGGATTTGGAAGGGTAAGTTTCCACTGCATTAGTTCCATAATCATGGTCTTCCGTATATCGCATCTCCACAGGCAATCCTGCCAGCAGTCCTGGTACTTTTCAGAATCCATTTTAGAATTATGTTTATAGCTTTTTAAGGTTGTTCCAGAACCCTTATTTTCCCTGTACAACTTCATTTTCATTACCATACTTGTCTGCCAGGTAAGATATAGTAGTCCCTTTCTACTACACTAGCTGAAATAGTCTCCGGTGGCCTTAATTACTATATGTACTTGAAGAAGGGCTTGTATACTCAGGAGCTGCCCATTTTTTCAACTGTGTAGGTTGGGTAAATAAAAAGATAAAATCTCTCCTCACAAATGTTGTCCCTCTTGTACGCCCAGATCATCCTTAGACCAACACCATCCCTACTGCAATAGCAGCGACAGCACAGGAGACAAGCGAGAACTGTTGCAGCAGGAATCACTTCTCATTTTAGAGTCTCATCAGCTTTACCAATATCTGTTCATATTCAGATAGAGCACCCCCTTCCTGCGCAGAATGGAAGAGCTAAATTATTTTCTTCAAGGTCCACAAGTGGAAGAATCCCCTTCAACAATTTAAAATAAGATATTTTTTCATTAATCTCCAGCTGAGGCAGAAAAGAGAGTTTCTTCTCAACTCTTTAAATGAGAAGCAACTTTAGGAGTAACCTGGAGACAAAGGCAAAGCAGCAAACAGGAGCTGCCCAGAAGAGATAAGATTCCTTATCCATCTCATAATGGATAGTAGCTGAGCTTGATTTTACGTACTTGGTTGAAATGGAAAAGGGAAGAGTTTCTGAGCTAGGGGATGTCCAGAGTGATTTGAAACAGAGTGAAATTACCTGATCCACTCGTAATTCGTTGATTAAGTTTACATCTGCAGGTAAATAAACAAAGGAAGCAATCTTAACTTTATATAAGGCAACTGTATCTTATAACGCATAGAATCAGCATAATGATCTGGATGAAGAAAGCAGCATGCAACCCTAGCAACTCAAAGATAGTAATATATTATTCAACTGAGATGATATGCTCTTAAATACATACATTGGAATGTATATGGCTATAAGCACATGATGCAGGCAGCTCTGCCCATAGAGCCCGACTGGAGCGTGTTGAGATGAATGAAGAAGTAGAGAGACATCAAGAGAAAGGGAAACATTTGTTGTTCTTTTCTTTGGCTTGATAAACTGAGACTTTGGCAATATTGGTTCTGTAAGCATAAATCAAATATGCATCATAAAAAAAAATTAAAATTTTACTTGAAAATCTTTTTTCTTGAATGTAGGAGCAAAGAGCAGCCAGTTGTTTGTTTCACATTTCAGACACTCTCAGTTTTTCTCTGGTTCCACTGAGATCTGTGTTGAAGAAGCTCGCTCTTTCTGCTTCTATCTAGATTCAATATACAGTTTACTCCCCATACTTATTTTTCTGATGGGCACAGTATACTACCCATCCCCTTACAGCTGCAGATACCTTTTGGCCCCCATACCTTAGATCCAATATGCCGTACTGATAACTGCCTTAAATGGTAGCTTAGCTGTCTGTGTTCAGTTCACATAGGTTCTCAGGTGCGTCGAGCATTGTGTCTGAAGTAGCTGAGACTATCTATTGACTTTCTGAAGTCTGTATTTGACTTTGGATACTCCGCTGGCACCCATTAGTCACTGGCATCCTTCATCATAGCAACTGAGATGGCATGTAACGATATTGTCGAATATCCAATCTTCCATATGACGAAGCCCATCACTGAGGAGGAAGTCGTTTCAATGACTGGTAGAAAGAGTACTTCCTTGAAATGTAATTTTCTAAAACAAATTACCTCTGTATTTTTCTGCACGGCATGTGAGAAACAGAAATGTTTTAACTGTGTAATTTCTATTAGTGGCATTCTAAAAGGTGACTCTGATTAATCCCATTTCGTATTTTAAGTGACCAAACTTAAGATGCAATCATGTATGACAGCGGAATTGTGAACTGTTTATTTTGCAGGAATGAAGGCTTCGCACCGAGCTGTTACCTGAGAAAGTTATCTCTGAATGATGACAAGCCAAGGTAAATCAATATGCAGCCATCCACTGCTTAAATGTTCTTCTCACCATTCGAGGAAAGATTAAGCAACATTTCTGTAATATTTTGCTTTTTTATAGCTTGTTTAATAACTTTCTGAGCACTGTGCACAAAGTTTCCTGAAAGATGTAGACTCAAATACAACTTTGTCTTCTTGATTAATACATTATGTGAAAAACATCGGTGTAAAATCCTGGTTCATTTAAATCAATAAGAGCTTGCCCCTGATTTCAATGGGACTTAGATTTCACTCTGTATACTCTTATTTCAGCCTGAAAATACAAGCCTTGCTAACACTCACAGGCGTTTGTATGTATGTGAGTATTCCAACAGAGCATAAAGTGAGTCTAAGTCTGTCCAGTTGATGCATCAGACCCATCTTCTCCTCTCCAGTGAGATGGCATGACTTTGTAAACATTAAGCATGCGCCTTAGTGTTTGCATGAAAATCTCATAGAAATATAACAGATTTTTTCACAGTAAATAGTGCTGTATAAGATTCAGAGGTTTCATTAAAAAACTTACTTTTATAATATCCTGTAGAAGCCAGCATAAACTAGAATCACTACTATTTTTCTCTGCAAAAGCTTATATTAGAGCCCTCCTTTTCTGCTTTTCTTCCTTCTCTCTTTCTGCTGCCTTTCTTGCTAGTAACATTTATTTGAGAAGTTTAGAGTTGTGCAGTTTTGGAAGTTTTCCCATGTAATTTTTGAAGAGGATGCAATCTCTTCATAAGTTCACTAAAGGCATATGTGGTTTCACTGCCTGCATGCACAGAAAATATTTGGCTTTCCAATACAATGCGTAGTACCACTGAAGGGGAAAGACTTCATAAGTGTTGATCAAGTTAGAAAAAAACCCAGAGAATTAAATATACCGTCAGCTTTTTAAGTATGCACCTTGGACAATGACATAATAGCAACAATTACTCAGAAAAACTTATGTACTATAACTTTTCACCTGAGGGAAGTGATTTTCATTACTATTTTTTCTTGACTTCAGTATAATATTTCATCTTTGTAGGGAAAACTCTAGTGCCGGTGAGAATTCATCCGCAGAAGAGCAGAGTATTGCTAAGCATGAGTGAGTATGTAGAATATGTATTCATAAGAACCACTGCATCTGTACACTGTACCTAGAACAATGGGCTCCTACGTACAGCTGTCATAATACTGATAATAATTATAGGCCTTGTTATCAGTTTTAAGGTCATCTGCAACATCACTGCCCCAAATTCCAAAGAGATGAATATATTTGTTTTCAAATAATAAAAGGCATTGTACTCTAGCAAAGGGATGCTTCATAAGAGTGAAGTCTTATTAGAAAGACTTCAGTTCAACTCCCTGAACTGAATTGACGTAGCATGTCTAGTTTCTGTCCTCCATTTGGGATCTTACTTAAATGTTGTGAGAACCAGAAAGTTCAAAGGTTAGAGGAGAATTACGCAGCCCACACCGCTTTTAGGGAGACAGTCATGTCATGGTCTGTAGGAGACGGAGTGAACCACTTCCAGCAGGGCTCCCTGCAGAGCTTTAGGACTGCAGGATTCTCGTACAGGTTGTTACCGAAGAAAGTCTGAATCACAGTGTGGGCTCAGATAGAGACCTAGATATTTCAGGGTAAAGCAGATGGGGACTAGTGATTTCCCTTTTATCCCATGACTTAAAACCACACATGCAGGAAAAGTTCCAACTCTACCCCCTGGCTTTTAAAAGTAGTTTTGAAAACATTTACTTGTCTGGCATCTTTCATCTCTGTATTTTGCCTTGTTCAGAAATCAGCCTGTCAATGATATGTCTAATATTTCTCCTTGCAGTTGGTATGCTGGCAATATCTCCCGTGCCCACTCTGAGCAACTGCTCCGTCAGAAGGTTCTACATGTCTTTTATCACTTGTATATGAACATCCATGGAAATATCTGTCTGTTGTCTTTGCGGTGCTATGTAGCTAGAGGATGCTCATGCTCTTTAAATAGCTGTAGTATTGTAAACAGAGTGCTAGAAACTCTTGCACTAACTTGGCAGCAATAAATAGATCTCCAAAAGTGTCCGGATGGATTTAGGGCTCTTATACACAGATGCACAAATGTGCACCTCTAAAATAGTCTCAGAGCAAAGCCACACACTGTGCACTTCCCTAAAAAGCTCTGTTTATGAATTTTACCTCTAATCCTGTGTTGCTAGTTCCAATGTGGCTCTTTCTGGAGATCAGTCTAGTTCTCGTTGTTGGTTTTATGATTTATTAAGTTGAGTAAAAGGAGTTCACTGAGACAAGCAGATAACCCTGAGCAAACACAGTGCAGTGAGTGTTGATCGCATGCAGCTGACTAGGGGCTAGGGCAGATCACACTGCAGGGCTAGTCAGGGGCATGGGTCCTTACAGGAGATGACCGCACAAGGACAGGTCCGTGCACCTTTCCAGGAGACAACCAGACTGAGCCATGCTTTCAACTTGGGTGCACAGTGTAGAGAAGTTATTATTTTGTCCCCTTGTGGCTTGCTGCTTTCTCACAGCCTGTCTAACTGGCACCCAACCACTAACAGCTTCCCCGTCTCCTTGGGAGCCTTGGCTCAGCATCCTTTCCCTTACACCTGAACCATAGGGTCAGGAATGAAACGTTAAGTGTGAAGAATCACTGGAAGTAAGCAGTTAATAGGAGGAGTAACCCATCTATGTCCCATTCCCAAGAGGTGCTGGATACTTCCAAGTCCGGTTAATTTTAAGGGGACATTAAGTTTCCTTTGAACCTGGCCTGCGTGTGAGGTTTTAAATGTCTGCTTTCCTCCTCAAATTAGCCATTTCTAGCACATGAAAGGTGTGGTTGTTAAACTAACTCTGAGAGCCAATATTTCCATCCCAGTATGGTAAACCATTAACACAAGTAAAAGTAGATAGTGAAAGTTAGGACTGGAATACTACATAAAGGTTAGAAATAGTCCAAATATAATAGAGAGCAGAGAAAATCTCTGTAATTATTCAGTCACTCAGAAATACTTTGGCAACAGGAAACGACATCAGCCTAACACATTATGTAAAGGAACTCACTGTGGTGAATAGAGCTCTTACCCAGATGGGGTGTGTGCAGCAGTGCCCGGGTAATAGAACACATACCACCTTTGTGGGGAACAGGAGGAAGGATTAGAGGTTAACAACTCCTTTCCATCACCTCTGCAATAAATCTGTATCTGTGCACCAAATTGCAAACTGCTCGCCTTTCATGTCTGGGCTGGGGTACAATTTGCCTAATTTTAAGCTTCTATAGTGGGATACCTCAACCAGTTACCTAGACTCTCTTTTTAGTGAAGAGAAATAAGTATTTCTAAGGCATAATTCACCTTATCCTTATGTAGTCTTTGAAAAGAGGTCAGATCAGCAGCTCAGATGTGGACATTACAGTGTAGAAGTCTAAAGCTGACAGAGCTAAATCCCAACCTCATTGTTTCTTATAACATTTTTTCTTTTTTAATTAGGGTAAGGAAGGTGCTTTTATGGTTCGTAAATCTAGCCAAGTAGGAATGTATACTGTGTCTGTATTCAGCAAGGCTCCTGAGTGAGTATGCAAAGGATATGTATCATTTTTATGAGCATGCTATGAGTATGCTACTTCTGTGATTAGTCAACAACAAAATCTTTCCTTATGTTCAAGATGAACCTCAAGCACATTCAGATCATATCAGCTATCTGAACCCCTACATGCTATAAACTACTGTCTCCTTGAATGGGGGAGTGGGGGCCCAGAATTGTCCCCTCTAAACATACATAGGCATTTAACTGAGGCACATAATCTAGAAGAATAGCAGTGGGAGGGATTGGGAGGGGAGGGGAGGAGAAGGAAGGGGAAGGGAAGGAAGGGAAAGGAAAGGAAATGAAGGGAAGGGAAGGGAAGGGAAGAGGAAGGGAAGGGAAGGGAAGGGAAGGGAAGGGAAGGGAAGGGAAGGGAAGGGAAGGGAAGGGAAGGGAAGGGAAGGGAAGGGAAGGGAAGGGAAGGGAAGGGAAGGGAAGGGAAGGGAAGGGAAGGGAAGGGAAGGGAAAGGAAGGGAAGGGGAGGGGAGGGGAGGGAAGGGGAGGGAAGGGAAGGGAAGGGAAGGGAAGGGAAGGGAAGGGAAGGGAAGGGAAGGGAAGGGAAGGGAAGGGAAGGGAAAGGAAGGGAAGGGGAGGGGAGGGGAGGGAAGGGGAGGGAAGGGAAGGGAAGGGAAGGGAAGGGAAGGGAAGGGAAGGGAAGGGAAGGGAAGGGAAGGGAAGGGAAGGGAAGGGAAGGGAAGGGAAGGGAAGGGGAGGGGAGGGGAGGGGAGGGGAGGGGAGGGAAGGGAAGGGAAGGGAAGGGAAGGGAAGGGAAGGGAAGGGAAGGGAAGGGGAGGGGAGGGGAGGGGAGGGGAGGGGAGGGAAGGGAAGGGAAGGGAAGGGAAGGGAAGGGAAGGGAAGGGAAGGGAAGGGAAGGGAAGGGAAGGGAAGGGAAGGGAAGGGAAGGGAAGAGGAAGGGAAGGGAAGGGAAGGGAAGGGAAGGGAAGGGAAGGGAAGGGAAGGGAAGGGAGGGGAAGGGAGGGGAAGGGAAGGGAAGAGAAGGGAAGAGAAGGGGAAGGGAAGGGAAGAGAAGGGAAGGGAAGGGAGGGGAAGGGAAGGGAAGGGAAAGGAAGGGAAGGGAAGGGAAGGGAGGGGAAGGGAAGGGAAGGGAAGGGAAGGGAAGGGAAGGGAAGGGAAGGGAAGGGAAGGGAAGGGAAGGGAGGGGAAGGGAAGGGAAGAGAAGGGAAGAGAAGGGGAAGGGAAGGGAAGAGAAGGGAAGGGAAGGGAGGGGAAGGGAAGGGAAGGGAAAGGAAGGGAAAGGAAGGGAAAGGAAGGGAAGGGAAGGGAAGAAGTTTGGTATTGATTGGAGAAAGGAAGAAAAATTGGAAATGTTACTTTCTGGAGCAGACTACAGCTACTTCTAACTGTGAGCTTCTTGCTCCGAGATGTTCAGAATTAATGTAAAACCATTGCAAGGGCAGTATATGAAGGGCACTTGCTCTGGATGTGAGCCTGCTGGGAGACAAGTACTAACCATCAGACTACATTAGAGCATGTAGCAGAACTCCCTAATGTGCCGGGAGTCTATATTCCTTAGCCCATAGCTGTAAGGGGTGGAAAAGCAGGACTGAACTCTCTAGTGTGCCAGGAGTCTATATTCCTTAGCCCATAGCTGTAAGGGGTGGAAAAGCAGGACTGAGGCAAATTTAACAGTCTCTTGGTCACATCTACTAAACATGGAGTGTTACTTGGCCAGCTGGAGTGCTGCAGTTCATTCAACAACTTAACTAATCTATTAATGCACAGGCTGGAAGGCACTCTGCAAGGCTCTGGCATGTACTATGATTTGTGGTATTTTTCAGAAGTAAAAAAGGAGCAGTCAGACATTACCATGTGCACAGAACCACTGAAAACAAGTATTATCTCGCTGAAAATTACTGTTTTGAATCAATTCCCAAGCTTATTCGCTACCACCAGCACAACTCAGCAGGTAATCCTGTGCACTCTTTCTACTTCATTTGCTTTTTACTTAAACTACTAAGCTTCTTAGAGTGATGGTGAATCCCTTCTAATACTGAATACTCTAAGTATTAAAACTTATCTTTTGGGATAATTTGGAGAGAGCTTGATCTGCCATATTTGCAATAAATATAGTTGCTTTACTTTATTTTACCTTTGATATTGTCATACCTCTTCTTGCAATACCTCTGCTGAAACAGCACTTAAATGCTGGAAATTTTCAGTCTCAGGAAGCTGTGCAGACAGAAACTTTTGTCACTACCTGGATGGCTCTAATGGGAGAGGAGATATTAATTTCCCTGCATTTTCTTTATTTCACAAGAGTCATCTATACATCATGATCTGTAATACGTTTTCTTTGTAGGTATGGTGACAAGGCTCCGGCATGCAGTGTCTACACAAGTAAATAAGGTCCCAGCCACAGCTTCATTAGGAAATGGTATGAAGATGGCTTTCCTTTTAAAACTGGTGACAATCTTGGCCACCAAGAAAAGAATGACCAGGAAATCATGACTCTTACTGCTTCCAAGCTAATAAGAGGTTGCAGAAACTTTGAGCTTCTTTTGTGATGGCCGTTTCAGTTTCTCCATGCAAGAGGCCATGCAGAGCCTCCTACCCTGTGAGACATTTGGGAAGGATGGTCTTTCAGTCAGTAGCTTCTTCCCTAGTTTTCTCTTGTGCTAGAAGAGTACTGAGACTTGAAGGTTCTAAGAAACAGGATATCTCTTCCTACCAGTGCAGCTAGTCTACATCCAGGGCAAGGTGAATAGGAAGGCACTGGCAGACTGAGTTTCCCTTCCATCCAGGTCTTTTTTTGTGTCAAGTGTGGAAGTCCTTGTATGCTCCCTTCCCCAGCACATCTGCGTCATGGCCATTCTTTCCCTCTACCACGTTACATGGCACAACAATAATTGTTTTTCAGTCTCTTACTTGAAAATATATCATCATTTAATGCATAAATCTTTCTCAAAACTATTTATAAGGCTAAAACTAAGCAGTAGCAAATAGCACTTGTAGGAATATAGTCTTCGCGTGTAACTCAAACACAAAGCTGAGCAACAGGTGTTTTGCTTGCTTCCTGTCACCCTATAGAGAAAACAACATTGCATATAGGGGATCCTGTGCCTGCATTTGCCCATGTTGTTGCTGAAAGGAATTTCCTTTGTCCCATTAGGAATCTGGGAGCTGAAACGAGAAGAAATTGTATTGCTGAGAGAACTAGGGAGTGGACAGTTTGGAGTGGTGCATCTGGGAAAGTGGAAGGGACAATATGATGTGGCCATAAAGATGATCAAAGAGGGAGCGATGTCAGAAGATGAATTCATAGAAGAAGCTCAGACCATGATGTAAGCTACGGCATTTTTTAATTATCTGGAAACAGTGATCTCTGCAAAGATTAATCAGTAATATATAGCAGACGCAGAAAAAAATGAGTTTCCCCTTAAAAATATCATTAATTAGCATTGAATACCTTAGGCACAGGCTAATTAGATATCCGCATAGGATATTTAAAGAGCTATCAAAAAATTTTACAAAGATTGATGGAGTCACACACAAAAGGTTTTCAATTAACATCTCTTCCGCAACTTTAGAGTTTCTGCATATGTCATTTAAAACTATGCTTCATTATTGAAAAGTGCAATTTTACAGAAATGGATAGAAAGCCATTCCTATCATCCTGCAGGTGGGAATGAAATACAGATGAGTATCTGGGAAATACCAGAAATATGAATATTTGACTTCAGTTTTTAGTCTCTGACTCCAGGGAGATAATTACATTAGCACTTCTAGTGAAATTCTATGAGATAAAATTGAAGAACCTGAATTCAAGAATACTTTGGATATCTCATATCCTGAAGGAATGCACTACTTCCCTGTCAGTTAACTAGCTGATATCTGAAGAATTCTCAACCTATTTTGCTACATAGTTTCAGCAGAAAACCGGCTCAAATCTACTGTCTCACAGCAATAGGGTTGCAAATTTGCACTGGTGTATAAATCCTATTCAGATGTTGACTACAAAATTGTTGTTGTCATCGATACTGAATCTTCTTTTGATTGTCATCAATACTGAGTTTCAGAGTAATGAGCTAAGGAAGATTCAGCTCTTCCTGAATGTTTTAAAGTCTAAGATGAGACTGTGTACAGTCTCAAGCATTTCTTTCAGGTTGCTCTATTAGTATTTGAAGAACAAAACTTAAGAGAAATGCACAACAATATCTATTTATTCCTTGTTTATTTTGTTTTTGTTTATTTCAGGAAACTTAATCATCCCAAACTTGTTAGACTGTATGGTGTATGCTCAAAATCATATCCCATCTATCTAGTGACAGAATACATGGCTAATGGCTGTTTGCTTAGCTACTTAAGGAGTCATGGGAAGGAACTGCAACCCCTTCAGCTTCTGGAAATATGTTATGATATTTGTGATGCTATGGCCTTCCTGGAGAGCTGTCAGTTCATACACAGAGATTTGGTAAGCTGTCCCACAGGAGAAGTAGAACAGGATAAGAAGAAGGACTTAACACCAGGTAGTTGAACCCCTCTGATTCAGCCGGACAGGTTGTGTTGGCACTCACCCAAAAAAGTTGCTACATGCAAAACAGAGGCATCTGACTGGCTCAGTACAAGGTAGCTCTGGACTAGTCTCACTAAAGACACATTCAGCGCAGCCCTGCCCACAAGCCAATAGGCTCTGCTTCAGAGCTGACCTGACAGGTCTACAGCACTGCACACTGTGCTGTCTGCATTTCTGGGAGGCATGAATCTCAAAGATTTATGCACCACTTGGCAGCACAGACATAACCAATTGTAAAATTAGTTCACTAAAATACAATGTTCTGTCCAGGGCAAAGAGATGCAACACCAACAATTTGGGTAACTTAGGCTGTTTGCAATGAGTTAGGGACTTATCTAGTTGCGAACTATTTCTCTTATAAAACAAGCATGAAAACCACCAGGGTAAATTTGAGTTTAACTTTGGTGCATTGTAGACAGGACCATAACTCAACGTCTGCAGCTACCTAGCTCTTTTTTTAGTCATTTATCTGTCCCTGATTTCAAGCAAGTAATTCAAATTATTTCAGATGGGGAGGGGTCACATCCTGTGGAGGACTTGGAACCAAAGTTTATGCAAAACTTAGTTTTCACAAGAAGTGGCAGAACACGTTGGGAAAATAAGGAGTTATTTTATGGGCCTTTTAAAAGTGAACCCACCCAAACTCCCAGAGCATTGTGTTTTAGAGCTGGTAGCAGTATTTTGCCTTCTAACTCTACACAACAGTGTATTGAAAGATTTGTGACAATTTATGTTACAGGCTTGGTTAATTTACCCATGAGGGTGCAAATTCCTCAGGTAGCATTTTAAATGCTGTCTTGTTGACGCTCTCAAACATCTTTTTGTATGTGTAAACTAAATTGTTAAATCTGTAACTTACCAATTTTCACACCCAGATTCAAAAATCAGAAATCTCAGACAATTTAGGTAACAGAATTCACGTTGTAAATATAAAATCAGTTTCCAAAAACTGGCTTTTACACCATGGGAAAAGAGAAATAAAACCTGAGCTTGACTTCAAGTTGGAGACTGCAGATACAGATATATCACAAAGATTAATAAGCCTCAAGGCAGAAAAGACAGTCTTAGATAAATGTTCACAAGTGATCATTTCTAGAACTAGGCTCATACTGAACAGTCCCTAAATCAGACTATTTAAATCATCTCTCATTGTTCCACTCTCTTTATAATGCATTAAATCAACGCTCATCTCTGGTCCCTCGGTGTCATCCTTTTGTAAAGCTGAGATCCTGGTAAAGAATTTTTTCAGTCAATGGTCACCAAGGGAAATAAAAGTCATAGTTGCTCTTACTTTTCCAAACTTAAATGCCTCAGTCAGAGAATTTCATTATTCCTTCCAATGCTTCTGGGCAGAAATAATTATTCACAAATTACCAAGACCATGCCATAACATTATTTGTTCATCTTTGGATTTTTTCTGCTGACCCGTTTTCTTGTTTCGCTATTAAAGGCTGCTAGGAACTGTTTGGTTGACAGCAATCTTACTGTGAAAGTATCTGACTTTGGGATGACTAGGTAAGTAAAAGAATTATCAACCTCGTGAAGCTACAGTCAGTGTACATGTAGTTTGTTGGCACTGATCAGCTAGTGACTGGCTATTAGTAAAGTTAAGCCACAGGGTGTAATACAGCTCTTTGTATTTCCTTTGTGTTAATAGCCATAAACCATTATGGGCTTTTCTAAATAGCCACTAGACTAGAATAAAATCATTCTACTGTCTCAAAAAGTTAATGCTTAAAGGCCAAACGCGGCTGAGAAATTTCACTACTCAACTTTTGTTAAAGAAATCCCAGAGTTTTCTTTGTATACAAAATTATTTCTATAATGCCCCCCACCCCTTGTAGATATTCACCTAATTCAGAGACCAAACATCTCGATCAGCAACCTCAGTGGGGAGAAGCTGGAGAGGATGAGAGGCCTAGAGCATATATCCTCTAAGAAGAGTCTGAGGGAGCAGGGCTTGCTTAGTCTTGTAAAGAGAAGGCTAATAGGTTACCTAAAAGCTGCCAGATGGCACAGTCAAGTTACTCTCAGCAGTGCCAGATCATATAACATTGATCACACATTGCAGCTGTGGAGGTTCAAGCTGGACAGTGAAAAAAGCTATTTCACCAGGACGGTAGTGCAACACCGAAGCAAGTTGCTGAAGGAGGTTTGGGATCACCCTTCTTGGAGGCTTTTCAGATTTAGCTATACAGAGCCAAGAGCGGTGTTGGGAAAAATCTCACTTTGAATAGGAGGCTTGGCTAGATGGCCTTACAACCTGCATTTCTATGATTCTGTGATATTTCTCTACCAAGTTCAAAGCAATGATCTGTTCTATAAGTTATAGCAAATGCTCTATCAGGTATCCTTTGGAAATCTGGGATTCTGTCTAGGTTTTTCTTAGGAGTAGTATACAAGGAAGAAGCAATAAGCAGTGTATCACTGTAACCAGTCACAACTTTGGTTCTTGCTTTGTAGGTATGTTCTGGATGACCTGTATATAAGTTCACTAGGAACTAAGTTTCCAGTGAAGTGGTCAGCACCAGAAGTTTTTCATTACACCAAATTTAGCAGCAAGTCAGATGTATGGGCCTTTGGTACGTATGGAATCTGACATGTAAATATGTATTCATATTCATGTAAATATGTATGCATATGCAATCCAGCTTGGATTTCCTTAGCTTGCTAAGCAGAAATGTTAGATGTTTACACACTGGAAAAAAAAAAAAAAGCAGTTACAGCTTATATTCTTGTTTAATATTTCAGTGCATCCAAGTCCTGTTCTCTTTCGATCTTTTTAGCTCTTCTACTTTGCTTTAAGGTACATAGAAACGTGGCCCACTCACCATTTCCTTTTTTGTGTTTAATATGGTGCACCAGAGTAAGCTGTTGCATAGGATATTTAAGTGTAGGCATAAATCCATGCTGCCCAACAACTTTCCAAAACAACTTTTCTGTTAGCTGGAGGTCTGAATGGATTCTGTGCATGAGCCACCATGGGAGAGGATCTGTTAGCTGGGATTTTGTATCTCAGAAAAAATAAGATACATTTGAAGATCTCTTTCTCCCTAGGAAATTCAAACATTTGAACATCTACTTCAGTGGTTTTCAGGTTGTGTTACAGATTTCTGGAGTCTGTTTACTGCATCTAAGAGCCTGCAAGGTAACAAAGAAAAAGGGGGCTTTTTGTCAATGAGCTTAAATTGTATGTATGTGGGTCTGCTCCCCAGGTAAAAAAATTCTAGCAGGCGTCAAATTGAAGAAGGTTTGGCAATGCGTTATTCTTGTCAAAATCTGGCATTGAGGAATGATGAACAGCAGATGGAAATGTTTACCAGTGCTGCTGTTGCTTCTTACCTTTCACTTCAGCTAGTCTCTCAGTATTGTTAATGGAAGTCTGGCAAAGAATCAGCTCACCCGTGCCCTTTGCAAGCTGTTTATAAAGTACACAGATTACGTCAGAAGTTGGATTTTTCTGGTGATAATTTTTCTTTTTTACTTGTATGGATGAAATCCTGACCCCAGGCATTATTAACTTCAATATTGGCATTAACTTCAATGCGAAAACAAAACTTAGAAAAACTTAGAAAACTTGGAAAGTCTTTTCTCACTTTTGCACCAGCCATTGATGCAGTAGAAGGAAGGGGAGAGCTTAATCTATCAGCTTGATTGGTTTGGTTATTTTTAACAAATGAGGCTTTGGAGGGCTAAGGAGCTGAGCTGTTGTATTCATATCCCAAAAGGAGATCACAGAATCACAGAATCGTTTAGGTTGGAAGGGACCTCTGGAGGTCATCTAGTCCAACCTCCCTGCTCAAGCAGCGTCCTCTAGAGCACATTGCCCAGGATCACATCCAGACGGGTTTTGAATATCTCCAGCGAAGGAGACTCCACTACCTCCCTGGGCAACCTGTTCCAATGCTCTGTCACCCTCACAGGAAAGAAGTTTTTCCTCAGGTTCAGATGGAACTGCCTGTGGTTCAGTTTCTGCCCGTTGCCTCTTGTCCTGTCGCTGGGCACCACGCAGAAGAGGCTGGCCTCATCCTCTTGACACCCTCCCTTCAGATACTTGTACACATTGATCAGATCCCCTCTCAGTCTTCTCTTCTCCAAGCTCAACAGGCCCAGCTCTCTCAGCCTTTCTTCAGAGGAGACATGCTCCAGTCCCCTCATCATCTTTGTAGCCCTCTGCTGCACTCTCTCCAGTAGTGCCATGTCTCTCCTGTACTGGGGAGCCCAGAACTGGACACAGTACTGCAGGTGAGGCCTCCCCAGGGCTGAGGAGAGGGGCAGGATCACCTCCCTCCACCTGCTGGCAACACTCTGCCTAATGCAGCCCAGGATCCCCTTGGCCTTCTTGGCCACAAGGGCACACTGCTGCCTCATGCTTAACTTGTTGTCCACCAGCACTCCCAGGTCCTTCTCGGCAGAGCTGCTTTCCAGCAGGTCAACCCCCAGCCTGTCCTGGTGCATGGGGTTATTCCTCTTGAGGTGCAGGACCCTGCACTTGCCTTTTGTGGAACTTCCTGAGGTTCCTCTCCGCCCATCTCTCCAGCCTGTCCAGGTCCCTCTGAAAGGCAGCACAGCCTTCTGGTGTGTTAGCCACTGCCCCCAGTTTGGTATTATCAGCAAACTTGCTGGGGAGGCAGTCTGTCCCTTCCTCCAGGTCACTGATGAATTCATCGAACAAGACTGGGCCCAGGACTGACCCCGGGGGACACCGCTAGCTACAGGCCTCCAACTTGACTCTGCGCCATTCACCACAACCCTCTGAGCTCGGCCATCCAGCCAGTTCTCAATCCACCTCACTGTCCACTCATCCAACCCACACTTCCTGAGCTTACCTAGGAGGATGTGAGGGGAGACAGTGTCAAAAGCCTTGCTGAAGTCCAGGGAGACAACATCCACTGCTCTGCCCTCCTCTACCCAGCCAGTCATCCCATCAGAGAAGGCTATCAGGTTGGTCAAGCATCATTTCCCTTTGGTGAATCCATGCTGACTACTCCTGATCACCTTCTTGTCCTCCAGATGCTTAGTGAGGACCTCCAGGGGAGCTGTTCCATCACCGTTGCAGGGATGGAGGTGAAGCTGGCAGGCCTGTAGTTTCCTGGCTCCTCCTTCTTGCCCTTTATGAAGACTGGCGTGACACTGGCTTTCTTCCAGTCCTCAGGCACCTCGCCTGATCTCCAGGACCTTTCCAAGAGGATGGAGAGTGGCCTAGCCATAACATCCGCCAGCTCCCTCAGCACTCGTGGATGCATTCCATAGGGGCCCATGGATTTATGGATGTCAGGTTTGGACAAAAGATCTCCAACCTGATCCTCCTCCACCAAGGGAGAGTCTTCCTTTCTCCAGCCTTCCTCTCTTGTCCCCAGGGTCTGGAATTCCTGAGGGCTGGCCTTAGCAGAAAAGACTGAAGCAAAGAAGGCATTCAGCAACTCTGCCTTCTCTGTATCCTTCGTCACCAGGGCACCCGCCCCATTCAGCAGCGGGCCCACATTTTCCCTAGTCTTCCTTTTGCTACTGATGTATCGGAAGAACCCCTTCTTGTTGTCCTTGACATCCCTTGCCAGATTTAATTCCAAAGGGGCCTTAGCCTTCCTTGTCGCATCCCTGCACGCTCTGACAACGTCCCTATATTCCTCCCAAGTGGCCTGTCCCCTTTCCCACATTCTGTACACTTCCTTCTTCTGTTGGAGTTTTGCCAGGAGTTCCTTGCTCCTCCATGCAGGTCTCCTGCCCGCTTTGCTCGACTTCTTCCTCAGAGGGATGCACTGATCTTGAGCCTGGAGGAGGTGATGCCTGAATATTAACCAGCTTTCTTGGACCCCTCTTCCTTCTAGGGCCCTACCCCAGGAGATTCCCCTAAGTAGGTCCCTGAAGAGGCCAAAGTCAGCTCTCCTGAAGTCCAGCGTTGCAATCCTACTCATTGCCCTGCTCCCTCCTCGTAGGATCCTGAACTCCACCATCTCATGGTCACTGCAGCCAAGGCTGCCCCCAACCTTCACATCTCCAACCAGACCTTCTTTGTTTGCTAGTACAAGGTCTAGCATTGCACCTCTCCTCGTTGGCATCTCCACCACCTGAGTCAAGAAATTATGTCTGAGAACAAATGGTTGTGGCTTTTTAATGTTCTATCACGGAAAGCTGGGATCCAGGTACCATTTTATTCTGATCTCATTGTCACATTAGAGTGCTCCAGTCTTCAGGTTGGAGGAAAGTGCGAGGTTCAATAAATTTCCCTTAGGAAAAAATCTTTACTGATAGTATCATATAATCATTGTGAAATAATAAAATATTCATTTTTTAATATTTACTGTTGACAGAATCATCACCTTTTCAGTTAGAATAAATAATTGTTTCTTGAAAACCTGTCATTATGCGTTAATGATAAATATATCGTCTAGTGTTTCAGTTGTTTCCATATAATTGAGTTTTTATATGTATGCATAGTAGACACTGAAAGCATTTAGCAATCTGTTTTATACCAAAGGAATACATGTCCCATTCACTTCAGAAGAGCAGTAAAAAGTTTCTTATAATTTATTCTATAAAAACATAGATACTTATAGCTTCCATTTCTTCTTTCCTTCCTTCTCACTCTCTCTCTCTCATTCTCTCTATCTGTATGCACACATACATACATAAGTTTGTATGTATTTTGCGAAAAATACCATTCGTGGATAACCATGTCTTAAGTTTTGCCTATTATTGTCCTCATTAAATATATTTTATGTGAGCGCCATCTAACTTCACCATCTACTACACTAAAAGTTGCTTCACGTTTGAGTACAGGATCATGCTTATCAGCTATCTCCATACACTTCTCAGCACAATATTCTTTGTACAGAATCTGATCGGTTTATGTTGCCTGTGTGTCCTGTCCTTGGAAAAAAAGGGTTCTCATGTCTTCCATTACCGTGAATATTTCTGCAGGTATCTTAATGTGGGAGGTGTTCACTTTGGGGAAGCAACCCTATGAGCTATATGATAACATGCAGGTGATTGAGAAAGTTTCTCAAGGATTCCGGCTTTATAGACCACAACTGGTTTCAGACATCATCTATCAGATAATGTACAACTGCTGGCATGAGGTGTGTATATCTGTATATACAAACTGGAGAAATAAAAACAGATAGGAGTCACCATGTTCAGCTGAATAAATGTTAATAGTGGAAAGTATCTCTGATAAATGCCATTACTTGTATGCAGTACGTTCTATATAGCAGTCTAGTTCAGTACCTCATTAATGATAAGAGGAGAAAGCACAGGAAATAGGACATAAAGGAAGATTAGCTCACTTCTCTTCAGAACCAAGTATTTCAGTAAATAACATTACTCTTCAATGTAAAATACTCTTCAATGTAGTTCCAATATGTAGGGTGAGATTCTGCTCATCTAATTTTAACTGTTTAAAATTTGGGTACCAAGCTAAGCTAATTTTCAAGATTCCTTCCGCTGTTACAGAACAGAAACCAGGACTTCCCCGTGGTCATTTGCCCCCTCTATCTTAGACAGCAACCACAGAATAAAAGATATCTCTTCTCCTTGTACGGAGATCTTAAACAACTAATTTAAATGAGACCTCTATCTTTTTATAGATAGCTAAAGTGGAGTGAAATAACTCCTCCCTTAGAATGGGAAGGTTTTTTTTTTTTAATCCTATCTCCAAGTCTTGGAGCAGTTGTAAGTCAGATACTGATTATGATCATATTCTTTTTAAAGATCTATATCGGCTCTGCAAAAAATTTTCCTGATTCGTTGTTATTCTTCACCTAAACTTCAGTCAGCTGTCTGTAGACTGTGACCTATTTCTCAGCAGCAGCCAAGAACTGTTTGTCACTTTATTGTTGATACCATGAAATTACAGTAACAGCAGATTTTTTAATACAATTATCAGAAAAATGAGAAAATTAACCTCTATTTGAGGACATGCTAGCACAAAGAAAGGAAATCAAACTCTCAGAGCATTATGGAAATATAAAAAGCAGCTCTAATTTTCTTTACCCCATAAGTATCACTCTCTCTGAATTTCTGCATGCTAAAACCAAGAAAAATTAACACAAATTACAGTTCCTGAACATTTGCAGCATTAAATAACTATATCCATTGTTTTTGCTTCTTTTAGCTACCAGAGAAGCGCCCCAGCTTTTATCAGCTCCTATCTTTTTTTGAGGCATTGAAAGAAGATGACAGAGCTTGAAGAAGAACGCTCATAAAGAAATGACTCTGTATATTGGTTCTACATCACCTGTCTTCTATAAGGGAGTTATATCCGAAATCTACCTGACATTAGTCACCTCTATTATTCTGTGCTAGTTTTCTTCTAATTTAATTAGGGAGTTGGCCAAGAAGAGCATGAAGAAAGCTTTTGTGATATTCTGCAGGTAATAGCATCTGGAGGGATACTGTAAAAGAATATAATTCATTTTGTTAGCATTGTCTGAAAGGACTTCTCAAACCCTCGGGTGTACGGTAATTGTGTAAACTTTTTCAGTGCTTTCAAGCCACCATTATTTGGCCTTAACTGGAAATGTAAACAGGGAAATATATGCCTGGTAGGTTTTCTGATTATCATAACTCATCTGAGTGTGTTTTTCCTTTGTAATCACCTGAGGCTGATTTAAAGACAAATTCAGAACTGCTGCAAGTGACAGCAAAATGAATAGTTTTAGTTTTGCCTTCAATTACTTGGAAATTATTATCGGTAAATTATTATATCCATTTGCTTACTAGTACTACTGACTTCAGTTTGGGCCTTCAGGGTATCTTTTTGATATGGAATTCATTCTAAACTATGTGTCTACGATATTTGCAACTTAGCTACATGGATGGAGTTTACTATAGTGTGCTATTGCTTGCTGCTAGACTTAAAGATGAAAAAAATATGTTCTATCCAGAATTCTGTGGTCATTACAATCATCAATGGTAAATTATGCTCATCTCCATAAAACCTGACAGGCAAAAATTTGAAGAGAACTGAAAATACTATTAATATCATGTTTAACCAAATATTTCACTTCTGAGGAGCTGAAATTTGGCTCCTGATGTTAACACTGAGTTCTTAAGTAAAAGCACCTGACTTTCATGCGTGCACAGCAGTATCCTAATTAATACTGACAAATTAATCTAGAGATGCCAAATACACCTGAAGCTGCACAGCTACTTCCAGTTTTGGAAAGTATAAGGACAAAAAAAGGAGTCCAAACTTAGACACCCATGTTTATGAAATGCTGATCTAATATATATGAGGTTTTTTGGTTTTTTAAATAAAGTAAGATCTGAAAAAATCTCCCCTTCTCTTCTTATATTTGAGCTAATTCAATGTGTGACCCCTGTTAGAGTCCAAGTGATTTCTGCTCGCTCCTCCCCTCACGGAGTGGGCCCAGCTCAGGTAGGGGCCCCTTTGCTAAGCATGGTTGTCTTTGTAAAGGGGAGCTCTATGTGTGTGTCTTTGAGGGAAAATGTCATTTGAGGCTGTGTGAGTGACTACAGGGATCTACAGAGGGTTGAGGGGCCCCAAGAGGCAGGGCACAGTATGATGTTGCCTCTGCATGGAGCCAGTGGAAGGGGCACTGAGCTAGATTAAGGGCAGAATATGAGTGGGATGCGAATCCCTGGATGCTGAGAGCGTGAGGTACTGCTGGGGCTAACACATAAGGCTGATTTTTTAAATATAAATGTCTTTTTATTTCTGTTCTTCTCACACCTTGTTATCTTTTTTTGTGGCTTTGCATGCTGACAATTCTGAATCATATTTTATTTACAACACAGCTTTTAGAATTAATCACTTTGAAAGGAAAGCTTTGTCTCAAGGGAAATATTAATCTTAACAACATATATGAAGATGGCTGGCATGTCTAATTACATTATTTGATTGCTTCTACTTTTGCTATTCCATGTTTACCTTCCTGCCCCAAAAGTGGGAAGACCATATATAGTTGAATTGTTTATGTTAGAATTTCAGCTAAAATACTAAGGTTGGAGGATGTTATGGCATCGAGGTATGTGCTGTAGACAACTGGAAGAAAAATTTTTTTCATTTCCTTAGGTTCTTGTCTAAGGCCCTACAAACTAACCAGTACCGTCTGCCTACCGTTTTGAACTGCCTCATTTAAGAGCCTTCTCTCTTAAATTGAGTGTGGAGCACTAAGAAAGTGTTTCATGAGCCCAGAGAGTCCAGTTACATGTTTTCAGCTGTATGTTGGATTACTTTCTACAATTTCTGTCATAGTTTTGAAAGCCCATAAGTTTAAGAATGCATGGCCTTTGTTAAGGCCTTTGTTTGGTAATTGTTCTTTATCCAGAGAGGTGAGATTGAGTAGATACCTCATGGCTTTCAATGTCCCTGGTGTATACAGAACATCCGCACGGGCACAGTGGCAGGCACAGGACCTACAAGACTCAGAATGATAGAAATGCTGTTTGGAAGGGACCTCTGGAAGTCATCTAGCCCAACCTCCTGCTCAGAGTGGGATTATTGCCACATTCAGTCATTCACGCTTTTGCCTAGCTGAGTTTTGAAAGCTTCCGAGAGTGGAGATCCTACAGCCTCTCTCAGAGCCTGGAACGGGCAACCAGTTCCAGCACTGCACTACCCTCCTAGGAAACAACTTTTCAGGTGTAACCTGAACATCCCAAGCCTCAATCCACTGCCCTGTGTTAGATAGACTGGGATTACAGAGAAGGGCAAAAACAAAGAGGACTGAGCCAAATTCAAATAGTTGCAGGCAGCTGCTAGATTCCTCCCTTGCCTCCTCTTCCTCTGACTCAACCAGCCTGCTTCCTCAGCATCTCTTCGTAAGTCATATGCTGTAGCCCCTTAACCGTCTTTGGGAACTCTCCATTTTCTCCACATCCCTCTTGAACAGGAATCACAAAACATTATTCCAGGTGTGGTCTCACCAGTGCTAAATAGAGGCAGGTAATGACTTCCCTTGATCAGCTGGCTATGCTCCTCCTAATCTATCCCATATTGTGATTTCCTTCACTCATGGTAAGAATGTGCAGTGGGCTCATATTCAGCCTAGTGTCCTTCATAACTCCCAGGGCCTTTTCAGCAAGGCTGCCTCTCAGTCGCTCTGCTCCCAGCCTGTGCCAGTGCATGGGGTTATTCCACTCCAAGTGCAGAAGTTTGCACTTCTCCTTGTTGAACTTCATGAGGTTTTTTATTGGCCCAGTCCTCAAGTTTATTCATAACCCCCTAGACTGAAGCTCTGCCATTTGCCACATCAGCACATCTGTACCTTCCACTGCCACTGCTCCAAGAGCAACTGGAGACTGGGCAGGATATGTTAGAGCATCTAAACTGGTACTAGATGTCTATGCTTAGGTATCTAAATTCCACCCCAAGGTTCCTAATAGTAGCTGTGACAGTTGCTCCCTTCTCTACATGACAAGGTCTGATGTCTTAAATAATTCCTTGAAAGAAAAGCCAAAGCAAGCCAAGCTAACACCATCTGCTTGACTCTGGCAGAAAGAAACAGAGAGCAAAATTGATTCGGCCAATGCTTGTATCAGAAATCTGAAGTGCAGAAGCAGACAAACATCAGACTGTGCATCTTTTCCACCTGCCCCTGCTTGTTGAGATGCTCTGTGCTCTTTCTGCTTTGTAGAGTACAAGGTTTTGTTCCCAATAAGCAGGATTTCCCATGGGCACTGTTCATTGGTTTTCCTGCAGTGTGGTAACCCCATTTTATTTTCTGTCCACGGACATTTTGTACGTCTTTATGCCTTCTCTACTGACAACACATGGCAGAGGGAGGGCTATGGCTTTTTCAGGATCTTATTGAATGGCAGAAAGAGTCCACAATCAGGTTCTCAGAATTTAGTGATGGCACTAAATTTTATACCTTGCTTTTCCAGGATTTAGAGCTTTTACATTTAACATTAAGAACATTTTATGGCTGGTCATAGAGAGGTGCTGAGATTGCCGATTTGCAACCAACCTTTCCTCTAAATTGTTACATTGTTTTGTGAATTTTCAGCATGAAGTGCATGCTACACTGCTGAGATTTTGCATAAAATGTATTGGCTGATGAAAGAAAAGACTAGAGACAGATACAGGACAACGATACTGGGTACAAAGATATCAAAAGGAGAATCTAGGACAAGTGCTGAAGACATGACACCCTACTTAGTAAAACACTACAGGGGATTCATCTTACCTATCGGTAAGCATATAGACTATGCTTACATACTCAAGGCTTTTATACTCACTTTGGGCCGGGGAAAGGAGAAGAGAGAATCTTTTTTCTTGATTTGCTTTGTTCTGGGCTTTTTAGATCACTAAACTTTGTAACAGTGCAAAATGCTGAAATGTTCAGTTTTTTCCATGAAACAGAACTCTTGTCTTCTAGCCAGCTCTTGATGTGGTTTCTTTCTTTTTATATATACATATATCCACATGCACATACCCACAGGCACACATATACGTAAAAAATAAACTCCTCCACACTATTCAATAAAATTACGTCAAAAACCAATCTATGGACAGAAATTTACAGACCCAGACATACACTATGTAAATTCTTCTCATGCACTTAAGACCTAATCTGTAGGATATGTAATAATGGAGGCAATGGTTGAGATACGGAAAAAAAAACCCAAACAACTGTGATCATTTAGTATTAAGGAAGTTTATTTCATTTTTAGATTACAATATAACACAGAGGTGTTTTTTGTTGTTGTTTTGGGGTTTTTTTTGGAGGGGGAATGTGCTATTTGGTCTCTACAAACTTATCAAGCAACCAGTTGGAAAAATAACTTATATTATGCATTTCTAACAAAGTTCAAGTGCTTATTTGTCTTCATTCAGGACCCATTTTGAATTGATTCAGATTCTCTGAAAGTGCAAAAATTGCAGTTACTTCATATGAACGTGATTTCTTCACCACAAAGGTTCTTCTGGTGGTCAGTTTTTTTTCTGTTAGATACAGTTTTAAGCTCTCCGTCCAGAAAGATCAAGACGTTCCTCATGGGCATCAGGAGTATGTGAGTTATGGCTGCCTTGATCTTAAAATAACTTTATACTTCCAAGATTTTGTTCCTCATTACAGAGGAAAAAGAAATTGGATACAGCAGGTTTAGGAAGAGCAGCACAAGCAGTATGTGTTATGATATGCATAATTCATAGAAAAGCCACAGGGCATGCATATCTTGCATTTTTGTACATAATCTAGTTAACACATACACAGCAAATGACACCAAGCTGCTGTTGCCTGTGAATGAGTAGTTTTATAGCATGCCAGAACCCATCATGTTTGATAACATCTATTATTGTTTTGGTCCTTGCTAGACACCACTGTTAAAAGTGAAATGAAAAAAATTAAAAATCCTTAGTTCACGTGCATGTCTTCTAAAACGCTGTCTGCATCTCTTCAGACGGTTCGAAACCGAAGTTATTTTCTCCCTCTTCATGATAAGGGTTCACTGAGAAGTTTGATCCTGCTTTGCTTGCTTTTTCTCTCTCCCTCCTGTAATGAAAATTCTTTTTATATTAGAAGCTCCTGTTCTGATCAAGTTCTTCTGTATCCTAAAAAGAAGCTATTGTAAATAATACTCTTCTTAACTGGGAACAGTTATACCAAAATGAATTGTGTTAGTTTTAAGGGAAACTTTAGCAAACCCATTAACTGCGAGATGTAGAAAATCAGCCCAACTACATTGGTGTCAGTGCAATAATAATGAAGGAAAACAACATTCCTGGACAACCTCTACCACGATAATTGAAGACGTCAGGTGCTGATGAATGTGGGCAACTTCTGCTATCGGAGAGGGTACAGCGCTCCAAGCAGTGCTCCATCAACCTTGCTGCAGTGCTGGCAGAAGCCTGCCCATGCTACACCTCCCTGCAGTCACAGATTTCAGCTGCCTTGTTTAAACTGCTGATGAAGGGGAAATCGCACTAAGATGCTGAAGCTGGGTTGCACTGGAGTGGCTGAAAGGCATGGAGCT
This sequence comes from Struthio camelus, assembly GCF_040807025.1. NCBI lineage: Eukaryota > Metazoa > Chordata > Aves > Struthioniformes > Struthionidae > Struthio > Struthio camelus. Next base: position 139,391,983 of record NC_090942.1, on the reverse strand, counting down.
GTACCTTGAGCCATCACTGTCAATGGGGGTGGGGGGACAGGGAATAATAAGCAGTAATTCCTTAACTTGCTTCAGTTAGATTTGGCCGCCTAGCTGTATGCACTTTAATGATTCAATCATCTGGACTCTTCGAGGCTCATGATCACAGTATCAGAAATATTACTCACTTTCTTTGATTTCTCTGTCCAGTGATGATCAAGATAACAAGTCCAATGACAACCATGCTAATGATCACCCCAAATGCAATTAACCAGACAGTGACTGGTGGTTCATAAGGTGCGGCCAGGGTTGGAAATATGCCCACAAACTCCAGCGTGTTATCATCCAGTTTGAAAGCCTCACTGATCCGTTCCCGAGACATTCTGCCATCAAGAGCAAATTCAAAGCATTACATATTTTTACTGGAAAGAAATAAAGAGTTTTCAGGTGTTTTATAACTCTCCAGTATGCCAAGCTGCTTCCCCTGTATGACCCAACTAAAAAGGCTGTTCAGCAGATGGTGCTAAACCTATATCCTTCCTGTCCTGGGATGGTGGTGACAGGTACTGTAACCAAAACCCGTATCCTTCTGCAGCTGAAGTGACATGTCCGAGTACTGCACAAGCTCTTATACCCAGTCTGAACAGCTTATCCAAATGATGCAAGCAGCCTTCTGATCTCACTGCCTGCATTTTGCTCCTCATGCTCTTCACCCATAAGTTTCTTGGATATATGAAGGAAAACTATATCTTTGACTTCTTCTTACCTGTTTCCCTCTTACAGTCTCCCACAATCTTCATCCTTATCTTTTTCACTTCCTTGAAAACACTTTTTCTGGAGTCTTTTCTGTGTCTTATTTTTCCCTGAATTTTTGCTTTTGCTATTGAGTTTGAAATGGACAATGACTTTCACAGTCATATTCTCCATTGGCTCACCAATTTCTCCAGTGACTTTTTCAACTCCATCTCATGTTGGTGCTACCTTTAGATTCATGCCCTCTTTTCCCACTCTGCATTGTCCGTGACCGTTTGCAGATTTACAGTTTTACCAATCATTTCTACAGTAATAACTTAGAGTGGTGTCACACTGGGCTATAAAAGAGCTCTTCGTTGACCCATAACTGGGAACTGGCTAATTCTCTGACCTCTTCCTTTCTCTATAATCAGACATATCTGGCTTTCTTTCTAATATATCATTCTGGATAGCAATATTTCTTGCACTGAATTTTCACTAATGAGGTGAAGAAAAATTTACAGACACATGCACACTCATGCACATACCCATACAATTACTGTCCCTTGTATTTCAGGATATAAGATAGTTTCTGTTTAATTTTGATCAATGATATTTCCTGGCAAAGTACGATGCAATTAGGTGTGTTACGACAGCTTTACAAGCCCCCTGAAGCATTTTACATTGGCTCAGTCAGAGCTCACTTTCTTATCACTTCTTCTGCTTCAGCTAACTTGAACACAGCTTTTCCTTCCATCCTTTCATGTTTTTTTTTCCCATAAAGCAAAATCTCACCTGATGGCACTCTCTACATCAGCTCTGGGAACAACATCACTGATGTTACCTGGCATGCTGACAGTAAAGTAGAAGGAGATCCTTCGTGTCTCGTCCCCAACATGGATGTCTGCAATCCTGAGTGAGAAACAGAAGAGAAAAGTTTCTTGATTGTCAAGATGCCATTATGTCTAAATTAGGCAAGTGAACAGTTATGTTTGACAAGTGGTGCTGGAGGTAAACCTTGTACTGAGTGGATGCTTTTTTGTGAACTCAGTTCAGAAATAAGATCTATCTTCCTGTCAGAATTTCTTTCTTGTATGTGCTGATTAGTAATTTTAAACAGAGAGCACCTACCCCATGTCTAAGACAATCCTCGGCAAAATTTTCCAAGGCACATAATCCGTGACAGGACAGAAGAATTGCCCTCTGAGCGTTTGGAGCAGGGCTCATGTCTGAGGTGATGTATGAAACACCTAGCGAAAAAGATTCCTTCTTCTTTGTATTCTGCTGGGAATAGGTCCTAGCCATTACATGACTGATGCTCTTTTTAAAGCAGTATCACATAGTTTAAGAAGATAGCTTCTGAAAATTGTCCAAGAGACCTAATAAAAATGGTATTTTTCAAACCAAAAGCAATTTTGTTTGATAGATGTTATGTTTGTAAGTAAACCTAGATAAGATTCGTTGGCCTGCATGGAATTTTAGGGTGTGATGATCAACTAGTTTATCTTTCCACGGCCTAAAACCTCTTAGATATTCAGTATCATACACGTACATTGTTAAACTTTTTTATTTCTAATTGACACATCTTCCCCGGTATTCCCACGTAGATATCAGGCAGAAAGTCTCAGGGCTCAATTTCACCACTGATAGGTAGAAGGAGACAAAGCCTTCTGGATCTGCTGGAGTTGCTTAACTTAAGAACAGCTATTCCTAAACCTCGGACTTGTCAACAAAGTCAACAAAAATACGAAACAAAGCTGACACCTTACCTTTTGCAACCAGCCAATGTTTGTTTGTTTTCACCATCCCTGCTACATTTAACAGAAGGCAGACTTAATTCCACCAGCTCCTACCGCTAGTGAACCAGAAACAATCTAGACATAGTTAAGCAAGCAACTCACTGGAAGTCTACTTCTTTGTGCTTCACCTCTGAGAAATATTTTCTCATAGCATAGGCAATGGATGACTTGAACAAGAAGAGCTCGCTTGTATCCCAGTCATACTGCAAAAACAGCACAAGAGATCTCCATCAGAGATGATAATTATATGGCAAATTAGCTGACACTAAGAAATCATTCTTAAAAGAAACAGTAATTCTAATGCTTGTCATGTGCTTCAGTATTATTTATTTGTCCTCTGACAGCGCTTCAGGAACCTCCTCAACGGTTTTACATCCATTAGTCTGGGAGCTCTGCAGAAGGAAAACCAAGCAGCCGCTCCTGGTATCAGACAGTGCATTTTGTGTCCGTCTGCACTGTCTGGTAGCTTTAGGTGGGGCTCCTGAAGGTGCTCAGTCCTAGCCCATCTCCCTGCCTGGCATGCAGCAGAGGCAGCAGAAGCAACACATGCCTTGTCACACTCGCTGCAACTCATAGCCTGAGCTTTAAAGAGAGGATGATAAAGTGTCCATCATGATAACAGCACCCGTACTTAGAAATTCAGCAGTAATGTGAACTCATAGCTCAAGCTGTGAGCCAGGACAGCCACTGGGCCGGCATGCAGCTGCCTCCACCACTGCCGCTGCAAAGCCAGTGACCTCTAGCTGCCAGCCAGGGCAGAAAGTCCTGAGATGAAGATGAGAAGACCTTTAAAGCTAGCAGAGGTCTGTCTTGGCACCCACTTCTGCCCCGGGGGATGCCTGGGTGGGAGGTTGCCCACCTGCCCCAAGGAGCAGCCACCTCTGCGGGGGCAAAAAGGATGAAGCTGCTGCTGCTGGAGGTACCCAAAAGCAGCCCCAGCGGCCAGATCCAGCTCCTGGGGCTACAGAGGCTGCAGCACCCACAGACATTTCCACTTATCCAAGGCTCTGACTTTTGTGGTTTTCATCAGAGCAAGCTTGTTGTTAGCTTGGCTGGCAGCTACAGAGAATCACATAAATGGCATTAGGAGTAGTTATCCCACTTCAGTACAAGAGCTTGTATAGTTTGAAAAGGTCCGCTTTGTTTAAAAAATGGAAGGCTGATTCCCAGGTCTAATCATCATTCTTTGGGGATTCCTACTCAGGTAGTATTCTTACTAATTATTGTACCTTGAGTTTGAAGTCTAAAGATTTTGTTATTTAGATATTGTTAAAAATTACACAATTTTATTTGTAGACCTGTCCTTTGTAGGAGGAGAAACTTCCTGGGGGGGATTGGTTTTGTACAAGAAGAGGTACTCATTCATTTGCTTGAGGAGCTGGGATTTTTGTTTGGTTTTTGTTTTGTTTTGTTTTTTGGATAAGAGCTCCTTGTATGAGTATTTCTGCTGTAGGCATGTGTTTGTTGTTTTGAGCTGGATTGGCCATATAAAAAAATGAACTGTATGTGTGCAGGTTCATAGTGGCCTGCCTTACGAGTCCAAAATTATCTACAGTGGAACATAAAAATCAAAAATACCTTCTCTGGGGTGGGTACAGAAAGCTGTACAAGGAGCAAAAACCACCGCAGGAGCTGATAATGCACCCTAGTTCACCGTGCAACATCGTGTGTGCATGAAGGGAAAATTCCTTTCTGAACTCTGTAGTAGTTTTTTTTATCCCCTGAGGGCCTAGATTTGATTGCATTTATGATTCTTTAACAGGAATGCCTGTAAACGCTATTGTTGGTAATAGTTTTACACGGTTCCTGACTTTCTCAGGTACCATTCTGTCAGGTGTGGTAGAAGACAACTCTGTTGTAATTGCTGTTATAAAATCCAGCTACATTTTTCAGCTCTGTCCTCCTAGTGAGACTGGTGTGAAATGGAGACACAGAAATACACAGGAGGACAGAGCAAAACGAGGCCACCTTTGCCTGTCCATGTTAGGTCAGGCCCCCAGAGAGCGGGCGGGTGACGCAGAGCCTCTCCTAGCCGACAGCCCCCCACCCTGGTCCCAACAGTGTGCGGGAGCCAGAGGCTGTGCCAGGTCTGGCTTTTCCCATTAGCAAAGGTTAAAGCTGTAGGTCAGCTTTGCCCTGGCAAATGCACTGAGCTTTATTTTGCTTAACAGGTGTCAGAGAAAGCCCTGTGCTGAAGCACTTTTGGCTGCTACCACTATTTTCTCCAGCAGCTGGCGGTGTTCACCATCAAAGCCTATTATGCTATTGTGGGGTTTTTCCAATTTTTCATTTATTCCCAATGCCTTTAGGCTCTGGAGGGCTTAACTTTTTTTACCAGCCGCTAATTCAGTTTGATTCTTCAACTGCTGCTTTCTGTACTTAGCAGCTCCAGTAGCTTTTTAATCACTTATTTGTTTGCGTAGCATATATTTTGTCTTTTTAAGTGTAATTCATTTTAATTGCCAGCATGCCTTTCAAGTGCCTTTATAAATAGCATTACTGGATATAAAAGAAGTGTGAATGGGAAGTACCTGGCTGGCTTCCGATCTGTATGTGAGTAATGACTACCCACGCTCTTTCCCTAGGCATCTCCAAAACCTACTTGGTACTGGTTGTTACAGAGGTCGCTGTGCTTTCAGAGTAAAAATGAACTTTGCCAAGTGGCTGTACAGTGGCGTGCTCCCTCCAAGATCCCATGTGTAACTTGAAAGACGGTGCAAGTCTGGCCTCTAATTCTAAAAAGATTTTCCATTTTAAAATACATCCAAATGCCTGAAGTTTGACTGCTCTCCATTCCCAAACACCACCTCGTGTGCCACAATGTGATCATATATATGAGGTTGACCCAGTGGGGATTTTGTGAATTAACGTCTGCAAAGGGTTCCCATTTTCAAATGATGCTGAAGGGATTTCCCTTCCTGCAACCCTTTATTTTAAACCAGGCAGACACTGAGGGATTCACTGGGGGTCTTTAACAGCTCCCCTTGGGAGGGCACTTTCACAAAGACCCAGGTGGAGCAAAGCTGCGGGTGTTTCAGCCTCATCAGCTGGTGATCATATGCCTGCATACAGCCAGAAATAAAGCCGCAGCTTTAATCTCGTCAGCGTGAGGGCTACTAGCAGAGTCATTGCGGCAGAACATGCTCCAGCACAGCTGGCACAAGCCCATCCATGAGTCCTGGTGCTTAATTTGCCAGAACTTTATGCTGTTGAAAGTACCCTGCTGCTAATATTCGAGGCATGCAGCTGAGAGCTGGCTCCAGCCTGCCTGCGTGAGCTGCAGCAGCCCCTTCGAATGAAGCTCTCTCTCTGCATAAGAGGGGTGATTTTCCCTTTCCAGTCTAACCAATGCTGAAGAGTAGATATAAGAAAAGATTTGCTGGTGTACTCAAAATGCTTTCTGCTGTTCTACCCATGCAAAACAGCTCTAAATACCTCTTAAACAAACAGTTACACTGGATTCCCTGCTTTTGTGCACTGTGAGCAGATAAGGCAACCAAAACCTACTGCTCTGTGTACCCAAGCTGAGAGTCCTGCCTGAGGTTTTCCCTGGCTTTTCTCTATGCCAATTCATGCATGTGCCATTATGCGCTGCTGGCATACCAGCGATTCAGAATCACATCCCTGAGAGCTCAGCTTAAGAGAAATTTGTGGTGAGGGAGAAAGCCACTGAACGGAAAAGGTTTCCTGCAATTTGGAGACATGGATTGGTTTTGAGAGGAAAATGCCTGTCTTCCTCTTCAGAGTTTAGGAACCTATTGCCCATATAATAATTCAAATTAAATAACCTGTATGGAATTGTTTTACAGCTGCTCAATTGCACAACAAAAGACTATGATGGCAAAAGGCACTCATAAAAATAGTATTAAGCTAAACGTTAACCATAATGACTAATAAATGTGTTGTAATATGGAACCTTTCTCTGCTGTTGATATCAGTTTTGAATCGTATCTAACGCGACTCAGCGGTCTAGGAAGCAATAAAGCTCCACTAGGGCTTGCACGGGAGAGAGTGATAGAATTGAGAGTATCAATTCATATGAAAAATATGCCCACAGTACTGTGTCCTTGCTAGTCCAGTAAGCTTCTATACACAGATCTAAATGACCGGCCCGATGACAAACTAATTCTTGGAAAGTTGCTGATGTTCTGCAAGGTGAAAACAACTGTTAGCAGGAATAAAGTGTCTGTTCTTAAGCCTGCTGTGTTGCTTCTGTGAGATTAGCATAAAGAGACACAGCTAGAATAAGGAGCAAATTTTTAACCAAGTGTCTGGGTTAAACAGATGGACTAAGTTAATGCTCTGCTTAAAATCTTAAAAGCCATCTTTTGCCTTGATGAGTTTTGTGGGTAGCTGTAATATATTTTATTGGGCCAGCTGGTATAATTGGGGAAAGTAGATAAGCTCTTGGGAATGAAAGCCCATCTCCTCATCTGAAACTGAAGCAGCACAGCATTTACTACACTGCCCTCCACAACCTGAACAATGAAGATATCCCTACATAAGGCTTGGATTGCAAGGAGAGAGCAGAATTTATCAGGGCCAGGAAAGATTACAGCAAATAAGCAAACAAATTGCTACAAAGGAATACTGACAGAAGTGTTTCAATGTGAAACCAAGAGCATGTGAGAATATGGGGTGGGATTCAACTCCTCTGTTTTAACCTTACATTTATATGTGAAGCATCTGCTCTGAGAATGAGTCCTGAAGGCAGCCAGCATACCCATGGTGATAGATATTGGGAAAAGTGTATGGGTAGAGGCATCATCTTTTATTTAGACATATCAGTATAAGAGGGCAAAATATAGTACTTTTCAGGTACACAGCCCCACCCCCATCTCCCAAGCCAACCTTCTAGGCTTGTCCAGTAGCAGATGAAAAGTGATTGGCACCTCTGCAGAATAACTCAGCTCATCTATTTAAGCCATCTTTCTCAAAATGGATCAGATCAGCCCCTGGAGAGGTCCATCCACTGATTTTAGAGAGAATCTTGACCACAAACTTAGATGAGACATCTTTTACACGGTAGTTCTTCATCTTAGCTGGTGCCACTCCTCAGACACAAAATACAGCTATACCTTGCCTTACTGTCCAAGAGCCATTAATGCAACATCTCTATTGCGTGAGCAATGCACAGAGCGCCACAGTGCAAATGTACTCACCGCCTGGTCCCCCAGCGCTGCTTTCAGGCTGATACGTACTTTGATGGCGTTGTCATAATCTGATTTAAAGAAAAGCAAGGGCTGTGTCAGAACTGCAGCGACAAAGTTAGTCCCTGGTAATGCTAGGGTGGCCAGAGTTTCTTCACCTGCTTTCCCTGGGCTGGTGGGGTGAGATTTATTGTGTTTCACTTCAGCCATCTCTACTGTAAACACCTACATCTGAGCCATCAGGCACCCAAGTCTCACTTTGGAGTTGATAGAAAGAAAGAGCACATCTAGATTCCAGTCCTCTGGAAATGCTTCTTTCCTTCCATGGTGAATAAACAGCTCAGATGTAGATGCTGATATCTGGCCAGGTGAAACCCACCATTAGATTTAGGCACAGCAACACAGGACTTGCTACACTTTCCAGCACTAACAGTGACTACGGGTATACAGCTTGGGTGGTTCAACACTCCCTGTCATCATAATAAGATCAAAAAATGCATTTTTTCCACGGCCTCCTCCTTTTCGTCCCCTTGAGCTCCCTTCTTTGAATAGCAAATGAGAACAAATGAAATAGTACTAATTTTTTGATATTGGTTTGTTCCTGCTCCCCCCAGCTCTGGCGGATCCTCTGGTTCTCAGGCGTTGTGGCACCTACCTAAAGCCCGTGTCTCCAGAACAGGCGCACCAGTCTCAGGAAAGTGTCACGCTGACATAGCTAAAGCGATTAGTGCCTTACAAGTCCAAGCCTCCAATCTTTCTTCCTTCTGCATATCTATCCCACATTTTTAGTGCTACCACTATAAAAAAAAAAAAAACTTAATTTCTGAAAATTGAGTGAGGCTGTGACAAATCGCATGCATGTTGACTTCTCCAGCTTTGGCCATGAGAAAGCCAGGCCTACTTCCTAGGAGTAAAACTTACTGCCGAGTGTACATTTCCCTTACCCCTGTTTTCCTGCAAAGAAGAGCCTTTAATAGCTACAAGAGAAGGGGACTTTGCTAGTCGTGAGTTGTGAGGACTAACAGGCATTTTTGATTCACCTACAAACAGTACATACATGGAGTCCAGGCTGTATTCCAACCAATAGCTCTGCCAGAATTGTTTTTTTGCAGCCAGTTAAATAAAGGCTCGAAGTAGTGGAGCAAGGGCGTTGCATTCATATACTTTTCTCCTGTTATGCTTTCTAGTGCTTGAGTCCAGGGCTTGGATCTGCCTAATTCAAGCATTTGTCTGTGTATGGAAGGGGAGATAATTTACATTATTTTCAAGTTCCACCTAGTTAATAGCAAAATAATTTGCAATCAAATCAAAAGACTTTTTTTTTTGCTTCTGAATTCCCTCCTTCATCCCATCATTCTTATTAAAAAAATAAATTATTTTCTCATTAACAAGAGATTAAACCTTTAAGGGTTAAATCCTCAGATGATATCTATTTAGTCATCTTGTCAAAAAAAAAAAGAGAAAATACACGCTTTCAAGTAAAAAAAAAAAAAAAGGGTTTCTAGACAAGTTCACTCTTGGTGTAACTTCATTGACTCCAGTAGCTTTCAAGGACAAATAAGGCTTTGTTATACCCTGATTTATTATATACAAGAAATCTGCTTTGTTACCTCAAATTCTGACCAGCTGCTGTGGAATTGGTAATGTCACATGTGTGAAGAGGGCCAGTATGCTTAGCTGCCTTGCAAAGTGCTTCCTGAAACTGGAACTGATAAATGGTCCGGGTGTAATATCTAAAGGAGAGGCAAGAAGAAGGAAATCATATGTTTTATTAATTGTCTGGCAGGGAAACTCCCAAGCCCTTGACCTTTGGAAAGCTCTGCTATGTCATTTAGCATTCCTCCTTGGGAAACTGCACATCAGAGAGTGAGACCAGCTGCTATTTACAGGCTGCACTAACTTAGATTTAACAAAATGCCAGGCTCAAATGCTGCAGAAGAGCCAAAAATCTGCTTACTGCCATGTAAATCAGGAGTGAATGAGGTTGTTATGGCCCAGCTCTCCATGCCAGTGGAGCCCACTAGGACAAAGTGGCTGGGACGCAGAGGAACCTCCAGGAACAATTTCTTTAGGGCTGCATGTGTGCGGCCCACGTGACAGTGGTACAGTGCATGTTATCTCCACTTAAGGTAGGAACCTCATACAAGTAACAGATATGCTCTCACCAGTTCAATGACAGTAGAAAATTTCTTTACTCAACAAGCAGCTTAGCAGCCTCCTAGCTGCTCAGGGATTGCTATAGAGGAGCCCCTGATGTCTATACAAAAACTTCCTCTGAAATCAATGGCCTTCAGTCAGGACTTTAAACAAAATAAGATTGCACCCTAAGACTCTCCAGTAGGTGTTTCTTCTATACCCAAAAGCATAAGCCATGATTAAACATTGAGCAAGGACGATGCTACCTTATGAAGGAGTAATCGTTGGCCACGTGAAACAGTGCTGCAGGGTCACAATAGGTTTCATCATGAGGGACTGGTTCGACCACACCAACTATTTCTCTCCTGGTGATGGAGGAGGGAAAAAACACAGGATTTTCATTAATAGTTCATGAAAAAAGAAATCATCTGACTCTACTCTTCCTCTATAAAGTCTGATGTGTATGGGCACCTCTTCCATTTCCAACTGAAAAAAAAAAAATTTACAGCTTTCAGTAACCGTACATGAGTACTGATCCATGGCTGGAGATCACAGAGAAGAAGTTGTGCTGAAACCGATGATAGCACAAAGAAAGGATTTGTGTTCTAACAAGGTGTGCAGGGAGCAGCTGTGGTATGAAATGTCTTATAGGACATGAGTTTCACACACATGCCTTGGGCGACCCTGAGGTCAGAGACTAACATCAGTGTTTGTGTGCTGAGTACCTGTAGGCAGGGATTACATGAACCAAAAGGTGTGTGATCTGCTGTGCTACTGAGCTGGGGGTTTCATTTTTTTTTTCGTCTGCCTAGAGCTTGTCTCCGGAACAGTGCTATAAAAATAAACACATACCCCAATTTCTGAGAGTGGTAAAAAGTTTATATGGAAAATTTTTGTCCATAAACCTGTATGACAACATCTTAGTCCAGCAGAGAGCTTTGCAATGCCACTACAACAGATAAAGTAAGCTTCCCTGAAGAGCTTGTCATTATCTGTTTCTGACGTCTCTGCTACTTTTCAGTAAATGAAAGCTGACTGATTTTTACAGTGGGTCAGGCCACTTGTTTATATCAGGTTTTCTTATAGATTTTGTTTGCTCATGGAGGATCCATTTTCACTGTGGGGCTTGTTTGGTTTCTTTGTGGTTTTTTTGTTTCCATGTTAAGCACCCCAGGGAATGGCAGACTTCCATGTAAAGCTTTTTTAACACTGAACTCCAGGGAGCTGAAAATAGATTACCTGGTGGGGATCATCTGAAAAGGCACCTCTGGATGTTACTTGGCAAGGGAACTGTATTTTCTTAAATAAGAAAGATGGTAGCTAGAAAAGACCAGAAGCAGAAAAAAGCCTGGCCTGTAGGAATATCAATGTAAAGGAGAGGAAAGAAGCAGTTTGGATTCTTACAGACAACTTACATCCAAAAACACTCTAAAATGGTGAGGAAAAACTGCAGTGGAGAAGCATGCACAGCTATTCATTGGCTTTAAAATTGTACATTCATTAAGCTGGCAAGTATGATGCACTTCACTTTCCACCTGTCCTTTAACAGGTGAAGAGCAAACCAGACCTTATGCCAGATGGCACTTAGGGCAAGGCTATATTTAAGCTACTAAGATGTCTTGAGGCATGAGTCAGAGAGAGTGGAAGTGTTGATCCTCAGACCTGGAACCTCTTATGCAAAGACTAGAGGGTGTCTTCATCGGAGAAGCTGAAATTCAAAATGAGGACTGAAGTCTGCTGAGCAGCACGGTAAATTATCCGAGGCCACAAATGTGGATATACTACTTGTGAGACCTTGCCTGCACTACATTGGCACTATATTGTGCTTTGTAGATACACTCTGAGATGCACTGGGGGTGCAAGCACCTCAGTATGTTGAGCAAGTAGGGAGGAAGGGTTTTCAGGGTCATCTGCAAAAATGCTCCTCGTTTCTCAGACTTACTTCATCTCCCACCACCGCTTCATCCATTCCTGCTTTGTAATATTACCATTAAATACCATCCACCTCCACTTCTCCAACATGTAGGTAAAAGGCATCGTTCCAACAATCGTTAGTGCTTGTTTGAGCAGAAAGTTGATTTCGGTTTCTGAAGACAGAAGCAGTTAAGATAACGGTTATGGTAGCAATTAGTATATGATTAGACAGCTACAGCTGCTTCCTTTTACAGCTAATGCTTACATCTAGTTTAATTGACAGTTTTTCACTAAGGGAAAAGATGGAAAGAAAAATACTAGTGAAAAACCATGACAAAATATCACTGAAGTATTGTATATAATTGTGTTATCTCTTTTTTTTCATGCAGTTCTACCTGTTAAATAATCTATCCCTTTGGCATTTAACCTTCATTTTCCTCCAATCCAGAATCTGGGAAATTTTGTACTGAAATTTTTCGTATATTACATTATAACTATGGACATACTCAGAGAAGCCAGACAAACTGCATTATAATGAGGGCTCCTGTCACCTATGTTGGCCACTCATTATCCACGTAAATGAGAGATGCAAATCTTAAGGCTTTAGTCTCATTTGAACTGCTAAATACATTCCTTGGCAGAGAGAGGTACATGTGGCTTTATGCAACAGAAAATGGGGAGTATTCAAGGCTCATCTAAGTGAACTATGAAGATTTTGCAATGAATAGTTTTATTCTGAAGGTAATGAAGAGCTAACAATTTGTTTCTAAATTATGCAGCTGCATTACAAATGAATGTCCCTCACTGTGTGATGTGATTTGGGGAAAAAAGTATTATTTTTGATAAATCACTGAGGTAGCTTTTCAAAAGCCTCTACATTTGACACTGTCTCCCATCACATCCTCCTAGGTAAGCTCAGGAAGTGTGGGCTAGACGAGTGGACAGTGAGGTGGATTGAGAACTGGCTGGATGGCCGAGCTCAGAGGGTTGTGGTCACTGGTGCAGAGCCTAGTGGGAGGCCTGTAGCTAGTGGTGTCCCCCAGGGGTCAGTCCTGGGTCCAGTCTTGTTCAATGTATTCATCAATGACCTGGAGGAAGGGACAGAGTGCCTCCCCAGCAAGTTTGCTGATCATACTAAACTGGGAAGAGTGGCTGACACACCAGAAGACTGTGCTGCCTTTCAGAGGGACCTGGACAGGCTGGAGAGATGGGCGGAGAGGAACCTCCTGAAGTTCCACAAAGGCAAGTGCAAGGTCCTGCACCTCGGGAGTAATAACCCCATCTACCAGTACAGGCTGGGGGTTGACCTGCTGGACAGCAGCTCTGCGAGAAGGACCTGGGAGTGCTGGTGGACAACAAGTCAAGCATGAGGCAGCCATGTGCCCCTGTGGCCAAAGAAGGCCAAGGGGATCCTGGGGTGCATTAGGCAGAGTGTTGCCAGCAGGTGGAGGGAGGTGATCTTCCCCCTCTCCTCAGCCCTGGGGAGGCCTCACCTGGAATACTGTGTCCAGCTGTGGGCTCCCCAGTACAGGAGAGACATGGCACTCCTGGAGAGAGTGCAGCAGAGGGCTACAAAGATGATGAGGGGACTGGAGCATCTCTCTTCTGAAGAAAGGCTGAGAGAGCTGTGGCTGTTTAGCCTGGAGAAGAGAAGACCGAGAGGGGATCTGATCAATGTATACAAATATCTGAAGGGAGGGTGTCGAGAGGATGAGGCCAGTCTCTTCTCCGTGGTGCCCAGCGACAGGACATGAGGCAACGGGCAGAAACTGAACCACAGGCAGTTCCATCTGAACCTGAGGAAAAACTTCTTCACTGTGAGGGTGACAGAGCACTGGAGCAGGTTGCCCAGGGAGGTAGTGGAGTCTCCTTCCCTGGAGAAATTCAAAATCTATCTGGATGTGATCCTGGGCAATATGCTCTAGAGGACGCTGCTTGAGCAGGGAGGTTGGACTAGATGACCTCCAGAGGTCCCTTCCAACCTAAAAGATTCTGTGATTCTGTGATTCTGTGATTCTGTGATTGCTTACTCAGCTTTATTCTAACACAAAATACAGTGAGTGTTTGTATTTGAATATATAATTTTTAGGGGTTTATTTACCTGCATCCTCTTGGAAAGTTGGCTCTAAGAGGCCAAGAGATTTCAAATGCTGAGGCGTAGCTGCAGAGAGCGACATGATTTCGCCGACAGCTTCGTGGAACCCCTCATTTGCCCCGCTTCTCAGCAGGTAAGGCAGAGGAGAGTATGCCATATAGTATTCGATGTGGCCCATCTCATGATGTGCCGTCAGGAAGTCATCCATAGTCACTTTGGTGCACATCTTGATTCTGCGCTCCAGGGCAAAGTGTTGTGTTCACAGTAAGACAGAGTCTGGCACAGCCCGGCAGCTGCCCAAACCACCCCCCCAGCATAATTGTGGAGGCAGAACAGCCTCGCAACCTTGCTAATTCCTCCCGCTCCAAGCAAAACCCGAATATCCACCTCCTACCGTGATGTATAGCTCCTTTAAGTGAAGCTTGGAGAGGAACTCAACAAAATATTAAAGCCTCCTTCAAATTTAGCTGGGAGTAAGAGAACATTGCTATTCTGAAGGCTGCGGCTGCACTCTCCATAAACGAGTGAATGTCCATTCTCTATCTTTAAAAGTAGATAGTAGTGTCAAAAAAATGTATGTTGGTGACACCTGATATTTTTCTGCATGCAGGTACCATTTAATAAAGGAAACTACTTCTTCCTTTGCAAATACAGTTTCCTTTCACCTTCCCCAAACTGCTCAGGTGTGAGGTATGATGCTGGCCACTTCCAGCTCTCAATCAAGGATTTACTGGGGGTCAGCCTCTTCCCTTGATTAACCCTCTTGCAGGGGTTGCAAGAGGGGACAGAATTTGTCCCAAGAGACTTCATTATCAGGGAACTTGCAGTCCCTCTCATTTTCCAAAGATGAAATTGATTGTTTTTTCATAAAAGTCTGGAAGTCTATCTACTACTTCTGATACATTTACTAAAGATAGCAAGTGTGCTATCATGAGATCTGTGCTATCTAAGGATCTGTAGCATTATTGCAGAATATGTAGGAGTCTGCAAATCCCACTGGTGTCAACAAGAATGTGCTTATTTTTCAAGCCCTATAACATAATCTTTCTCTAATTTATATAAATGATCTTCTTCCTCTGCCTAAATTTGAAAGTAATCCTTAGATCTTCACAGAAAAAGTCACATGGTATTGTTGGTTTACATTCCCACAAGGTATATACTGTTCTCGTCTCCCATTCTGCTCTTATTAACCAACAAAACAGAAAAAAGGGAAAAATTTTAACTTAAAAACCCAGCAATTTGCCATTGCAGACCTTTACTAAAAATATTAATATTCTAGGAAATGGTATAAGAAAGTAATTGCAGTACCTGTAGTCCTTTTTCCCCATATCCCATGCTGTAGGATGACAAACCACCTTCCTGTTGTCAGTCGGCTCTGTGAGCATGGAGTTATTCCAGAAGTCCTTGGTCATATTGTAGAGTCCAATGGAGCTGAAGAAGGCCTCAGCAGCTTTGAATATTTTCATCGCATCCCATTTCTAAAACAGATGGTGCCATCATTAGCCATTTCTTCTGTAGGAAGCCTGTTCCGACAGCTCCTTAAATCAGATTTATTCTGGCAACTGACTTAAAACAGTACAGTTGATTGCAAATTTGTCTCTCAATGACTTCAGATCAACATCTTACTTATTGAAAGTAAATGTCTGTTACTGGCAATTTTGTAAATACTACTGGGAACTGGAATGAAATTTTCCCCCACAAATAAACTAGATTTCTGCACTCAGTCAGCAGAGAGCATCTGACCCAGAATACAGAAGCATTAAATAAAAGATAACATGGTTAACAAGAAAAAGGTATTCCTATCAGTAACATGTCAGATCTGGGATCCCGTTCCTCCTTCAGCCACTGCACTCGGGGATAGCTTGTTTGAGGGAGTAGAGCTGTACTGCTAGCAAATGAGTGAGAAGAGATCTAGGCCAGAATAATAAAACCTGGTGAAGGTATCTATAAGATTTGCTTATCAGACTGGAATTGCATGTAAGGGTCCAGAGGGTTTTTAAAGGTCATTCAGCATTTTTTCATTCTAAATAGCAGGAGCTCTGCGTTTACTTGACTGATTTTTTGCATAGATTTAGTTGACATGAACCTGCCGACTGTAAGGTTAGCCCAGATGGCTAATTTGGATGAGACTCCTACGTTAGGCACATCCATGAACAAGGGTGAATCCAGGTGTCTGCCCTGAAACTCTGTAAGTAATGCTTCCCTTCCTCAGGATGATGCTCTAGTATACGCAAATTGAAGACTACAAGGGCATCAACGCTGTAGAAAAGGGGCAAGATGAATACAGACTTGTGTAAACTATTTGAGTCAAATTTAGCTATTCCTTGTCTTGCAACTATGACATTTGAAAGGAGCCCTCCCCATGAGAGGAGGGTAGGTTTTAGGTAAACAGTCACATTTTAGAAACCAAATCCCATTGATCATATTTGACTTCATAAAAGGAATAAAGTTTAGGCAAATGTACACAGTTGTCTTCACCCACATCCTAGGTATGATAAAGGTGCTGTCACGGTTGTTATCTCTACAGATCTCAAACATAGACCTTATGGTGCTATGCAGTTATCAAAAGATAACAGACAGCATTGCAGTTTCCTAGTTGTATCCAGATAAACAAGACAGGTAAAAAAACCCACTGTGATATACAAACTATTTGATTGTGGTAATGGCTGACAAAGGTCATATTTGATTCCAGCTAACCCCATAAATCCTGAAATATTTATATATGCATAATATATCTCTTAATGGATAGATGCCTCTGAGGAAAACAGACTTAGAGCTGAGATTAGCCAAAGAGGGTGGAGAAGAAAGACTGAACAGTTAAAGGAAAAAGTACAGTGGAAAATGAATGAGCAGATTTAGGGGAAGGGCAAAAATAGGTGCAGAAAAAAATTATTTCACTGCCTTAGGACAGCTATGATTTTCTAGATAGTGGTTTACTTGCGATGTAATTTTTACAGTCTAAATTTGTTATATAATGCATATAGCTAATGGTTTCATCACACGTCTTACATTTTTAACCATTGCAGAAGTTACATCAATGTTTGGTTTGGCTGGATAGGGAACAGTCAAGGCATACAGATTTGTCCAAAATCTGCCCCACATGTCACCTTCAAAAAAAGAGAGAAACATTAGATATACTTTAAATAATTGACTCTATATTGTTCAAAAGTGCCAGACAATTCTGTAAGCTCTGTAATATCATAAACAGGGATCCTTGTATGCCTAAACAGGTCTGAGTCAAATGTCTTTGAAGTGGAGAGGAGCAGCTCTGGGAAGTCATCCATGGGTCAGAGTCAGATCAAAGATTCGTTTATTCCCCAAGATAAGCTATGTTTGCATGATATAGACTGATCGCCTTTCAAAAGGTCTATTCAAAACTGATAATCTATGTTGTTACTCTGTGTCACTGAGCTACCATGCTCATATATATTACAGTAATGGCAGCTTGATATTGCATATTTTGAAAGCAGCCTTGAAATGCTGGAGCTAAGAACAGGATTTAGGAAAAAAAAAATCTATCTGAAATTCTCACTTCTGAGCAAGACAAGTGCTGTGGAAGGGAGGAAAATGTCTCAGTCCAGGTGCTGATGAACCGCAGTTTTGTGCTGGGCTTGCCACACTCCCGTGAGGATCCGTAAAGCTGCCTTCTTTGCCCACCTCTGCTGCTAAGCACCTGTGTCATCTCTGCCAAGTGCTTTCCTTCTCTGTTTCTCCTCTCACCTTTCCTTATCTGTAATCTATTTGTTAATAACTGATTAAACAGGCAGATTACTCTGTTCCTGTGTGCCTTAAAAGTACCTGTCTTTTGTATCAAGTCAAGCTTGCGTGATAAGGCTGCATTTTCCTACCGAGCAGATGAGCAGGGAGGCATCCTGTTGAGCTGATGAGTTCTGGACCATAGACCTGCTCCAGCCTGTACCTTACGTAGGCATGCAGCTGCTCGTATAAAGGTTTTATCTGGAGGGGGAGGAGGAGAAGGAAACAAATTAATTTCTTTTTCTTCTATCCCACTTCTCCCCTCTGAATAGAGAGCCTCAAAGCTGTATCGCTGACTAAATTCACCTGCCAAGTAAGCGCATCTCGAAATCTGCAACTGACCTTTGTCCTCTCTCCCAAGGGCTCAAACTCTGAGCCCCAATCCTAGCCCCAGAATTCCTGCTTCAATATGAAGGAAGGAGCATTTCTAATTTTAGACCTGGAGTATCAAGGATACCATTTACTCTATAAGAAAAATACCTTCTCATAAGCCCTACCTAGAAGGGAGAGACAAGGATCAGCAGAATACCTTCTTTCTCAGCCTTTGCCTCACCATAGCATGTGTAGGGCCAAGCTGTACTGTCCATACACAGGACTACTGTTGGGCGTCTGTAGGAAAGGACGTCTGGCTCCAAAAAGGCTGACTACAAAGATAGTTTTTTCAACAAATCTAGGGCCTTTAGGATCAAGGGGAGAAGGACATTTCCTCAGAGAGTACAGTTCTATGTGCTCTTTGCGTCTTGCTTTTCGGCTTGCCCTGGAAGCACTACTGAGGTAAAAATGTCATGAACGTCCATTGGCATCTGTAAACCCTGCATAGATTAAGACCAGATAGTTTTGAGCAGGTCTAATGTTACCTCACAACATTGACACATGAAGCCCACCTCTGTAGACATCACAAAATACAATCCTGTGGCACAGGTAAGAGCTATTTCCTGCTCTAACATGGAGCCTCTACCTGCTCAAATGTCTTCTCCACATCTTCAATCAGCTGGTCACGGCTGTATTTATACTTCTCCGGATAATCTGCCTCATAGTTTGCTCTCCAGTAATCTCCATAGTCAGAATAACCTGTAAAACAAGGACATATTACATCATGACACAGTACCTTGAAATGTCTGCACGGAAGAAGAATGTTCCATGAAGGGTCTGTTCCACTGACATGTGGATGTGGATTTCCAAGAGTAGTGGAAATTGCAGTCATACTTATCTGCTAATTAGGGTCATTCTAATTGGAGATGGAAGTCAGGGAAGCCATCACTCCCAAATGGAGTTCCTCAAGGTCTGAGGGGAGGGCAGCCTTGGCTCAGGCTGGATCATAGGGTTTCTCAGAGAAGGTATACACTGGTGGATACTAAATACAAGCCCTGTCCTTCAGGAACAAACCTTTAGGACAAGTGTAAACATCAGGACTGAGAGTCAACTTCCAGTTTCACTAAGTCCAGCTCTATTAAGCCTGGAGAAAGAATGACTCATAAGTGAGGTCTCTCCCTCACTCTTTCTTGAGGTCTCTTTTGGGGGGAAAGTCATGATGATGCCCATGCTTGCTTGAGATTTTCCACTAAGATAACTTTTTTTCCTCTATTTAATTATTTGAACTATAATTTCTCAAACTTGGTCCCTAGCTTCAGCTTAATAACTTTCAAGAAACAAGGAGTAAGCTAGTATAGCTGTAGTTTTGCCAAGACACAAATGATGTAGCTATTTTGCGCTAGGTGTTCATGCTGTATTTTAGAAGCCCACCAAAGAAAAATGGCAGCTGTATGCCACTTTTTCTTGAAAATATAATTTTCTGTAATTTGTAAGAAGATCTCTGAATAGCAGCACAAGACATTTCCCTTAGTGCAAAATCCTTTTTCACCACCCAGGCCTAGAAAAATCTGATCGTTAGGATCAGAGAAGAACGCTTGAAAATGTAACATTGCTTGTGGTCAGCACAATAAGGTAAAGGCCAGTGGAAAAGAAGAGACGCTGCCAAGAACATAGAGACCCACTCAGCAGTTGGTAAATTGAGCATACAGGCCCATAAGTCACAAGCAGTGCAGTATCTAATGAAAGGCAGTGGTACACTGTGGGATTTCGGAAAAGTGCCAACAAAGATACCTACCTTTTGTTCCAGGTTGGTGAAATAATTCTGATCTGGTCATTGGCATCTGTCTTCACTACTTTTCACTTTGCTTCTGTGCACATTGAGAGCAAAATATGTG
Organism: Struthio camelus; assembly: GCF_040807025.1. Classification (NCBI taxonomy): domain Eukaryota; kingdom Metazoa; phylum Chordata; class Aves; order Struthioniformes; family Struthionidae; genus Struthio; species Struthio camelus. The sequence continues at coordinate 139,372,215 of NC_090942.1, read as the reverse complement.
CAAAATGCTCACCAGTGTGTACAAAATCGTGGGTTCTGAATTCCTGTCCAAAGCGTGCAAGGCTGTGGTATTTTTCTTAATCTCTGGAGGCCAGGAAAAAAAAAAAAAAAACAACTTACCATTAAGCTTCGCAGCCTCATTTTTAAGATCAACATACTCTTCATATAATGGTCTCATCATCTTGCCAACACCAGCTCTCCAGCCTTCCCAAGCCCACAGTCTTTCATGATAATCAATGCTGTCAGCCATAATAACATCCAGACCTGCCAGAACAAAAAAATAAGTACAGAGCCTAGTAAAACAGAACAGTAGACAAAGTTTTCTTTTACAGTAGACAAAAGAGCCAAAGAAGTAGTTGCATGAACTAAGGAGGAAACATCTTGTGTCTGATATGCTGAAACATCCCCTTATTTTCATTACATCCTTTTTTGACCTAAAGGTTTCCCCTTCTTCCCTTTAAGGGCCATGGGGCAGATCAAGAGTCACTTGAAATAACCTTGCTCTAGATTAGCTTCCCTTAAGTTAGTGGTGTTCTTGGGACTGGCCTCAATGCATTGTTGAGTCCGACAAGACTTTGATGACTGGGCAAAAAATTAGATTTTCATGGTGCAGAAAGACCCCAGTTAACAGATAGGTTGTCACACAAGCTGAGCAGCCCTAACATCTCCTAAATCTAGTGGTGCATCGCATCTGGAGCAGGCTCACTGAAGATCACCAAACTGAAAGATGCATTTATATAATGATTAAGCTTTAGATAGCAGGATGTGTTTATTAAAACTACAGCCTGTTCTCTCAGTCGGGAGCCACTCTTGGGCTTTCCTCTTTTTGAGCCTTCAGTATAAAGGACAGTATAGACAATTGTTAATACTGTACCTGGTTCCAGCACCAAACAGTTAAATGGATCACTAAGTTTACAGACGGTCCCAGTACTGTAGATGGTACTCATTGTATTTAGTGCCGTGCTCAGCTGCAAGTTAGATGCAAGATAGCCCATTAGAAACACATTCTGTACAAAATAGCAGTCAATTATGCTAACTCTCTGAGAGCTCGATTCACTCACAGGCTTAACATTTAAGCATATATTTAAGCTCAGTAGAGATTAAAGAAAGAATTTGCCTAAATGCATTACTGAATCAGGACCTAACTGGAAAAGACAGATAATCCCTCAGATATATGACGTACTTTACAGGTGCTTAATATCCAGTCAGGCAGAGCTCTGGATTTAATGAACACTGACTGTCACGAGAGAGCTTTCAAATATACAGCAGCAATAAAACAATAAAGTTTAGCAATACATTTTTATGAATGTGGACCCACCTAAAGTTTCCAGGTAGCCTGCGGTTTTGAATGAAGGAAAGAGGGATCCCTTTGCAGATGCTGCCAGGCTGATTGTTGCTTATGCTTTTTAACTTCACATCACCCTGACTGTATAGATCTGCTTATACGTTATTACAGAGGAGTTACTTTTCATGTCTTGGATTAGCTGAAGGCCAAATACATCTGAAATCATTCAGCTCCATCTCAGAAGCTATGATACGTAGCTTTGTATTCTATCTTTTTTCTTTTTCATTTTAACTTTTCATACCTAAAGTAACACACGCACCACTTATTTTTTCCTTTAGGACTATGTTGCTCTACATTTAAAGTTTTGAATCAGAACTATTTAGAGCTGTCAGACAGGAGGCATAGTTAATGACCAGCTACAGTTTTCTATGTCAGCATTAAAATGAGTAGGCAAACAGGGAGATTTTGTATCACTGAAAAATATTTAAATATTCCTGTGGAATACTGTCAAACGGTACAAAAAGTCACTTTTCAGGTAAGAATGAGCAATTTCAGTCCCAAAGGCCTCTTAGCTAGGAAACTGAAAGTGTCTAAATGTGGAGGATATTGACGAAAATAACTCCTCAACAGAAACAGCAAAGCCATCAGTACACCACTGTGCTCCAGAACAAATATATATTTGTATGAACCTTTGGCCTTCCCAGCCAGGTAATCTCTCCTTTTGGAAATACATCTTGTTTGCATCATACAGGAGGTCCAGCCAGTCTGCTGCATTTCTTACATGGTGGTTAACACTGCTGATCTCAGCAGAAAAATCTAAGCATCCTTCCATAATCAGGACTGTAAGATATCCTAACTGAATGCTATGTGTCAATTTGATCTCCAGTAACAAGAAACTAATTTAAACGCTCAGACATTTGGTTATAAATCCCTCTTGAATCTGCATAGCTGCTCATTCCAGCTCCACAGATGCTTGTTATCTATTTACATACGTTTTACACGTATTTGTCAATAGAAATGTCAAATCTCTTTTTGAACTTTGCTAAATACTGGGCTTCAACCGACTTCTGTGGAACTGGGTTGCCAATGTGCTCCCATTTCAGGAGTGCCAGTGCACCTGGCGCTTATTGCAGTCCTTGTTCCCCCTTCATTTGTGGGGCTGCACAGAGAGCCTGAATTGAGGGCCTATGGGCAAACTGGTGCATGCAGGGATGTCTTGTGGTGGCATCACCAGCCGGAAGAAGGTACCTAGAGACACACCCTCTTTTTCCGTCTGATAACCTGGCACATGCAGAGAAAGAAATACCTCCTCCATCTCTGCCTTTTTGTCCTACTGCATGTACTTCCACCCATCTCTTTCAGTTCATTACCCTATATCTTGACTTAGCTAAGCACTTAGCCCATGCACTCTATTCCTCTTATGACTAATCCCGCCATTTGTGCAAGGGCAACTGTTAGGCATGTATGAGCTTGAAATTCATTACATGGATTATGTGGCAAAGCTGCCTGCCTAAGTGGGAACCTAAATTCATAAGCCAGACATGACCCCCTCCAACCCCATATTGCTAAGATCACCCGGTAAAGTTATGTTCTCCGTACTGATTTTGAGATAGAGTATTATCCTGAGAAATAACAAAGATTGGTGATAACACTGTGGTCTCTCACAGGGGTATTTTGGAGTGTAGCTCAACTCGCATGGCAAAAAATGAGATACATTTAGCAACTTACCCTGGTATATTTTTCTGGTGATAGCACAGATGATCCTCTGTCCTGGAGAGATTGAATCTGCAGTCTGATGAGATCATCATTAATGTTGGCTAATGGGAAATTGCTGGCATTCCTCGAGGCTTCATCATAAAACGCAGACCACTTGGCACCTGCCTCATTCTAAAAGGGATTCACATAAAGTCTGAATTACTCATCTTTAAGTGCAGCAGACTAATGTATTCAATGGGCAAATATATTCTTTCTCTGGAGCATTTTGTCTGTGGAGTCTGCTTGCGTTTTAGCAACACTTGTACCGTGCAATGAAACACCTGGGAAACTTTTTGACTTCAGTTTATTTACATATCCTGATAACTATTTTTCTTTGGAAATAGCAAGAAAATAGGATTGTCTTCTTACCACAGGCTTGTTATAGTTGATCCAACACCACCTGTGTTCCCTGTTAGTCTAGCTCACCATGTATTCTTCCTTTAGTGCTTTCCTTGTCCCACCTTTGCTTTCCTTGGTCTAACAAAACACTATATAAGCCAGGGCTATGATCCAGATCACAGTCCCCATTTCTGCTTCAGTAGCAGTAACAGACAAAACCCATACCAATACTGAGTCCTTTGATTAGGCTAGTACCACTCTCCTCCTGAAGTTTGGTAAATAAAAGTTTTATGCAGGTATGGAAGACTCTAAGCAGGTACTTAAATTGGGCACGCAAAACCTGAATTTTCTACGTGAGATTGCTTTTACCACTGCTGCAATTACATACTGTGACACATGAAACTCAAATTTCAGTGCACAAAGTGGCATCATAAGAACAGTATTTTGAACCATCTTTGAAAGTCCCATATTTTTCCTTTCTTCTTCCTCTATGTGTTCGTACATTGTTTAGCACATCGGCACCTGTCCAAAATGACAAGAACAATGCTAATTAAACTAGGTCCTTGAGATAGTCTCAGTAATTCTGCACATGATAGAACTTTGCAAATTGTGGAGAGGGCACCTATAATGCTTGTCCCTCCCTGCTGAGACATCAGAAAACAAAAATGTCATTCCCATATTGGACCTGCATTCAGTGCCATGTGGGGAAACACCACACACACACACGCTATTTCTTAGCATCAGACTTTCAGAAAGGTTTCAGGAACAATGAAGTGGATGTAGTTTCCATTCCTCTCTTTTTGTACACGGCACCCTTGTGCAGATGCAAGGTCAATGCTTTCATCAGAGCTGCGCCAGGGTTTTCCAGCTGCAAGTGCAGCCCTATGTGTGATGAACCACTCGCCTGTTGCTGCAGGCTCTGAAGCAGAGATGCTGCTACAGAGACTAGCCCTTTGCCATCCCAACCCTCCAGACCAGCCTGTGCCTCCCTGCCCACACTGCACCTCTGTGGGAGGGCACAAGCACAGGTGTCACCCCCACGGCAGCTTTGTGGACTCTGTCCCAGCTCCTACACGGGCAGCTAGGGACAGAGCAGGCAGGACTGCCATTGCTTAGCACTGTAGGAGAGTCAGTAGGCAAGAACTTGGTATGCACCCAGAGTACAAGCATCCCTGTGCAAATATGGTTTTTGAATTATTTATCCTGTGCAGAGCAGGAGGAGGTGCGTTAGGAGCTGTGGGGCAGAAGAGGGGGCTCTTTGGTTAGAAAAGCCAAGCGAAAGATGCTAACTAGCTGTATGATTTCCCCCCCAGTTAGAAGAACTAGTTGTGGAGCTGGAGGAGGAGTTGTGGATTTTGTGACCTAATTTATAAGGAAAATGGATGGGAAGGAGCCAGAAGGGACACTATTCGTTAGCTCTGGTCTTGCAGCACAAAGGGAGGAGGGGAAGCAAAGGGTTCATTACTAGTGCTACTAAAGAGATCAAGCTAGAGAATGCATCCTTTCTGAGTACTGAACTAATTGCTTCTTATTGCTGGTATTTTCTCATGTTTTTTATTATCATCTCATTAATGCTGAAAGTGCTGTATGGGGCTTTCATTTTACGTGTTTGGAAATGTTATAGTGTAAGTACCTGGTGCCTTGGAAAGCATTCCAGATTGACAATGATTAGTCATTAGGATATCTTCCAGCAACCAGTCTCCTTGCTTTAATTAAGAAATATTATAATTAAACTATGTTTTAATTAAGCTATAAGACCACAAAGTGGGTGGCTTATGCCTTTATGCAGAGGTAGATGTAGGATATTAAGCTCAATTTTTATGCTCTGAATTGTTCTGTTTTTTAAAAAAAGACTCTAGTTAACTTTGAAATACGTGCGACTACAAAATTTGCTGTGTTTTTTATTCATTTGTAAAGGGCTTCCAGTCAACTGGGATAGGTAGATATTGGTGTTTAAAGGCAGGTTGAACTGTGTTGCAAGGTGTTCTAAGTACAAATGCTACAGCCCTTCCTATAGTTATAAATTGACTTTCAAACCAGTATACTAGACTACTGTACTACAAACTAGACTACTGACTTTTAGAAATTTGTGATCTCATTTCACTTTTCTCAATATTATTACTTCAGGTAGTCCACTAACAGCACTGACTGTGACAAAAGTAGTGCTGGGAAGGGGTTTCCACCACGGTACAGTGGATGTGGACCATTAAAAGACCATCAGAAAACATTTTAAAAAAATGCCTATGTTCAGAAAAACGTTTGCATATTCAGTGAGAAGTAAAGCAGTAAAACAACTTCAGAAACAGAGAATGAGAAAGAGTTGTCCATGGAAGAACCTGGTTAGGACCAATGAAAAAATGCCCAGTGGCTAGTTCAGTCTTACGAGAGGTCTGTGCTCAAGTGGATGTGAGATTTGAATCCAGTTTTCTCGCATCACAGATAAGTACATAACCCCAAGCTCTGGGAGAAGGCCATCATCTCTGGACTATGCTGTCTCCAAGAGGGAAGGTACCTACCTTAGAAACGTGATGCCAGGATGAGTTCACGGCAGTGGATCCCTAGTGGACATAGGTGTTTCTCTCCAACTCAGATTTCGGTTCCTGAGACAGGCCAAAAGCACAGTGCTCTCTCGTGCTTTCTTTCCGCTTGCTGAGGTGGCTCAGGGTGACGGTTTGGGGCAAGTCCATCCTCAGATGGCCGGCTGTCCTCGTGCAATGTGATGACACCCAGGCACCCGGGCACCAGCCTTAGTAGGGCTCCAGGAGGCCCAAGCACCTGGAGTTAGGCATCACTATGCTAAACTAAGCCCCTCTCCCTTTATGAAGCTAAACCATAGCTACTAATGAAGTAGGATCTGAATTTCAGCCAACTTTTGTGGAACTAAAACAAACTAGAATGTAACCACCAAATTCCTAAAATAATAGTAAAGCAGACAGGACTGAGCACTTACCATCTTCATGGCTGTCTCTTCAGTAATGTTGGTATTGTAGTTCCATGAGGCAAGGGAGCTTTCATAGCTGATATCTTCTGCTTTTACATTAAACTCAGTCAGAAACATTTGGGCTTGTTGTGTGACATCCTGTGGGGTCACGACAACGCTCAGAACACAGAGAAGCGAGATGTGGGCCAACATATTTTTATCTGGGCTGAGAACCTTCCAGCAAAGTAGATTTCTTCAGGTACTCTTCTTTATCAGGTTCTGTCTCATCAGCCTTTACGCAAGTCTTGTATGAAGAAAAGAGGCTGAATCCAATTTGCCAGGCCTTTTATAGGTTTTATTCATTGCAGGAGAGAAAAGAAGAAGTTTTTATAAAAAGTCAAATAAACAAAAGTCAATGATTAACTTTGGAAAAACATAATTACTCCTACCATTTTATGGCCCTCTTATAAAAGGCTTTTACTTTTAGTTAATGTTTCCCAAATGTGCTGTCAACAATGATACAGCTGGTCATTTTATCTATTGCCTGCCAGTGTCTTTGGTAGCTTAGAATCTGTGAATCCTTTAACAGGTTGGTGATAAGCTGTAAAAATATTTAGAAACTTCACTGAAACACTAAGTCATGACCTTATCTCCTGGGAAGAAAGAAATTCCATGTAGCCCTGACACAGGGTATCTGGTTGGGTGTTTAGGCCGAGGTTTTAAAAGGCCTTGCAAAGCCTGAATGTCCTGAAGTACCTACCTGATTTTCAAAATGACTGGAGCATGTAAGATCAGATTTTTAAAAGTGTTCAGGGAACTATCAAAAAGCGGAAAGAGACTTCCTGAGATTACAGCATCTTGTGTAGGAAACTAACTTTAAGTATAAATCGATTTGATTTATGTACTGAAACTACTTAGATGATTCCAGTTTAATATCCAAATACCTCTGCTAACCTAGCTAGAAGCCTGGTACTTATTGCAAATCAATAGGAAAATCAATGCATGAATTAGTTCTGGAATTACAGCTTGGGTTCCTCCCTCGCTTTAGGTTGAGTGTTATCGATCAGACAATGCCTTAGTACTTTTTGAATTAGCCTATTTCTACTTGAGATCACTTGGATTGTTTTTTTGCTTTTGTTTGTTTGTGCGTTTGGTTTTTGAGACGTGATTCTGCAGCCATGTTCCTGGCATTGGCTTTCAGTTCCCAGCAGAGCTTCGCTGAAATCGTTCCGAGTCTGTCTACACAGGCGCAGCTGCAAGATGAGCCCCTTCACTGGCAAACACTGAGAAAGGAGCTCCAGCCTTGCTGCAGGTGAAGGGCTGAGCACGGTGCAGCCTCAGCGGGGCCAACAGCTGCAGACAGCTCCAGTAGGCAGAGCCAGAAAAGGGACCTCGAGAAAGCACCTTGCCCAGGCACTTGCTGGGAAGCACCATTGATTAATACTGATCTCTTCTTCCAGGATATTAGTTTAACCCACTCTTGCAAACCTGAGGCAAAAGGGAATTCAGAGCCTCTCTTGGGTTCATTCCAAAGTTTTTCCTAAGAACTAGGCTTCTTTCCTAGTTTTCTTTGGTATGAAGTAAGTTGATATCTTCTGATATTCTGTCATCCTTGTACGAATCCTCTAACAGTCTTCTTTTTTTCAAAGGAAAGCAGACGAAATTCACTCAACTCTTCCCCAGAGGTCATGTTTTCTCAGACTCCTGTTACTCTTGTTGGTGCCGTCCAGATGCTCCCTCATTTGTGTTTCAAGATGGACACCTCAAGATGGTGTCCAAAACTGAACATAACTGAGAACTTACCAGTGATAAGTAGAGCAATCACTGTCTGCATCTTATGTGCAATACCTTGCTAATACACATCTATTTTCTTGCAACAAGACGCAATATTAAGTCATACTCAAGTTGTGAAGCACTGCAGTCCTTTCTGGTAGCACTGCTACCTAGAGCATTGCTATCTGTTCAGACATTTCCCATTTTATCTTTGTATGTTTGATTCTAGACTAGCACAAATGAGAGCATTTTGAATTTGTCTGGGCTGAAGTCCATTGCACTGATTTCAGACCATTTCTCCAGTTTCTTAAAATCATTTGGAATTGTAATCTTGTCCTTCAAAGGATTTCTAAGTCCTCCCAGCTTGGCAATGCCCACAAACCTTTTAAGAGATTTCCTGTTCCAACAACCAGATCATATGGCATACAATAGGGCCCAGGAGAGCTACCACTTAAAATGGCTCCTATCCTTGATTGAGAGCCATGGATCCTGTAATTATATGCCTTTTGTGATTCTTGTCTAGCTCATCTTTCTTTAATTTGCTTATGAGACTGTTATACGGTGAAATGTTGAAAATTACCAGCAGGAAAATTAGGTCTATTACCTTGATATGATTTCTTCTTCTCCAGCAGAGAACAGATACTGCTTTAACTCTTATTTTCTTGCCTCCACTGATAAGTCGATGGCATAATCAGTGGGTCCAGTACCTTTCAGGGTACTGAAATGAGGCTAGCTTTAACATGAAGATTACTATTTTTTCCCTTTTATAGTGCCCTGGCGCCTTCCTCAAGGGCAGCCCTTTTAGCCCTCACCTCCCCTGCCATGGGGCAAGAATCGCCCCACAATTAGCTCCTCACTCTGGCCTGCAGCTGCCTTCAGGCTGTGCACAGCCCTGAAACCCCACACAGTGTCTATATGGCAAAGGGATTCCCAAGCAGTGGGATATTTGGGGAACACCTCGGCGGGGAAGAGAAGCGCATCAACTCATTTCATAGAGGAATTGCTTCTGCTCCTGCTTGCAAGTATGTGTGCATGAGTTGTGGTGAGCTGAAAATGTAGTAGGGAGAGTCAAACTGAATTGTGCCACTAATTTTCTGCATTGTTTTTCAGTTCTTTGTTATTACATATCTAAATGAAGTAACTGACATCATATATGAGGAGTAATCCAGGAATTTCACTGCATCTTATTTGCTGTTGCGTTACCACGAGAAAAAAAATGTTAAATTGCGGGATGACTTAGCACAGACTTATGTTTCAGGAAACAACTGTTATAACAGTGGGGCCATCCACTGTGCTCAATGCACATCACACTTTGGCAGACGAATTTGCTCCCATGAAGCAGATGCACAGGAGACCACTGGACGCAGATTTGTTTGTGGCAGCTCTCACTACCATGGCAGGTTTTCTCCCCTGCCCGTCCATAACTGGACAGCGTTGGTGCATGGGGCTGCCATGGGTGTAGTGCTTCAAAGCCCTTGCATACCCTTCTCCACTCAGTCCTGCAGTTTGTCACCTACTTCTGCACTCTGTCGGTCATTGTTTCACTTTATTTTCTTTTTAACAGTGCTGTACAAAAATTTGAGCTGGGCAATAAACAAAAAAGTGTAGAATTGATAGAACTGTAGGGCTCAAGGCTGGTTAGGGAGACACCCTTAGGAGCAGTTTGTGTAGCCTGGGACAGTAACAGTAGGTCTACGAGAGAGACGACATTGTCTATTCTAGGATAAAGTGGGACATTTTTTTGGAACAGACCTTCAGCATGGTGTGGAAAGCTGGCTGAGAGCATCGAGACAGTTTATGCTGCAGCAAAAAGGCAACGGCAAACAACTGAAAAAGGGAAGTACCTTGAACCTCTTCAGGAAATCCAAAGCTCCAGCAAAGGCAGTGGAGACAGCAGCCATTGGGTTTGGGTGAAAGAAGAAGAGCAACCCGGAGATAAAATATGGTCTCATTTATAGTATGCCGTTATATGCAACTGCAGCCAGTCTGCTCGGCTCAGAGCAAAGGCAATGAGGATAGTTTACCAGTTACAGTGCAAAGGGTGAGTGTAACCTGACATGAAAGCACAGGCTTTCTCCTCAGTTTGCAAGTTGTCCCCTCCACCCCCCAAATTTGCAGTGTAAGTGACAGCTCCCAGCTCCTACCTGATGTCCCCAATCCAGTAGTCCTCATGGTCTGAGCTGTCTGACATCTGCTTATGCAGTTGCCCACCAGTGTCCAGCTGTCTGCTGGCTCTGAGAGCAATATCTATCCCATCACTTGTTTTACTGGCTGAGCTGTGCTATGAAACTAGGTCTGCAATAACAGAGAGTTGCCTTTGGGGCATGCCTCATTAAGAAGTCAGTATGCTGTGTATTGGACACCACACCATAGACACGTAGCTTAAAATACTGTTATCAGGCCATTTTCCAGGCTGGGGCACTGCTTAAGCTCTCTGTTATATTATGCCATTCTGCCTTTTTGCCTAGCGCATAAAACACAGATGTAAGCGTTATTCAGCAACAGAACTACGGAGGGGGGCTCTACAGGGCTGTAGCTCCCCACCACGGCAGCGCCCCAGTGCTGCATGGCATGGGGCGTCTGCAGGGCAGGACACGGCTGCAGCCTGACTGCCTCTCGTGGCCTGCAGAGGGCTGCGTCTGCCCTAGCTTCTCTGCCAAAGATCTGTTCACATCGGTTTAATATCTGGCAAATCCCGGCTCCCTGTTAAGTGGCTGTGTGGAGGCAGTGGGCAAAGCAAGCGGTTACTTCAGCCCCTCCAGACATTGCCCCGACAGAGCGGTAACGCTTGAAGAAGGGCTGCGCTCCCTCGACTGCACGGAGGCATTGCTATGGGGCAACACCAGCTTCTCTCCCTCCTCCTCATGCTTCAAACTGGGGGGCTGGGCACATATCCCTTTTAATCCCTAGAGCCGCCTTTTTCCCACATGACTAGCTCTTCTGAGTATGTGGCATCTGCTTTTTCTCAGACAAAAGCCCTCCCTTCACGGCTGGGACCAGGAGCTCAGCGGCCGTGCTGATTCCCCGGCTCACTAGCTTCCCCTCAGCCCTCTTTCTCAAAGCTGAGGGCCCTCTTACGAAAGAGGCTTTTAGCGTGATCCTCTTTACCGCTTTTTCTAGGCGGAGAGCAGAGCTGTGTGGTGGAGAGTGAAGAGGACGAAACGCTGCTGCCGCTTTGCTGCCAGGCACAGCCCGTCCTGCCCACGCTGAGCCGGCGGGGGGCCAGCTCCAGTGCTGAGGGCATGTGACAGCAGCCAGCCTCCGCTTGGGCCTCAGTATTTTGGGCTATCTGGCTCTTACTCCACAGTACTGACACACAGCAGATGGGCAGCAGGTCAGATTAGCCCCGGCTGCCCAGCAGGAGCAGAGCTGGGAGGTGGTGGGTGGGCAGCGTCCCAGCCCCAGCGCTGGGGGAGGGCAGCAGTGCCCTGCCAGGGGGAGCGTCTGGAGCTTCGAGGAGCCCCAACAGCCCCCTGGGTCCCTTGGCGGTCCACAGGCACTGGCCACTTGCATCCAGCTGGTCCAAGGCTGAGGCTAGCGCCTTAGACAATGAACTCGTATCCCATTATAACCTTCTGGTAACAAGACAGGCTGCTTGGCACACTGGATTTCAGAAATAAAGAGGAACTGTAGCTTTTGCAGAGCTCCTTGGTGCTGCAAGGAAGGCAGAGGCTGATGGCTGTTCACTGGGGCAAACGGTGCTCAGCATCACCAAGGAAGCAGGTGTCCCAGGGGCACGAGTAAGCCCAGCATCCAAAAAGAACATCAGGAGCTGTGAAAAGATGCTGATACAATTACCTGAAGCATCAGGAAACCTAAGTGTTTTTGCAAGATTTAGGACAAAGCATTAAAGCTGGATTATTTTCAAGATGGTGAGAAGTGTACAAACAGGTAGATTACCTCAGGATGCCATGATGTGTCATAGTTTGTATTACAGAAAGCCACAGTCAAAATCAAGACCATATGTTAGGGAGATGGAGGAGAGGGAACCATTTAGGAGCATAATATTCTATATTCCTTATACTTTGTCCATTACAAAAAGCCACTCTTGCTCCAACAGTGAAGGGAATGGTATTGATTCTGAGATATGCAGCTTTTCACCTAGGCAAATAATGTTGCTCATTTCATTTTTACTAAGGCGGGAGTGAGTGGTCCCAGTTCAGTTTACAATGACCTTATGTCCACACATCAGCTTCTGCAATGTCATTCAGATACGATATCACAGAGAACACCAGTCCAAAGTCTAAAATTCCTGTTGGTCCACAACTGATAAAAGCTACATACTGTAATATGTAGCAATTAGAGTCTAAATGATAGGAGAGTGTCAGAAGTTGATAGAGAGATAATGCCAGGTGAAAAAAAAAACATCATTTCCCAAAAATGAAATGTTTTCCATTTAACCGTTACTATAGCTAATAAGATGCTTTGACAGCTTCATGTTGAGATCTCTAAGAGGAAGGAAAACATAATGGTAAGGAGGAGGACAAATCAGCAAAATTGAACTTTTCTTTACAATCTCAAGTCAAATTCAGTTCCTGTTGAAGCTGCTGACTTTAATGAGAACAAAGTTTAACCCTTAGTGCTAGGCTGGAATTTCTCTGGACTATTCCATCTTGGACAGAAATGCAAACATCAGTTCAGTCATATAACACCCAATTATAAATTCAAATGTACTATGGTATATGCAGCCGTCATTCTTAATATATTCACAAAGCTGAATGTACTGGCACAATTGTGCTGGCAAGCGTATATCACTCGTCACTGTCAATGTACTTCAGCTTTATGTGATTTGAAAATTACCAAGTTCAATCATTCAATATAGGCATATCTAACAGTGCAAGTTTCTCATTAATGATTATCTGTTAGCTTAGGAAGCTGTGGTGTCACTCTACTGCACACATTTCTTCTTACATGCCACATTAAGAGGAAACAAAAACCACGAGAGGCCAAAAGAGAACCACCCATAGAAATCTGAGCACAGATTGCTCATTGCTAATGGATTGCGGACAGTTGGTTAATGCATTTTCTACATAAACTTGGCACATTTAAAACAGCTCATTTCATGAGTCACAGGTTACTGCATTGATGAACTAACCAAATGTCTGAGGGCATCTGGGCCATATTTTTAAGAATATGTAGAAATACACTTTCACTGGATGTTATTTTACATCTTTGTTGCAATTCTGCCCAGAGCTTTAAAGGAGAGTATTTTCTTTTCTTTTCCCACGTGTGGGAGGTTACACCTGAAAAACTCTTTCTGTCACAGTGTGATCATGCTCCTTACTTATCTGAAATTGACGCACAGCTCTTGGAACCAATTATCAATCCAGAAGCTCTTGTGCTAACGCAGTGATCTCTGTTCATCTGGGAATTATTTTATTCCAATAGTGATGAAGGGACAAGATCTGAATCCTGCCTGAGGCTCCTTGTGTCCCCTTCACCCTTTTCTTTTGTCAACAGCAGAAATGCTGAACTGGTTTGCAATTATGTCATACCTCAAAATACAGAGCAGATAAGGCTCTTCATGAAGGCGTATCCAGGAAAGCGTTTGCTTTGAAGGTCAGCACGTCAGACGCAAATGCCATACCTGGACATAAAAACAGGAGCTATAGCCTGTAAGAGGCCCTTGAGGTAACCCCTTCAGGCTCTTTAGCATTGGCAGAGCCTCAGGGAGGCATACTGGATCCAGTTCAGGGTATTAGACTTCAAGGAAGAGGTGGGCTAATGTGGGCATATATAGAGGAGAGTACCACACACAGGTGCCCCCTCTCAAGAGTTTATACGCTGTCTTGCATGGGAAAAAGCAAATGTCTGTATGACAGACCAGGCTAGCTTCAATCTGGTTTACTCCAACACAGTCAGCAACAGCTGTGGGACAGAACTGTTAGGTTTCCTTAAAGTAAGTGGCAGAATCACTTGAGTAGGAACTTCAGCATCTGCCTATGGTTTACCACTTTCCCTAAATAAATAAATAAATAAATAAAGACTTCTAGTTTCATTTACAAAAACAGGCTGTGACCAACGCAGTGCTCCAAGTTCTGCCCAGCCAACTCACTCCCTAATTTAAGGACAGCATTTTAGAGTTCCTGATGTTCTCCAGCACTCCAAATGTGTAGGTAATGAGTGGCAAAGTAAACAATTTACTAATGCATGATTTGTGCTTATGCTAACCTAGACATCAATATTCTCCCTCAAGTAAGCTGAACAGAATTGCAATGTCCTTTCTGAAATGTTGACTCACTGGGGATGTGGAGCTGGAGATAAATGTTGCAAATTTTCTTCAAACAGAACTTCTCTGGCTTTATTGCTTCACTTAATTAAATTTTCTTTTTTCCTCTCTTTCTTTTCTCTTGAAAATAAAACTGTTCTGTCTTGGGCACACCATGTTCCTCTGCTGAAATCTGTTGGCAGAGCAGAAATGTATCTGAAAGCAGAACTATTGTCTTTAAGAAGTTGTTTACAGTATATTCTATACTATTTCTTACTTACTTGCCTTTTTATTTTCATGTCTTTCCATGGCAGGTTGTTTAGGGTAAAAAAAGTAAATGGTGAAAGTTACATAAAATATCTGGGCCAGATCCCCAATGGATATAAACTGTTACTGTACCATTTGCAGGCTCCTGAGGACGGGCTTTACAAAATCAAAGTGCTCTTTGTTTTCTAATACGCTTCTGCTGCACAAAGAGGCTAGAAAAGAGATTCATTTCTGCTGTTGCAGCGTGCCCTTGAATAACCTCATTTGCAGTGCCTATTTCAGTTAAAAAACTAATACCAGCACTAATTTCTAAGTGATGCTAAGTATGGTACTTGTCTGTTCACATACCATTTACATCTCTCAAGCCATTTTCTGTCAGCACAGAGGTAAGCAAGACGTAAGCTGTGGGTGAATCCCACATCATCATTAGCAGATTATTATGCCAAGCTGCTGTAAAGTAATTACACTGCTAAGAGGTGAGCTAGGAGGAAGTCAGTGATTAAATACTTACCACCAGAGTCAGCTCACTTCATACCAGCGTTTTGTTCAGAGGCTATCAATCTATTTTCAAACGGCTGGCCAGTGCTATGGGCTGAACTGAACTTTCACTGAGGCCTTGAGAAGTGCGTTCAGATGTGCTTGGCTTCTTTTCATATCAAGTGAATTTTATTTCAGTCTCACACAGTGCAATACAGAATAACTGTAACTTTTAATTGGTAGCTCGAGGTTGCTCTTCCACTGCTAAGCTATTCTCAGAGATATCTTTCATTGGTTCTTGCAGAGGTGTTGCAGTTCTAGCAATCCACTGTGGTCATATGGCAATGTAGCTCTCTGTCATACAAAGAATACGCAAAGTGTGAAGGTTTAAAAAACTGATGTGACCTGACTTGCCTAAATAAAATTCTGCCTGAGTGAAAGACCTTTCACCAATGACTGGGGATGCAATAATTATACTGTTAGCTATATCTTCCCTCCAAATGAACTTAAACACCGGCAAGCTTAACCTTTGACATTCCTGTGAAAAATATATCTCCATAGCGTTGATGGTAATCTGAAGCACAGAGATATTATCACCAATAACGGACCTTTATTAATCCTTGGCCAGAACTGAGCAGCACATCGTATAGGGCCCAGATAAGACACAGTCCTTGTCTACAGGAACTCATCATTAGGACATGAAAGACAACAGTGAAAGATGAGACCAAGTGAGTCAAATGTTTTGTGAGTTGCAAAGTTTTATTTTATATTTAGCCCTCCTCTCCCCTTCCCTCACCTACCTTAGAGTTTCACCTGCTCAGTTTCCTCTCTGCACCCTGTTGTCTCCCCCTTCTTTTCCCCATTCCTTCCACCACTCTGGTCACCCCATTCCCCAGAGCCAGAGCTGCGTCAAAAGAACAATCAAAGAAGAGGCTTGATACAGCCAAAACGCTGAAGGGTTTGTACCCTGGGACACAAGAAGTCTTTGTACCCTTCGGGACATTAGAGGGTCCTTTGCAAAGAGCCTTTACCCTCTTTCTATTGTGGGTGAAGAGTATGAATGCATGGAAAAATGCCTATAAGTAAATGGGTCTTCTGATTTGCCTCCAAACATGAGACTGAAAACAGTATGGCTAGTGGTTAAATCCTACCCAAGTGATGTGGGCAGCTCTTTGGTGACGGCAGAGACCATATTTTTCTTCAGCACGTTGACTTTCTTCACGCGCAATTAGCCATACATACGAGTCTTCTTTACTTGGGCCTAGTCCTTTTTTTCTGAAATCAGTAAGAATTTCAAGACAGATTTAAATGGCAACAGGATTACGACATGGGTAGCACAGACTATAGCTATGGCTGACTTCTAACAGAGTAAATCCAACAATGTAACTTAGGGCTGGGTGTGATTTGGTGCCCTCAGCTTCCAGCCACATAAATAGAAGTCTGAATCCTCTCTGCCTGCTCACCACGGCCTTTATGCTTCCATTCAAGCAGGATGCATGAAGACCAGTGGCGCCACTTCAAGTGCCAAAGCTTTTGGAAAACTATCCAGCTGTCACGTGAAAAGTTCAGCGGACCCTAGGTGTGCCCTGTCCCTTGGGAATCTCTTCTAGTTTTAGTATTAATGAACGTAAGGAAGATTTTTCAAGGAGCTGCAAAGTGGCCTTATAGATTTAATAAGAATTGGGCCACCAGCCACAGACTGCGTCTTTGAAAAATCAACCCTTTGTGTCTTACACCTTTTTCAAACTTTTGCAAATTCTAATTTCCTGATCATGTAATCTGTGACTTTGACTGCTAAGTGAGAAATACATTTAGTACCAGATCTTAGGCAGTTCAAAAACTGTAGATGAGCCAGATACTTTTTAATCTGCTCTTACAGAGGCTAGAAAGTTTGACATTTTTCCTCGTAAGTTAAAACTTTCATGCACTGACCTCTATTCCAGCCAAAGGCATATGGTCTATCACCACACAGAAACCAGTTTACAGAGAAATTTTTGCATATGGCTTAAAAGAAAGCCCAGTAAGAACTGACAATGATAGATGAGCTCTTCTGTAACATTCAGGAATAATGCAGTTTCACATTTTTAGCACGGAAAAAAACAATAGGCATATTTAAATAATCATTACAAATTAAATGCCTGACACAAGGAAGGTTTCCACCCTGTTCTACCACACATCTTTTGGAAATCTTTAATGGATATCATTTGAAGTCTTCTCATTTGCTTTGCTCATGAACAAAAGCCTTGTAATGGAGGTTCGAGTGTATGTGTTATCAGCACAAGCTTCTCTCAAGGGAAATTAAGTGAAAGGACATTTTTTCTTGTCTTCATGTTTGACATTCAGGAGTAGTGATGAGATAAAGTAGGTGTAGGAGTCTTTCAAAAATACACCAGCTAGGAATGACAGCATTTCATAAGGACGTGAACCGTTCATCATCTGCTGCACAGACTCCATTAATGTGGCCTGCTTTTAAATCCAGTGTTTCGCAAGGAATCCCATTTTCTATTGTTACTGTCACTTCGCATTTTTCTTCTAAATTTTCTGTCTCTGATGACTCTTTATTCTTTCTAAAAACAAAGAAGAGAAAATCATTTTAATAACCTGCAGCACTCTACTAAAAGTCCACATAAAGAAAACAGCAAGTTTAGTAAAAATTTTATAGTAGGTTATGTACTGAAAGGCATAATCTGGTGCAGAGACTCCCCAGCATAATTTGCTTTTAGACTGACTTTAGCTGCACTAGCTCACAATGACCTATATGTGCAAGAGCAGGCGTACATCTGCATAGGCAGAGTGTAAAAGCCTCTTTGCTGTTGTAAACATATCACTGGAAGTGGGAGGACCACAGATCGGAAGCCCTAGTTTAGTGGTTTGAAATCAGGATTGGGAATCAGAAAATCTAGAGTAAATACGTTGTAAATATATTGCAAATATTCCTTCAGCTTCTTGTTCTGTAAAATAATTTGAGGGGGAGATAAAAGCTGCTGCAAGAGAAAAATGGAAAAAATCTCCGAATGTGTTCTTCCTTTAAATCAAGAAGGACTGCACTATTCATCTAGCCTGGCCCTATTATATGTTTCATAGATTTCACTCAATGATGTGGATAAATTAAAATATACTTTTTAGAAATAGAACAGTTTTTGACTAAAATCTCCAGTGATGGAGACTGAGTGTCCCATATTCCTTGATAATCTTCTCCAGAGGTCAGGGAGTCTTATTGCTACAAATCTGAATTTCTAATTCAAACTTCATTAACAGCCACCTTCCTACCCCCATATCTTACTATACTGTCATGCTTTAGATTGAGTAATTGCATGGCTTTCACTTGTCCAGGCTCCTATTCTCACCACAACCATATTAAAAGAGCTGCTGAATAAAATGATCCAAAAAAAAAGCCCATGAGCAGATGTAATGTAGAAATGTCAGTCAACATGTCACAATGTTCCTTTAATTCCAGATTTATTCTGACCTTGAGATCTCCTAGTTCATAGCTGAAAAACCTGCTGTACTTTACAGCCTGCAGCATCAGCAGCTTTGGAGGATAAGAAATTCAAAGGTCAGCTCCACTGCTCCTTCCTATCCTGCAACACAGACTGTAACAATCTGACTCAGGACAATCATAACAATCTGACTCAGTATGATTGCTAATAACAGTGATGTTAACAATAATAAAATTTTATTGGCCTTTGGGAGATTCTCGTCATTACAGACTTGCTAAAAATAAATGTGGGGGTGGTAATGAAAACCTCAGACCCCTGGCTGTCATATCTGCTCTTACAGTGGTAAAAGTAGAGTTCTTTAATACAAACCTTAGTGTGGAGGCATTATATAAAACAAGATAGTAGGGAACAGATTTAAAACCAGTAAGAGGAGTAGTAGATGTGCTGAATTTGTCTGCCATGGCAATTCAGAGAATCTAAAAATTTTTGAGTCCAAGGGGAGACTCAACAATTTAATGGAAGAGAAATCTATGCCAGGTTACTTCATAAATAAAGACCAAATCTAGCTCTTCCCAAGGCAGATGTTGATAGCCTCTGCTGCAGACAGGATTTTGGGGATAGGGACAGTGGGCCTCACCCAGTGTAGCCAGTAGAGAGGATGGCCCTGCCCTGGCTATGTGCCAAGTCTATTAGCCGGGAGAGAGGTGTCATACTGCTGTGACGACAGGGGAACAAATACACAGAGTTGGGAGACAGTGTGTCTGATCCAGCTTCCTGAAAAGTCAATGGCTACAATTACATGGAGCTGGATCAGACCTTTTAATAGGACTTCAAGCTGCAGGCAGTTGTGGCTTGGATTTTTACACGTAGGCACAGCAAAGACCTAATTAAGGCAATTTTCCAGTTCAAGAAATGACACTCGAGCCTAATTCATTAGTGAAACTCAATTATAGGCCAGTCATGTGCTTCCCTGCTACCCTGAGCACAAATGGGCTGCAGCACATGCTTTTGTACTTATCTGAATCAAGGTATTTAACTGCTATTTTAAAGGACAGTAAAGACAAAACACCAGATTTATGAGTAGTCAACACTGTCCTTGGGTCTGGATTTCCAACACAGCTTACCAGGCAACAGAGCTGCTGCTAAGTCAGCTCTGATCAGGTTTTCAGGAAAACTCATTAATGAACGTGCTGAACTCTTTTGATAACCTGGTCATGTCCCTGAAGAAGGGATGAGCACTTTTGAAATTTTGTTCCCCCATGTCTAGCTCTTCTTTTGAGCAGCCATATCCAGACCATATCTTTTACCTCTCCAGTCTTTGCAACACTAGACGGAACAATTATACATTTATTTTGCCTTCTCTCTCCCCCCACCATGCCACTGACTTGAAAGGAGGATTTGAATTCTGTCACAGATGAACCTATTCTGAGGAAAGACAGTAGATAAAGGGAGAGTAAGAAATCAGAGGAAAAGGAGAAAAGGAGCATAATAGAAGCAAAAGGACAACAACAGCACAAAACAGGGAGGATGAAAAATGCCCGGTGACCATGGGTGTGCAGCAGCGGGAGCGTGTTACTGGTATTCTGCAGATAAGAGCATACAATTTATACCATATTGATGGGAACTGTTCAGGTTCAGCTGAGTTAATTTTGGAAAAGAGGCTGTCTTTTCGGCCTGATACAAAGCACAAAGGATTATTTTAGCCTGAAAATCATGACTATTTAGTACAATTTATTTATATTACACTCACATGAAATGTTCAAAGACCCTTTAGAGCTACGTGCTATACAGGCACACAGGACCTTGACACTATACAGACACACAGAGTGCAAGTACAGGGCTTCTGGAAGCAACATTATCCTCTAGTTTTACAAAAGAGGTTGCCTAAGTTCAGGGGATTAAATGACTCAGCCCATACCGCATGGAAGGTTGTGGCAGGACTTAAACTATATGCAGATCTCAAGTACCGGTCTAGCCTTGTTCCCCACAACAGCATCCCTTATCTATTGCATGTTGAGTTTTGTTATTTAAACACTGAAACGGCTTTCCCAGAATCACACAACTCTTCTGAATCCAAAATATCACTGAAGGGATTCAGACTACCCTTCTCTCAATAAGAACTACTTCTCCCTTGCAATAAATGCTGTTTTTCTGAGGTATTTTATCTTTCTCTTTCAAGGTGATAAGGAGGTAGAATTGAAAAATCTCTGTAACATATTGCTTTTCACAGACGAATCCATTGCACTGATATATTTGGTGACACAGTTCACCATACACTCAATATTACATCACCTAGCTGACAGCAGAAATTTACCCTTTTTCAGTTCATCTCCTGTTCCTGTATGATTCTGTTGCAGAAGTTATAATTCTGTGCTAACTTAAACTCTATGACATCCTAAATTGTGGCAGAAGCTCAGCTACTTCTCACTTCCACGGAAGAAGCTCAACTCAGTTGAGAAATTTCTATTCCTTTTGCCCAACTTTGAGCCAACAGAGATGGTGGGACCAAAACCCCACTTACTCCCCTGCCCACTCCAAATCAGTCACACTAGGCAACCATGAGTAGCCTTCTCTTTTTTATCAGTGTTGTCACAGGGCAGAAAGTGAGAGGAAAAGTGAGTATCTCTTGCTGACCCTGCTGCCAAACTGCAAACACTGAGGCTCATGGAGAGATCTGGACCTGGACTTGTGAAGGGCTAGGTACGTTGGATTCATCAGGTCATGAATGGTAGGTGAAGCTGTGCACCATTTCAGTGAGCAGGACTTCTTCAGCTATACGTTAATCTTTATTGTGTCTTCTACTTAAGCTCCTCAATTGGCAGCGGCAAAATTTTTTTAGATCTGCCAGCTTTTGACACGACTGCCCTGGATGGGGCAATCATTGCCATCCTTCCCCCCTATGGAAACCATGTGGCTAGTTTGCGAGAAGAGGCTCACCTACAGTTCACTAAACCTTGAGAAGACTAGCAGTAAATCTCTTTGTAAAGCTACAATTTCTATTTAGGTGATCTCCAAGATCATATTCTTACCCTACCAGTTTCCTCACTATTCCCCAGCATTACTAAGGCAACTACTTCACAGTTCAAAATTTTGTTTCTCTGAGGCTGATCTGAAAAGCAAAACCACCCTAGCTCACTTAATTTCCTGGTGCTCAGTTAAACAGAAGAAAAGCTAAGCTGCTTACTTCTTGCGCCGCTGAATCCCTGAAACAAGGAGGAAAACAATTCCAGCCACAGTAACACAAAGAACAACACCAAATACGATAAGCCAGACAGGTATGGAGGGTTCAACAGGTGGTGATAAGGTTGATGAAATCTTCAGGAACTGCAGCGTTTTGTCATTCAGGAGAAAGGCACTGTTGATTCTGTTCCGGTTCATCCTTCATGAAAACACAAAGCACATCACAGCTCTTTATAATATTATCTTTATAATCTTCATAACTAAAAAAGGACAGAAGGAAAAAATGAATTTTCGTGTAAGTGCTGCAAGTGTGGCAAGGCTAAACTTGATCCTGCGTGATGATGGTAGGATAACAAGGACCTCCGCTTTCGCATAGCCCCTCCATGCACACCCACCCATTTGCAAGGTTTTGGGCAGCAGGATTTCATATTTCTGTTTCATTTCATCTGAAAACTTGGGAAGTACAGATGAGACCTGAATACAGTGTTATTAATTGTTTGTGTTTTGGACCATGTGCTGAAGACATAACAGGTTGTCATCTCTGAGGGTGGCTGTGTTACTTAGCTCATGCAGCGTCCATAATGGCATAGGAGTGGTAGATAATCTTGCACTGATCAGGGGGTTTGCCCATCTTTGCCCCTCGGTTCCTCAAACTGAGCTGTCCTGCCTGTTATGTGCCTGTGCATCTGCTCCTGCTGCTGTAGATTCGCTTAGATTTGGGAGCCACAGCTTACGGTTTGTTCCAGTAGAATCCACCCCCACTGCCAACATGCCTTTCTTCCCTGCAGATTTCAGCTAAAGGGATTTGTGCTTTGCACATTTTTTCCATTATGAGAAACTGTAAGCCTGAGAAGTATTCTTTTTAATACGAACAGTACAACTGTTACCAATGCTCTCTCCTTCAGTGGATAACTTCCCCCACATTTATTACTTCCGAGCATTTTCTGTTATTTCTGGATCTGAATCTAAGTAGCCATGAAAAGCTGTAGTTGTAACCTCCATTAACTTTTGCAAACTGTTAGAAATTTTTGAGAAAATGAATTACATACATTTGAGAGATTATTTTTGATGGCAATTATATGAGCTACAGCAGCTTTCTTGTGTACAGGTCAATCTACTTACCATACAGCAAGTATTTCCTAGGAATAGATATACGGGAGATATAGATATATCCCTTAAACAGGAAGTTTTTAGTCTTAATGGAAAGCTAGCATTCCTGATGAGGACTGAAAGCCATGGCATGTTAAAAGACTCATTATATAGTAAGACTTCCTTGATTTAAAGTGATTTTCATTCTTACTGGTACAAATGGATTGTTGTAAGCAGTTGAAAAAAATAAGCATTGTTCACCCTCATCTAATGGCTGGAGTTACAGAATTATGTGCTGAAGCACGTGCAGATAGCTACAGGTGCATTTTGTGTTTGCATATGCACAAATGCATCTTGTGTATATTTATGCAAGACCCTGGGACTCATGAAGGGAATTGAGAAAGTTTGCCCTCTTTTTTGTTCTCACTTTGTAGAGAACCTCACACATTAAAATGCTGGTCCATGAGTAGCTTACATGCTGCTGTAGGATAATGAGATAGAATAATGGTTTAATATGGAAGACTGAAATCAGAAGCAATTGAGTAAAAAGTATTGTAGTTTTACAGAACATTTTATTTCTTGTTTCTAAGTTAGGCAGGAATTTGAACTTTTAATAAATTGCATATTCTCTTTTTTTGGAGAAAGACAACAGTTAAAAAGCAAAACAAACATGCTCTAATAGCACCCAGTTTCTGTGGTAAACAGGGCATATAAAAGACTTAAATAAATCTGCTTATGCTACTGAACGTATCAAAGAAAACAGAAACACAAAAAAAAGTCCTGCACTCCAGCACTCTTAGAGAGCTTCAGTGAATAAATAATCTGCTTCCCCCACTAATGCTATGAAGCTATTGTTTGGTGTCTCTGTAGGAAATAGTTTAATCTGCTCATAAGCTTAAAAGTTAATCTTTCCAAAAGAACACATACTCATTCATCAGGAATTAGGCATTACACCTCTATAAAGATAACAGAAATTTTCACGACAAAAGTATAGAATTGTTGTCTAAAAACAAAGAGGTCTTTTTTCCAGTTAGTGCTTGAGAAACGTACAGGAGTTATGTGGCCTGTGGGAGTCATCCCTTTAAATCCCTTATGCAGGCCTGGCAGGCCACTGAAGTCAGATCACATATTTTTCTTTTCTCCCCTTTAGTTCCCGCTTTTTGTTTTTATTAGCTACAGAATGTGATATTTAGTGGAAAGCATACCAGTTTGTACCACATGGTACATTGAAAAAGTAACGCTCAGCTACTACAGTGACCGCATTCTAAAAAGAGCTGGCATGAAAAGAATAAGATTATTTATGCCAGGTTGGGACATAATCAACTCTAATTGAGTTTTCCTCATCTGAAAGTTGACTTCTAAAGTAAGTCAGATGAACTGTACCTCAGAAGCACCTATACCTTTCCATCAGACTCCTTAAAGGCAGCCTACGGTCATTAGTCCTGGTGGAGATGTGCCTACGGATGTAATTTAAGTTAAATTAGACCCATCCCATGGAAAAATGGTGAAATTCAGTCACCTGAGGAAAAAGGATCTGTCACTGAGACATGTAGCATCTGGATGAGAGCAGTGTATATGCCACACAATAGAGATTAGATTTTATTTGAGGCTGCACCATTAAGAGAGACTCCTTCCAAAGTTACAATCCCAAGTGCCCCATCCTCAGTCAGCAAGGAAGGAAAGGCTGCAGAAGCAGGGACTGTACCTGATGGCTGCCTCTACCTCACTTCCAGGAACAGTTGTCACATTTTTGGTAGAATCTGTGACCACAAACCAAAATGACACCCGATCTGTCACATTGCAGAGCAGCACATTGGAAATTCTGTGGATGGAAGAAGAATGGAAGGAATTATTGAAATACTGCAGCTGTTCTTAAAAATACTGCTTTCATCTAACAGGGAAAAGAAATCTTACATCTTACTTTTAAAAAAGGTAACAGTTAATGCCTGAGGAAGAAATATGACTCACAGCACTTCCCATTTTTCAATTTGATAAAAAAATAAGCTTATTGAGACTGAACTTGAGTCTTCAAATGAATTTTTGAATCTAACATAAGCTTGCCTGATCTAGGACATATATCTAGTGTAATTAAATGGAAAAATATACATTTGCATCTTAATCATCAGGGCCATGACAGAGGCTGGGTAATGGGGCAAACGTGTTGATGAACTAAGAAATTCATGTTTAACAGCTAATACCACAATGACTCAGGCATGGCGGATTCCCCATATGATTTTCAAGTGAGCTCAGTGTTTCTGCAAGGTACATTTGCTGGAAGAGGGACAGAGTCAGCAAGAGGGGAAAAAGCAAATAAACTTATGTTAATCTCTTTGACATCTTGTTGCACAGAGTCAGGCGCAGAACGGAGACAAACGGCTACATTGAGATATCATATTGGCTTTGGCCTATGCCCTTTAGGTGATGCTATGACGTATTTATTTGCTTTTAAAAAGATTGCTCAGCTTTATGTGAAGTTAGTAGTGGAAGCTCCATGGGCATGCAGCTTTTCATGGCATATTACATAAAAAGTGTGTGAAATGCTTTTAAAATGCTTTTAAAATGCCTTTTTCAGATTCTTATAAATTTGTAATCTACCACTAGCACTAACTAACGTCATTAGAAATTCCTCATGGAATGAGATTATCATGAGTATTTAAACTAAAATAGTGAAGGCTAACACACATTTCATAAATATAATAGTGGCTGAGG
Organism: Struthio camelus; assembly: GCF_040807025.1. Classification (NCBI taxonomy): domain Eukaryota; kingdom Metazoa; phylum Chordata; class Aves; order Struthioniformes; family Struthionidae; genus Struthio; species Struthio camelus. The sequence goes on along the minus strand of NC_090942.1, from coordinate 139,346,774 downwards.
ATAGATGTTGCCCCTATGCTCTTTTATCTGTTCCTATTTTATTTACACGATTAAGCAACAAACCAGCGAAACTCATGTGCTTTATACAGGAATTGTGTAAGGGGGCAATTACTACAGCTTTGCAAGGAATATCATATGCAACATAAAAGAACAGCCAAAGCCATATGAATGGAATGACAGATAACTAGAGAGATAAAAATGAGAAAATCTTATTTCATTCTACATTATTGATAAATACCCCAAAGAATTTAGATCAGGGTACAGATTTACTGGTTATGCCTAAGCAGTGAGCAGATATTCTGAAAGCCCAAGATCATCAGTCAGCATGGATTTTATTTCCAGGGAACACCCTGAACTTGGTTCACCTTTCCACAAGGTCTACCCGGCCACAAGCAAAGCAAAGCTGCCCTGTCTTGGCAGACTCCACTTGGAATGATTCATCCCAAGACTATAGGACTACAGGGCCTGCTGTCCTGGGGAGGGAAATCCTGCTGTGACCCAGGGATGAACTCAGCCCCTCTTTTAATTAACTACAGCAATGTCTGTGGTTACCCTTACTAACTAGTATTCTTGGTTTTAAGGTTTGGCCTGTCCATCTCAAAAAAGTGAGTTTTAACTTTTCTTCTCCACCTTATACTTTTTCCCAGCGTGACATACTCCCCGCTGCAAACAATTAACCTGCCTCTGTTTTGTAGTGCCATCTGCTGGCTAATTAGAAATATAATTAAATGACTGCTAACAATACCTTAGTGGTGGCCTGCAGAGTGAAAAGCATAAGGTAGGAAATAATGTAAGTATTACCAATAAATACATACTCTTGATCCAGAAAAGGAGGAGATAGCTTCTAAGGAAGGAAGTCTTGCCAGAGTAGTTCATGCTAGATATTTTGAGGAAATGTTTTATTTATTCTTGAATGCTATTTTGGGTAGTGTTTAGAATGGCAGTGTTTGAGTAGAGCAACCTTTCTTTTCAGAAAGAGGATATGTATTCCATGGAGATATGCAATCAAATGGGAAGCAATGATTTTGCAAAGCTGAAATACCCACTTTCACCTCCAATTTTTCTGGAACAATGTCAATTTTGCAAACAGAAAGCATTTTCACGGATAAAAGGAGTAAGCTATCCTCTGGGATTTTAAGAAATGTTCACATCAGTTTGCTGGCAACAGTCAGAAAATGAAAGTAGATTTATTCCTCCTAAAATAAAAGTAAAGCACAAAATTTACAGGAGAGGGGAAAAAAAGTCTACTTTTGGCTGGTGGCTGAAGGATTCTTGCTGATTTCACAACCTATCAAAAGTTGCATCTGCAGAGGAAGTTTTGCATCAGGAGAATTTACAACGTTGGAACCTGAACCTTCATGCTACCACAGTTCTCTAGAGCTGGAATTTCTGTGGCACACTCAAAAACGCGTCCAGGTAAAATGTCTGAGTTCATATTGCCCTAGAGATGCACTCAAAAAGTAGTGAGTGAGTAAAGTCTATTCCCCCCAAAAAAGATATATTGGGTAGATAAAGACAGTCAGAACATCCTGACACTCTCTACAGCTTCACAGAGTCAAAAACACTCCTCAGGCAGGGGTCTTCCCCCAATGTCAAGGCTTTCAGCATGAGATAACAGTAGTCAGTCAGCATTAGAGGCAGCGAATCCCTCTGCAGCACTAACTAGTAAAGGCATCAAATCAGTCGGGCAGTAAAGCTCACCCTAAGCTATGCAGATTTTGCCTCCTTTCTGCTTCCTGTTGTGTCTAAAATCCTTGCTTGATTATAAGCATCCAAACCCTGGCTGCACTGCCACTTTTTCATCAGCAGAATCTGAATGCTGCAAATCCTTTCAGGCTCCAGAAAGAATAATACTGCTTTTCACAGCAAGTTCAAAGGGGATTGAGTAAACACCAAAACAGACTGGTGCAACAAGTACCAATGTGAAAATTGCTTTGTAGCAGGTAGGCAATTCTTTTTCCCTGTTGTATCTCCACATAGGTTTGATTCACAGCATGCAGAAGCATTGTAAGGCTTCACACTCTACCGATCTGAGAAACCTGACCTCTTGATGAACAGTCCTGTTAAGTGTATTTGTAAACACATATGTAGACAACTTTTTACTGCCTTCAGCGCCAAAAGTGGCTAGCAGGTGATAGACATTTGCCATGGGGATGGTAGGAGACTTATCGTCAGAATGACAAGATCCTGGACCTGATCTTATGGCGTCACGACAAAAGTCTTAAATTGCATTTTTTTTAATATATACTAGCAAACATCACTGGGTAGAAGGCAGGAAACCCTGATGGTCTTCTTGGCCTGAGAACACCATCATTGTTCCTCATGTAGATTTAGAGGGTTGCTTAGGGATAAGAAACTGCTGCCATGAACTCAAAGGGAGCTGCGTGTATTCAGCGGCTCCCACGAGTGGGAGAAGCACAGGCCTCAATGCCAGAGCACCCATCTCGAGCTCTCCAGAAAGCATCAGGCCTCTTCCGGCTCCGTGCTGTGCAGCTGCTCCCACAAAAGAAAGTTTATTTTCTTCCTTTTGTGAATAGGAGCCACTGGCTCACCCTGACATAATAGCTTTAACTCTATGAACGTATATTTGTTATTCTAAATGGTCATAATACTTTTCGTATTAGAAAGAGCTTTCTTACAGAGACAGAAAACGTCGATGAACTTTATTTGGTCACTCTGTGAGGAAAACTGTAGCTTTCTTCTACATGGGACGGCGAGGAGAGATGTAGCATAAAGAGATTCTGTTACTTGAATGAAAGTAAATGTGCTTGCATTCTTTCTTCTCTAAAGATTAACTAGTCTCAGGCCCAAAAGAGATGCATATTATTTCAAATGAGTCACAGATTAGAGAAACCGGGATTATCAACACAGACTACAGATGATCATTTTTTAACACTGAGAGATCAAAGGTTGTTTTATATAGTTTATGAGTGAATAGTACATACTGAAAATAAATGAAAAGGCCATACATGGAGCAGGAAATAAAGGATTTGTATTTCTTTACTGAAGAAGAAATCTTCATTTTATCTGTTTTGATAATCACTGAGTAATCGGATGGATTGTGTGTTTTCCCTGTCACACAACTTTCGCAATTGACATGTCTTTCAAACGTTAAATGCAGCTCCGTAACCTGTTAAATTTTAGTTTAGAAATTAACTTTAGAGAAATTGGGATGTAATGTGCAATCCTGTCCATTCTGACTTGGATCACTCAGTGGTGACACAAAGGCAACAGCATCAACTCCGGTTTCCAGCAGCACATTCAAAAGCTTGTCATTACAGGCTGGCTTTATCCAACTTCAGGAGCCTAACAAAAGGTGACTTCTGAGTCTCAGCAATGATGGGACAGGCTGCAGCAATGGCTATGCTGATCCACCAGACAAATCTCTGTTTGGGTCCTGATCCAGCTCACTGAGGTTAATGGTATTTGGTCTCAAGGGGGAGAATCAGTTGTGGCTGCTCCTGCAGGGCTGGGTGTATGAGAAATAATCAGATGTTGAAGTGGGAGGGGCTTTTCACATCCAGGTTATAGCCAGGTTATCACCCTGTGCAGAGTTTCCACCCTGGCAGAACTAGCTTTTGGTTATGTGAAATGTTGGTGAATTTTTCATAAACCTTCGTTTTGCCAAAAGTCTTCAGTCAATTAGATGCAATATTTTGGATGAATCTAGATGTTACCACAATGCAGTCACAAGCAATTTGTTTGTCCTTTTACGACACAATAATTGATAGCAGATCTTTCACAGCTCCTGAAGAAAATCTGTTGGCATTTATCTGTAAAAGCTCCTATACTGTGATGTAATTTATTTGCCAAAAGTTCCCTTGCTAGATTAAAAAACTCCACCTAACAAGTGAAGTAGCAAGAAAACTTCTCTTGTGACCAAAGATACAAGATTTTACTTGGTCTAAAGCATAGCAAGAACCTTTGGAATTAAGGTTGGATACAGCCTGGGACTTATCTGACTTCTGTGTGAGGCCCTTGCTTCTGGTCCGAGCTCTTGCTTCTCCCTCCCTCCCTCTTCACTACACTACCAGCCCCTGCTGCTCTCCTTACCGGTTACACGAGTGCACAGATCCTGTGTTCAGGAACTAGCAGCTGTGTGCTGCTATACCAGCTTGGATGCAGAGTGCTCCCACACTTCCATCCACACTCCAAAGCGGATGGGAGATGGACCACACTCCTCCCTCTGTACTTCTCCCACACTGTACTAACTACCATCCACAAAGGTAGGGGAAGGTAGAGTGGATTTCCAGGACACCTAACAGGATGGTGGCTTTCATCTCTTTCCTGTTATCATGCAAAAGGCAGGTTATTTGAGGTATATTGAGAAGTTCATCTAGCTCTCCCTCACAGCAGAGGGTCCCTTGAGGTTTGGGAGCAGTCCACAAATAGGAAACTCCAGAGCCTTTCGCACTGTAGGCTGTACCAGATCTTAGAGCTGTACAGCTGCACTTTGACTGACAAGCCGCCTAATCCTAACCCCTCAAGATATCTAAAAATCCTAGAAAAGTTATCAGATATACCTTCAAGTTACACCCCCCAAAGCTATACCCCATTAGGAAGCCCTATACTGTCTCAAAAACAGGAAAAGATGCCCATACCTAATCTGGTTGCAAATATTATACTAACTTCTCTTTCGACAAAGTTAGCAGCAGGAAACTGCCGATGTGTGAAATCTGACCTCCAGACTGGAGCAACACTGACATTAGCATATCTATCCAAAGGAAAAAGTGTCTTGATAGGAAACTGAACTAAGTGAGCATAAATTCAGTGATTTCACAGAGTGAATAAACATAATTTCCATTAATATTTTAACTCCTTTCATACTAGCTTGATTTTTTTTTCCATTCCTACACCAAGCTTTCTAATATTAGTTGAGTATGCAGAAAGCCATGGTGCCTGAAGAGGATAAAGTTCACCGGCTTCTAATGCAGGTTTTTCAAGGTATCAAAGCACCACGACTTTGAAAGGGGAGGAAGTGAGTAATAAAAAGCAGTGCCTAGGACAAAAATAAATATACAAAAGTGAATCTTTGTGGATTGAAAACTGGATTAAAACTTTCCTAAGTTGAAAACCTGAGAAAAAAACTTGAATAATCACCTTTAACTAGCTTGCATCTTGAAGTCATTTTCCATAAGTATCATTTTCACTGTGTCTTGATGAAAAATCGTGCTTTTATAATTTCAGAACAAGGCTGTTTCTGGAAAACTTGGTGAAGTGGCTCTCTTGCTCAAAGGAGACAGCTTCCCAGGAATCAAAATGAAACAGTAACCAAGCACTTCTGTTGCACGGAGGGGGAGAGTACCTTCTATTTAAAAAAACGTGCTGAAGCCACAGTTAGCCATCATATGACTCAAGTTAGCTAATGTCTTTGCAAATGTGGGATATGCTTCATTTAATGCAATGCCAACCTGAAGTAGTTTTTCTTGGAATTAAATCGAAAACCTTATCCTCATTAGCCTGCCAGAACCATAAAACCTTTCTTTTAAGATTGAAAAACAATATGAAAATAATAGGCCTATAGAAATATATGGACAATGTTTCTTGTTTAAGAAAGAGAGCAACATACTGAAGATACAGTTTGCTGAATGGTCTGTCTAATCTGGTATCCAATTTCATAAGTAGCAAGGATCAGAAGCCTGAGAAGAATATTCAATACCTTAGGGTAGATTTAATCCCAAACTCAATTAGTGGCTGATTTATATGCTGAACTGCAACATCTGAAACTTCTTGATGTGAGGCAGTTCAGCAGCTATATTAGGGACAGATTTTCCCGAGCACTACACAGCACTAGCATAGCTATCCATTTTCCAGTTCCCTGAGCCAGACCATCTTCAGCACACTGTTGAAGTTTATGCTAACTAAATGTGCATCGAAGCTGCCTATTGAAGGATCTGTATTGCACTCTCAACTTTACTAATTTGCCCCTTTGCCTCCTGCAGCTCTGTTCTCGGAAGGTATCATGTCTTATTGCTAGACTCTGCTAGAATAAATTAGCACGGTCCCACTGAGGTCCGCAGTGGTGTCAGTCTATATTAACAGAGGATGGGCCCAAAGACTGAACATCGCTTAGGACAGAGAGTGTGATGCTTAACATATATCTGGGTTTCAAAGAAATATACTGGAACAGTTTGTTTTTAGAAGCAGTATATACTATTTTCTACAATTCAGTACTGCAGAGAATGGTCCATTGTGTGCAGTGCTGTTAATACGTATAGAGGAAATCAGAACAGATGCTTACTGAGTTGTGTTCTTGCTGGAATATCTTCTCATTGCAAAAGCCACCATTGCTTTGAAGAGGTACTCCTCATTTGCATCCCAGGCATACTATAAAGAAAGATGGAAAAGAATCAGTTTCAGCACTAGCGCTGACAGTACAGAGCGGGAAAAGAGTCACTGAACTTCAAATGCAATATTGATTTAGAACATGAATAAATTCGCTGGCTGCGCTCTGAAAATAACTTCTTGACTTTTGTTTAGTGTGCACAAAGGACTTTTTCTAATGGCTGTTGTAAAGTGCATTATAAAGCGTGAAGTAAGTTATAACTTTTCCAGAAGTGGAATGAATTGAATATTTCTAAAAGATAACCAAATTGGAGATGTGAAATTTCTCTTATAAAAGACTAGACATATTAATAGAATTCTCCCCATACTGCTGCACCCATGGCTTTGCCTCTTTTGCTGGGTGAACTATGTTAAGAACAAATGCACTCTCCAAGCCCATTTAGTTCTGCCTTAAAAAAAAGGCAGTTGAAGGCAGTTTCTGGGAGCTGCATGTCAGAACACCAGGAAATAAAATGACATTATGGTCTTACTGCTGCACACTGTCCTTGGAACAAGAAGACAGACTCAATTATAATGCAGATTACTACATCATTTTTGAGACGAAAGAAAGAAAATAGCATCCTTACTGCTTCAATAAGAAGTAAAATACAGGCTCCAAAACCTTTTCTCTATTGTCTTGATGAAAAATCATGCTTTCATAAGTTTAGGTTTCTGAGAAGGCTTCACTAGGTTCCCCTGAGCTTTCACTCCCATATGCAGTGAGATCCTGTAAGAACTGCACCTATTACATTTTTATAACAAGAGCCATGACTGAGGCAGGCTGATTGAATTTCCACTTTCAGCAGACTACAAAGATTAATAGTTGCTTGGGACAATATTAATGGAGGTTAGAGGCAGCTTTCTTCAGTCAGTCAGAACACACATCTAATCTTTAACTTTCAGCATTAAAAAAATCCATACCATAATTGTCTAAATAAGAAACCGAACAGTGTGGACACTTAACCCTGTTGACAACTTAGACCTACTTTTTCATGGATCTTTGTAATACACCCAAAAAACAGCAATATATACCAAAAAGCAGTAGACTAAACAGCACTGAAAATGGCAAATCTTAATACTGTTTTCCAAATTTTGATTTTGGATGCATGGAGCTGCAACCTCTCCCTAGAAAGAGGGAATCCATCTTCCAGACACCATCCCTCCTTTTTTTTCTGACATCATGTGGACTGCGAACCTGAACAAGGAAGGAGGCAGACATTTAAAGTGCAAAAAGTCATACTAATCATATTCATCATCTCTAAACAAATGAGCTATGAAATGGGCTCAGCTACAGTAGGACAAGGACAACAAAACTGAGCAAAAAAGAGCTTGAGTAGTATTAAAATCCCGATTCAGCACTGAGAACGGGGGTTCTGACTCACTACTCTTGCCTTGTGAGTGAAGGGAGGTGTAAACATACTGCGACAACGCATGCCAGTCTGAGAACTTAAACTGGAAAAAAGAGAGACTGTTTGAAAAAAAAGCCTACATTTTGTTCTCACTGCACTGGTGAAAATGTGACAATAATGACAGCAACTAATATGAAAAGCAAAAGAGACTGTGTAGTGGACGAATTAATATAGATGAGAGCCATAAAACTATTCATCATAATTTTAAAGACATCTGTATTCAAGCCACCGAGCACAATTTGCAGCACTAAAAGGAATGATTTTCCTTTTTTTTAATATGTGATACTATTAACTGAATCCTTACATGCCGTCTGCAGTCTTTGAGGATATGTCCAAAAGGACAGAAAAAAAACCCTTTGTTATCCAATGGATTGAACCAGCTGTAGAGATAATTGTATCAGTTGCCTCAAAAATGGATAATGATGAAGCACACTCCATTTCGTGCTTACAGACACAGATGCAATGCAGCACTACCAAGTGTAGGTACTTGATATGCTAATGTTTAGTGCAGTACATGTGCATATGCACAACGCGCCACGATCGAGTACACAGTTTTCAAGATCCGAAATAATGCTGCAGTTGCCTAGAGCTTCTTTAAGTCAGAGCAACTAAAAAGGTATCTCAACTATTGGGAAAATAATTTGTAGTGAAGAATTCCAGCCCTACGTTAAAGAGTAACTACTTTAAAAAAGACAGAATAAACAGAGAGCTGTAAGAAATCGGGGTTGGGCTGGGCATGAGACTGGCAGAGAAAACTTAGCAGGAGTCAGGGGTCTGCCTGAGTGAGAGGAGGGAATCGCAGACCGCTTTCTGGACAGGAAGGCGAGAAGCCCCAAGAAAAAGGTGATCACATAGGAGGTGGAGAAGGGTGGCTGCAGGCTCCATGAACAAGAAACCCTGAATGTTACTGCACGCAGGAGTACGCAGAGGGGAAACAACGTAATGCGGAGGAAGAGTATGACAAGAGTGTCTTTAAGCTAATAAACAATATCAACTCAATGGGCATGAGCTGGCCCAAAATAAATGCTGCCTGGAAATCAGAAGCCAAATTCTAATCATCAGCTTTCTCCAACCAGAGGGACAGGTGCAATGAAATCTAACTAGTTTTACAATGGGGCTTTATCAGCTTCATCTTTATTCTGCAATTGCAAAGCCTGGACTGCACCTGATGACTCGGGATGTTGCTTCTAGTCGCACGTTCCTGTGAAGTACAGTTATTCATGCACATCATATTAAATATGATTTGCAACCACACTATAAACAGATGGTAACTCTGTGATCAGTGGAAGCTTACATGATGATATCAGGATTCCTAATGTACACTGTCTACTTTGCTCTACGAAGGAACAAACACAAAGACTTTGGCTCTATCACACTTGCTATTCTCTACATGTAAAGAAAGAGCTGAATTAGACCTAGCCAACTGTGAAAGCCATTCTTAAGTGCCTGTTAGGGAAAGAGGAGGTTGATGAGAGATAATGGGAAAAAGATGGTAAGCACAGATTGTTGGTATAGTGAAATGCTGTAGTGATACTCTAATGAAGACAAAATATATGTTAGTAGAACAAGATTATGATATAGTAAGATTGCCCTGAGCAACCGGGTCTGAACTCAGTGCTAACCTTGTTTTGAGCAGAAGGGGCCTAGAGGCCTTGCAAGGTCACTTGCCACCTGAATAACTCTATGTTTTAACTAGACAGTCACTCAGACTTCACACAAGTAAACATGCTTCTGCGTATAAGTGGAAGATGTTTCGGGGTCCCATTTGGTGGCAAGATACCAGATGCAAACCAGCTTCTCTCCCCTTTGTTCTACATCTTGGAAGCAGCCTGAATACGTGGTCCAGAATACGTGGTCCAGAAGGAAGCTCATTCAAAGCTGCCTTTGGCCCTTTTAGATTAACTCTCTACTGTAACTTTGCTAGCTGTACGTCTTGGAAGCAGGTAGTAACTAGCAGCTATTCCAGAAGCCACTCATAAAGTTAACATCATCCTCAGAAAGACTCAGTTCAGGCTTATAGACACCATGTGTCTTCCCACTGGTTAGCAAATGATGTCTTTGTCAAGTAAACCCATTATTTGCAAATAAAAATTCAATAACAGCTACATGCTAACTATATTTTAGCTGCCCTTTGCAGCTCCATTGTGATAGGAACCGTAAAAATACATTCAATGGCACTCCCTGCCTCACAGTATAGCCTAGGTGGTGAACAAATGAAAAAATGGTGCCTGCCTTTATTTGCTTCACACAAAGTAGATGGCATGCGCTGAATCATGCAGAGAACTGTACTAACCCGTTTCCTATGCCCCCGAATGTACACTGGAGTAATCTTGCCAGTCATAAAGCAAAACGCTCATGGTGTCAGGGTCTTCTGTTATCATCTAGCCTGAAGTGACTTGGAAATGAATGAAACAGAATTAAATATCAAAGCATCATACCAAGATATTCTAAGCTGACTTTCCTATCGTGGTACAACGACAGCGCTACCCTTTGCTTTGCTAAAAGAGGAAGAAAAGTGAAGTGTCCCAAATTCTGAAAACAAAATGAATTTCAGATTGATAGTTGTTTCAGTATTTGAATTTTAGTAATTTGCAGAGAGCATTGCAATGGCTATAAAAGGAACTATTAGCTGTTGGCAGTTAATAAATTACAGTTAGTAAATTGTTCATTATCTATGGAAAATTTTGTATGACATCATATTACTTTCAGCAGGTTGCTGTTCTAAAATGCTATTTTATATTTTCCCACTCTTAGGTCTTATACATACTTCGTTGTAGGAAAGACACTACTATGTATCTACAAAAAAAAACAATAAAAAACTTATCAGTTATTGCTTTTTTTAATAATAAAAAGCACCTTTAAGATAAATTATTTGTACCATACCCTCTTTATGAAGAAAAACAGAAAAATACAAATGGTTGATCAAGCAATCTCTCCTTTACTATAGTTGGAGAAGTAAAAACAGTAGAAAAAACATTGCTGGGAAATGCAGTTTTCATTGTTTCCTAGTATTCTGAGCAAAGATTAAATCAAAATATTTTGCTGTTATCGTCAAGAAGAGTTTCAATAATGATTTGGACATATTTTCAGCTGTAAGATTACACTATTTTAAAAAATTTTTGAAACAATTCAGCCTCGCTTAACTGTTTGTTTAAAGTTTTTCACTCCAGAGAACTGACTTTAATACTAATTTCTACAGACAAATACTTTAACATGTATCCTGAGTATTTCTTTCCTGTTAGTCTGGTTTGTGAGCTTTCCAATAGAATGAGGTCCTTGCTAATGTTAGTTTAAATTACCTGATATTTCAGGTTAATTTTAGAATGGTTTCTAAGGTTACAGAGAAATCCTCATATCTCCAGTCTCTTATAACATGTAACCTATGGCTTTTTGTTTCCCAGGTCTCCTAACATAGTCAGACGCTAGACTTCAGGAGAGTTGACTGTCCAGGACATTTCATATCTGATTTTATGCTAAGCCCTGTAACGCATTGCAGATTTGCTCTAAGCATTCAAAACGGTAATGGAGGTACTGAGTTCTGCCATACTTCATAGTGCTTTAGATCAAGAAGGGCCACTTAGTTATCTGATTTCCCAGGCTCTTGTGTATCACAGGCCATTATTACTCATGCTAGTACTTCTGTAGCAAGCCCAAGGATTTGAATTAAGCTAAAACATTTCAGCTCTCATGTACACCACAGGCAGAGAAGAAAGGCCACTATCCAAGGCCTCACATTAACAGGGAATTGATGAGATATGCTTGAATGATCTCTGCAGATCGTGCTTGTCTAAGACCCTGACATAAAATCCCATTTCATAAATATCTAACAATCTTTTCTTGCTTATCTTCCTAGACATGCTTGACTTTACAATTAGCACTCTCAAGCAGAAGTGCTTTTCCCAAAATACAGACTTAGATTTGTGCAGCATCTCTCATGCATAAAATGCAAGATCTCTACAGTTTTTCCAGAAAAGGGGAAAAAAAATAATCTTACACAGAAAAGGCAAGCTTTACACTTCTTTTAAAGGATGTCACTTCAAGTAGAGGGCTAGTCAAATGTCAAGAAATAGATGCCTGGATCATGACTTGAGCAAGCTATTACAATTAATGCTTCAGAACAAATTGCTTGTACTGCCTTCGGAAATTTTACCATATCTATTAGTTCTACTTTGGCAGATATTCAATTAGGAAGAATATGTGAAGATACTTTACTTACCGCATTATCTCCCAAAGCTGTTTTGATACTAAGCCGTACTTTGAAAGCATTCTGTGCATCTGACACAAAGAGAAAGAAAGCAAACATATATTGAAAATCATCCTAAAAACAGGATTTTAAATCATTTACTTTTCTAATTGTTTCACAAACCACCATTTCTCAATTTGTCTCAACAGCTAACCTGATTAGGAGAACTGGAAGGAAGGAAAGAAGTTCACAGGATACTGTGAACAAAGCAGCAGCCCTTTGGATTCTCAGCAAGGTTTAACCAGGAGCTCTTTAAAATAGGTAACATCACCTTCTGTGCTTAATTTGAAATCTCACAAAAGAACTGAATGCTCAGAGTTTCAAACTTGAAACTGGAGACAAAACAGCTAAAATACCAGCCTAAGAAGCTGACAGCTTTGTAAGCATAAACTCATAAGTAAATTTAGCTAAGGATGGGAGTCACCTCCAAAACTCACCTGGCTTGCAGAGCTCAGCATGAGCAACGGCAACCACAGAGAAGGCAATCAGCAAAACCTGTAACATCCTTTCAGTGTGAAAAACCTGAGGCAAAAAGAAATAACTCTCCACTGTAAAGCACTCTTAAACTTTCTGTGACCCAGGATTAAAGCATCAGCAGCACAAGTGAGCAACCAAGGAAAAGGTTTAATAATTAACCCCCGTTATTTTAGCTAAAACAAGCACTAGAAACAACTGTCTTCTGTCAGTTATTTATTACTTTTGTCTGCAGGAAAAAAAGGTACAATAAGTATTTAACTTTCTTTTTTGCTTTTTAGAACAAAGCAAAACTTTACACAGTGCCACAAGCCAACCTTCTTTCTCCCTCAGATACCATGTTAGACACACACATACACGCGCGCGCGCACACACACACACACACACACACACACAGGTGTCTGAGATACAAAACACAAGGCCACCCTGCAACTCCAGCGGCTGCATAACCTTGCCACCCAGGGCACATGAATTTGAAATCCAGCTGCCATTGTGCTGTGTCAACAGAATCAGAAGAAAACTGCCATCCAGCTTCCTTAGGAAACAGGCTAGCTCAACAGAAGGCCTTTGAGAAGAAATAAAAGCAAAGTAAGACTGGGCTTCTCTTTCTTTCCCCCAAAAGAAATATTTGGCGAGGAGGGTCCAAACTAACTACTCAGGGTATAGGGCGCTATCACCAGTGATGGTGTGGGGCAGTGCCCATTCTCTACAGGAGGCATGTGCAGGCTGCATCCATGCCCAGGAGGAAAGCTGGCCCTCGTGCATAACCCCTGCCCCAGGACTGGGATCCTGGGGTGCATTAGGCAGAGTGTTGCCAGCAGGTGGAGGGAGGTGATCCTGCCCCTCTCCTCAGCCCTGGGGAGGCCTCCCCTGGAGTACTGTGTCCAGTTCTGGGCTCCCCAGTACAGGAGAGACATGGCACTCCTGGAGAGAGTCCAGCGGAGGGCTACAAAGATGAGGAGGGGACTGGAGCACCTCTCCTGTGAGGAAAGACTGCAAGAGCTGGGCCTGTTGAGCTTGGAGAAGAGAAGACTGAGAGGGGATCTCATCAACGTGTACAAGTATCTGAAGGGGGAGTGTCAAGAGGATGAGGCCAGTCTCTTCTCCGTGGTGCCCAGCGACAGGACAAGAGGCAACGGGCAGAAACTGAACCACAGGAAGTTCCATCTGAACCTGAGGAAAAACTTCTTTCCTGTGAGGGTGACAGAGCATTGTAACAGGTTGCCCAGAGAGGTAGTGGAGTCTCCTTCGCTGGAGATATTCAAAACCCGTCTGGATGTGATCCTGGGCAATACGCTCTAGAGGACACTGCTTGAGCAGGGAGGTTGGACTAGATGATCTCCAGAGGTCCCTTCCAACCTAAACGATTCTGTGATTCTGTGATTCTGTGACTCCAGATGTCCAACCCACACTTTGCCCCGAGCCCACCCCACCTCTCCGCACCTGCAGGCGGACCTCAGCGTCCCAACTCTGTGCTGCCCCCGCACCGCCTGGGCTCTACTCCCACGTCCTGCCTCACAAGCTCGTCCTCAGCGCAGGGACCAGTGGGTGCCGGACGCACTGCACAGCAAACCGCAGGGCTGGGAGGTGACCACCGAGCAGCGGCACCCACCCGGGTGGAGCAGCTTAGCCCACAGGTGCCAGGGACTGTACACCACCACCCCTTCACATGCGCAAGCAAGGCTTCAGCCAAACCAAGGCTTAGAGCTAGCATAGGGCAAGGACCTCCTGGGAGGTCAAACTGAACGAATGTGGCTGCCGCCTAGTCCAGGCACCCGGCCCAAGTGACAGGCAGAGGTTTCAAGGTAAGATCTCAGAGGTTTATAGCTCGTTCCACAAAAAATTTGCTGTGATATTGCTTTGAACTAAAAAAAAAAAAAGCGTTTCAAAGGCTGACAACTACTTTCCTGCTGTTGGACAATTCTTACAGTAGCAACTAGTATAAGAAAAAGTGCAGTTAAAGGATTTCATAGGGAAGTAGGTATGCATATTGAATAAGGACATATTTATGTTTTGTATATGTGACACATGTTGTACATACATGGGTACACACATGTATGGAAATATCTCAGTGGCATGCCCTACACTCTTCCCGAAACATTTTGAAAGGCAAAGAAATAAACGCAGAGGAGAAAGAACTCGGAAAGTGAAAGGTATCACTTCAGATTCAGGAGCAGTCTTGCAACATAGACAGCAAAACAAGATTATTTAATTCCACTGTGCTACTGTATTCCCCTTGTAGTCATTTTGATTAACGGTTAGTCCTTACATTGAAAAGCGATTCAAAAAGATTTTCAGTTGTTCCTTTAGCACCAAGAAGTGTGTTTTGAGACTACAAACCTAAAGACCTTCAAAAGAATGACTAGCAGAGAGAATATTTTACCTAACCATGGGACTGAATTTATGGGAAAAAAATAATCAGCATTTACTACTTAAAATACTTGGATTTTCATGTAATTGAGGATTTACTGATACACTAATTTAATCTCACTTTTGGAAAAAAATTGATGCCCCATCTTTAAAAGTCATTAAATTTACTGTCGCCTGGCCATCTGTTTATTTTCTCTAGGCAATCAGTTCTGAGCACAACCCTATTAGATATATTATCTGCTTAGATGTTCAATCCATGCATATGAAAACAAAATAAGTGATATATTCACTTCTAGTGATTGCTCAAATTAACACCCTGCATGTACGTGCCTCAAAAAGAAAGCACTAAAAAATGTACAGACGTTTCAAAGACAGAGTTTTCTGTAGTATGTATAATTAAAAAAATTAAAAAGAACGTTACCAGTTAACGTGAATGTTACCAGTTTCTTGCTAAATGCACATGCATTGTTTTCAGTAATTGGCATTTGAACTTTGCTGTATCATTGAGGGAAGTATTGGAGTACATAAGAGGAGACTGGAAAAGCAAAGTAATTTTTCCTGCTGCCAGAAGCGGAATGGAACTGACTGGCAATATGATCCATCATCTCTTCTCCCCACGGCAGACCACTGTAAATTAGTTCTTTCCTTCAGAATCACATGAAGCCAATGCCAAAGCACACTGAAGTCACACAACACCCAGCAGGAGCAACTCAGAGGGTAAGACTGGATTCCTGGAGCAGGGCTGCTGACTTCCAGCTGGCATGGCTGATTTCACTGATTTGTCCTGCTGGCAAGCAGTAAGATGAATGATTTTTCTGACAGAGAGGAGGCGGTCAGGAGGGGAGGAGTGTGATAAAACCTCGGCCCCGAGCTCACAGGCAGAGCATCTTATCGCTGATATATACACCCACAACAACTTGAATGCATTTCAAATGCACCCACTGACTGCCCATGTGCTTTTTCAGTTGCATATGCCCAGAGCACTGCACATAAACAACTCTTTGCTGCACATCAATAAATCTTTTTCCCAAGCTGACATGGCTTTTAAACAAGCCAGATAGACAAGCCTAGACCAGATATTAGTAGAAAACTAACTTTTCTTCAAATAATGACTTTTTTTCAGGAGTGTCATAAAAAGCATCACAATTTTTCATGTTACAAATGGAATACATCAGCACAATCTAAAAAGACATACATTTTGCCCCTTATGCATCAATGCAATAAATCTATGTGAATGGATAACTTTCTGCTCAATCTTTTTTTTCTCCAATTTTAGCCAGATAATGTAATGCTGCTTAAGCACATATGCATTTGTTTGCCTCTGACTAATGAGTCACACATCAGTTTGCCTGCACATATGAATCTACACGCATATGTGCGAGTTGCATTATTTCAGCTCTTTAATTTTTAATTAATTGAAATTATTTAATTTTTAATTAGTTCATCTTTTATTGTAACTTTGTTTTTCCTAACCTTTGAGTTTCAAGCCATAGCATCTTGGAAATATCATTGAACTAACGCAATGAGCTATTGCTGTTCATGTACTGTGTGAATTTGTCTGTCTGGCTGAAAATAATAGCATTTACAAAATCTTCTTCAGTGCTTGTGACTTTCAAAAATTTATACATTATCTGTACATATTGATATACTTAACAGTATACCGTAACTTGGACTTTTAAACAAATCAAGAGAGGACTAAAACTTCAGGAAGTCATATGACTTGGTAAAACAAACAAAACCCTTCCATCATCTCGATGTGACTAGCAATGTACTGTTCTGTTTCTTTCAATGTCTTTGAAATGGAAAATCCCAGGAAAGTAAAATATTGATAGCTATCATATAAGTTAATTAACAGCTATGGCCAAACTTAACCTCAGTTTTCAAATTCGACAAATTAACAGTTTTAAACTCTGAGGAAGTTAATCTTTAGTCTTAAATAGTTGTGTTCAACTCTTATGAGGAAAGAGTCAATGTGCTACTGTCAGCATTAGTCAGTCATGGAAATGTACCTAGAGAACTACAGATCTAATTGTACCAGGTGCTTTGCAGGTTCCCTGGGTGCAGTGGAAACAACGAACGTTGCATATCTTCTGCAGACTTCAGGAGCTGGTGAGACCAGCCTCTAAGTAAATATCAGTATCATCTAACAAACCAGTACTGGCTGAGATAGGTCCAGTCCATGCCTCATTATAAGGGAGTTCTTCTATCAACTTTTTGTGGAACAGGGTGTTGAATCAGACCGATAGGCACTGTCACATCGTTGTAAGAAGAGAAAAGTAACTTACATTGTCACTGACTTTTTATTAGTGCTCACAGAAGTACATGGCACGTGAGAAATCATTTATCCCTTGAGACAGTAGCATAGCCATTGGATAGCAGGTGAGGGAAAGATGCATTCTCTAGAGTGCTCATATATTGTCTTGAAACATGCATTTTCCAGTGAAAAGCAGTGAGGATTGCCCACAAAGGGCTTAGCACAGAGAATGAACAAGCAGTGACCGCCAGTGTAGTGGAGAAGAGAGGTGCAGTTGCTATCACTTCCCTAATTATTTTGTAATACAATCTACTGTCCTGAAGCTTCAATGAAAATCCAACAATTCCGGTCTCAAACCCACATTTACTGAATGTTTTCTAATGAATGTGTATTTTCTTAGTTAACCAAATCCACACTACTGATTTACTGCCATGTCCCATGTTTTCCCATTTCCATTTTCTTCAATAAATGGAATGGAGAACGTAACTCGAGCTGTATGATTCCATGACGATAGCTCCACCGAAGCATATGGCAAAAATTCAGATGAGAACAATTTTAAGATTATCTTTATGCCTATAAAATATATTTCTTTTTCTCACGGGGCTTCTCATAGGAACTTCTTATCTGCAAACGTTAGTCCGTAGTGGTAGGAATTTGAAGGAAATGGAAACTAGACGAACCATGTGCAAATTAAGCATAAATTTGTGCTTAACAGAGAGAGCGGCTACACTACATTGCTCTGAGTTAGTCTACTGTAAGGTACTGTAATGTACCTTACAACTCATGCACAGATTTATGATGGAATATGGTGTGTAGCTTCAAGCTGCATGAAAAATGTTCCTGTGTTTTGTGCCATTCTGTAACGTATAATCAGTGCACCTGATACCTATATTGCATGGAACTTATATACCCCATGAGGAGAAGGTAAGTATGTTTTTCTTGAAGAAATAAGGAAGAGTGATTTCTGCAAACCTCTGGAAGACTTCTGCGAAAATGAACAATGTTTGAAGAGGCCAATGTTCTGTAAAACCAGTGTAAGGGTTAACAACTACTGACCAGAATTCTAGATTATTCTGGATATGGGAATGGAATTTTCCAGTCCAGAATGGACATACTTGTCTTGCTGAAACAAATATTTCACAGCCCTGTAACAATTTAGTTGCATGGAATTCTATAACTGTATTTGACCATCAAGCTACTCTTACATGTATAAATTAATGAGAATAAACAAAATGGAGAAAAATGCAATTATTGTATTCCCATTCCAAAGACACATCACAGCTTCTTCACAATCAATACCACTTACAAAAGTGCTATTACTTACAAATACTTTTACCTTACAAAAGTAAATTAGAGATAATACTAAGATCTGCTAGTAACTAACATCTGTGTTTTCTTACAAAAAGACCCTCCTTTTCATTACTCAGATTTATTAAGACAAGTATTTCCCAAAGCATATTAAACCAGCATCTAATACAGAGACGGCTACAAAGAAGTGCAGCAAGTTAACAAAAGAAATGAGTGATAGTTCTCAGTATTGACTTATACAGAGTGTAAAAGGTCGTCATTACACCACCTATTCTCTTAAAGAGGAGGATGAAAAATTAAAGCTTTAACTGCTTAACAAAACAAGATTTATGAACTACATATGGTTGTGTTTTTTCAAAACTTTCATGGCTGTGTAAGGTTCATCAGTTCTAAAATGCACAATACTGCCATCTCCTGTGTCTAAGAAGCAGCGTTTCTAGGTATTATTTTATATGTACGTTCTGCATGAGCAAACAGCGTAGTAAATTAGTATGATTTTTACAAAGCCCGCTCTGGTAATGCTTCACTGCCAGCAGCCCAGACTGTTTATACAAAGCACTTCCTCTAGGTTATGAGAAGCAAGCACCAATATTGTGGTTCACGACAACAATTTATATCTTAATCAACAATGTATATTATTAATGACTATGCAAAACATGCCCACACAAAACCTACAAAATCTCCGAAGGAAGCCTGAATTCTCTTTTAAAAGGCAATCTATAATGCATGTCACAAAGGAAGTGATTACCGACAACTTGCATATTTGGGCCTATCATATCTGCCACAGGCTGCACAGGACTCTTTTCCTGCCATCAAGTATTTTCATAATCAAGACAGGTAGGATGCCTCAGAAATGATGATGATAATTTATCAGCAGCATCATTCAGATGCACCATTGCACCTGTCAGGTGTTCCCCAACTATACTAGAAATTCAACTTTCCTAAGCTCTTTATGAGGCTGTATGCCAAGGCAGCCACGTATCATCCATATTGTCATAGCAGCCACGAGCCCCACTAAAAGCTCACCTAGTGGTAGGCATCGTGCACCTCATCTTTTCACATGTACTTCACAAAATACCTGATGCAATACTTATAAAGCATAAGCTGTCAGCAAGGTAGTTATTACACCTGGGGAGCATTTATATAGCACAATACTGTAATGTGCAGAACCACCCAGGCTAGCTATGATACTGGATACCACAGATGCTGCTTTTCTCTGTAGGGCTGGGAAAATAATACATATCACAACACAAGATTCAGGGGACTTATCTTATGGGGTCTTTAAACAGTTTAGTATATTGAAATTTAAAATACTCTTTTTAAGGGATTCACTGAATCCTGAGTTTTTGACAGGAAGAACAACCCTTACCAACAGCACCTCATCTTGTAAGGTGTGACAGAATTATTCTGGTCTCATTTTCTGGATTTTGCAGATGTTATAGTTCTAACAGTGTAAAAGCCTTGCTGAAAGCAGCTGTACTGATCAGTTATACGTAATCATCCGAAGCAGCTTTTCTTTTTTCCCCACCGGCTTTCATTATTCAGAACGCTGAAACTGAAGCTTCAAGCGGATACTACAACCAGTGGAAAATAGCCTGGAAAACCACATCAAGCCATCCTCCCAGCTGCCTCTGAACATGCTCTTCTCAGCCCCGCCAGGGCCACCTGCTTACAGCCGCCAGGTGAACGATCCGGCAACAACGGCCAGCCTTCTAGTGTCTTGAATTAGCACAGGGCTGGACACTCGCTCCTCTGCTTCCCCGCCTCCTTCCTTTTCCTGACCTGCCTTTGACAGCTCCATTTCCTTACCACACTGCTCCCTTCCCTCCTCCCGCCGCATCCCATGCCCCTTCCCCCCGCCCCCGCCTCGCTGCAGGCCCGAGGCGGCGGGACAGCGCGGTCCGCACCCAGCCCAGCGTTTTGCGCTCCCCTTCAGGCCCAGCCGGGTCCCGGCGCCGGTCCCATCCCCAGAGGGCAGCAGCAAGGACGCACCGCGCCCTAGGGAGCGGCCTCGGCTCCTGCCCATTGGGTGCACCCGGCCCAGGCCCAGCCGCAGCCGCAACGGGCCGTGCCCTGCCCTTCGTGCGGCGACCCGCGGAGCCCGGCCCGGCCCCTTCCCCCAAGGGCACGAAGCGCTGAGACCCGCCGCCCCAACGGCGCATGCGCCCCAACGGCGCCTGCCGGCCCGCCTGCTCCCGCTCGGGCGCCGGAAGGGATTTTGCGCCCTTCCGCCGTGGCGTCACGTGACATCCCCTTGGTAACGCAAGATGGCGGCGCCCATGTTGCTGCCCGAGTCCCCTCTGGGGAAGTTGAGGTGAGGCCGAGGCCGCAGCCGGTGCCGGGCCTCCCGGCGGCCTCTAGGAGGAAGGGGAAACCACCGGGGAGCGTTGAGGAAGGCCACGGCCCGGCCTGGCCCGCGGTCGCCCGCCCGCGCGGCGGTTGAGGCCGAGGCCGCCTCGCGGCCGGGCCTGGGAGTGGCGCAGCTACGTGCGGCGGCCGCCATGGCCGCCGCCGCCGCCGCCGCGCGGGCTGGTGGGGGGAGGGGAGGGGAGCAGAGCGGGCAGCGGCGCCCGCGCCCCGTGAGGGGCGGCCGTTGGGAGCGGGGCCCCGCGCTCGGGGGGCGGGGCCGGAAGCGGGCGGGGGGGATAGGCCCTGCCGGGTGCGGGTGCTCGGCGCTGCCGGGGCGGGGAGCTCCCGGTGCCGCGCGGCGGCCTGGCGGGGGCCGGGGCCGGAACATGGTCAGCCCCCCGCGGAGCCGGAGCCCCGGTGAAGGCCGTGGCGGGGTGCGGCGGCTGCCGGCTCGGAGGTGCTCGTGGGGCCCGTGGTGGCCGGTGCCAGCCCTGCCCGCCGCCGCCGCCTCCCCGGCCCTTGCAGGCCGCCCAGCCCTGCGTTCGCTGGCGTGGCCTTGCTCGCCCGTGCTGTACAGGGAGAGGAGACTGAGCCCTGACGCGGTGCGGAGGCTTTTCCTCCTTGCCTTTCAGCAGTTGGCCCCATGTGGTGCCGTGACCCAGGTCTGGAGAAGAACTGCTTTCCCTTCTTCTTTCCTGCGGTTCGGTAGCTGATAAGAAAGCCTGGGAAGCGGGAAGGAGGTCAGCTCTCTCCTTAGATGCAGGACTCGGTTCAGGGGCTGAGATTCCTGTTGGGCAGTTGACGCTACGGGATGAGTCAGTAGTCTTGCTGAATCCAAGCTGGAGGCTCAGATGCAGGTAGCGCGTACAAAGAGCAGTTGCCTTTTGAGGGCAAGTATTCGGGTTCCTGGAGGACCACCACAGTGTCACTAATGACACAGTTGTGCAGGTGGTGGCTTTCTGGGTAACCATGAGTGGAAGGGATAGAGCTGTGGGTGCGAGTTCTTGGCTTCCTGAGCGATAACTATGGAATCTCCTGAAGTTACGTAATCTGAAATGGTGAGATTTTTGATCTTACTTGCACATTTGGGATGGCAGAATAAGACGAGTTGAAGGTAATCCCTCCTTCCTATTCTTCTATTACAAGTTGGAGAGAAAGAAGAGAGCTAGAATGAAAAATGACAGAAACCGCATTGACATAAAGAGGCTTTTAGATACCTTGAGAAGTTATAGCTCTAATAAAAGCATAGTGCTGTTTGTAGGCGGCCCTTGGAGAGTTGTCAGACAGGCAAGGATCAGTCTGGCCAAGATTCAGTTGTGGAAAAATCTTGAAAATTATCTATGATGATTGGTATGTGTGCTTTTGGTATCTGTATACATTAAGACTGCTGTCTGTAGAGAATATGAACGGTATCAAGATACCAAGGACTTTTGCCTTAGATAGACATTTAGAATTTTATACTTCCTGTAGAAGAGAGGAAGACTAGAATGTGCTGAAAAAGATGTCAAAGCTTCAGGATAAGGCGATCCTAAAATTTTTGTTGCTAGTCTCATCTAGTGACCAAGTTTCAGAAACCAGGGCCAGCTGCTGCTAGTCACATGCAGTGCTAACAGGCTTGGCCACAGATTTTATTGAAAGGTTTGATATCCCTGTGGAATTACTATTTCGTATGGTTGTTTGTTAATTTTACAGTTTGGGGGTTTATATTGCTGATGTAATTGAGTGCATTTATGACAACGAAATTCTTTGGCTCTTGCAACATAAAAAATATTCTGTCATCTTCAGCCATCAAAAATACAGAGCTATTCTGAAGAAAGAAAAGCGGAAAAAAAAGCGGCAGGCACTTGCCAAACTGAGAGATTCAGGTAAGCGTAACGTGTATTTTCTTGGATTTTGTGTTGTCAGTTGAACTGGTAGCGAATTTTTTTCATGTTTTGTTGTTTGGGATTTTTTGCTCCTCAGAAGCTACAGAAAAAGATGAATCAATGTCTGAGGAAGAAGAGGAGGAACTGGAAGAGGAGGAGGAGGAAGAAGAAGAAGAAGAAAAAAAACTTGAGGCAGAAAGGTCAAAAATCTAGAAGCTAAAATATGTGCAGTAGATAAGTTTGCAGTCAATTGCATTTTGATAAATTAAAAAGTTACAACGTACTCTGTAAAACAGAATTTATTTTCTGTATTTTTAAAGTGTACCTTTTTTTGAAAGTCTTAACATTTCCCACAGAAATTCTTATTTTACGGAATATCAGATAAGCTTCAGTTAATGCTGAATTACAACATTTGAATTGCGTATTTTGGTTATTTAGTTTGTCACATGAAAGTATGTGCAACAGTTGCACAGATTGTGGATAGTCCCCACTAAGTGGTATCTGGTTTTGTTGGCAGACAAAAACTACATGAGCAGTGGCTGCAAAGAGAAGAAAAGGCCCAAGAAGAGTTTAAGCTTAAGAAAGAAAAAGAAGAAGCTGCAAGAAAACGTCAAGAAGAAGAAGAGGTGATGTATAGACTGAGAATTAGTTGTGTCTGGCAGTAAGGAAAATTCAGTGTAATACCTTCTACTTTTCCTTAGCAGACCTAGTTTTCTTTACGTTGATATGTTTGAAAGTAGAAGCTGCTCTTCTTTCATTTTTTTCACTTCAGAAGAGCAAAATTAAGAATTTTCTGGCTATTTTTTTTTCTTAAAAAAGGTTCTTCACAAAGCTTTTTGTCTAGAGATTTGTTTACTTAAGGCTGAATGAAAACTTGATGATCAAGGAGTTATAACTCAATGTGATAGTTTTGAACTTGGCTACAGTGATTATAAAGCATTCATTTGTTTTCTATATTTTTTTTCCTAAAGAGAAAGATCAGAGAAGAATGGGAAGAACAGCAAAGAAAAGCGAGAGAAGTGGCACAGCAGAAGCAACAACAGAGGAAAGAAAGAGAGGTGATTCCTGCAGTGGGAGGATAAACATGTTACATATCCTCTCACATCAACATTCATAGACTCTTGCATCTGATAAAGAGGCATTTTATTTTAATTAGTGAACGCATAAATGCGTTAGTTACTTCCTGTCTCCATTCTGTCTAAATTGCTGAAAATATACTTCATCCATATAGGTGAATCTAATGTATTCATATACTTGGAAGGATTACTAATTTTAATGCATCTGGTTACTTGTGATGTTTCCTCTGTAGTTTTTTACATCAGCTAAACATGAAGGTGCATTGCCAATGCAAATTCTGATATCTGCCCTTTTGACATTTTGTGTTAAAGATAGTCCTTATTTAATGTCCTATGTGAACATAATCAGCGTTGAAGAAAATTCCTGATGAGGATATGGAATATGGCATTACATTGCAACTGTTCCTTAACATGGTTCTTAATAGTTCTTGCAGCTCCTTTACCTGACTCATTGAACAGGATGTTGGGTTTTTTGTTATTGGGTTTTGGGTTTTTTTTTTTTTTTTTAAGAGCTCCTTGGGTGGGAAAGAAAATTATACTGAAGATATTAGTCATTGATGAAATTTCTGTTAACTATGCATTCAACATTCTTCTTAAGTTTTAGAATTTGAATGACTGGGATGTGAGATGCCATGTACAAAAATCCAAAGTGAAGACTGGCGTATCATCAATAAGGGGGCTTGCAGCTTTCTAGGATCTGTCTCATTAGCTTCTGCACAGCTACAAAAGATACAAAGTTCTAGCTGTTTCTGTTGGAGATGTCTTGCTAAAAATGCTAGTTGGGTTCCCCAGTTTCCTTGTCCTAGTCACAATAGGAGAAAAGAAATGACCGAAGAGTATTTATTCTCTCCTTCATTTCATAATTCACGGTGTCACTGGTTACATAACGCTTCCCTTATGATTGAGAAAGAACAGCAATTTTTGCATTTCCTGTCTTTCTTCCTCTTGTGTTAAGTGTCCCTTTCTCTCTTTGCAGAGTAGGGAGAGAAAATAATGTTTACATCCTTTATTTAAGGTTGAGATGTGGTTAGAAGAGAGCTGAACCACAGTAACAGTGGGATTTTGTTCCTTTCCTCTCCTTTTGTCTGGATTTGCCTGATCCCTCAGTGAGCTAATTGGTTCCTTGAACGAGGTGGAAGCTGCTTTCTGTGGTTTTTATTGTTTTGTTTTTTCTCCCCCTCGATGACTTAGGTTGCTGCTTTAGTAAGCTAAATGGGCTCGTGGAGGGCATTGACAAGCAACCAGAGGCAGGCTGTGGGATTGCCCAGCTGGGAGTGTAGCCACCCATTTCAGCAGCCAAGAATTGTTAAATTGATTAGTCCTGTCTCATGAAACAGCATCTTATTCAAATCTAATTTTATTGATTTATAAAAGTCTTTTTTTCCTTCCTAATACAGCAAAACAGATTTTCTGTTTTTTAATAGCATAGATAATATCTGACGTACATGATGATTAGTACCAGATGCTCTCTGGGTCCTCATCTTGGATTCCATCTTTTTTTTTCTACTTGGTCTTCCTCTTTGTTAATTAATTTAATTAATTCTATTCCAAATTAGCATAATGCTAGTATACTTTCTTGTGTTGCTTTTGTATAAATGTCTTTGTTTTTGGAACTTCCTAGAATAAATTGATTAGAATTGATTTCAAGTTAGTCCTGGAAAGTGACTTTATTGCTTTGTTCATCTCACTTAGAGGAGGGAAGGGAAGGCATATCCTCTCATCTTCCTTCAGTATTTGCAAGACTAGATGAAGTAAAACTTACCAGGTTTCTGATAGCATTTCCTAACAGTTACTCAGTTTGCTTTAACAGAGGCTCAGTAAGCAACATGTTTTCGTTGTGTTACAAAATGCTCTAAGTTAAGAAGTTTCGCACAACTGAATGATTATGTATTTAATTAAATATAGTACTCGTGCAAAAGGTACATTTAAGTATTGAGTAGTTCAGTGATAGCTCAAAAAAGAGAGAAAATGCAACTTTTAAGTTCTCTAGCATTTGGATTAAAAAATTCTTCCACGTGAAAGTTGTCAGATGTATCCTTTAACAGCTTTGTAGTGTGTGAGGTGAGCAAAAGTAAAATTTCCATTTTTTAAAGCAAAACTCATCAAACTTTCATTATGTGCAATCAGTATTGCAAATTAGGTTCTTAACTAAAGAAACCAGATGTTTTGCGTGTCCTCAGGGTTTTCACTAGTCCTGTGTTTGCACCATTTATAGGCAGCTGTGCAGAAGATGCTGGATCAAGCTGAAAGCCAGGTACGTTCAGAGACGTTTCCAAAAAAAGTGGAAAATGATTTAATTGCTACCTGGTGTTTGCCTTCTAACATCTGCTCTGAAGAACCTAGTGGCCTCAGCAAACTTAATATGTAGTGGTTTGCATTAGGTGTAATTAATGTATTCATTAGGTGTAACATAATTAAATGTATTTCTGGCTGTTTGGTGGCTATGCAGTTGTGAACGCTTGCTTATTCCAGCTCAGGAGTTCTGAGTCTAAAATGAACCTGGAAATTCTGTTTTGTATGCTGTTTAAAAACTAGGCATCATGATGTATTTGTGAGTTAGAATGCTAAATAAATCTGCCAGTCCTTCTGGGTGGCAGGATAGCTTGCTTTTTAAGCAGATGGCAGGCTCAAATCTAAGTATTCAGCAGCAGAGGAGGGCACAGCTCTTTTTTTTTTTTTTTTTTTTTTTGAAATAAAAAAGAGAGAGAGCACGCTAACTGCTTGGGTGCTTGGAAGAGCATGGATCCCAAGCTGGCAGCATGCAGTAAGGAAAACTGCAGTCATCTTCTTTTGAATATTAGAGAGGTTGAATTAGTCTGTCTTTTTTTCCTTAAAGAATAACCTGACTTTTTATCCATGTCATGTGGTTAAATTTATGTAGATTTTTGTTCTGCTTAAACTGTTGCATGAATCTGAAAATAAAGTTTTACCCTAGTTACAAATTGTTTGTTGCTTGCCATTAACTGCACTGGAATTGTGTTGAGATCCAAATTGTGATTAAACAGTTGTTTTACTCTGTAATATGAGTAGACAACTGCTCTGAAGTATGAACTGCCCAGAGCTCAAAATATATAAGTGGTCATTCCTGCAAGTGGAGATAAGAGATGTGATCTTTTAGTCTTCATATAAAGCTTCAAGGGTTCAGGTACTTACTTTTCACACTGTTGAAGTGACAGTGCTGGTTTGTTGAGAGGAAATTATGGTTGAGAATAATGAGCCTGGTGGCAGGCTCAA
This sequence comes from Struthio camelus, assembly GCF_040807025.1. Classification (NCBI taxonomy): domain Eukaryota; kingdom Metazoa; phylum Chordata; class Aves; order Struthioniformes; family Struthionidae; genus Struthio; species Struthio camelus. The sequence continues at coordinate 139,319,868 of NC_090942.1, read as the reverse complement.
ATGTTGACTGACAGTTTTCAGTTGATTTGGAATGAGAACTTAGGCTGCTCAGCTTTATAAGTCTTTTGGCTAATAAAATGAATATTCCCTTTTTAAGGTCTGTGTTCAGTTTTGTTTGTGGTCAGCCAATGCTTGCAACTTGATAATCACAATTTGAATTTCAGAAATCTTAATCTAATGGCCTCAGATAAGCAGTATAGATGCTTTTAACTACAGTACTAAAGAGGAATTTATTTTGTTGTTGTTGTTTTAATTCTGACCTTTAGCAGGTTACTTTTTTCTTAGCCTTTCCTATTTGCATAAAGTGTTAGTGATAACTGTACTGACCTTTGAGTTGTTGCAAAGACAAATAAGAAATAGTCGCAGCCTTCCATCTGCCCTGTGGATTCACTGCTACTCAGAGGTGACTACTGGAATGAAGTAACTAACAAACTTGGACGAATGGAAAGAATCTGTCCCAGTATTTGTAATTTTCGTAGATGATGAATGAAATTGTTATTTGAGGAGCAAATATTATCATCACTGTGGTGGTTATAGAATCTTATGAAAGTTTGTCTTAAGCAAAAGAAAACATTCAATTTAGTGAAATTATAAATATAGACTTGTTCTTAAAACTGAGCAATTATCAAGAAAAAAGGTTTCCATTGCCAGAGAACTGAGGCATGGGACAGCTTTGTAAAACAATGCTTAAATAGGTTCAAGCTTGCCTTTATAGTAAAGGAGTACTCATAATTGCATGTGGATTTAGTTGATATTTTTGCTTTGTCATTACATTTCTTCATTCTTGTCTAACTTGTGTGTGTTGTAATGTTTTTTCACAGCTGGAGAATGGTATTACCTGGCATAACCCAGAACCCCCAGAGAATATAGGAACAGAGAAGGATAGAGCGAATTGCCCGTTCTATATTAAAACAGGGTCCTGCCGATTTGGAGACAGGTAATCAACTGAATATTTACCAGCATAAAAATGTTCTGGAAGAATGAATGGGAGGCAACTCTATTAGGTTATATGCAAACTGAAGAAATCTTGCTTTATAAATTACTGCCGTGTATTTGGATGGGATATCCATTCTGGAACTAGATTTTGAGAGCAAACCCATTGCTTGCCTGGAATTAAAGCATCTATTATTATGGCATATTGAGAATACATTCTTATTCCAATGGTCAAACTGCTTTTCCTTCAACTCAGGCAGATGCACAGATACATTCAGTCAGAATATATTTGATTTCTGCTGTTCATGCTGGCCTGAGGGAACTGATCAGATGAACTGGTCAGATGTTTTTTTGTCTTGACTGATTTGCATATAACACATCTTTTTTTTTTTTTTAAAAAAAAAAAAAAAAAGGAGGAGGGGGAAAAAAAAACACATACAAACTGACCAGAGCAAATTAGCATATGACTGCACAGTTGCAAAAGTTGTTGTGTAACTTCCAGAATTCTCCTATTTGTGTGCTGTGCAAGTCTGTGATACATTCATTCTTGAATCTTGTATAGAGTTCTGGCTGCCCTATCTCAAAAAGGAACTAGAGTAGAAGGTAAGAACAGAAAAAGAAAACAAGATGATCAGAGATGAGGAACAGCTTCTGTAGGAGGAGTGACTGACGAGTCTAGACGTTTCACTTTGGAAGAGATGATGGAGGATTGATGTGGTAGAAGAACATTGAACTCATGAATAGGATGGGAAGGATTATTCGCTTTTTTATGAAACATTTTAACTAGCTGTTTAGCAGCTTAAAAGATAGTACTTTTTTTACATGTAACATAATTGCAGAACTTGCTGTCACAAAATTTGTGATGGAGGCTAAAAGTACAAATAGGTTCATGGAGTACAGGTTCATCAGGGACCATTAAAGATGCTGACCTTAATGCAACATCTGGCTAGGAAGTCCCTGAATTTGTGTGTTAAGGAAGAACAATATCTCAGTTAGGCAAGACTGCAACACTTACTAGATGAACCTTGAGCATAAACTCATAAGGCCGTTTTTATTAACTCGTATGGCTGAAATGTGTGTGGTCCATGTATTGTAGCATTCTTTATCCTAAAAGTGATTTGTTCTAGAGAGATCTATATTATGGATAATTATGTGATAATTTAACTCCATGGAAGCTTCAAGTCTATATCTGATTTCCGTTCTGAAATACGGACTGAATTCCTAAACAAAACGTAAGCCAGCTCTTTCACTGCAGACAGTGTTTTTGCTGTCCAGCTTGTAATGTTTAGTTCTTTGTCATTTCTGTAGTGTTTCTGTTTTGGCACTATTTAATGGAGACAACTTCCTTGACTTAATTATGAATTGGATAAAAACAGTTCTACTTCAAAATGCTGCTTTGAACTATGAATAGGTTTGGTAAATAAATACTGAGAAACATCATGTTCTGCCCTGTTTCTCTTGCCTGTAGTTGCTAGCTGATTTCAACCCCTTCTCCTTCACTGTCCTTCCTCCTCACGTGCTCCTTTCATATTATGGTCATTTCAGCCTCTGGCATCAACCATAAGTTGATGACCTGAGACACAGCTAGGGTAAGGACTGGAGGATGGGGTGGAAGCTGGAATGGACAAGAATGATGATAATTCAGCGCCAGTGTTATCAATAAAATAATTGTTGAATCTCATCAAAGCTAACTCTGTTTTGAGGAAGGTAAAGCTGTCTGAGTTCATCTCGATTAATTTCCTGAGTAACTCAGACTCCAATAGTTTGTAACAATACTTGTTTTGGCCTCATTTTCCTTGGGGTTGCTATTGTTCTGCCATGCACTATTCGTTATGCGCTACAGTTCTGTCATTCTGTGTACTGACAATATTGGTTGGATATAGTATTTTGAGTTCTATAATCCATTTAGAACACTGAAATAAGGTAATTTTTAAAATTAAAATCAAATTAATTGTCTCATGTTTTTTTGGAGCACTTAAGTTGTAAACTGAAAAGCGTGAGTCAATTTCTGACTGACTAGATGCGGGAAGAAATTTTCTATCTGAAGTCTAGGCAGTAATAGCCCGTTTCAGGACCTGATTTCCCCCCAGTTGTCTATGCTTTGCCACTGCTAGATAAGAGGGTAGACTAGTCTGACTGTTGTTCTGATCGTGTCGTGAAAAGCAAAATGTGTTAAAGAGTGCATGACTCAGTTACTTGGGGGAAGTGTTTGAAACTGAGATTATAAAACACGATGACATAAACAGGGAGGCTAACATCTCTGTTCTTACTAAATCTAAAGGTTTGTGGGGAAGAACTGTTTTTAAGCATGTGAGGGAGGTAGCCTGAAGATGATACGGAATAAAGGAGCTCTAATACTTCTGTGGCAGCCAGGAAGATGCAGATTAAGACTTCTTCATAACAAATATTTGTTAAAAAGTGGAAAAAATTCATCTGGTGCTCGATCCAGTTTCAGGTCTAGACCCTCCCCCGCCTTGCAAATTTGATAAGAACAATTTCAGTAAAAGTTGTTTAATTTGCTAATAAAAGAGCAAGGACTTTCTTTAAAATATGTTAAAAGTAATATTTTCATAAAGCCTTTCAGACATGGGGAAGACATTCAAGCCTAGTAGCCTAAGAAGAAATTACTTTGATTCTTCATATATTATTCGAGTCTATAGTTTTTGCAGACCAATGCTGCTTTTTTTTTTTTTTTTTTTTTTTTGGTAAGCAGAAAGGTCTTTATGCGTGGCAAAAAGCATTAAGATTATGTGGAAATTTACTTCTGGAAAACCTATTTTAATAATTGAAATATGGCAGCTGTCTACTAATGAATAATCTTTTGTAATCCAAAACTGTTACTCAAAATGGCAAGTGTTTGCAATCTTAACAGGTGCAGTTTTTGCTGAAAGTGAACATTTTCCATTGCTCTTCCTTTACTACAAATATCCAGGTGTTCTCGCAAGCACAACTATCCAACATCTAGTAAGACACTACTCGTCCGAGGAATGTTCATTACTTTCGGCATGGAGCAGTGCCGGAGAGATGACTACGACACGGATGCAAGTCTTGAATACAGTGACGAGGAGACCTACCAGCAGTTCTTGGAGTTCTATGAGGACGTGCTCCCTGAGTTTCAAAACGTGGGGAAGGTTGTTCAATTCAAGGTATGCATATGAGTGCATATGAGGCTGCGCTTCAGAAATGAAAGGGAGGGGGTGTAATATGTATTTGGAGTATGAATCTAAAGAATGCAGCCTTAGGACTGCTGGAATAAAAAGCCCAGATGAGGATGAACTGAAAAGGTAGTAGATATTTCAGTAGCAGGAATTAATTTGAACTGACTGTATGACAGAAAGGTATATTATGTAAACGATGTTGAGATTTGTCATCCCGAGTTTATGCACCTGGTTTGCTGAATCTTTCCTGAATTCTTCCCATTTATATTATGACTTCTTATGGGGGGAAAAGAGGGACCTGTAAATGAAGACCTCAGAGATTAGTGATGTGTAAAAATAGTCCCAGGTTGTCCCAAAAGGTGTAGCTTGGATGGCGAAATATCCTTGTAGCAGAAGCTACTGTAGCATCTCATTCTGCTTGCCGCTCCTGAATGTTTTCCTGAAGTCACCAGGAGGCATGCAGTGCCTTTTTTCCTTTTGTTTCTCGCTATTGAGAACTGCCTCAAAATTGAGATTTTATTACCATTTCAAGCAAGAGAAAGTTAAATAAAAAAGTGATTTTTTTTCATTAGTTGTATTGATGAGCTTTGTAAGTAAGAAGCCTCCATTTGTGTGGAGGAGTATCTCCTCCTTATTTTAACTCATGAGGTATTAGCAAATGATGCTCCATCCTATAAGGTGGTATACAGATTCTCAACAGAGTGTGTGTTGAAGTGCTGCCTTACTGAGTTGAAGATTTGAGTTTGATGGTGATCTTTAGCATGCAATACGTAAATATCTATTAAGCTGTATGTACTTGGGTCTGTACAGCTCATAATCAAGTAAGAGTGTGGCATTTCTCAGCTTCTGAAGTAATTGTGCAACTGTAATTTGATTCTCGTGAGCCTGTTCATTTTATTATAGATGCTTAGAAATTGTGTGTTGGCTGCAGGAATCTCAGCCGTGACTGAATGGAGTCTCTGCTACCATTTGGAATCACACTATACGCACCCTTCTTTCAATGGACTTCCATTTCTAAAGTAGCCCAGGGTTTTATTCCTGTTGTTCTTTCTGGAGAGCAGATTCTCACTGAAAGATCCTGACAAAACACGTGTCTTCTGGTTTTCCACCCAAATGGCAAAGTCCATTCTCGCTTGTTCTTGTGTTGACACTGTTATTTAGCTCAAATAGTTCATGGACTTGTTCTGTAATATTTCATTAAATAATTGCATGCTGGTGTCCTGGAAGGCCTTGCCTGATCCAGTGCTCTGAGGGTGAATCCAAGTTCAGTGATGGAAGAAGCTGTTTGCCTCATTTGGTGCAGAAATAGGAAAAAGACTGGAGACAAAAGAGGCTGGTCTCACACTTTTGCCGTGGAGAACTGGGTTCTAGCCTGCTTGGGCCTGCCCATCTCAGAACCCCTGGCAATTAGTAACAAGCTTTTAGAAGTAAAATTGTGTATTTTCAAGAGATTTAGATGTAGTTGGAACACTAAATTATTATGAGAAATGTTGTTTCAGAACTGGACACTAAAAGGTTGTGACTTCAACTTTTCTCACTCATCTTGCAGGGGCACTGTGTAGATAAATTGTTCTAAAGGTTCTTTTGCCATAACGGATCCCACATGAAAGCTAATGATGATACTAATAATGGTTTTCAGAGCAGGATTTGGCTGTTGCTCTGTAGGGTTGGTGCAGACTTAAATGCAAGACAGCTGAGTACAGGCTGTCTTGTGGACTAAATGAAGCAGAGGTCCCATGTTAATCAAAGCAAAATGCTGGAAACACTCAAGCATAAACCAGAAGGGCTTTTCTTCGATCCTTTTATTTGACTAAAATGAAGCGTTCAGATCAGAAGAACTGAAAGTCATGTATATGTTCATATTGCTGTGCTGTTATAAATCAGAATGGCTGCCAACTCAGCATGCCTGAGCATAGGCCTTCAGTTGCCCTAACTTAGTATTTTATTCTCTTTAGGTCAGTTGCAACTATGAGCCTCACCTGCGAGGAAACGTGTATGTCCAGTATCAGACGTAAGTACTTCGCAGTCTTACTGAGTTTTACAACTAAAGTCCAGAGCACAGTAATGAACGTTGCTTACATAATCTGTGCAGTTCATTCTCACGTTGTAATGGGAGCCCCAAATTGGTAAGTGACATCGTAAATGATTGCAGAGTGATCATATCACATGCTGGTTTTTTTTCCTTTGTAAAGGGAGAAGGATTGTCAGGCAGCTCTCGCTCTTTTCAGCGGACGATGGTATGCAGGACGACAGCTTCACTGTGAATTTTGTCCTGTGACAAGATGGAAGACTGCTATATGTGGTGAGTCACAAACACCTGGAAAAGAGGATGGGTGCTACTGAAAGACTTCACTGAAAAAGAGAGAACTGGCCTGTGGCTTTCAGGTCCACCTACTGTTGCAGTTCAGTTTCATTTATGTTTGGAAGACAAATAACACTTGCTTAGATTTAGAAAGGACAGGGAGTATTCATACCATGTCACATAAATGCCTGAGTCATCCTAGTGGATGTATCTTGGACGGGAGAAAAAATTTGGATCTTAGCTTTGGATATAATAGCGTATCTACTGTGGAAGTACAAGAAGTACTAATTTATCTCTTTCAAATGCAGCACCAGTTTCTGAACCATCAGCCTTTCTTAGTAGTAACTATCAGATGTGACTTCTTTATATTTACATTCTTAGGAAGATTAAGGTAGTAAAATTATTTATGAAAATTGTTTTAAGCTAAAGCCTTAGTAGGTAGCTTAAATACACGTTAGGAAGTTAATACTTAGAAAAGTAACTACTGTAAAAATAACCTTGCATGAATTAAATTGATAGATCCTCAGGTGCATGTTCTTCTGTTGGAAGACGCAAAATGCAATGCATTAAGTTTCTTTCCAGTAGGCATATAATGCAGAAACAAATGTAACAGTTAGGCCTGGTTCATAATTGCCTTTGTGTTCTGTTGGATAGATTTAAAAAAAAAAAAAAAACCACATAATAATCTGTTGCAGGCTTATTTGAAAGGCAGAAGTGTCCAAGAGGGAAACACTGCAACTTTCTTCATGTATTCAAAAATCCAAACAATGAGTTCTGGGAGGCCAATAGAGACATACGTATTTCTCCTGAGCGGACTAATCAGTTGTCTAAAAACTCTGAAAGGAGAAACAGAACAAGCCATCGTGATGACTATTACAGCCGGTCGAGGAGAAGGGGCAGCCCTAGCCCAGAACATTCTTACCGGAGAAATGGAGAATCTGAGAGAAAAAAGAATAGCCGCAAAAACAAGAAAAGACGCCGGTCTGGCAGGTCAAGAAGTCGAGAAAGAAGGCGATCCCGCAGCAGAGGGAGGAAGAGGAGAGGCCGTAGTCGCAGCAGAAGTCACAGTCGAACACGCAGTAAGAGCAGAAGTCGGAGTTCTTCTCGATCCAGGAGTAGGGGTAAAAAGAGATCAAGCAGCAGAGGAAAAAATAGTGAAACTCCTAAAACAAAGTGAGAATTACTTTTAGAAATTGCTAATTGATCAAACTTAGAGCTGACAAAGAAATCTTTCCAATAGGGCACCAGATATATTTGAGTTACAAATAAAGTGTTCTTGCACATTAAAATCAGTTTCTTCCTAATAAAGGAACCTAGTTTATTGTGTGCTAAGCTTCAGAAAATTAAAAGTCCTGTTAAGGTGTGAATGTCAAGTACTCTAGCTACTCTGTCCCTCTGAACTACTGCAACATCTGGATGCATACTGAGTACAAAATAGAAAGAAAAGTAAAGCTTATTTGGTATATGCTTATTTCTGTGTTATGTGTGTTAAGTGTTCACTGTCCCCGTAAGGAGTTAGTTCAGAACAGCCAGTGTGCTGTAAATTCTCACCACAGCACACGGCAAATTGAAGTCTGTAAAAGACAGCCATATGTTTATGGGAAATCTCTTTCTAGACAAAGTAAATATAATCATGTTATGAGTTGGAGAAAAGGGATCTAAAGCTCCAGCACAGAAGAAACTTCATTGTTTTATTGTACAGTACTTGCCCAGTAGGAGCTTTGCAGTCATAATTGTTGGATTATTCTCTCTCCCCTGGCTGAGCTGTTGAGCTAACTGCCTGCAAGGATCGCAGTAGACCAAAATTAAGTAGGAAGTACACAGAAGAACAATCACTTTATTCAGTAGCTTAATCCCCAAGTAAGAATGGAGACTATGCACTTGTAATCCTGGAATGAAGATAGACAGAAAATACTTTGCATAACATTTGTTGTTGTTGAAAACAACCTGCCTAACTTACGATGCAGTAGTAGAAAAAGTGTAAATCTGGTAACTGAAGATGCAAATATAGTAAAAGCTAAAGATGCTTGCAAAGATATCGCAGAGTGGCTAAAGAAACTGAAGGATTTATACCTGAAATAATACTTCATTTTTTTGTGGAAGGAGGACTTGGTTAAAGTGGTGGGGGGTTTTTTTGGTTTTTTGTTTTTTTTTTTAAAGGCTTATTTTACATACAAGTTCAGGCACCCTACTGCTGAGCTTCCCTACAATTAAAGGTGGAGAGTAGGGTACATAAAAATGAAGTTGTCAGGACAAAACTTTTTTGAAATGACAGCTATATTAGCAAAGTTCTTATAAATATTTCTTCAATTTTGAAAGAAATCTTTGTGCTGTTAAATGAACTGTACTTCACACTGCTTAACTTCAGGTATTTAACTTAGGCACCTAGGCATCTTTATATATTCAGAGAGAGAAGCAAGTATCTCCAAAAAGAGTTCATAGCACTTAAGGTGCAGGTGCTCTGAACTGCCTGCTGAGACACCTCACTCTCTTTAGCCTCCCCAAAGAACTTTAGGGTACGGCTGAGACTACCTAAGTTAGAAGCCTAAAGTAGACAGGAAATACTCCCAAATAGGCTTTTTTTTTTTTTATGACTTCAACAATATAGCAGAAATTCCAGTGGAAAATCTGGACAGCCAAACCTTCTTATAGCATTCCTCACAGCAAGAACTTTTTTCCCCCAGGATAGATAAAGTGAACATTTACTTCTGGATATATAAATATATATATATATTTTTGCTTTTTTTTAAATGCATACTGCACCTAGCATGCTGATTATACATTTTCCTTCTTTCATGTGTAACTGTTGTCCAATATGGAGTAATACAACGGAAGTGGTATATATTGATGTTCAGTTCAAACCTGACTTTCACTATCTATTGTCATAACTGTAGGCAGAATTGTAGTTTAGTTAATTTGATTAAATGTTTTAGTTATTAACGGATGTAGGAATTGTAATTTAATAGCATAACTTTTGAAATAATGTAACTTCATTTGAAAGGCATATTTCGAAGGACAGACAGCACTAAGTTTTAAATTATATTTGAAAAATTTGTGACAACCAGTTTCTCATACTATATCTTTTTCTGACTAGACCTTAAGGACAGATCTTTCCTAGGGTTTCTGTTTTTGCCTAGATGCTCCCATGTCTAGTTGGGGCACTTAGGCAGAATGTAGCAAACTCAGGTTCAGTTCCCTGAAGTAGAATTGAACTGGTATTTCCTACCTGCTGAGACACATCACCAACAGGCTAATAAGGTATTCAATTCACTGGTGCTGCCTTGCTTCCCACAACTAATATTCTGGTAAACTAGCCTGCTGGTTAAGGCTCTTAGGTAGAAGATGTAATATGTGATCTCTGTTTCAAAGCAAAAGAGCCCTACTGCAGTATGTTGTATATCCTTGTGTCGCGCAGCAGGCTATTGCCAAGCATTATCTGAGGGAAATAAATCGAGATCGGATAGAAGTGAAAGGGGTGATGGGATGCTTATTTATGAAATTCTTTACAAGTCAGGTGAAATGAGCAACGTAGGCCTCCGTGGGATTAGAAACCAAGTGCCAACTAAGACCCATGTGAGAATTCCATAGACAAATAGGCTCTGCATTCCCACAGTTTTGTAATGGGATCTAGGAAGCTGAGCTGCTGGGGGTTTTTTGTTTGTTTTTAAATCTTATATTAAAAAAGCTTGCTCAGAGATGCATGTAAAAAATTAAAAGTATACTTTTTTTCTATTACTATAATGGCTGAGGCTTCAGCTTTTTTCTTAAGATCTGGATCCAGAATTACTGGCTGTACCCATGCAGTGTAGGACTGGTAGCTGTAATTATCATTCACTTTCATATGCAATCTGTTTAATACGCAGAAATTGAGTGCTGTAGATCTGATACTTCATTTGCATTTGTTAGCATGGAACCTGGAATTCAAACAGTTTTCTAACTTAAAAGTTCATATATTTCAGTATTGTTTTCCCTACTTCATAATAAGCTTAAGTAGTGAGTCATATGCATGGTTTTGTGTTTCTTTATTAGCTGAGCTATTTATTCTGAAGGGACAAAGAGACTAGAAGTTCTTAAATGTTAAGCTTCATTCTTTTTTCCAAAGGGGAAAAGCCCCAGAAGAACACAGAAAGGATTCAAATTTGCAAGGAATAGCTTGTTTGCACTGTGGGTTATTCTGCATAAATGGACCTTAGAAAATGAATTGGCCAAGTTTGTTTTTCTCAATGACTGCTCAAAGCAGTGGCTTTCCTTTTTTTTTTTTTTTTTTTTTTTTTAATTATAAGTTCTGTAGGGTCAGTTAGAGGCTCATTTAGGTGCTTCAGCTTGCTTATAAAGGCAGGTATTGACACAGAGCTGCAAAGAAGTTGGTTGGGGCAGCAGTGGGGCACTTGGCAACAGGGCCTGCAGGACAGATGGTTTTGACTAGACATCCCTGAAAGGCAGCATCAGAATGGAGAGTAAGAGCTGTCCGTACCATGGCCTGCAGAAGGTACAGTGTGTGCTCAAGCCTGACAGTAGGATAGCAGTTTTCCAAGAGCAGAAAGGGAATAAAGACAGCATGCTAGGCACAGCTGTAACTGTACCATACTTCATAAACACAGAAAGTGTTACTGCCCTGCAACCTTTAGGTCCCGGGGGGGGGGGGGGCAGGCTTACACCCCCATTAATAGTGTTGCCCTTGAGTTCACGCTGGAGGCTGCTTCCATATGATTTCCTCAGTGCCAGCTGTACGTGCCCAGAGCAGGTGGCTACCCTTGCACCTGTGGCAGAAGGGTTAGTCTACGTTCACATGTTGAATGCAAGCCTCCCTTTTACTGAGAGGGAGCAGGCACATGTGAAAAGGCCTTTCCTCTGCTTATAGATGGGGACAGTCTGAAACACATCCTAAATAACTTTCCAGCTTTATCTATCTATCTCCTTCAATAAGAAGTCTTTCTCAGATTTAGTTTTGCATTACCACATTCAGTGTATCAGAAATGACCCTGTAATAAAACAGTGAGTAACCTATACCAGTAGCATCATTGTTGGGGGTGCTATTTTTCAAAAGACATGTAAGACCCTGCTACAGATGACACTGGTTCCTGTCCTGGACCAGCAGTTCTTACAAAATGTGAAAGTCTATGCTAGTGAATAACTTAAAAGCTTAATTTACTTTCTCATGTCACTTAGAGCACAGCTGATTTGCTTTGTAAGTAACTTTGTGATTTCTTTGTAATTAAAAGGGGAAAAAAAAAAAAAGTCCCCTACTATTCCACATACCATTCTGTTCAACACTGATGATGTCTCAGTTAGCTGGATGCAATATCCATCTCTGCTATAAAAAAATTTGGAGATGACATTGAGAAATTACAGTTCAGTAAACCATGAGATTGATTAGAAAGCAGCCCTTACAAGCAAGCAGCCCTTACAAGCATAACCCATTGAACATGGTAATCTAACAAAGGCAGCCATAGGGTGACTATCATCACAGCGTTAAGAACTTGAACAGCAGATGCTTAGGAAGGGCCTCTTCAACTTAACAAGAACTGTAAGAGCCAACGATGAAGCTGAAGACACTCAAAACAACAATCACTTCACTAAACAATCTAGAAATTGTAATTAATTCTTTAATTTCTGGGGTGGGGGGGATTCAGGTAAGATAAGAAATTTAAGCAAAAGAATTTTAATTTCCCATTAGATTCAAGAAATGCACTAAGATGGTAACTTTTCCCTATGCTTGTGCTGATAATGTGTCAACCGGTTCAGTTCTTTTGGAAAGTGTGAGAATAGATTCATCAGAGACATTTTTGGTTCAAACTAGGATTGTGAATGCTGCATTGATTTGTTCATAATTCCATTTAAGGAACTGAATATCGCGCTTGTATTATCCAGGAAACACTCTCAATCAACACGTGGTTTGTTTTAATTTTCAAATAAACTGGCACTACCACATCAATTAAACATCTACTTTGATAAATTTCATGTTTAATGTGATAAGCCCTCCAAAAACTTGCTAATTTATTGCTTTCTGTAGAATTTAAATGGATGTAAATAACTAATCTTGGACACAGCATAATCACACAGTTTTTTAATAAAGAAGTGCTCAAGAGCAAGTTAAGCACTAATAAAATTTCCCTCTTTTTTTAAAGCTAGCACTGAGTAGCCTTTTCTTTCCTCTGCAAAAAAAAAATCAGTTAATTGCATATAAACACAAAGCAATGGTGTAAAAATGGACATTTATTATGACTAAACTAATGTGACAGTAAGACAGAGGTCAAACAGCTTGTCACAATCACAACAAAGCTTAATCCAGCCAAGCACATACAAGTGACATGTAAACTTTAAAAACATGTTTAACATATAAAAATTGGTTCAGGTTTTACTTAAATTAAGGTAATTTAACCATTTTAATATCACACATAGGGTCATTCTAATACCACTTGAACCTCACCTATCCCTGTACACAGTACATTGAAGAAATGCAAAACACTGCTTTTTTTTTTTTTTTTTCTTTTTTTGTACCTTAGGTTAAACATGATCTCTAGCAATCGGGTAGGTTTAAATCCCAGGAATGGCATGGCCAGACATGAAAATTGTAAAACTGCAAGTTTATAGGCCCTGCCCTGGCACTGGCTCTGACAAATATCACCCCAGTCAGGCTCAGGCCCCCACAGCCTGGCCTCTGCCTTGTCCCTTCTGCTGCCACAAGCATTTATACTGTGATCTGGATCAGGAAACTGCTAAGTGTCAACATTAACCCTTCTCTGCTGGGTTAATTTTAACCTAGGTCAAATTTACAGTCTAGCACGCCACATGGCTGCATAAATAGGCTTGTGCTAGCAGGGCATGACTGCTTCCAGCAACAATGCCAAAGTTAAGTTTTGTGAAAATATGACCTACATCTGTTACACTATATACTACAGTGAACAAGCCAAAACATTGACTTCTACAGTGAAATTATTGGGAGAAGGGAGAGGAAGAGAGGGAAGCATACCCTCACATTGTAGGGGACCACAGGTACACACAGTAGAACTTTACTACCCCAAAGCGTGGCACTGCCTTCTCAAAACTCAAAAGCATACATTACTGAAATTTCCTTAAGTGAAAAACTTTCAGTGTATAATTAGTGAAAGCCTCTCGAGGTATCAAAATATAACTTAATACTTCTTTACCCAATTTGCAGTTTAAGACTCTAGTATACAAGACTAATTGTTAAAAGTTCTCAGTATGAATTCGTTGGTTGTGCTGTACACCAAGTGGTAGTTTCATAAGGGATATATCACCTGTGGACAAGGTGTAAGTAATGAAGTAAGCCATGAAGAGTAGTCAAAATGAAGCTGATCACTCAGTGTTTTGTTTTTTTTTTTAAAAGGTGCTCATACACCCATTAAAGCATAACTATAAAACAGCAATAAATACAAATTAACTTCTAGAGTCTGAAATAAAAGCATGAGAAGTCCCTTTTGTAAGGCTCCCTCTTTTCCATTCTCAAAATTATTCCATTTTCATTTGGCACCTCTCTGTTCAGTTAGAAAGGCTAGTTCCCTTTTTCTGTTTATGTTCAGAGTAAGCTAATATCAGATCTAAAAAAGATTTCCTTATGTGGAAGGGTACTATTTTTTAAATGGATGCCTCCCCTTCCTCATAGAGTAAAACTGTGGAAGTTACTAAAGATGATTACACTGAAATACGCTTTAATTCCTCATGAACGATCAGTTTACAGTTTTCTTGCTAAAAGCGATGTCACCTTAACAGTTTTTACCAGTTTGACAAGCAGATCCTAACAGGATTCTTTGGTATAATGGCAAATTCAGTAGTAAACAGTTATTTCCAATCTTTATATATCAACTGAAATAAAGCAGAATTGTCACAAGTGTTGACTTAAAATGTAGATGAACAGAAGTCTTTGGTTGCATAAACAAGTTCTACACTGTAACATTTTAAAATTTAATGTTATCCATGTAATCTCTTCATTTAGATATGCTGTCATAACGATGCATTTAGTTCCTGAAGTTGTATGCTTATAAAAAACAGTACACTTACTGAAGTCAAATGCAATTATCCTATAAATGCAGTGAAAAGAGATGTTTAATTTAATTCCCTTTCATTTATGATTTTTGGACTTAAATTTGTTCCCTTTTTGAAGGACTATTTTTCTTGTAGGCCTGAATGAAGCAGCTTAGCAAAACAGTAATACTGACAAACAGCATCTTACACCATTAGCTAAACATTACAATGAAGGCAGTGAACATTTACAGTATGAAACACTGAGATGCCATCAGCTGACGAGAAGATCTATGTCAATCCAATTTCTTCAAGTACACTACGTGGGGTCTCTGCTTCCTGTGGAGGGAAAATGTGAGATAGTGGTAAATGGATCCTGTGCTCCCACTGAACATTATCGTACATGAGAGTTAGCATGGAAGATGCTTAATTAAAAATGAGAAGCCAAAAATATGAAAACATAAAAGCACTGCAGTTTGCAAACATGGTATTAGCTGCACTTTTCAAAGAGCTGTTAATTAGATTGTCATGGTTCACAGGAATAGCTAGTAGATTTTATTGCCTTTAAGCATAATAAAAGGAAAGCAATTCAGACATACCAGCAGGGAACAAATCACAACTCAGTAACAGAGGCTTGAATTGGGGAGGGAAGGGGAAGCATCTTGCAATGGAGTCAGTTAGTGCTTTCTGTGATAACTTGTTTCATGGTTTCAAAAATCTGCTAGGAATGAATAAATGGATAAATGAAATGACCGATGCAATTTAGATACAGTATCCCTTAAACTCCTTATAAACCCTAGATTTTGTACAATGGTGCTTGTTTAATTAATTGAGGTCAATAAACTGACAGCTACAAAAGTGGAAGAATTGTGAGAATTAGGAATGTATTATCTTCCATCAGCATAAAGCTTGAGGTTAATTCTAGCCTTAAAAAGAAAGCTTTTTTTAGATTCAGAGCAAGTAGCTTTATACAAAACTCCAAAAGGGTTATTATCAGTTTTGTATTATTCCTACAGCATCTGAAAAAATATGGTCTGATTAGAAAGATTAAACTGCCCGTTTCCATAATTATTAGCAATAACATAATAAATAAAAGGGATACTGTGTCTTTATGGAAACATAAGCACTTTTAGCATCCAGAGTAGGAATGAACTTACTTTAGCATCCTAAAACAAGACACATCATGAAGCAGGAAAAAGCCAGATAACAATTAAAGCAGCAAACAAAATATTTTTCAACTGCTTTCTAAATTTTTCTCTTTTTAAAAAAAAAAGAAAGCTAATTTATCAGTAAAACACATACTTAAAAGCCTTAGATCTTGCAAACAAGTTCAGAAGATCAAGTTGTCTCTATCAACCTTCACTTACGTAGCACAGAATGATCAAATTTACAATCTTCATTTAATTCAATTCATGTGTAAGATGATGTGGTGTTAAAAGAAAAAAAATATTTTAAAGGTAACTTCATTTTAAAGTATGTCAGTGCCTGGAAAACACCAGTGCTTAGCAGCCTGAGATTAATAAGGGCTTCCAAAATCCATCAGCAAATAAGAAATTCCAAGAAAAGGCAAGTAAAAACTGGAAACAAGACACTGGATGTATTGAAAATGTGGTGTTCTCTCAGTGATGCATTATTTAAACATTCTTAGAACTGGAGTGACCTTGATAACATAAAACAGTATGGCCGGCATTAATGTGTATTATAACATATCACCCAATAGGTGACACTGCTTGAAGAGGGACTAGAGTTTTTAATATAACATGTAGCATTCTCAGATGACTTAGCTGCATTCATTTTAGATTATGTGCTTCCCCTGCATCCACTAACTGTAAGCATTTAGAAAATAATGCACTCTTAGCCAACTATAGTAACAGAACTCAGTTATGAAACAAATGGAATATGACATCTCAAAAATTTTAAGATCTTGAAAATATTTGTAATAAAATGCAACTTTTTAAAGTTTAAAATTGATTAGATATCCTATTTTACCTCTGAGTAACTGTACATGTCTATGGCTATTTGCTAAGTTAGCTGAAAAAAAAAAAAAAAGTTGTTCAGTGAATATATATATGATATTCACATGAACATATGAAGAAACACCAAGGATTTCTGCTACTATCTTCAGAGCAGTTTAGTATTATTACTGTCCCCACTGCCTATTCAAAGTTGCAGCCAGATATACTGCTCAAATCAAGATTAAGTTTCATCAAATAAATCAAAGACATTCATTGGCAATGAGTTTAAAGCAATGTATTAGAAGGATATTGGCTACTTGTCTATAGGTAGACCTCACCAGTAAAACTCAGTATTTTAATTTTCTAGTACTACAGCAGTAATCTTGAGCAGATATGCCTTCTTGCATGCACATCAACAATATATTCCCAAAAGGAACACCTAAAAACTAACGTGTTTTGTTAGAATAATTTAATCAATTATGACTTTTAAGAAACAGAATGAATTATGTTTTGTTCATGTTATTTGTTTTAGGAAGTGCCAAACACATTTTATCCAGTTGTTACAGAACACATTTTGCAATATTATACACTACCTGCAGCTCAGAGTCACCTAAGGCAAATAATGCAAATTTGAAATATATCAGAACACAGATGAGGAAAAAAGCCATTCACATGAGACAAAAGTGCATGCAATACTTTATTTCAAACATGCCAGGAAAGCTAATTCATTACCTAGTCATTTAGAAGCAAGCAGCTGTATACAGATAACAAGAAAAACAGCATCTCATTACAGCTCAACGCACAGCATTTTAAGCCAACAGGCATGAAATAATGCAGGCTGAAGCAGCATTACCCAGACATTCACAAACATTGTTAATGTCTTACAAAAAACAAAGCAACCTTGGAAATGGAAAACCACTCCTAACATCTTGGTTTTCTACAAGATTTCAGAATGCTGCAGGTCTAATCCAAATATCTCACCCCCTAAATCTCCCTTTTTTGGGTCAGTTCAACATTTGAAAGGTAGTGCATTACCACATATAGAACGCAGAACTAGCTGTTTGCAGTTAGTTTCAGTAACCAGCCCCTTGATAATTGCATTTACATAATTTTCAAAAAGTGAGTCGGTTTTAGGTAACAAAATATTCACTTCTACTAGGCAAAGAGAGGATGCAATACATGCCCTCTCACTCTGCCTACACCCATGATAAATACCTTTCAATTAAAATATTTATCTGTGTGGCAGTTCTCTTCCATGTACATGCTATTCTGCACTTAAAAATGAAAATGTCAGTTAAAGGAGACTATTATTTCAAATATGCTATCAACGGAATGAATAAGGAACATTTCCAGCTCTAACCATTTGCAAAGCAATTAACTTGTCCTCTCTTTCAGTAGTACAAACTGTTCAACTACTCACACCAGTGTTTTCAACATTTAAATACAAATGTTGAAACTTGCAGATCTACATCAGTCATTTTCTCTGCCCTAACCAATTCTGTCTTCCTCCTCTTTGCAAGGTAGGTCACACTACTGTGTCAGTGTCAGAAAAGGATACTGGTACGTGCATCTCTGCACTTAAGATGCAGGGTCTATGTAGAATTATGTGTAACTTCATTTAATACTTGTGTATATACACACACACTCCACAGTGCTGTTACTTTAGATCATTAGTTTCTCTTTAAATAATAATTTAGTCTACAGGTTAACCATATGTTTAATACCAACACAACTTATTTAAAAGTTAAATACAGGTCAAGTAATGTTACAGTATAAATGTTGCAATATCTAGATGTTTAGCTTAGAAAATTCTATAGAACTTTTAAACACAAGACTTGAAACTTGCACACAATAAAAAAGTTAAACCATACGCCAACAAGAACAAGTTTTGTTGAGATGAGACATGTGAAGAGACAACACTGTAAAACAGAGGGGGAAGAGGAAAGTACAGCAGCACAGAATGGTTGTGATATTATATTGGATTCAAGATGATTGGATTCACCAAGCTGAGGATAATGTTCTGCCATGAGTAAGTCACAGGTCTATCTCCTCTGAAATTCTGCATGCATGATGAAGGAAGTCATTTAGTACACTGGGACATTAAAGTATTCATGACGTGGCTACAAAAGAAATGTACACATTCTTACACACAGTGCAAAGATGGACAGGTATGCAAGGTAAAAAACAACAAAGATGATCTCACCATTTTACCTTTAACATGAAAAGGACATTTGATACAGAAATATAACATTCTACTTTTGACTACTCTAGACTTTTTGGGGGGAACAAACTGGTCTTCCCCCTGCCATAAACTTGCATGCTAGGAACACCAAAATAAAGGAGAACTTCACATTGTAATTACTGTATTACATAAGCTCAGACCTTCTTCTCAGCCAAAAAACGTTTGAGACCCTGAGAAACTGTTCCAGAGATCTATCACTACATATTTGCTCAGTTTTAGGCTCTTTGGTAGACATCCACTATTGACTACCGTCAGAGATGGGACGTGGGCTAAAAGAATTTGATATCACCTACTGCTACAAACACACATTGATAGCAGGCCTCTAGAATGTGGTTATGAGCAGCACTGTACCAGGGCAGTGCAGCAGTGGAATTATTTAAGAAAGAAAGTATAATTCTAAAAAGCAGTGCCTGTTTAAAGATGGGAGGTATTTGAGATATCTTTCCCTGCTTTTGAATTATGCCCCCGAAGTTAGCACCAACTCTTATATTGCTAGCACGTTCAAAGATGAGTTAGAAAGTAAACAATACTCAAAAGTTTTTGTATGCATATCAGTGCCATGAAGACAGATGAGGAAGCTTTTTAATAGAGTAAAAGCAATTTAGGAGCATCAGCCCCAGATAAGCCAATTCAGCATTTTCTGGGAGAGAAGGGGGGAAAAAAAAAAAAAAAAACAAGAGAGAGAAAACCCTCTGCATGTCAGTTAGCATCTTTCATTATGTACCAATTAAAAACTTTAAGCTATTTCAGCCCCCTCAAAAAAACTGTAGAAGACAGACTTAGAACTGAGAAAGTACCTGTGACTTCCGAGTCCAACAATCACCTCTGTCCTATCTATTTTAAAAGGAATACTGCCCCCTCAGTTTATTGACAAAGTGTTCAAACTTAAATTTTTAAGTTTGAATCTCCAATTACAAAACCCTCCAATAAAAAAAGTACCCTAGAGTTCTACAGGATTAATGCTGCTTTTCAGAATCAGTATTCTGAATGCTATTTCAAATTAATTATTTAAAATTATTATGGACAAGCCACCTACAAATCTAGTGGTTCTGAAGTGACTGCACCTATAGCTCAGTGAGAGGTGCAAATTGTATGAAGTCTGCTGTAATTTTTGGCAGAACTGAAAAGATTTTAGTGTATGATAGTGAAGTACAAATGTGAATTGCAGCTCTTAAAAGCTCTATCGCTACTTAAATCAAGTGTTAAGTCTACACTAAAAATCAAAATGCAGGACATTTGAGGCATATTTTCAACTGCAAAAAGGAAGTTGTGGGCCGATCCCCCAAGAGTAATAGCCCCAAGTAGTAGGAGTTTCGACGAAACAGGAAAAAGCAACTCTACAACTGCTGAGGCCTCCACAAGCAAAACATTCCCAGAAAGATAATTACAGAAAACTTCTGCTTTACTTATGCTGCCTGTACAAGATTTACGAACACAACTAAAAAAAGGTACATTGTTACAATCCAAAATGTCAATGTTTTCCCGTTTAGTTAACATTTCCAACAGTTTCTAATTTCAGGAAGCAACTGTCTCCCATATGAAAATTCTGGCACATGATAAATTACATGTTTGATTCAATTACTGTTATGGAATTAGTGTCTCATCTTGACACAAACTTATTATCCACTGATGATGCAAGACAGATTGTCAAATAACAATAGGAAGCAAGTGGTTGTTTCACTCCTGGCAGCTTTCGAACCTATGGACTATGGAAACACCACACGCAACTAGACTAGCAATAAACCAACACTCTAGAGGTGAAACTAAGATTAAACAGAAGAGAAGAGAAGAGAAGAGCAACTATGAAGTTGTAACAAAGCAATATTGCAAGACAGAAAACTGCAGTTTCAGTTAGACCTCTACAGCCCACTGAGGATGTCCCAGAACATCACACACACACAAAGCGACCAGCACTACGGGCAGCCTGACTATCAACACAAAGGGAGCTAAAGTTTTGACAAGTGTTATTTGTTTTTCAGGGAACTACAGTTTCTCACATGCTCCAACAATAAATTGCTAAATTTCCTACTGTATTCCCTGTTACACTGTCTACAGAGCAGTTAGCCCGCAGGTCTGAACACCAAAAACATACCGAAGAGAAAACGAGAGATGTCAAACTTCTACAATCAGCATCTACGTTACCTTCCTTTTGTGGGACTCTGCAGATATTAGACAACATCTGAGCCTGTGAAGCACTTCTTAAAGACGGTGGCTAAACTACCTGGATCTAATGAATTGAGAGATGAGGGGATCTAGCAGCTGGAAGGGGTAATGAGGCCCCTACCGTGCAAATACAATGTGACTATATCACAAAATACTACTTCTGAAAAATCATCACTAATTGAAAAAAAATTGGATGTAGATCACTTATTTGACTTTAATACATAGGGCTTAGAACCTGGTTTTGTCAAAACAGTAACAGCCCTACAATATCAATAAGGACTGAAGTTGTACATTCCAATTCCACAATACTTGAAAGTTACGAGGGCTTATCTTTTTCAAACTGACATCTGTGTTTGCAACTCATTTCAAAAAGCTAATAATACTCCTTGAAACTTTCAGCCTAAGATGTTAGAGACTTCTAAATTAGAAAAATGGTGGAGAGTAGATTTGAGTCAATAGAAGTATTTAGCTAGCCCAACCCAGCTGACGTTTTCCTTGAGCATACAGTTCTCCCAACTTTGTCATGACTCAACTGAATTAAAAATTACAGTCAAACTAAAGTTAGAAGGGACTTAATTTAATCCAGTCCCCCAAACAGGATCAAATATACCTACAGCATTCCTGAGAGATATTTAATCTGCTAAAGGCATCCAGTCACAGAGACTTTAATGCCCCCAAGAAATTCACTTAAATGCTTTATTATCCTTACTGCTGAAAAACTCTCTTAACATCTACTCTGATTTTTTTGCGGCAATTTAAGTTATTTCACGTCTGTAGTCAACAAGAAAATAGTTCATTTTCTTCATTTAAGAAAGAGACAAGAAATAACCAAAGTTCACTGTTTCATACCACTGACATTTCACTGTCTGAACGCTTCACACAGCAAAACCGACTTCATGAATGCTTGAGTAGCCTGGAAAGTGTGATTAGATATTTGTTTCAACTTCTTTTCCATCAAAACCAGCATAAACCCTACAAACACAAACCACGTTAAACTGCAAGCAAAAATATAATGGCTACATTTTGATAAACGCTTGGCTTTTTTTCCCCCATCATCTAAACAAACACCAAACTAGAACAACAGACAAACAGCAGGTCCACAGACTGCACAGTAGTTTGGAACAATCTTATAGAATCAGCTTATGGGGAAAGGAGAGGGGAAGGATGAGGGTTTCCGTTTTAAAATACGACGTTTTCACAGCAGCATGAGATTAACATTTAACAAGTACTGCTTTAGCAATGCTTCAAAAGCAATTACATTTATCCTCTACTTTTGAATCTCTATTAGAAAATACTTCTAATAAGAGGCTGCTTTAGGAAATTGCTATAGTTCACTTGCAGTTTCAAGGACTCAAAAGAACAGAGTATCCGTTTCCCAATCTTTGGTTAACTAAGTATTCAGAAACTCTATTTACATGGTTACTGGGAAAATTCTACTTTGCTTATCAAAAGGAGAGCAACGTGTTTCTTCTGAGAGAACCTAGAAATACCTAAGAGGTCTTGAATGTGTTCAATTCAACAATTAACTATGATGCTGTTCAAAAACTGAGAACATAACATTACATCGATACCAACTCCAGGAAGAGAGTTGCTCTCCACTTTCTTCCCTCCCAAAAGCAAGAGTAAAAATATCAGTGGAAACTTTATGTACTCTAACCGCATAAGTGAGGATGCTCCCAGCTTCTTCCTTGCTATTCTCATCTGCTGAATCAGAAGTGAATCAACGCTCTGAAATGCAGTGAGATGCTATGCAAAGAGCTCTAAAGAATTAACACAATCTTTAAGGGTAAGCATGGTTCCAAACATCCACTGGAGGCTCCACTTTCTCATAACAAGAACAGAAAATGCTTTACACCAATACCAGTGAACACTTTGTATTGTGAAGCCACAGCCAAAATTATTACAAATCACTGAGTTCTTTTCTATCAGATAATCCTACCGTGTCTGTATGTTTGGCAGGTTACCAAACTATGCACAAAAGGATTCATTAAAATTTTCTTCCAATTTTTCCAGTACTGCAGTGCAGCTAGGTTTGCATTGCTTATTCCCCTTTGCTAAAGGAGGTATTTCTTTAACTGCAGGGCTGTAATTTTGAACGGAGGACCACAATACACTGCTGTTAACAGCCATGTCATGTCCAGTATCACTCAGCTTCCATGCTGATGACAATTAAGCAATCCCATTCCTTCCCTGCCCTGCAGCATGGTGTTTTCTAATAGTTTTTTGGACAAATGTTTGCAGGGCTAAGCCATGAACAAGGAAAATAAAAGTTGCTGACTATATGCTTTTAGAAAGAGGCAATCTAAACTGGATCACTTTAACTAGATCTGCAATCTAGTTCTAGCACGGCCGTGCAAACAGTTTCTCTAACACAAATGGAAGGAGGAGGGAATGGACAGCTGAAAGCTCCAACAGTGCTGTTGAGGCTCCCTGCCACACAACTGTGACTCAAGCCAACAGCAGGGGTGCAGCAGGAACTTACCTAACTAAGCTACTGACTTGAAGATGCACAGCAGATAAGAGTCAAGACAAGATACTTTGGGGAATAGGGGCTTAAAACAAACAAAAACACACCACCCTTAGAGATACTGGCAACGGTTAAAAATAAATGTAACTGCTCAAGTTGCACTATTAGCTTCAGCAAATCAAAGTGCAGGCTACTGCCAAAATGAGCAGCATTATAGTTTTCATTCCCGCCCCTTGCTGGTACTTCCCCACGCTCCCCTGCACGTCCTTAGTTTTCAGCCAATAAGCCAGGAGCCACATAGCCCTGGGAGCATTAATGGGAGCACCACCACACTGAACTAGCCTTCTTAACAGGAGTCACAGTCAGCATGCATTTAGGTGATGAGGGAACTGCACCCTGACTCAGACTCTTGACTTTAACACTTGTAAATTCTGCTCAAATAGGAAAGCAGAAGTAGGAGTTGGGTGAACGATAAACAGATTCCATCCTACCTAGGTATGTGCTCCACTGCTAAATTCTTCAACATTATACAAGGCTTCCCTTTAAATTTAACCAAATTCTTTATGGAATTGACTATTTCTGAATATGTGACTTATTACACCTGCCATAACAGATACCTGGGTAAGGAGGTACAGCAAGAACTCAACATAGTAGTTTAAGTAAATCTCTCTGAAACAGCCCTCAAACATCTAAGTTCTATTCATTTAGTACTTGTTTATGCTTGCTAAAGGAACATAAAGTGATTTGAATCAGTATATAGCCTGTTGGCTAAATATCAGGATAATCCACGCACAGAAACTGTATGAGTCAAACTCCTCCCCTTGCCCACAGACTTGCTCTCTTCACCTCAGCTGACCTTTCTTCAGGGTAGCAGATCTCCATTCCTCCATGCAAGCAGCAGTTCCTTCCAGTCAGCAAACCATTACTATCTCTTTTTATGTGTAACCATCTATTTGTCCTTCTCCACTCTCCCCAGCAGATGCCATCCCCAAGTTCTGTGCAGTCATGACAAGCAGAAATTAAGCTCTCTACACAGTGACTATTCCTTCACTCCTTCCAGGGAAAAGTACAGTAGGAAGCATTCCATGAGCCATCTGATAATGCCATTGTGGTGTAAATCAATGGGAACAAGGTACATTCGTTCAGCTAAAACTGTGCCCATACATAGAATTAACCATGGACATAGTGCAAACAAATTTGAGTCACTCAGAATTCTCTGTGCTTGAGCTTGCATGTTCCAGAATTAGTCTATGTAGCAGTCTTAACAGAACAAAAAAAAGTTAAACCGAGTAAAAGCTCTATGCTTAGCATAGGTCTCAACCAAAATAAATCATTTAAAGTTCTAATCATAAGCATCAAGCTTTTACAGTCACAGTATTAATACTAGCCTCACCATGAGAGTCACGCTCTTCACAGATGAACTTGTTATCATGAAGAAGGGAAAAAGCAAGGAACGGGTGGAAAAAACGTGAACAAAAAAAACAATCTTGGGCATTTAGTTTTTTTTTTTTTTAGCTGTTTTAGAATATGTCTAGATTCATATAAGAAATTCTATTTTGAACAAATTAATTTTGTTGGCTGTTCTAATTCTACAGTTCTAATGTACAAGCAAGCTATTAATTGGTCTCCACTCCCAACAAATCAGTGGCTGTATCACACACTATGTAACTTTTACATAGTTTAAAAAAAGTGAGTTTGATTTTGAGCACGTTACAAATATTTTTGTTCCTTATGAAATTGTCTTTGGTCTGGAAACTAGATCCTGATAAAGCTAAAGTTGCATATAAAATTAGTTCTATTACTGCTGTTCTACATTATAAAAGCCAGTTTGTTTAGTGAACTACTTGTATATTACAGTATCAAATAAGCAGTGGACGAATTAAGTTTTCCCGAGCAAATCATTTTCCTAGGTGTTTTAAGTTTGCCTTATTTAAAAAAAAAAAAAAAAACTTACCTTTTTTTAGTAGGACTGCCACAATGTATTCCATTTATGCTCTGGACAAAAATATGTTGCAATGCACTATATATGCAAATAAGCTTTGCTCTGTCATGCAGCATCCGGCACTAGATACACAGTCAATTTCAGCAGCACCCACTCTTTGTAGGGCCCATTTTCTTTGCAGAGCAGATGTTACAGCTCATTTTTCAGTAAATATATGCTTATATGGGTTGATTGTAAGTAAACAAAGCCAAACATCTGTTTAGTAATTAGTTTTGGTATCCATTTCTCTAACTTGCATTATCCCACTTAATTATCAACACCAAAAGAAAGCCAGTAGAAGTCACATACTCCAAGTTGATGCGGGTTAGTACAAAAAGGAAAAACAAAAGGAAAACTCAAAGCACTCCTCAAAGACCATCATGCAAGTGTTGCAGAAGGTTAAGCCCATCACCCATTTTTGTTTACCCTTGCAAGGACTTAATTATGCGTGCAATAGTCTTTGCATAGCACCCATTTAATCCATGCCACCAAAACGGTAAACTTGGTAGTTACCAATCATTTAGATGGGGGTCAAAAGGGCTAATGCCTTAGATTGCTCTTAATCATAAGATATCCTCAGACAAACCTCCCCAGTCTTCATTCTGGCTCTACAAACACAAAATCAAGCAGCAGTGAAAATGTAATACCAACTACTTCAACAAACTATTTATAACTTATTTCCATTTAAAATAAAAGTTAGAAAACATTCTAAACTACATACAAAAGTAAAGTCAGTTGTTTTACTCAAACGCACTTCAACTATTGTTACTTTAAGTTCAAACAATTTTATTAGGTTCTGCTAGAAGTCTATTCTTAAGAAAGCATACAACAGAAATGCAACCGTAAAGAACATCTGTTCAAGGATTCCAAGCAGATGCATTAAAAACCTTCATTCATTTTTGATTTTTTAATGAGATAAAGGATATTATAATACCTTAAAAAAAGCATAAGTTAGAGTTATTTAGAAACCTTCACCTGTGCTTGAAGGAAGATTAATTCGAAGGAAGATGAATTTAAAGGTTTTGTTTTTTGTTTTTTATTTTTAAAAGAACATAAGATCACTTGTTCATTACTGTAACCATAAGAGAGACTGACAGCATAACAGAACAGGATGCTACAAAATTTACATACATTTAATCCATTCTAAGCTTCACACAGTATTATTAACATTGATCTTAGAGTAAGATTTGTTTCATAAAGGGAAATAACAAGAGTTGCATTCAATTGATTTATCTACCATCTCTGGTGCAGCGTAAATGATTTAATTCAAGAGCTATGTAATCATAGTCACCCGTCTAACAGTTATCATTGTTACTTGCTGACCTATATTCAGGTGGCAATAGTTGGTGCAAAAAGTTTTAACATTTTCACTTTAATCTACCCCTTAATCAAACTTATTTAGATTTCTCAAAATAATTTTGGACAAGAGTCCTTATCAGACATTTTTTGCCTTTTTAAATTAAATTTTCAGCATAAAACTTGAAATATATACCCTTTTAATGCATCTTAATATCCAAAACCAGAACTATTACTTTTCCTAGCTAGCTTGGCAACAGCAAACATAGATGCCTCTTTAAAATAAATGAATAAATAAATAAATAAAACAAAAGCCCCCAAACATATACCACTACGTGCCTGACATTTGCACAACACACAGAAAAGACCACAACAAAAATCCATAATCTAAAAACAGAACACAACACAATGTGACGCCTCCTGGAAGTGTTCTACTGTTCTGTGGAGCTCTAAAACTATTGTCACAGGCAGCCTGAGTTTTGAGAAAGACTAATAGCAGTGCAAGGTAACAGATCATCTCACACAGTAAGCAGGGACACTAGAGTAAAATGGAATTTTCTCCTCACTATCTCAGGGTTCAAACATCTAATATTGATTGCTCTTTTCAGCATTCTTCCAAAAATCAAGGAATATATTCTATTAAGATACAGATTAACGTGCTCAAAAAGAGCATCTAATTTGGAAGATAGGACACATCTTCATTGTCAAGTAGTCTTCCGCAATTGGTCAATGAATTTGCTATGTCTGCTGACCAAAAGCCAGCGACTCAGCTCCTGAAAACGAGAATGGTGCATGCAGCAGTACTAAAATTTTCATTGCATCACCCTGATGCAGTGCTTTTACAGACAGCTCTGGAAGAACAACTCTTAAGGAAAAAAAAGGTCTATCAGGAGTTCAGTGTACAGATAATAGACCCTCAACAGATCTACAAGGATTGCTTATGCCACTGAATAATCAATTTCATAGGCAGTTTTGTGAAGTGCATGCTGTTCATTAGTAGTTGAATTCACATCAGAGGCTGCACTGAATAGCTAGGAAGGACTGACTTGTACTATTCTGTCTTACTTATAATTGAAACATCCTAACGTTTCCATTCTCAAAATGGATTGAATGCCCATTTAACACTTATAAGGAGGATTCCTTCCTCGCATCTTTTTGACTCTTACGAAGGTCTAATCAGGTTCTAATTTTCTTAATAAAGTTTACTTGCATCCTACATGCATACATTCCAACTAAACAAGATCATTAAGAAAAGAGGTGAATATTAATGGAGATTGATTTACTAAAATGAGATTTCAAAGGTCTGCAAAAAAGCAGCTCAGGTGAATAGCAGACTGCTCTCTATTATTTTCAATTCCTAAAGTGAAGCATAGGTTAAGACCTGACAACGTGTTTCTGGAAAGACAACTGGACCTCTAAAGCGTTTAGAAATCACAGCCTGCAAAGCTATATGACACTGAAGTCTTAAGTGTTAAGACACATCCAGAAAAGCAATAAGCTTCACAAAGAACGTTAAGATACTGAACTGCACTTCTAGAAGAAGACTCAGTGACTCTGATACGGACCACTGAATACTTCAGTGATCAGAAAAAAAGCAGTTTGAGAATGGAGAGGGGTGGAGTATTTCATGACGACTTCCTGGATACTCAATACCACTTTTTACTGGATACTCAATACCACTTTGATAGAAGCCTTTGATATTAACAATTACAAGTCTGCCACTACTAAAATGACAACTAGTTGTCTTTAGAGGTTAGTTCAAAAGAGAAGTGATACTCCTAAGGTATTCTTCATTACGCATATTTTAAGTGCTTATTCTAAAGTGTAGCTGAATTTTAATTAGTTATTTAGGGAACTACGAAGACAGCTTCAAGAACACATTGACAGGTTTTATCAGTGAGTTTATAAACTTAGTTTTTAGATGACAGTGTGGCAAGGTTTGGAACTGATAAGAGTTAGGAAATACCACATTTACATAGTTCCACAGACTCAAAAACTTCTTAATTTTAGTATCGCCTTCCTTTGTATCCTGTGAACGCTGCATTTAAAAAACAGTTTAGCTTTCAGGACAGCAATAATCGTTAGTATAACTGAACAACAAATAACCTAATTTACCTAAGACAAAGTGCAAAAAAATTCTCCCAAAGTGAAGGTTATTATATATGCAATCTTATATAGCACCACTGTAGTCAAGCATGGCAGGGAACACGTTTTTCTACCATAACGTATTCAAGGTTTTCTTCATTCAAAAAAATAACGGCTGTCTGTTCAGCTGATGTGTGAAAATGAACACGCAAGCAACTGACCTCTTTGCTTAGTCCTAAAATGCTTTATCTTGGTTTTAGGTATTATATCTTGTGAAAAACTACGCTAGTCTTTACGAACAAGCAAGGCAACATATTATTCCACAGACTACAAACAAATCTACCTCTCGAGTGCCAAGTGTCTCACGAACAGCCATTTCCACATATAGATGCATTTCCTCACCTACTACTCAAAAAGCATTTTAAACAGCACGAGCAAGAAAACATGCATTACCTCAAAGGGAAAGTAAATATGTTGAATTCACATTCCCAATTTGACTTAATTATTGTGTTTATTTATAGGCTTGTCTATGACACTTGTCACAATATTAGAATGTCTCATGGACAAGCACACTTTGTAAGAGCTATCACATAAAATCAGGAACAGACTTATTTGAGGTGGTAGGTTCTTAATCAGTGTCTCAAATCAACGCCAAAAACATAAGCCGACTTCTTCCTTTTGCTCAAAGTACCAAAGTCAAAACCGTTACTATAACTGGGCAAGGTATACACTTCATATTTAAACCAAAAAGCAGGCAATTGAACTGCACTACCATCTCTTCTCTGCCACATATCCAACATCCTTCTGGGACTGAAGCCTGAACATGTTTTCAAGGATGCCAGCTACCAAAATACTATTACAACTTACTGCGCTTCCCAAGAACCGTAAGAGATTCCCAGTCAACACAGACCTCAAGTATTTCCTAATCCTTAAATAATTAACTAATTGCATAATCCCCTCCTTCCCTACCCCCATACACAGTAACTCTTTCTCTCCACAAATATCTCCTAAAATGTTATTACAGACCATTATCTGTTCATAAAATCAAAAACATACATGCCTTAAGAACTGCAGTCTAAAGCTGCTCAACTACTTACAACGTTGACTGCAGTAGAAGTTATACGCGAAGAACGTATCACAATCAAGGCACTCAGCTCTTCATTTTGTAAAGATATCATTATTCATTCTTCTTCCACGTCAAAAGGAATACAGGTACCGCCAAGGCGGAGAATGTCACCGCCAACTTAGGAAGGCAGTCTATTTCAGGAGACTATACTTAAGAGCTAACACTAAGTAAAAGTCTGAATGAATTACATTAATTATGGTAAGTTTCTCAGGAGATTAATAAGAAACAGCTGCCTACAAAGGCTGTTTCCTAAACCAGACAAAAAACCTTTATGCTCCCACCCACTGTAGGTTTAAATATCAGAATTTTATTTCATAACTGCCAATACTAAAATTTCTCTATTTTGTCATAACCCAATGATAATCTGATGCCATCTCCCCACTATTATTGAGTGTCTACAGTTTTCGGTTAGCACATCTCCAAAAGCAAAATTTTCATGACATATATAGGTAATTCACTAAATCTTCATTTCTTGTCCAAGAAAATGTTTGTTCTAACATTAAAAGCTTAAACCTATATAGCATCCCTAGACAATTAACCATGTCAGTTGGCATTAAGGATTTAAGCACCTTTCTGGATATAAGATGAGGTAGAGGCTTTGAGGGCCTGAAATAGCTAAGGAAATAAGATTGATGGATAGCATATCTATTGTTCTTCATGCAGAAGGATGAGTAGGTACCAAATGAAGTCAAACTGCAAGAGCATAAGAAAATATATTCATATAGCTTTTATATTTTTGATTATACTAAAATATTGATAGAAACATGCAACCATGATAGATCCATCAGCCTTACTATTGGGATTTATTTTAGAAAAAATAGAATTGATTTAAAATATTTTAGGTGTTCTGCACCTACTGAAAGAATACATATACGCCGTCTAAACGAATAACGGCGGACAAAATGGGGATCATTTCTGAAATGCATGCTGTGTAATTTTTATAAAAGCAAGCAACAAGTTTTCACTAGAAGCCAGTGTTTAGGAAAACTTGCTCCTATTTCAAATCAACATCAAGAGATAGCAAGTCTGTTTAGTTTAGCGTTCAAAAGTTTTATACAACTGCCACTTATACACGTAAGAATTGTTAATAGCTATATTTAACTTTACTGTCTTAGCATGGGGAAGGACCACGAGCTCCCATAAGCAGCATATAGTCGCTCTTGGACCAAATATGAACACAACAAATATTAAACTTCTATTTAAGTGGGGGGGAAAAAAAAAGATCCTTTCTTTTCCATGAAACATACTGTGGTGCTACAGTTCCATGCATTGAAAAAAACGTCATGAAGTTGTGCACTTCATTATGTTTCAGGTACTGCCCAGATGTATGTTATGCAACAACATCCTGCATCTGCCAACTCTGTTCTCTCAGGATAAGAATTGAGATGTTCTCACAAGCAACACATCACCTTTTCAGAAGTCTACATCTTTGCAACTACTAGACAAGTATTTAAAGTTTCTACAGTAAAACAGGTATAAAGCTACAAAACAAGACACTAAACAGCACTGTTGATTTTAACAGAAGTATTTCCAGCAATAGATTTATAACGAAGCATGGAAGCAGCATCGGAATAATTAGTTTTACTGCCATTCATATGATACTGCCAGAACTGATAACTGGCTAATGGTAAGCTATCAGATGGTATTAAATGGGGGGAAGAGAATGAATGTGTAAACTAAGCTACTGAAGAGCTAATAAGAAACTGAAGGGTGAAAAAGGACTCAAAATAGCACGATGTTTCACTCACATAGACCCTAGCAGTTAGTATTAATAAGTGGACTACACAGCACCAACACTGAAGTAGGTGCTCAGAAACAGAAGCACATCCTGAAAAAATGCCTCAGAGGACACGAGTGGGCAAGACTATTAAGAACCAGTTCACTATTCAGCAATTTATGCTTCTGCATGTTTTCTTGAAAAATTCATCCAAATAACCTTTTAATGTATTTGTGATAATTTTGCTTTGTGTAAATATAGCTTTTAATCTTTAAAGGGGCTCTGTACATTAATGCATCTACCATTAACTAATAATGTAGTGTATTCAAGATTGACTGATAATTTTGGAACGAGGCAAGATGAGGGCCAAAAAGTCCTTTTCTTGAACATAATTAGAACATGACATGGCCAAAAACAAATACACCAGAAGTGTTTTGCATTTGGAATCAAAACACATTTTATTCCAGCAGGTTTCTTTGAGGTATTCTGGGAAGCAGAAATTAGTCAAAAGTATAAAAAAAAAAAAAGTATCTGGTTGTGACAAACTTAGTTTAACAACCTTCTTCACCAGACTCAATATGCACATAGCAACAAACACACACACCAATAGAAAAACCCCGCATAACTGCAGAAAGAGATAAAAAACTCAAAAATCTCAGGTCATATTCAAATAAGGCTTCTAAATAAACTAATAAACAGATGTATGCAGTAGTTTTATATGTGACTTGAGAAAGAAAAAAACAATTAGTTTACTAAAAAATCAGATATCGGACTACAGTGGAGCCATGATAGACTACATATCATACATTACATATGTATACATATCATACGTAATACATTACATATGTTACATAGCAATTTAATCAGAAAAAAGTTAACAAACTCTGACAAAACATCAATAGAATTTCCAAGGGATGGGAAAAGTAAGGCTGCATGATCTCAGAAGTGAAACACATCAGAGTGAAGGTATCAGGGCCTCGGGAAACGTTTACCACTGAAAGAGTAATACTTCCTCTTGTATACACATTCTTAAGTTGAAAATATAACTAAGAGTAAAAAGAGGATGCTAGTTATTTGGGCTGAAATATCAGTAATTACTTCCTAGTGATAAGAGTGCACTTTGCTTTAGGAGAGCCCTAAGAAAATGGTGAAAATAAAATTCAAAAATAAGACAAAATACTGCAATTCTATTTATATACATATGTATATGTATAAAATTAACTATGCATTTGCAGGAGACAGACTAGAATAGGTTACTTTGTTGTTACATCTGTTTTCACAGAAAGACCAGGAAAGGATTTTAATAGCAAGTAAAGGGATTGTTTGTTTGTTTGGAAACTGTAACAAGGCTTCTAGTTAAGATGATCCTTTTCCAGAGTAAAGAAGGGAGTGAGAGAAATTGCCTCAGAACACACGTGGTAAATAAACACGTACATTTGCTTCCTAGAACAATAAGGATATCAAATCTGCGTGTACTGGCTAACCCTATTCATGACACTAGCTAGTCGTTGACAAACAAGTACTGTGACATGTTATGGATTTTCTGGTACACCAAAAGGATTACAAAACACAACCAGAAGAGTAAAAAACATGAGGTGTCTCCCCATCCTATTAATAACACCACATTCAACAAAAAGTACCATCAGCTGGAACACAGAACGCTCGTATGAGAATTTAGCAATTAACTCACAGAACAAAACAACAAACTGAAGGTTTATCAGGAAAAAAAATGAACAGCTTACATTTACATAGAATCTTATCAGCGAACTTCCGTGCATTTTAAAACTGTTAAGGTTCAACATCCCTGTTAAACCGTATGTTTCACAGATTCGCACACAGGACTGATTATTTCCTCAGCATCATACCAGAATTTTGTGAACTTTATTTACTCGTTCAAGAGACTTAATGATACTCTTAAGACTACAGACAGTAAGTACAGATAAAAACACTAGACAGATGGACAAACAAGAGGGGAAATATTATTAAATTTTCTTATAATACTGAGCCCCTCCCCATCAAGTATTTTCCAAAGGGGGGGAAAAAAAAGATATAATCTGTATTTCTTTCTCCAAAGCTAGTAATGAACAGCAAAAGCATTCAAAGACTGAACGTTTTTATACTTCATTCCGTATGTTTCGGTGGCTCTACTGCTACTGCTTTGTCAGCTTAAAGATAGAAACGTGCCCGAGTAAACTACCTATAGCAGAAGGACAGAAGGTCTTTAGAATAAGAACGATACCTGAACGAGTCTCAAAGAAGAGAGTCTAGCTTCTGGATTTCAGCAATGAAACAGTAAAGAAGTGAACATGCATCAGGTATGACAAAAAAAACTAATGGTTGATTAAATTAAAAAAAATAGAAAACAGACACGAACAAAATTAATTTAAAGCAGAATGAGCTATAACTACCTAGGTATAAAGCATCAAACAGGCATTTGCGCTTCTAGCAAAACAAAGATCACAGTAGTTTTCATACACAAATGACACACAAGATGAAAAGAAGCAGCAGTATTGCACAATTAGGAGAACTAACTAGAGACTACATGCTACGCATGCTAAAAATCACTTTCTACAAGCTTAGAAAAGCAGGAGCTTTCTCTAATCACAGCAGAGCATGCTGATGCATTGGCCAGAGAAGTTCAATTTGCTTACCTCCTGTAAAAGATCTGCCTGTTCAATAGCTTTGAGAACATTTTTCTTGGAAGTCTCCTGAACTTCCCCTCCCAAAAGGAACTCATCCAGAATGAAATAGGCTTTTTCAAAATTGAAGATGATATCAAGTTCACATACCTGAAAAGAACATCAAGCATTACTGTAATCAGGGCTGATAACACCTACTGACCTGTCCTCTTACAAAACTTAACTTCTTCTCAGCTTCACCAAATTAAAATGTTAGCCTTAGGCTACACCCCTTCGAGAAGTGGGGCAACACAAATCAGTCATTTGAGACCAAAATAAATGAAAAGTGTCTTTTTTGCTCTAGTTAAAAACAACTATAGCAGCCTCTTTCTTTGAAAAGCGTTTCCATAGCCAAAAAAAGTTTAACTTATAATTTTCTATCTTACGTGGCTGTTCATAAGGCACAAGAACACCCCAGTAAGTGTTCTCTTCTTGCTTGCTTTATCCAAAGTGCATTTATCTAACTCCATACAGTCTAAGAGAAATTTTACAACATCATATTCTCAATTTTTTATTCATTCTGTGCTTGTCCTAGTCAAAGGCCGCAGAAGGATTGACAGTTACAGTCAATTATCAGTTTAGTCTGACCAAACATGAAATTTGTTAGATAAATCTTTTCAAAAGCTAGTTGATCGTTGTTTTATGCCACTGCACTTTTTAAAAAGTGACACAGTATAGTACACACTATGAATCTGTAAAAAATTACCCGAGAACACAAACTCACACTGCCAAAATACTTGTCAAGAAGTTCCACGTAGCGATGAATTATTTCCAGAGTTATTAGTTCATTGTCCTGATCTTCAATAGCACAGCAGAAATAAAGGCTTGCATATCTGTAATAACAAAATAATCTTTACATTAGCATAAGAACATGAGCAAAATGAACATATCTGAAAGGTGTTAAGTTCTCAGCAGGCCTTCATACTGAAGTCTACCACCATACTGTTATTTATACAGGGCCACACAAGTTCTACCAGGAGACGGCTAAGAGATCAGCAGTCATACACATGCAAAAAAGGAATCTGCTTCCTTGAGTCAAGCAAGACCTCAGTCTTTATCATCCTTTAACTGATGAGATTAAATTAGCCTCAGATACAGCTGGAAAAAATATATATTTTTAATATTTTAGCCTCCTGTCAAAGTTTTGAGGCAAGATGTTTCTTCTATTATCTCTAACATCCAAGGCCTGGGCTACTAACCAACAGATTACATCCTTAAATTTGTAACACACAAGCCACACATATGGATACCAACAACCACTGAAAATGTGCTAACTAGGACAGGTAAAATGATCTAGCAATTTAAGATACATCAAGTTGTATAATCCCTAGAGTTCAGGGACTGGTCTGTAGAGAGCTTTAAAAAAAAATCACCAAATAAGAAAACACTAACAAATGTTGTATGTCCCAAGTGCTATTAAGTCAACAACTCATTCACCAGCAACTGCTCTGATACCAGGCTAAGGAGAGGCCATCTGCAAGACACTACCAATCCACTTCCATACAGCAGACAGAAAATTCTTCACCTCAGATATGATCTTGAACTCCACTCTTAACAAAAAGACCCCTGCATGAATTCCCCTCCATACACTTAACTTTGTGTTTTTAAAAAAAAGCTAATGCAAAAAGGAAACAGGAAAGCTGAAAAATCCATTCAGTCTTATCTAAGAAAGTGCCAAAATGATATGCCATGCAGATACACATGGCAGAAATGACATCTCAAATAACACTTGTTGCAATTGGTAACTTAGGTGAACCAAGAACAGCTTCTGTTTTGCTTGTTTAAAGAGAGTAACAGGCAATATTAAGCATTCCTCGAGCAGCCAACCCTATTGAAAAAGTCATTCAGATGTGAATGCCAAGTTTATAAGATGCATATTCTTTTCCCATAAACAGAAATGCACACACCTTTTAAATATTACATAGGAATTTTATCAGCTGGGACATAGTAAGTACCAGAAGAAATTCTCAGAGTTTTTGGCTGGAAGAAGTCATGCAACAAGTTTTTGTTTTGTACTATGGAAAAAATGTGAAATTATATGAATATCAATAATACCATACAGGTGACTTACACCTACGTCTCTTGCTATAAGCAAGCATTTTAATAAGGGGGGGATTTTGGCCAATTAAACCTCATGCCTCTCTCCTTCAGGATATCTTTGAGTTTCCCTGGTTCAGGGATGTTGGTAGCATCACCTCAAACTAAGCCTATCCTTAAAAAGCCCCCACTCCCACAAAGAGCGTATGTTAAGTATTTTCTTACTGGCACTTGCAACAAACTACCATTTGCCTTGTCTACCTTTAGAAAAAACACACCATCTTGCTTTCTTGTGTTATTTCCTATAAAAGTCTTCTCAACACTCTAGCATAGGCATAGTCAAAGACATCTTCAGCTAAATATCTTGGGGCTATAAAAGAACAGATTACTCCTGTCATTCAAATAACAGTATGTACTCTGTCAATTTCAAATCAAACTTCACCCTAGCTCTTAACCTCAAGAATATAATGGGACTATTGCTCTTAAGCCAGATGTGCTGTAAATATCCCTATCTCGGTACTCATAGAGGAAAGTTTCTATCCAATTTCTGTCCAAATTTGTTTCCCACTTTGTAAGACAGCATCATTTATGATTTGCAAGACCCATTCCCACTCAGGCATAATTGAGTCAAAGTGATAACGGCTTAACCATGCACAAATGATCAGAATCACTTTTATCCAGAAGTTTAAGCCTTCTGCTATAAAAAAAGTTATTGCCTCTAATTTCTTTCCATCCTGCCACAAAACCTGACTTCAGACAGTGAGTGATACATCTCCCTCCAATGAGGCTCTTATATATTTAATTTAATATTTAAAATTCCCTTGTTCTTTTTTTACTTCGCCACTGTGACTTGTTAACTCATCCTAAGTCCCATCTGAGCAGTTTTCTGATTTTACAGTTGCTTTTGTCCCTAACTTTAATACTTCAAGGATATTTACAGTCATTGTAGTAGCTTGCAAGATGCAAGAAAATCACCTCTGTATAAGGTGTTTTTAGACAAAGTTCTTTAAAAAAAAAAAAAAAAAGTATTGGAAAGTGATACTCTACAGAAAAATTAGCTTTTCAAACCTAATGAAAAATTTCTAAATCAAACTCCATGTTAGCTTTAGGACATTAGTTGATGCATACTCTAATTATTAGCACCTATTTAAATAAAACTCTTTCCATATTCAGATGGGCAGCAACGATTGCAGTGAAATATAGTCAAACAGCTCCCTTCCACTGCTTAGACACAAGTTGAATCCTGTAACAGTGGACTTTATCAAATCAAATTTGACTCAAATATTTGAAATTTTTTTCCACATAGGACAGTCCTTTTGTGTTTCTCTATTACTTAAAAGTTTCTTTGATACACAAAACTGCTTTATTGAGGTAGAAAAAACAAAAAAACAAAGGAGATAGAAACTTTACTTAACAGAGAACACTTTGCAGGAAACTAGTCTGCTCTCAACGTCATCATTTAAAAGAAAACGTAATGTATTTTTGAAAGACTTTATTTAGCAGCTATTGAGTAGAGTACACTTTCAAGCTCTGCCAACTGCAGTTTCAGAGAAAAGACTACTGAGAAACAAAGCAACCTGGTGGACATCTTAATACAAAATGAAGGCCTGGGTAGCTATTATTATATGCTGAAAACATTTTTCAAGTTTTCTCAAGCAGGAGCCATGACTAATGGAAGATGGCCCAACAAAAGAAAACAAACTCAGATCCAATATGCCTATTCTGCAAATAAGGGAAGAGTATACACAAGTCAGTCGTAACTGCAAAGGGCGTGTGAATACTGCAGACAAAGATATATATTTGTTAACACAAATTCTCAAAGGTAATAGTTTGTTGGGGTTTTTTCCCCCCACTTCTCTCCAGGCAAGGGCTCAGAAAAAAAATGTGTCGATATACATTCTGGAGTAGATAAACTAGAGATTTTGTCAAGTCCAGAAGCTTACATGAAGAGTGCCTACACAGAAATGAGTAGATTTCTGTACTCAGGCTGAAAAAGTTTCTGCTCTGCAGAAGTGTTATTTCTTCCAAACTAGCCTAAGAGAACACTGGCCCTCAGACGCACCCAATGAAAAGCCAAATCCTCATAATAAAATACGCCACCCCACACTGAAAAGCAACTGTGGCCCATTCAGTAAGGAACATTCTGCCCTTTTTAATCTTACTGCAATTTATTGTCATCATTATTAGCAGAATCCTCAGTCATAAGTCAGCTGCTCACGCTCACTTAGGGAAATATTTTATGATAACCATCCTACCCTTGTCAGAAAGGGGACCTCAAAAAGTTTAAAAAAAAAAAAAAAGTAGGGGAAATCACCCGAACTAAGAGTGTAATACGGTCAAAAGAGCAGAAAATCAACACAGGAGACAAATACTTACACAAATTTCTACCTTTACGTAGCTCACTTCATGGTTTTCTTGTTAGAAGGAAACAAGCCTTCCTACAGCAGTCACACTAATTCAGTAGTGGGAAGTTTCCCATTTGGTGGGCAATGTTTTAACCACCAAAATTCTCTTTCACTACTTAGCTCACAGTCAGATTCCGTCATTCTGCTATGGGGTACAACGGTCACTATGGGCAGAGCGTAACTTGTCAAGACCTACTGATTCAGCGGCGTTCTCCTACCAGATGAGAGGACACCGCTTGAAGTCATCCCTGGAAACATCACCAGGTAAAGCTGCAAACCATATCACTGTCAGCATCTAAGCAGGTTTGCATGTAAATTCTAACTGCAGAAATTTAAAGCCTACGGAGTTTAGCAAGAGCAGAGCTGAACTGAAAATGGCAACAAAGCTGCCTTTAAGCAGCAGGCAGGTGCTTAAGAGAGCTCAAGAATCTGGGGTTTGGTGATAGTTTGCCATCTTTGACCCAGTGACAGCTATGCCCAGCAAGACTTTTCCTCCTTTAGTAAAGAAACATGTATGTTCTCTGAAGCATGAAGTTTTGAGACTCCAGGACAGGCATATCAGTCACTATTCATTTAAAGACACAGAAATCATTAATAGTAATAACTACACCCAGACAGGCATTTCTTTCACAGTTTCTAATTTCAAACCTTAATTTCTAGAACTATTGGGCTTTTAAACAAAAGCTGTGTAATCTTCTGTAAGAGGAAGCTTCTTTTTATTGATCCTGAGGTCCTCCAAATGATATCAGAACTAGAATATTCTACAAAGACAGGCTGATCACGTTAAAATAACCACATCGAAGCAACTAGTTCAGTATAATATTTGAATTC
Organism: Struthio camelus; assembly: GCF_040807025.1. Taxonomy (NCBI): domain Eukaryota; kingdom Metazoa; phylum Chordata; class Aves; order Struthioniformes; family Struthionidae; genus Struthio; species Struthio camelus. The sequence goes on along the minus strand of NC_090942.1, from coordinate 139,280,509 downwards.
AGTCAGTCGTACAGAGCTTCCTACTTGCTGTACCATTTTTAACAGATGCAGTTGGCAGTAAAGAAATATATAAGGAAATACACTGATTATATCAATTGCTGGGCACATATCATTAGAGAGTTAACATTACCGTACCATGGCATCGATGTACTTTGAGCTAGAGATGTGCACTGTTTGCACAATGGACCTTTTGGAGGGATAGAGGGAAGTGGGGTGCTAACAGTAAAAAATATCGTTTTACAACTTAAGTTTCTTCAAGGTTTTAAAGTAACCTACAATTAAGGTTATTTTACGTTAAAGTAACTGATGATTGCCACAACATTAAGAGCAGCACAAGTTGTAACAATTTTAAAGTACTGCATATGCAGTTATGTACTGCAGTATAAAAAGAAGAATCCTTGATTGAGTTACAAGTCAACAATAACTAAGTCCCATGATCTCAGTTTATCAAATGCTAACGAAGTAAATTTATGTAAAAAGCAGTTATTTCTAATTTCGACTGCAATACGTCACGCAACAAAAATAACTAACATCACAAGTTAAAGCAGTGAATAGCTGAGTGAACCTCACAAAAAAAAATATATATATATTGTTTCCCTCCTTCGCTTGCCCCCAAAGTTTCAGATTTACTGAAGAATAAGATGAGAAGCGGCAAATATTGAAATTTTTTTTTTAAACATTTGACACCAATTCTTCTGCCACAAGGGGAAAGCTGCAAGAACTTTGACCCCACATGCTCCAATATTACTACCAGTTAGAAGATAACAATATGTGAAGAGTGATCATCTGACTGCATTTGTTAAGTTTCCAATCTGCCATCTGCAGATGACTCCCTCCATATTGTAATAAAGTACAATTGTTGCTGGCATCCTAGATTTGATTTTTTTTCCCCAACAAAAAAAAAAAAAGCTCTACTTGTCTCCTGAAGTAACAAGTTCACGCCCTTTCTTCAATCTTCAGGTGTCCACTAACCTGAACAACTCTCTTCCAAACCTCTGACAGAATATATCCATCCTAATTTACGAGCCATGTCAAACGCAGGGCCACCTTTCCACCTGTTTTTTGTAGCTACAAAAAAGTAACTAGGAGAGCAACAATAACTGACCCAATTTTGCAACCGTGACTGCAATCACCTCAATGCTGCATGTATGAAACTTAAGAAAATAAAAAGAAAGTATTCATAAAAATTCAGATGGATCTTAAAGACATTTTGTTCTATCTTCTTGAACTTTCATTCAGAAAGTGTCCTATACAAATGATAAGGACGAAACGCTACAGAGCTATGGAGGCTAATCAAATATTCCAGTTTTCTTGAAAAATGTGAAATATCAGAAGGCAGCTGAAGCTATTGGCTTGTCAATTTTGCACCTGAGTTGGTTTTGCTGCAAAGAGGTAAAATCAGTAAAGAGCCTAGACTATATTTCTAATATGGCTAACCAGTCTTTGAGTTGGACAACTCTAATACCTGAAACTTTGGCCGTTAAGGGATTCTAAAAACAAGTAGTAAAGCACGGCACATCAATTTCAGCAATTCAAGATCTGCAAGAGCAATATGCATACGCTTTTAGAGTTAATGTAAAAAAATATATACACCAGGAGGTTCAGACCTTTATTAAAAATAGATCAGATGTGAACACATCTTAGTAGATATGCTTCAGGAGCTTTTTGCCCATGAGCAAGCGGGAGCATCTTCTGCAATTTCATAAACCAGACGCAAATCACAAATCAAAGTTTTTACAGATGTCATCTCTCTCTTTTGGTCATCAACCCTTCAGAAACTACTGGACTCTAATTGTCAAGGTTGTCTTCTTGTGATTATCTTCTTGAGCTAATACATCTCCCTTTTCAAAGAGGTTATGCTAGCTGGTACTCATCAACTTTAATTAAGGTAAGATGACTGAAAAAATCTTTCCTGTAAACCTGGAAGTAGCTATTCTTATCAAGTCACAGGAATTTAAATTCACTATCACTTCTTGCACCCAATCCTTCTAGTGCAATTTTAGCCTAATGAAACTTGCCTACAAAAGCAAAATAAGAAATTTTGAGAAATTAATTACCTTGATACAAGCTTATTTTAAGCAAAGATTTTTATAGGCTAACTGCACCACAGTGGCTCACAAACAGTGAAATACCCTACTGCATTCAGCTGTGCACATCAGCAGTCTAACAGATGGAGTGTAGTCCACATCCAGTGGTCTACACACATCTACCTGCCAACTTTGTTCTCCTTGACCACAGGCCCCACAACATCCTACTGAGATATACGAACACCACAGCTTTGAGCATCTTGAACACCCATATCTGAATTTCCACCTAGTTCACTCGGCATAAAAGGGCATGACAGGAAACAGTTAACAGCAGTAAACAGACAAAGGGGGAGGACAGCTGTGTGGACCCAACTCACCACCAGAACAGCTACTCTTCTGCAGTGCTGGGTAAGGAGGGGAACACACTGGCCTATTCATGGCTATTTTTTCTTATCTAGTCCCATAAAAGTCTAGCTGAAAGAGCACTTGCATACATCATCACTTAAGGGAGCACAAAGAACATTTAAGCAAGCTTGTCTACATGTACGCACAGTAAGTTTTTGTGAGGAAATCAATAGCCAGAATAAAACTGTGCATGCTTTCTTTAAGCATGACCTTATGCACTATTACTCCTCCTTCCCTATGGATGCTTCCTTATTCTTACAAGCTTAAGAGAACTATACCCATCAGTTACATTGGTAACACTCATGTGCATGATGCTACATGCACTGATATATATATTTATATATATATATATATCTCTATCTCTATCAGATCAAGATCTAAGGGTCTAATTCTTGGAGAATAGTTACTAGCTCTTAATTTCAAGTCCAATTCTCTTTCTCTTCCCTTCAGAGAGAAGAGAGCAATATTGTACACACAGAAATTATTTACTATCTCAAAGAGAAATAAAAATGTGTAAACCTTTTAAATTTTATACATAACCAGGGAAGGGAGTTAACTCAAGGTTTCATACATCAGCTTTAGATGGAAGAGATCCATCCTAGCAAATCAGGACGAGAATAACAGTTATTTGTGCAGAAAAGTATTTTCACACGCCTACTTTGCATTACATTCTAAAAGGTCAGCATAAAGCAAAAAAGTTGTAGCCACATACCCTTAGAAAAGTTAGCAATAAGTGAGAAATGAAGCTATTGCCAAAGAAAAGTATACAGTACTTTCACCAAAAGAAAGTTAAGCATGATTTCTCAAGTTAGGAGATACTCCTTTTGTATTCATAGCAAAGAAAATCTATTTACTCAGAAATAAAAGAGTAACATTCTTACTTCTTTGAGCCTTTAAAAGTAAGTTTCAATTTGCAGCTGATTTATGAAGTCACTGTCTGAGGTAAATGTTTATAAAATTTAGTTTTTCTTTATTAGCTATTAAATCATGCATGCTTCATATTTGTACGCGTTTATTTTCTGTGGGCATCTAAGCAGAGAACACGAACCACTCCTTATTAAAGTAGAAGGAAATCTCATCCCTTTTCTTCAGTACATTTTCTAAATGCATGAGTGATTTTCCGCACATGAATGATTCCTACTTGGTTATCAAATTAGATTCAAGGAAAAACCCTCAGAACCTATACTTCTCCATAACCAGTGGGGGGCAGGGAAGGAATGGGGAAATCAACCTTTACTATTTTCTTGCTACTTATTACATTGTTCGTGATGTATGGCAATTATGAGGTTAGTGAGACAGAACAACCTTTTGTAGACAATCTTCAGGTCTCTCCACTCCAGGAAGCTGCACATTTTCGGTTTGCGGGCTAATACTGTTTGAACAAGTTCCCTTGTGATTTTCTTCTTTTCTTTGTCAGATAATGGAACATACCACTTTTGAAGTCTCAGTTTCCCCTGACGACTAAAAAGCAACATAAACTGCATCTGTTGAATTGGAAGCAGAAAAAAAGAAAGAAAGGATTAATCTCAGTCTCTTAGTTGTATAAAGATTTGTATGAGGAGAACCAAATAGGAAGCAAGATAAGGCATCCAAAGCCGCAACCACACTAAATATTTCTTAAGCAGTAGCAGATGCTACATGAGATTTGGAAATACAAATAATATAATATTCAACTAAACAAGGTTAGTCACAGCCAAGATGGAAGAAGGCATACACAAGTTTCAGAAACAGATCTCGGAGACACCGGACAGTGAATAAACCAAAATTTCAGATAAACCATGTCCAGCAGTGATATAGTTGTATTTGCACTTACTACAGACAAGGATAAAAAACAGCATAGCCGTCTCCCGAAACACCCAAACTCGTTTTCCACTGACCGGATTATAGCCTTACAACAGGAGCAATTTGCACTTAAGATCTTTCCGAAAAACCTCAGAATACTTTAAGAGGCATTAAACCTCCCAATGGAGAGTCCTACGGCACAGAAAAGCCTTGCCTCCTCTTGCATTACACAAAAGGAGTAGACATTAAGTGCTGTGCCTGCAGTCCTACCCTCCAGGTCTCGCTTCCTCTAAAGGAGTGATGTTGCAATTACATTTTAAGAGGAACTTGCCGGCTGTGTTTTCCAGCAGCTGTAACATTAAAGGAAACAGCCTTTTTTCCTTCCACCCTTTCTGCTCAAAGTTGTACAGTGCTGAGGAAGTTTCCCAGGCAATCAGCCAGGCGTGAAATACCACGAGAAAGCCCAGCCTCGCCCCGGGTGACAAGTTCCAGCAGCGCCAGCACAGACAAGGGGCAGCAGAGGCAGCCCCGAAGCCCAGCGGTGCCGGGGGGTCCCTCCGCGCGGGCCGCCCCCCCACACACACACTCCGGCCGGCACCGGCGCCACGTCCCCCCGCCGCGCCCGCCTGTCTTCAGGGGGACCCTCGCGGCTCCCGCCGTCCCCGAGCAGCCGCCGCGGCTCCTCCCCAGCCGCCAACGGTCGCGGGCGACACCAGCTCCCGTCGCCTCGCCGCGGAGACGAGGGGCGGCTACAGAGGTGCGGGCCCGCGCCGACCCGCTCTCCCCTCCCTGGGCCGGGCGGGGGGCGACGGCCGTAGGCAGCTCCGCCCGTCCCAGTCCGGGGTGCGGGGAGCGCTGCCGCCGCGGTGTGTGCGGGGAGCGGCCGCCCCGTTCCTCAGCCGTTAACGGCTTCTCCCTGGGGCAGCGCGGGGAGGGGGGGGGGGCGTCCCACAACTGGGGGCGCGGGGGAACACCTGCCCCCCCCCCCCGCCCCGTCCTGTCGCAGCCCGCAGGCAGGCTCCGCGCCCCGGCGCGGTGGGGGAGGCGAGTCCGTCCCCGCGCGGCGGTGCTCACCGTGCCCCGGGAGGGGGGGAGAGGAAGGACGAGGAGGAGGAGGAGGACGCGGCACCGCTACGGCGGTGGCTGGTGCTGCCGCCACGGCTGCCGAGCGGGACTGAGGGGAGGGGAGGGCAGATACCGCCGGCTCGAGCCCGGCGCGCGCGCGCGAGAGAGAGAGAGAGAGAGAGAAAGAGAGACTCAACGGCTACCCCCGCCCCGACCTGCCCGAGTGGGGAGGGGGGAAGGGGCGGGGCCGGGCCGGGCCGGGCTGACGGACGCCGCTCCCGGGCGGGGAACGGAGTGGGCGGGGCCAGAAGGCGCCGCCGGTTTTTCCCTCCTTTCCCCCCGCCTCCCCCGCAAACCAAACTTTATTAGCTCGCCGGCTGGCGGGAGGGGCAAGGGGAACCTGCGAGCTCAGCGCAGGCGCGGTGCAGGCACGGGTGGGGGAACGGCGGGGAGCCCGCCGCCACCCAATCGGGGAGCTCAGCGCCCGGTGATGGCCAATGAAAGGGAGGGAGAGGGCGGGGAGGGAGGAGCTGGCGCTGGTAGTGGGAGGAGCTAGGGCAAGGAAGGTGGGGTTAAAGAACTTAATCCGCGTGGCCCAAATTAGGATAGGGCAATGGCCCGCGCGGCAACAGCCAACCAGGAAGCGCAATGCAGATAGCGGTTCGCAAGCAGCCAATGAGCCGGCCAGGCACGGAGCTGGGGAAATGACATCAGTCAATCAGGAGCCCGGAGATAGAGGCTCCTCCTTCGCCCTCCCCATCCCCGAAGCCGAGAGGGGGGCGGGGGGAAAGGTGCCCGCCCGCCCGCGCGTGCGCGGCGCGGTGTTTCTTTCTAGCACGTGCGGGCCCCGCGTGGGGAGGAGAGTGGGGTGGGGGGAGGCGCGCGGGGCGGGGCGGGCGCTGGGGGGCGCTGTTGCGGGGCGAGGCGGGTGCCGCGGGCGGCCGTTAGGGGCGTGCGCGGGGGCGGTTTCCCCTGAGGAGAGGGGTGTCGGCACTGGGGCGCGGGCGCTGCCGGGGCGCGGCCGGGCCCACGGCGCGGCCGAAGCGCCCCAGTGGGGGTGGTGGGAGGGGTGCCGGGCTTCAGCAGGCGCGGTTGAATTTCCTCATCAGCCTTTCTCCCAAAGTCACCTTGATTGTGATCGCTAATTAAATTCCCAGGATTCCTCACAGTCGTATGTTTAGGGGATTGAGTTATGAAAATGCATTTTTTTTTTCATTTGTGTACAGCCAAAGAGGTTTTCCACAGCAAAACAGCTTGACTTGTTTTGGGTGGGGGTTGGTTTGTTTTAATGCTGCTAAGCTGAAAATATAAGGTGAAAATGTAGTCTGAAAGGGATTGAAAGAAACAGCTCTTTCAGCTGGAGTACATTAAAAAATCCTATAGTGACTTATATTTCTTGACACTATTGGTGCCCTTCACCTTGCCAACATTAACGATGGAAATAATCAGACAAGGTGATTTTTACCAGGTGATCTTTAAATGGCTCAACAGAGCAACTGGCAGAAAAAGGGAGTAGGATTGTGCTGCCCTCTCTACCTCTTCATTAAGAGTAGCTTCAGTCGCTCTGGGAAGTGTCATGCTTTTATTACTTTTTATTACTGACATCCTAAAAAAAAAAAAATCTATTCTTCTGGCTACAAAACAGCTGTGGCAGCAGAAACCAGCACTGGAAACGCTTTTGTGTAGAAATGTGGATAGTCTGAAAGGAAAGCCAATTTTCTGGCATTTCAAGGAATGCTATAATCAATTGTACTTGAGGAAAATTGCAGATATGTTACTTTCCCATTTTCCCATTTTATGGTACAGATTATAATTGTAAGATGAAAGTGACATGGGGAAAAGGAGACATGCGTGAAACTAAAGTGAATGAATGAGGCAATTACGGTATTAGAGTCACATAGAAAAGGAGCACTACTATTGTTGGTGCTTGTCCTCATCATATTTAATGTTTACTTAGCAGCCATCCTGTTCTCATTTGAACTTGTCTTTCGTTAAGTCCAGGAACAGATGCGTATGGATTTGTTAGCTCAGACAGTCTACTCTTTTGCCTGTGGAACTACTCTTCTGTACATTATTTTGTCCTCAGTAGTTTTAAAGTTCTCAAGCAGTGCAGCTCTGTTGGCTCCTTGTGGGGCTATTCCACAGTCTAAAATATCCTGTTGTTCAGGAAGCTTTTATAAATTCTCTCCTTAATTTACACTTTATTATTCTTCATTTTAGCTCCCTGTACTTCATGAATTCTCCATCATGAGTATATACACACTTCTAGTGTTTATAAATCTTCTAAATCATTGTATAATCCAGCACCCAACTTTCACTTCTCTTTATCTGAGCTATTTCCGCTATATTAGCATCGTTATGGTAATGGGAGCTCAGAATTGAATTTCTGAAGGAGTCACACCAGACCTGTATTATGATTTGTCACTTCCCAGCATACTGAAGTATTTCTGCATAGATCAAACCACACATTCTACAAACGCTTAGTTAATTGGAATCACTAGAACTACCCAGATGGTTCAAGAAATATATGTATTTTGGTGTCATAAAGGCAAAGTCTAAAAACTTCCCTTTTTTTTTTTTAATCCTGCCTCTTTGTTTTAAATTTTTGTCACATTTCCTGCTCAGTTTTCAGTTTATCGTTTCTTAAAATGCCAGCAGAGCACTGTTCTGTTTTTCTCCCACCTATCAATTACATGACTGGATTTCTTCTCTTTAGAATTTTTAGCCTAGAGTTTCTTACTTAAATCTCCTCTTGATCAGAATCACTCTGTTAAATGCAGTTTCAGGTGTATGATAAGGCACGTGTGAACTGTGATGTGAACTGAGGCTCACCAGGTCTATCTCAGCTGCAGTTTCTGCCCTCCTCAGCCTCCTCATTGCTGTTCCAGCTGGAGGATGCCATTTTCTCAAGCTTGCCTGTATCGCCACTGATACGATCGTTCTTTAACTCATTTCTGTCAAAATGAGACGGCTTATTTTAGGCAGTTTAAGGTGTGATTCCATGGTGGTTTCAGATTATCTAAATCACATCTTCTCCCAACCCTCTTATTCCCAGCTCCACATTGCCATCTCTTATCCTATGCTGACACAAATGGTTATGCTGCCTCTCACTTAAACAGCAGGGTATTGCTAATGAGGTTTGTTTTGGCTGTACAGGTGAGGATCAAAACTGAGTCAGTCTGAGGATCCAGTACCTCTAGCAGGAGGGCAGTGACGGAGGTAATGTTGTCCTTTCTCTTTGTGCTGTTTCTTCCAGGAACTTCAGATGACTTGCTGCTTGCAAGAGTTGCGATTTGTACTAATTATCCCTCTTTATACCCACTCCGTCTTTCTTTTCTGTAAGAAATTATGCTGTCACTTACCCATTGATCTAGCAATATACTGAACTAGCTGTAATTAACAAACTGATAAAGATACATATGATGCTTATAACAATAATATAATAGCCTTTGTGTATTCCACAAGCCCATGACAATGCAAATGTCATGCAGTCTAATTTTAGACACGACACAGTGAGTCTTCTGTTCATTAGCCTTTGTTTATTGTTTTATAACCAGCTGTAACAAGATGGATTTTAAAGAATGAGCTCAGTATTTTAGTTTCCAAACCATGAATGATAACCCCCTATTTTAATAACAGCTGTATTTTTTAACGGCTATAGTAGTAAAAGTCCTTTGTATTCCATCTTAGATTTAAAGCAAGTCTTCAGGGGATATATCCATTGACCATACAACATTTGGGGTCCCCAGCCAAGAGTTTACTCACTAGATTATTTTCAGCATGATTTGAGACACAGAAGAGAACTGCCTGGAGCTGGGGAGAGAGGAAGAAGGGAGGGAGGGAGGAAGCTTACACAAAATAAGATTAAATTTACTTGCTTTTGCCTGCTATGGTTTATGTCTGTTCTTGGGGTTTTGTTTTTTTTTTTTTCTCTCAATTAATTAGAATATATTAGGTTTGTCTGGAATGTGGGTATGAAAATTAATAAGGCAAACTACCAACATCCTGGCATCTGGCCCTTCATGCACTGTTCTAATGCCAAATGTGAAGCCCCTGATAGCTTTTTGTTGTGTTTTCATTGTTAGCCAAAATGATGGGTAAACCAAGAGGCTGTTATAACATGAACTAGTTATTAATTCCAAAGGAACAACTGATTATTGAATTTTAACAGCTTTTTTTGCAGGAAAGCAACCCAATATTTGGAAAAAAATGCTTTGCTCCCCCTCCTTTTCAACTGTCTTCACCTTCTTGAGTAGGTGGGCAGCATGCTTTTCAAAAGAGTATACTGTATCTTTGCAGGTCTCCACTAAAGAAGGCAATGGATGTATGAGTGAGACTCATTGTTAATTTATCTACTTGATGCACAATATCAGACTCTGTTTTCACTGACTGAATATCCATGGAGTCATTATGAAAGCAATAAGAACCGAGTTACTAGCCTTGGAAGTGATTACTGCTAGATTTTTACCTCTTAAGCCTCCAAACAGGATGTTGGGTTATTATATGCAATTGTCTCCCCTGATGTACTGTCTGATCATTGGCTAAACTGTCAGTTGCACACTGAGACCAGACATGCATACATGAGACCATAAATGACAGCTTTCATTGCCATGCACCCTTTTTTAAGTGGAGCTATCTCTTTTGATGAAATACTATTTAGTGCAATCTAGTAGTCTGATTGCTAGATGCTAGTAAATCATCAGTGTCTATCTGGAATCCCTACCTCCACCTCATTTAGGTATTACGGGTTTGTCTTGGAGAGACTTCTGGACATTAAAATGCTTTTAAATATGATTGTTTTCTAAGAGTCGTATATGCTTGATTCTCAGTAACGTGGATACCAGGCCACAGGTGGGATGGGCACAGCCACAAAGTGGGCATCGGGGATGTTCATCCCTGAAGTGGACTTTTCAGAGCTGGAAGAGGAGTTTGAAACTGAAGTGTCACTCTTCCGGTCTGTTTATGTGAATTACAGGACCTAAACCATACATTACAAATGTCTTTTTCATTGGTAAATAAAAACCTGCTCTTAAAATAGCGAGATATGCATAGATGAGGTAGGGGAATGCGGTAGTTGTCACTCGACAAGGCTTCCCCTTATTTAAAACATTCATCAGGCTGAGCCTGCCACAAAGCACAGCAGCCCTTTGAATAAGACATATGCAAGCAAGCAAGTAGTTCTGTATGTTGGGCTAATGAGTAGCAGGATTATCTCCTCACTATAATTTAGGTGATGATTTTACCTTTCTTTATGCAACATTTATATTGCAGTAGTGCCCAGAGGCCTCAGAAATGAAGAAACAAGCTTTTCCACAGACATTAATGAAGAAATTGTCAGGACTCCCAGTACCCCTTCCTACTCCACTGGTACAAACTGCCACAGCGTGGCAAACAACTGACTGTTTCGTGAACCAGAAGCAAGCACATGAGCAAACCTGGCTTTTCAGAAACGCAAAGTAGTTGCTGAAACAGGAGGCCTGGTTTTCTAAGACTGTGTCAGTACTTTAATTTGAGGAGTCATTGAATAAAGCGTATGGCGTTCATCTTGCTCATCTTCTGGCACTCCGAAGAGAGCAGTAGCTGCCACTGCTTTTTATGAAGTGGCTGATGCTGTAGGTTAAATAGTAAGTGCTTATTAGATCCATCCCCTCAGACAAAGAGGTACTTGGGCAGGCTAGTGCTGAGCTGCTCAATTTTGCCCAGGATGAGTGATTCTTTTTATATACCAGAGCACAACTCAGGATAGGACGCTTGTGGAATCAGATGTCTTCAGAGCAAGGCAGCATCTGGGTTTTCTGGGGTGCAGTTTGATCACCCGGAAGCCACTAACTCCTGGTTTAGGCATTTACGTCGTTTTCTGGTCCTGCTATGAGAGACACCCAAATGACGATCCTATTGATCCTTTTGTGTGTGGACTAATAAATGATCATTAGATCGTTTAGAAGATACTGCCTTTTGCAACAAGGAGGCAATCCAGTTTCCATCTTCTGACTTTCTTAGACTGGCATGTTGCTTGGTGTAACCAGGACAGAGGATACAGACTCACACAGCATGTGTCTCTAATCATGCAACAAATGTTAACTTTTCATGGGAACTTTCAAACTGGCCTCAATCTGAAATGACAACCCAGAATTAAAATGTTCCATGTTATAATAAGATTCCTAAATCTTCCAAGCTTCCATACCGATGCTACATTATTACACTAGACTTTCGTTTCAAATCCTGGATAACTCAGTCATTTTAAAGAAAACAATTACACATTCTACCTCCTTCTTGCCCCTAACATAAAGGAAAAACTACTATAAAATGCCTTCGTTTATTACTGGTTTGTTTTCGGCTGAACTCTTTAAAGTGGATGAAAAGGGGGCAGCTGAAAGCCTGTAAACCATTTGCTTCCTATTTTGAAGGCTCAAGAAGAATGTAAATGAAGAATATATTTTGAGCTGACTATTTCTCTATGACGGAACATTTTATCCACGTAGATTCTAGTTCATCGAGCTGTCTGGACCCACACAATTGCCCTTGCTTAGTACGGTCTATCTTTGTAATGCTATCCTTCACCTGGCTTAAAGCTGCTAAACAGCAATTGCAGCAAACATCTTTGCCAGGAGTGTGTAGGGAATGTGTGCATCAATTGAAAGAGTTTGTACTGAGATCTCTAGTTTTTTGAAGGATTTTGAAGAATTAAAGAGCATAGGTAAGAACTGTAATAAAGCTCCCGGCAAGATCTTATAGAGTAGGAACATGATTCTGTTTAACAACATCTCTAAATAGTTGATTCTATTCCTTTGCGCTGACACGCACACACACTCATAAGCACTAAGATATGTGTGTCCAAGTGGTCTGGCCAAGGTCATTTGCCTGATCATACTGAGAACAGAGACACTGGATTTTGAGTGTTTTCTGCGTCTCTGGAATATGCACATTGGGAGTGAGTGGTGTTTGGGATCTGTTGTCTCATGATTTTGTTTCACCCTTCACAAATCTTAGGTAAAATTCATGAGTGTCGTAGTTCTTTTGTCTTTATCTGGGTATTTTATGGCTCCAATCTCGTTCCTCATTTTGTTGACACCTTATCTGTAGGACAGTTTGTTCCTTCTCTTCGTTCACATACCTTTCTCTTTAATCTATGTTTTGTGTCTTCTGGTGCTTTCTCACACATACGTACGCACGTTTCCATTCCTATTCCATTAATATCAAACCAATAAGTTGTTCCTTTTTCCCTGTACATTTTTTTCCTCAAATGCAAATCTCACTTTTTATTTTCCTCTATACAGTAGCATACGAAAAAGCATTAAGAAGTATGTCCCATTAAGAAGACCCCATTTACTCTCTGACTTTAGGATTCTGTCCTATTCTACTACATGTACCAATGTGTCATTAGTGGAACAAAGCCAAATTAATATTCAATTATTTGCTCAAGTCTGAAAAGCCAGTGTTTCAAAACTGCAGAGTATGCTATTAACAAGGATGGGTCCTTTGGCAACACATCCTTACTACTACAAAATACTTGCTGTGTTCAACCTAAGACCCTTATTACAAATTCATGAATAATTTTAATCCATCCTGGCAGCTTTCATAAGCATTGCAGTCATCTGGAAGCAAAAAAAAATCACTGGTTTGTCCAAAATAATACAGCTATGCTCACATTTGATCTAGCTCTTCAGTGGGTAAAAAATTAATCAAGATAGGTTTCCACTGTATTACATCTAACAAATCTATTTAGAGGTCGTGCTCAATAAGATGTAATAACTCAAAGCACAGCATCAACAAAAGAAAAAAAACAAGTGTTTAAAATGTGCACAGCCCTTGATGTGTTAGAGGAGTTGTAAGTTCCTGTTGTAAAACTTAACTACCACTTGTCAGAAATTGACGTTTTAACAGGAAAATTTGGCCATCAAGAACTCCTTTCTTTGACCATTTATTTTTGCAAACACTTTATCCCAAATACGGGTTTCCCTTTGAGCACTCTTAACTTAGAGGCACTGTTTGTGGCAGAGACCAAGCTGTCAGAAAGGAAATCAGATCTGAGAGTGAGCGGTTTTTATTTCGCCAGGGCACTATGGTGCAAAATGATAGCAACAGTCAACAAGTAACATTTATTGTGTTAGATGCATAAAGAAGTACCCAACAGCTGATTTCTAGTACCAATTTCTAAATACTATTTTTCCCTATAAGCCACTGTTGTAAAAACAGAAGAGAGATCCTATGATCACAAACAGGAAAAGAAACATGCATGGGAGAGAATGCGTTAAAATGAGTAGTCACTGTATTGCAGAGTTTCTGTGAAGCTTTCTATAATACAGTCAGCCCTGATGTAAGGCCAAAACTAAAGATTCAAACTTTCAAAATTCCAGCTCTTATTTCTATAAAGTGTCGAAAACAGCTGAGTTTGGGGTAGGGCTCCTAGATGCTATGAAAAGTTTTCCTTCTGCAACTAGAAAAGGTCCATCCCACTCGGTCAGATTTGCAAAAGGAACTCTTGTTAAAAAAAACTTCTAATTCACCTCTTTTCTCACTCTGCCACAAAGAAATGACAGCTTTGCAGCTTGCTTTGCCACTGAAGAATCAGCATTAGGCACCTTTCCTCTCTGGTCATGAGTGATTTGCATTGAGAGGTACCAAAGAACAGTGTCGTGAAATCACCCCAGAGCAGCTAAACAGCCTGAAGAAATTAAGTTTTCTTAAGAAAAGAACAACAGAGACCCATGCCTGAAACAAGGCAACAAGCAAGGGACTATTTAGGTTGGTTTATATTTATTTACAAATGTTAGTAGCAGATGGTTGCCAACATTTCATCAGTATGTCTTTTTAAGCAAACTTAAAAGCTGTAACAAACAGCCCAATTTATGTAGCAGTGCTCCTTCTTTGGCTTACTCTTATATGCGTTACTCAGAACAACTCCTATTGCAATTCATCACACAGCTAAGTAGCTAGAAAAGGAAATAGATGTAAGTATAAAACCAGGAAAGCAGCATGGCTGTCCAAAAGTAGAGATCGGGGGTTTCTCCATCACGGATGCCTGCTTCAAGTGACAGTTCTGTGCTCAAAAGATCGTTTTCAGATTTCTTTCTCTCCTGAGTACATAGTGTTCCTTGGTTATTAAAGCCTGTAGAGGCTAGAGAAGCAGACACTACCTGAGCAACGAGATAGACGTAATTTATCCTGCAGCTCTCTGTAAGAGAGCATATTTAGCAGACAAACTAAACTAGCCTGCTATTTTCCCTCAATGCCATTTTTTTTTCCTGTAACAGTTGGGAAAGACAAGGTGATGACTGACAGATGAAGGGGGCTGTTCACATGGATGCCCGTGGTACATACATGTTTAAAAATACTATCTAAAGAAAATGCAAACATAAACATGGGAATCTCAGATGAATTCCCCCCAAAGAAGGCCTCATGCCTAAGAATCACATCTAGAGTTGTTATACAGGACAGCTAGTTTTTGTGTACCTCCCACTGAACCTGTTTTTAACTCAGCTGGGCTACTCTTGCTCTTGAATACCTAATTCACTCCTAAATTCAAGGAGAAAGATTATGTCTTGATAGGCAGCTAGAAGGAACTACCTGTGATACCAAAGCAGAGATGGAGTAGAACATCCAATTTTATCACCCTGAATGGGATGGGCAATATAATGAACAAACAGTGATTTAAAAATGGAAACATTAATGCTTGCTTAGAACCCCTCTCTTATCTATCAGTACTCTGTAAATATTTAGACTGGAGCTGACTTTCCTGTTTCAGTTCTAGCAAGCGGCAAGGAACAGCGTTGCCGCTCGTTAGGGAGGATATCACTGTAGGTGGGGCAGAGGTGAAGGTAC
The DNA here is from genome assembly GCF_040807025.1 of Struthio camelus. Classification (NCBI taxonomy): domain Eukaryota; kingdom Metazoa; phylum Chordata; class Aves; order Struthioniformes; family Struthionidae; genus Struthio; species Struthio camelus. Next base: position 139,265,408 of record NC_090942.1, on the reverse strand, counting down.
CACCATCGTTTCACTATCTGACTGGGCTCTCAGCCTCCCTGCAGTCAGCCTCCCTCCATTCAGCAAAAGCCCAGTGTGTGTGCATGTGTGTGCGTGTGTATGTGTCTGAGAAAGAGCTGCACCAATTTCAAAACAATTACTGACTATATACTTTTATTCCTTGCTAAAAAGATAATATGTACAGTGGCTATGCAACATCATAAAAAACGGGTGGAGTCTTAACTGGAAATTAATATAGCTTATGCTGATTTAATTGATTACATTGAAAATATTAAGAGGCTGAGAAAATAATTTTTTTCTTCCCTGCCTTTCATTTCTATGTAGTAAATGCCCAAAACCACTTTTATACGAGCGAGTAGCTCCTTAGCGAGAAGTGATGAGCTTTTAAAAGATTCTTTCTGTGTGACTTGACACACCACGCAGCAAATTTTATTTAAGACCAGGACGTACATATTTGGATTCAGTGCTTGCAGGGTACCTGCCCACTCTACAGTTCGTTTTCAGGACCTCCGTCAGAGCTAGGCAGCTCTGAGCTTGCACCTTAGCCTGACGTGTGAGTACGTGCATGCCCACGCCTGAGGGATGCTCCTGTCCCTGCTCAGGCATGGGTGGAGCGTGGGGCTGGTGATGCTCAGCTCGGCTCCCTTGTGCCATCTGCGGGTGTGTGGCGAGGCCGGGCCTCGAGCACTCCCGTTTTACGCCTGTCCTCAGTGCACATCAGCCTGGTTCTAGGAACAGATGGGTGCTAAGTCAGTTTTAGGCCTTAAAGCAGTGCCAGGCTGAAAGCACTAGACTGACGCGCCGATGATGGATGGGGGCAGGCTGAAAGCTGGCTGAGTGCCCTGAATAACTCTGCAGTTTAGACATCACCACACTGGAGGAGACTTTGGCAGCATCTAGGCTCACCTTGCACTGAGTGCTGAATCATCCTGCTCAGCTGAGTGGTGTGCACAGCACCTGGTCGGGGAGGGACGCCAGGGAAGCAGGCTGCTGAGTAGAGGGCTTGTGCCCTAGCGAGGGGTTGGAGTGAGCTTTGGGGCAAGTAGCTCTCCTGGCTCCTCCACACGGGCACAGCCTTCCTATCACCAGCTCAAGAAGCCGGTCAGACACATCTGGAGTCAGACAAAGCCAGACAAGCGAGGTCCATCTCTGAGGAAAACGGCAGATTCTCTAGACACTAGTCATGCTAATTTTGCGAGGTTGCTTTTTTCCTTTCTGTGCTACAGAGTGAAGCCGGTGCCTTGCCATCTCGTAGGAAGCAGAGGCGCTGGGCCCTGCCAGCAATACATGCAACCTGCGCTATTAGACTTGTCTTAGAAGTCGCTGGTAATGACATATTTAGGTTACAGCAGATCACATTTTCATTAGTGGTGCTGCTTCTGGAGAGGAACGCTGAGCAGTAATCATTATTATTGCTTTAACAGATTGTATCTGTGCACGGCTGCCACCTGCCACTCTCAATACTGTACTGTAGAGACAGCCCGGGTTTTAAATCCTAGTGGATGACCTTATTATCAGTTCCATGTTTTCAAAGACCACAAAAGCCTGACCCAAAATTATATGACTTAAAAATAAATGCATTGGAAGGTTCCTTTTCTTGCTTTTTGGCTTCTGGGTCTTTAGCATCCATACAGGGCGTTTTTCATGTTTTCTCTACAATGAGCTAAGATTTTAGGGGAGGGAAGGGGGGAAGGAGGGAAGAAAGAAAGGAGGAGGGGTAGAGGAGGGGAAAGGAGAGAAGAGAAGGGAAGGGGAGGGAAGGGGAAAAAGAAGGGGAAGGGGGAAGGGGAAAGGAAGAACAGCAAGACTGAAAGAAGAAAAAAGTAAAGAAATGAACTTCTATGAAACAACACCAGGAACTGGGACTTCAAGAAAAGTAACAAGTAAAATAAGTTTCACATGAAAAACAGAAGAGTTAGTGGCTCTGTCAAGACTTGGCTCACTGAACAAAAATGAAGGGCAAAGTAAATAAATGTGTTTTATCGAACAATAGCTCATCAGATCAACATTATCCATGCCAGCATAGAAGTCAACAAACAGAACTGTAAAGGCACCCCATTCCCTTGCCATAAATTGCCCAGCTCGAGCTAGTGAACTTCAGTTTTCTTGCCCCCTCAGTACTTTTCATTCTTGGGACTTTAACCCCCTGCAGCTCAGCTAATGGACTGCCTGGGCACTGCATTTTTCTTCTTCTTCTTCTTCTTTTTTTAAGTAAAAGGGCTGGGACTTCCAGCTTTTGCATCTGACTGCTATCTTTAATTCCTAGGCTACTGAATAGGCAGGCGCAGAAGGACAGAACAATTTGGGATCTCTGACTTCTCTAGCTCGCTGCGTGTCACAGAGGTGATATTTCAGAAGGGGAATAAGTTAACTCAGTGCAGGCGATCCAGAAATGATTACTTTGGTGGTGCTATAAAAGTGCAAAATGATTTCAGAGAGAACACACTGCTCTGAGTTTTGTCTGGAGGGCCCTTGCTAGCCTCCCGAAGACCTGTTAAAGCAGTCACTTGGCTCAGCACGAATTATGTCATGGGTTGTCTGGAAAGTGTGATATTGGCTCCTTATCCCATATAAATCCCTACATCTGCTGATTTAGTAGCGCTATACAAATTTACCCCACTGGTGAGTTTGGCCGTGTCTTTCATTTATAGTCCAAACTCTTTGTCACAAATCTGGAGCAAAGGACTCCAAAATGTGATCCTTGACACTGGCAACAGGACAACCCCAACTGTGGTTTGGGCATGGTCAAAGGTTTGTGTGGTGCTGTGTTTGCATTTTACATGTGTGGAGAAAGAATGAGTTTTGTAGCTGAAAGCCTGATAATGCTGTTATCCTTGTTCGGTTTTTTAGCACCATCTGTTCTTCCCGAGTAAAAATTCCTGACAAATCACAGGAGCAAAAACTGACTTTATTTCTCCATGCAGCAGGCAAACCATTAGAGTTACAGAAATCTGGTTGGGCAAAGAAATACGTTTATAAAATGATTGGTTTAAGTCTTTGTTGTCTGAGAAAATGATTTTTTAATGTACTGACAGCTGTCTCCCTCTGGCATGTTTTCAGTTTAACAGTTTATATTGGAGCCAGATCATTTGTTTCGTAACTGGCTGTAGCATAACAAACAGCACTTTTAAATCTCCAATCAGCCCACGTATCACATAAATGTTATCTGTCCCAACTGGGATACCTTTCCAATCACTACTTTTCTTAACCGTGCCTGAAAAAATAGGTAAATAAAATGGCCCCATGACAATACTCTTTTAAGTCACATAGATACAAACGTGAGTTGACTGAAACACTTCACTATTTTTATTAGCCTGTTTTAATTTAGAGTTGAGGAAGCTACCCAGCATATTAATGCACTTTTATTTCTTTATTAAAATACTTCTGTTGTGCTTATTTAAATACTAACTAGAAAACAAATGACCCCTAGAGCCTGTTTCCAAAACCCAATGGGCTGGTGACCATGTAAATACAGTCTGGATGCTTACAGACTAAGTCGGGGTGATTTAAATGTTTTCATACCTCACTTTCAGATATGGGAGTGCTGGGCTTCATGGTCCTGCCCCACAGTCTGTATCCTGTGGGGTTCAGCTGGACCCAGGATGGTTTTGTGTGAGTGAGCACAGTAGTCTGTATAGAGTTTGCTGTCACCATTGCCATCCGTTATGCATTATACAGGGCATCCTCATCACTAGTTTGGAGCAGCACCTGTACCTTGGGTTGAAAACTCCAGTCTGGACAAAGAAATCAAAGAGTAGTTGGGGAGGTGGAAGTGAAGCAGAGGCGGAGGGCTCCTCTGAGGGCCTACAGAGGGAAGTTCTCTTCATTTCCATCTGAGGTGGTCTTCTAATATCCTTGTATCTCTTAAAAAATCCTATGAACATGGTATATGATGGACATGATATAGAAAGGGAAACACTAGACTATTATTTCTATTATGATGCTACCTTTCTGTGTTTCACAGGGAGAAGAGAAGAATATAGTACAATTTGATCCTTTTTGATGTAGCATATTCTGTGTACCACGATGCCACCAACATTAGTTTGATAAGGATTCCTTATATCATTTTGAAGAGATGTTGCTGATTTTTACTAATTGGTTAGATCCACTCTTCATGGAAACAAAGGAACGTTCAGGCTTCTTAAGGCCTTAATATGTTCTCTGTTCCTGCAACATAGCATTTGTATCATCTTCTAAATCGCATTCTCCAAATAAAATTTGCAAGCAAGGTGAGAGGAATCTATAGCAGGTAGAACATTTTCCTGCTAAACAAGCAGTGAATAATACCATTCTCTGGTGTATTTCTCTGGCGTGTTCTGTGCCCGTAATCCATCCCCAAGCTATATGCACTCTGAACTGAAACATTTTGTGTCAAAATAGTGTGCTCATGGATCATGTTAAAACAGAACAAACTTTAAAATGTATATAATTTAAAAATTATACCATAAATGAATAGATGCATAAGGAAGAAAAAGCTATATATAGAAAAAAGTATCTAGATTAAACATCTGCAAGGGAAAATGTCTCTGGGGGATGGCTTTTTAGATGAAAAAAAGAAGCCCCAGTAAGTTAGCACTTGCTGGCACTCCGTTAGAGGTTATACCTATAGGCAGGAAAAGCAGAATCCTGACCTGTGGCTTCCAAGATTTTCACCATAATCTGCGACGGGACTAGTGTATCACAAATATGAAAGCTGAAGCTACAAAGGCAGCATTACCAAGGTTATACTGACTTTGCATTGTATGGCTTCATTTCCCTATCATGACTGAGTAATCTAAATCAACTCTGGTTCAAGCTAAAGGTTGGATGTTATGACCATGCTGGGCACTGGGAGGCCTTACTGAACATAGTATTTATTGTTGGCTGGTCAGAGACATGTTACAACCCTAGAGCAGATTGTACAATAAGGAGGTATATGAGGAGATCTAGAGTAAAGGCAGGAGGAGGATTAGGCTCTTTTGGTAGGAGGTATGGTGAATGGGAACATGTTTTAACCACAGGAATTATCACAGTCAAGTAGGCTGATCTTCAATGGCAAAAGGAGTTTCATGGTCAGAAAGGGAGCTATGGGAGATGTGTGAATATCATAGCAGATCCAATTCCAACCTGCAGGAATGCTAGGGAAGGAAAATCACAGAATCACAGAGTGGTTGAAGTTGGAAGGGACCTCTGGAGATCATCTAGTTCGACCACTCTGCTCAAGCAGGGTCACCTCTAGAGCATGTTGCACAGACATCCTGTCCAGACAGCTTTTGAATGTCTCCAAGAATGGAGACTCCACAACCTCTCTGGGCAACCTGTTCCAGTGCTCTGTCACCCTCACAGTAAAGAAGTTTTTCCTCATATTCAGACAGAAATACATTTGCTTTTATCGTGTATTTCTTTGTATTGTTTGCATAACCTTAGTGAAGGTCCGCTCCTTTTGGAATCTGTGAAGTCTGCATGTCTTACATATATCACATCTTTTAGGATACAGATTCAGATTGTTGAAACACTGGAAAAACTGCATTTAAGCTATGAAGGATGATGAAACTGCATCTGTACTTACCTGTAGGTACATTGCAGCTCTCACCTGGTCTTTCTGCTGGTAGGAACCAGAGTAGAGGAGAGAAGAGAAAAGAGGCCAGATTCTATTTTGTTCTTGCTACGGCTCAGATACTGGAACTTAGAAGTGCTCCCAGATATGATAGCAGAGGCCTAACCTGAGGTAGTGTTCAGAGCTAAACAGTTTTATTGAGAAGTCCTAGCTTGCAGAAAATGTGAGTGAATGGAGGACCAGGTCCCAAGATTGTGCGTGAAGATCTCAGATCTCAAATAAGTGATTGTTCTGAATAAATTTTCTATGCTATTGTTTTCCCACTGCAAACAGAACAGAGTCATTTTAAACAGGCTGGATAAAATGACACAGAGTTTACTGTGTGAAAAGAAAGGACAATTTCAATTATATTTTCCCTGATATTTTGTGAACACTTCTCATAATGTTTTTTTATTGCACAATTCTTTCAGTTTGAAAACAGACAAGGCTTTGGAGAGTGTTGCCTCCCACTAATAAACATGGGAGTTGCACACAATCATTCACTTAATGTTTTGGAACACGGAGTCTCTTATGCAGCTACAGAAGGGACAGAGCTTGGGAAAACTATGATATGGCATTTCTCCAAGCCACAGCTGAAGAGGGCTGTACTTTTGTTTCTTAGATTTCAAATGCTAGTTGCAGCAGGATACTTGTCCAGTGCATTAGTGAAAGCCTTCAATAAGACAAAGATGCTACAGGAGTCAATATTTATGGTTCAGCAGATGAGCCAAAACCTCAGTATTTTACTGCGAAACATAGTGCTGTCTTCCTGATGAGCCATTATGGTGGGTTCAGGACCTTTCATGGCCATTACACATCCCATGTCAAGTTTTGTGAAAGAGGTGCTATCAATCCTATATGGATGATAGCAGCCTGTCTCCTGAAACTCTCCCTGCAGTTTCAGCTGTATGCAGCGTTTTTGCTGTCTTAGGTTATGATTTATTGAACATGTACAAGATATTTCACCTCAGAGCAAGCAGAAGAGTGGCAGTGAAATGGCAGAGACTAGGGCAGCGTGCCTGAGCGACGACTGATGTGTGCCTTAGAGGAAAAGCGTTCAGAAACCTTAGAGGAACAGCATTCAGAAAGACCCTGATTTACAAGGCGCTCTCCAGTCCAAATGGGTGGATATTTCGGGGATTTCACAGGCCACGCTGTCTGCTTTGCAGCACATCCGCTTTCAGCCAGCTCGCCTCCACCCGCCTGCTCTCAGAGCTGTGGGTAACCCCCGCTGCCTCCTGAGCAGAGCAGCATGACTCAGGCCAAGAGGGAGATTTCGAGCAGCTTCTGGCTAGCAGGCAAACAGTTCATCTGTACCACGTCCCTCATCACATGGCTCCTGTTTAAACCATAGCTGAAATGAGACGGTCGTGAATGCAGTGATGATGATGCCGTGAGGCAGAGGCGAGTCTGGAGCCACACTGCCTATCATCTCCATCTGCGGTAGGAATGCACTCCCCATCACACTGAAGTCCCCAGGGCACTGCCACTGATTCAGTGGGACTTCATTTTACTCAGGGAATGTAAGTGGTCCAGGCTGGAGAGGATCCTCACTCCTTTATACGGCTCTTAATTAGTGCAGTGCTTTGAGACTGACAAGGTGCTACATAATAGGGCAGAAAGGAAACAAAGGAAACTTTTTTTAATTATTAAAAGCCATCTCTTTTAAACAGCAGGGTGAGCTAAAATGTTTATATGTTTAATTTAACTTTCATATTATATCAATTCCAGAGGCAGTCACACCTTGTGCAGTAATATCACTAAAGCAATCCTCAGCTGAGTCCATAGCCTCATTCTGCCTATCACCACTCTTTGATAACTGGAAACATACCATAAATATTAGGCATGTACTGGAAATGAAGAACTGTCTAAAAAGGTTGTCTCATCCTTGAGAATGACAAAGTATTTTGCTGTCAGAAAATCAGCCACAACCAAAAGGTTCTCAAATCTCCTTTAATGATCAATCTTTCCTTTCAAAAAACCTCAAAGTGCCTGCATTATATTAATGGTGGTTTCAGATTTTTTTTTTTTAATGATAGCAATTAAAAACATCAGGACAAAATTCTCATTAGGGTCCATGGATGGATGAAACTGCAGTTTGGATGAGGGTGAGGGGAAGACACTCTGGCTGCTCCATGTTTTGCTACTCAAATCTTATGCCATACAAAATGGGTATGTTGGGCAATACGCCAGTGTTCTGACTGGAATGGTTTTGTTTTATTTAAATGCCCGTCACTGCTTCAGTTTCTTTTCAGAAATATTTCTAGCCATTGCTAAACGTTACTGTGAGAACAAGATGCCATCTTGTGGCCAGATTTTCATCTCACAGGTTTGAGCCTGCTTTTCTGAGAAACTAATTCAATTATTCCTCCAGCTTGGGGATGCAAAATAACTAAACCAGCATTTTCAGATTTCATTATAAACTCAAATCCTCCACTACGACCTAAGGGTCCTTTACTTTTAAAGTAAAAACTGGACAGTTTTGAAGTAAAAATGTCTTCTATTAATCGAAACCCAGAAACTGGCACTTGGAGACAATAATCATTTATGAAATTATCAAAGCAAAATGCTGATATGTGCAATATTTTTTTCCAAAGTCAAGCAAGCATATTAATTTTGCAAAGTGTAATGATTTTCTGCAACTGTCCAGAAGAAGGTGGTGCAAGCAGTATTCAAGGGAAAGCCTCTGATTTCCAGTATTCAGGTTGATATAAATAACTGGAGCTGTTAGGAGTACCTCGTCTTTTCTCCACATTTCCTTGCTCCTCAGCCTCAGGTACCAGGCTGAGTAATAGGAATACCAAAGTGCAAAATCTGCCTGGAGTTCCCAGCTTATAGACTTTACAGAATCACAGAATCGTTTAGGTTGGAAGGGACCTCTGGAGATCTTCTAGTCCAACCTCCCTGCTCAAGCAGGGAACGCTTAGAGCTAACGCTTTAGGAGCGCTTAGATGTAGATTTTTGTCCAGCTGGTTGTTTAAGAAGTTAAGATATAAACTATTGCTTTTGATACCCTATTCCCAATGCTCAGGTATGTTTTGAGCAACATACAGATCCACTTTCTTATTCCAGCCTCTTCAATAAAGGAAGTAAAACTCAAGGGAATGATTGCAGACATATTTTAACAAAGGATAACTACTGTCAAGGTCTCTTCACAAGGACTGTACTGCACGCTCTGGTACAGGACATATTACAGGCAGGGCATTAGAGCCCTAATTATTTCAGAGACATCTCCAGTATCTGGAGCAGCTCAGGAATGAAAGCAATAAAATGGATGTGAAGCTGCTTTAAGTCCCACACCTGGACAGTGAGTTCCAGCTTCGTCTTAAAAAGCAGTGGTTGCATCTGTTGGACCCACTGTATCTATCTCTACATACAGACTATGTCTACATATGGACATTGATTATGTCTGTGCTATATAGACTCACAGGCATGCTGACTGTGTCTATATATCTGTATTCACAAGCTAAGCATGCGCAGAAACATTCCCGGGCATTAAGACCAAGTGTTGTGGGGATGGCCCACGCCTATGCCAGTTCGCCATCTGGCTTTCAAATCAAGGCAGCAGTATGCAAACTGCCTACTAGTGATGGCCACTCTGCTCTTTTAGCTGCCAAACCATGCCTGAAAATTGCCCTAGGGGAATGCTAGCTCAGCCAAAATTTGGGTCAAGAAACAGTTTACTAGCATAACTCTGACCCTGTGCTCAGGAGTATGCTTGAATTGACTAGCGCAGGTGCAGCACAGAGTAATGTAGGTGCTACATATACAGCCAGAGGAGGAATGGAGTAACAATGATGTTACAGGTTATTGATTTGTATGAATACGCTATTTGATATAATACTGCACATGGTCCATTGAAAGGAAGAGTCCCAGCCTGAGGAGCTTGCAGGCAAAGCAGGGAAGGAAAGCAAAGGCACAGTGATCTGAAATGCCTGGCCTGAAGCCTCAGAGTCAGCCCAAAGCAGCTCTATGAGCAAAACCCCATGGGAGGGGGAAGTTGCAGCCTGGCCCCGACAGCACTGTGGGATCTGTGGCTTCTCCCCTGGCTGGCCTAGCGCTCCAGGCCTGCTCCAGCTGCACAGCCCCTCATTGCACCCCGGCCCCCATGTTCAGGGACCATCCCAGCCCATCAGGCTGAAGGCATAACCTGGTGCCTCCAGCCCTTGCTTGGACAGCCAGAGGGAGGCAGAGAATTACTACAAGCTCCCTGCCTGTATTCACTTCTTTTCTGCTGTATAGGGAACTGAAAGGAAGAAAATCAAAGCAATTTCTCAGAAGAAAGAAACAGGGATGTATTCTAGGCCATCAGATGTAATAGCTATAGACTGCATGTGCTGCTTCATCTCACTAACGTCAATTTGTGGAAGAACATACTACAGTAAAGGTGTGAATGTAAGCATTGGATACAGTGAAAAGAGAGACTCTGTACTACTGCCAATTGATTTTTTTTTGGTAGCAAAGTGACTTTTATTCTCACTGCATTGCAATGAAGGCTTCAAAGCCCATCTAAGTGCCTGCTTGCCTTTCCTTTTACTCTGCACTGCAGCTGGCATGCCCAAGAAGACAGCTTTCTCTGACGGTATATTAAAGATTGGCCAATGTGGGTAAAGCAGAAGTTACACATCACTGCCATAGCTGGAGGCATCATGGTCACAGAAGAAAGCCAAGGGCATGATCATGTTCCCGTTCCTCACAGATGTGTCCTTATCTGCGTAAGCTGAGACACAGAAATAAACTCTATGGGCTTTGCTCAGAATTGCTACACTGGAATGGCAGGAACTGAATGAAATGCAAACTACTAGAGCTGGGTATTGAGAGCTGAGTGACAGATGAGTACCTGTCACCTTTTGGCTATGGCAGCTTGAGAAAAGTCGTGTTTATTTTGCAGGCAGTAATAGAGCTATTTCTCTACATCCACAAATATATCTTGAAAATTTGACCAAACAATGGTGAAAATTTCTACTCTGTGTTGGTTCTTTCCTTTCTGCCCCATTTTTTTATAATCAACTGCAACACTGATTGACATTGGGGAAAAAAAGTGAGGAAAAATGCAGTTAAAGGGAGTCATTTCTCACCTCCCGACA